>NW_028225334.1:0-636960 GCF_052327205.1 Somniosus microcephalus | reverse complement strand
TCCTGACTTCACCTTCTCCTTCTCCTTCTTCTGCTTCTTCTGATTCACCCTCCTGACTTCACCTTCTCCTTCTCCTTATTCTGCTTCTTCTGTTTCACCCTCCAGACTTCACCTTCTCCTTCTCCTTCTTCTGCTTCTTCTGATTCACCCTCCAGACTTCACCTTCTCCTTCTCCTTCTTCTACTTCTTCTGATTCACCCTCCAGACTTCACCTTCTCCTTCTCCTTCTTCTGCTTCTTCTGGTTCACCCTCCAGACTTCACCTTCTCCTTCTCCTTCGTCTACTCCTTCTGATTCACCCTCCAGACTACACCTTCTCCTTCTCCTTCTTCTACTTCTTCTGATTCACCCTCCAGACTTCACCTTCTCCTTCTCCTTCTTCTGTTTCTTCTGATTCACCCTCCAGACTTCACCTTCTCCTTCTCCTTCTTCTACTTCTTCTGATTCACCCTCCAGACTTCACCTTCTCCTTCTCCTTCTTCTACTTCTTCTGATTCACCCTCCAGACTTCACCTTCTCCTTCTCCTTCTTCTACTTCTTCTGCTTCTCCCTCCAGACTTCACCTTCTCCTTCTCCTTCTTCTGCTTCTTCTGATTCACCCTCCAGACTTCACCTTCTCCTTCTCTTTCTTCTGCTTCTTCTGATTCACCCTCCAGACTTCACCTTCTCCTTCTCCTTCTTCTGATTCTTCTGATTCACCCTCCAGACTTCACCTTCTCCTTCTCCTTCTTCTGCTTCTTCTGATTCACCCTCCTGACTTCACCTTCTCCTTCTCCTTCTTCTACTTCTTTTGATTCAACCTCCTGACTTCACCTTCTCCTTCTCCTTCTTCTACTTCTTCTGCTTCACCCTCCAGACTTCACCTTCTCCTTCTCCTTCTTCTACTTCTTCTGATTCACCCTCCAGACTTCACCTTCTCCTTCTCCTTCTTCTACTTCTTCTGCTTCTCCCTCCAGACTTCACCTTCTCCTTCTCCTTCTTCTGCTTCTTCTGATTCACCCTCCAGACTTCACCTTCTCCTTCTCCTTCTTCTACTTCTTCTGCTTCTCCCTCCAGACTTCACCTTCTCCTTCTCCTTCTTCTGCTTCTTCTGATTCACCCTCCAGACTTCACCTTCTCCTTCTCCTTCTTCTACTTCTTCTGATTCACCCTCCAGACTTCACCTTCTACTTCTCCTTCTTCTACTTCTTCTGATTCACCCTCCTGACTTCACCTTCTCCTTCTCCTTCTTCTACTTCTTCTGATTCACCCTCCAGACTTCACCTTCTCCTTCTTCTGCTTCCTCTGCTTCACCCTCCAGACTTCACCTTCTCCTTCTCCTTCTTCTGCTTCTTCTGCTTCGCCCTCCAGACATCACCTTCTCCTTCTCCTTCTTCTGCTTCTTCTGCTTCACCCTCCAGACTTCACCTTCTCCTTCTCCTTCTTCTGCATCTTCTGCTTCACTCTCCTGGCTTCACCTTCTCCTTCTCCTTCTTCTACTTCTTCTGATTCACCCTCCAGACTTCACCTTCTCCTTCTTCTGCTTCTTCTGCTTCACCCTCCAGACTTCACCTTCTCCTTCTTCTGCTTCTTCTGCTGCGCCCTCCAGACTTCACCTTCTCCTTCTCCTTCTTCTGCTTCTTCTGCTTCACCGTCCTGACTTCACCTTCTCCTTCTCCTTCTTCTACTTCTTCTGCTTCACCCCCCTGACTTCACCTGCTCCTTCTCCTTCTTCTGCTTCTTCTGATTCACCCTCCTAACTTCACCTTCTCCTTCTCCTTCTTCTGCTTCTTCTGATTCACCCTCCTCACTTCACCTTCTCCTTCTCCTTCTTCTGCTTCTTCTGATTCACCCTCCAGACTTCACCTTCTCCTTCTCCTTCTTCTGCTTCTTCTGTTTCACCCTCCAGACTTCACCTTCTCCTTCTCCTTCTTCTGCTTCTTCTGATTCACCCTCCAGACTTCATCTTCTCCTTCTCCTTCTTCTGCTTCTTCTGATTCACCCTCCAGACTTCACCTTCTCCTTCTCCTTCTTCTGCTTCTTCTGATTCACCCTCCAGACTTCACCTTCTCCTTCTCCTTCTTCTACTTCTTCTGATTCACCCTCCAGACTTCACCTTCTCCTTCTCCTTCTTCTACTTCTTCAGATTCACCCTCCAGTCTTCACCTTCTCCTTCTCCTTCTTCTGTTTCTTCTGCTTCATCCTCCAGACTTCACCTTCTCCTTCTCTTTCTTCTGCTTCTTCTGATTCACCCTCCAGACTTCACCCTCTCCTTCTCCTTCTTCTGATTCTTCTGATTCACCCTCCAGACTTCACCTTCTCCTTCTCCTTCTTCTGCTTCTTCTGATTCACCCTCCAGACTTCACCTTCTCCTTCTCCTTCTTCTGCTTCTTCTGATTCACCCTCCAGACTTCATCTTCTCCGTCTCCTTCTTCTGCTTCTTCTGATTCACCCTCCAGACTTCACCTTCTCCTTCTCCTTCTTCTGCTTCTTCTGATTCACCCTCCAGACTTCACCTTCTCCTTCTCCTTCTTCTACTTCTTCTGATTCACCCTCCAGACTTCACCTTCTCCTTCTCCTTCTTCTACTTCTTCAGATTCACCCTCCAGTCTTCACCTTCTCCTTCTCCTTCTTCTGTTTCTTCTGCTTCAACCTCCAGACTTCACCTTCTCCTTCTCTTTCTTCTGCTTCTTCTGATTCACCCTCTAGACTTCAACTTCTCCTTCTCCTTCTTCTGATTCTTCTGATTCACCCTCCAGACTTCACCTTCTCCTTCTCCTTCTTCTGCTTCTTCTGATTCACCCTCCTGACTTCACCTTCTCCTTCTCCTTCTTCTACTTCTTCTGATTCACCCTCCTGACTTCACCTTCTCCTTCTCCTTCTTCTACTTCTTCTGCTTCACCCTCCAGACTTCACCTTCTCCTTCTCCTTCTTCTACTTCTTCTGATTCACCCTCCAGACTTCACCTTCTCCTTCTCTTGCTTCTTCTGCTTCACACTCCAGACTTCACCTTCTCCTTCTCCTTCTTCTGCTTCTTCTGATTCACCCTCCTTCCTTCACCTTCTCCTTCTCCTTCTTCTGCTTCTTCTGATTCACCCTCCTGACTTCACCTTCTCCTTCTCCTTATTCTGCTTCTTCTGTTTCACCCTCCAGACTTCACCTTCTCCTTCTCCTTCTTCTGCTTCTTCTGATTCACCCTCCAGACTTCACCTTCTCCTTCTCCTTCTTCTGCTTCTTCTGATTCACCCTCCAGTCTTCACCTTCTCCTTCTCCTTCATCTACTTCTTCTGATTCACCCTCCAGACTTCACCTTCTCCTTCTCCTTCTTCTGCTTCTTCTGATTCACCCTCCAGACTTCACCTTCTCCTTCTCCTTCGTCTACTTCTTCTGATTCACCCTCCAGACTACACCTTCTCCTTCTCCTTCTTCTACTTCTTCTGATTCACCCTCCAGACTTCACCTTCTCCTTCTCCTTCTTCTGTTTCTTCTGATTCACCCTCCAGACTTCACCTTCTCCTTCTCCTTCTTCTACTTCTTCTGATTCACCCTCCAGACTTCACCTTCTCCTTCTCCTTCTTCTACTTCTTCAGATTCACCCTCCAGTCTTCACCTTCTCCTTCTCCTTCTTCTGTTTCTTCTGCTTCACCCTCCAGACTTCACCTTCTCCTTCTCTTTCTTCTGCTTCTTCTGATTCACCCTCCAGACTTCACCCTCTCCTTCTCCTTCTTCTGATTCTTCTGATTCACCCTCCAGACTTCACCTTCTCCTTCTCCTTCTTCTGCTTCTTCTGATTCACCCTCCAGACTTCACCTTCTCCTTTTCCTTCTTCTGCTTCTTCTGATTCACCCTCCAGACTTCATCTTCTCCTTCTCCTTCTTCTGCTTCTTCTGATTCACCCTCCAGACTTCACCTTCTCCTTCTCCTTCTTCTGCTTCTTCTGATTCACCCTCCAGACTTCACCTTCTCCTTCTCCTTCTTCTACTTCTTCTGATTCATCCTCCAGACTTCACCTTCTCCTTCTCCTTCTTCTACTTCTTCAGATTCACCCTCCAGTCTTCACCTTCTCCTTCTCCTTCTTCTGTTTCTTCTGCTTCACCCTCCAGACTTCACCTTCTCCTTCTCTTTCTTCTGCTTCTTCTGATTCACCCTCTAGACTTCAACTTCTCCTTCTCCTTCTTCTGATTCTTCTGATTCACCCTCCAGACTTCACCTTCTCCTTCTCCTTCTTCTGCTTCTTCTGATTCACCCTCCTGACTTCACCTTCTCCTTCTCCTTCTTCTACTTCTTCTGATTCACACTCCTGACTCCACCTTCTCCTTCTCCTTCTTCTACTTCTTCTGCTTCACCCTCCAGACTTCACCTTCTCCTTCTCCTTCTTCTACTTCTTCTGATTCACCCTCCAGACTTCACCTTCTCCTTCTCTTGCTTCTTCTGCTTCACACTCCAGACTTCACCTTCTCCTTCTCCTTCTTCTGCTTCTTCTGATTCACCCTCCTTCCTTCACCTTCTCCTTCTCCTTCTTCTGCTTCTTCTGATTCACCCTCCTGACTTCACCTTCTCCTTCTCCTTATTCTGCTTCTTCTGTTTCACCCTCCAGACTTCACCTTCTCCTTCTCCTTCTTCTGCTTCTTCTGATTCACCCTCCAGACTTCACCTTCTCCTTCTCCTTCTTCTGCTTCTTCTGATTCACCCTCCAGACTTCACCTTCTCCTTCTCCTTCTTCTACTTCTTCTGATTCACCCTCCAGACTTCAACTTCTCCTTCTCCTTCTTCTGCTTCTTCTGATTCACCCTCCAGACTTCACCTTCTCCTTCTCCTTCGTCTACTTCTTCTGATTCACCCTCCAGACTACACCTTCTCCTTCTCCTTCTTCTACTTCTTCTGATTCACCCTCCAGACTTCACCTTCTCCTTCTCCTTCTTCTGTTTCTTCTGATTCACCCTCCAGACTTCACCTTCTCCTTCTCCTTCTTCTACTTCTTCTGATTCACCCTCCAGACTTCACCATCTCCTTCTCCTTCTTCTACTTCTTCTGATTCACCCTCCAGACTTCACCTTCTCCTTCTCCTTCTTCTACTTCTTCTGCTTCTCCCTCCAGACTTCACCTTCTCCTTCTCCTTCTTCTGCTTCTTCTGATTCACCCTCCAGACTTCACCTTCCCCTTCTCCTTCTTCTACTTCTTCTGATTCACCCTCCAGACTTCACCTTCTCCTTCTCCTTCTTCTACTTCTTCTGATTCACCCTCCAGACTTCACCTTCTCCTTCTCCTTCTTCTACTTCTTCCGATTCACCCTCCTGACTTCACCTTCTCCTTCTCCTTCTTCTGCTTCTTCTGCTTCACCCTCCTGACTTCACCTTCTCCTTCTCCTTCTTCTACTTCTTCTGCTTCACCCTTCAGACTTCACCTTCTCCTTCTTCTTCTGCTTCTTCTGCTTCACCCTCCAGACTTCACCTTCTCCTTCTCCTTCTTCTGCTTCTTCTGATTCGCCCTCCAGACATCACCTTCTCCTTCTCCTTCTTCTGCTTCTTCTGATTCACCCTCCAGACTTCACCTTCTCCTTCTCCTTCTTCTACTTCTTCTGATTCACCCTCCAGACTTCACCTTCTACTTCTCCTTCTTCTACTTCTTCTGATTCACCCTCCAGACTTCACCTTCTCCTTCTCCTTCTTCTACTTCTTCCGATTCACCCTCCTGACTTCACCTTCTCCTTCTCCTTCTTCTGCTTCTTCTGCTTCACCCTCCTGACTTCACCTTCTCCTTCTCCTTCTTCTGCTTCTTCTGATTCACCCTCCTGACTTCACCTTCTCCTTCTCCTTATTCTGCTTCTTCTGTTTCACCCTCCAGACTTCACCTTCTCCTTCGCCTTCTTCTGCTTCTTCTGATTCACCCTCCAGACTTCACCTTCTCCATCTCCTTCTTCTACTTCTTCTGATTCACCCTCCAGACTTCACCTTCTCCTTCTCCTTCTTCTGCTTCTTCTGGTTCACCCTCCAGACTTCACCTTCTCCTTCTCCTTCTTCTACTTCTTCCGATTCACCCTCCTGACTTCACCTTCTCCTTCTCCTTCTTCTACTTCTTCCGATTCACCCTCCTGACTTCACCTTCTCCTTCTCCTTCTTCTGCTTCTTCTGCTTCACCCTCCTGACTTCACCTTCTCCTTCTCCTTCTTCTACTTCTTCTGATTCACCCTTCAGACTTCACCTTCTCCTTCTCCTTCTTCTGCTTCTTCTGCTTCACCCTCCAGACTTCACCTTCTCCTTCTCCTTCTTCTGCTTCTTCTGATTCGCCCTCCAGACATCACCTTCTCCTTCTCCTTCTTCTGCTTCTTCTGATTCACCCTCCAGACTTCACCTTCTACTTCTCCTTCTTCTACTTCTTCTGATTCACCCTCCAGACTTCACCTTCTCCTTCTCCTTCTTCTACTTCTTCCGATTCACCCTCCTGACTTCACCTTCTCCTTCTCCTTCTTCTGCTTCTTCTGCTTCACCCTCCTGACTTCACCTTCTCCTTCTCCTTCTTCTGCTTCTTCTGATTCACCCTCCTGACTTCACCTTCTCCTTCTCCTTATTCTGCTTCTTCTGTTTCACCCTCCAGACTTCACCTTCTCCTTCTCCTTCTTCTGCTTCTTCTGATTCACCCTCCAGACTTCACCTTCTCCTTCTCCTTCTTCTACTTCTTCTGATTCACCCTCCAGACTTCACCTTCTCCTTCTCCTTCTTCTGCTTCTTCTGGTTCACCCTCCAGACTTCACCTTCTCCTTCTCCTTCGTCTACTTCTTCTGATTCACCCTCCAGACTACACCTTCTCCTTCTCCTTCTTCTACTTCTTCTGATTCACCCTCCAGACTTCACCTTCTCCTTCTCCTTCTTCTGTTTCTTCTGATTCACCCTCCAGACTTCACCTTCTCCTTCTCCTTCTTCTACTTCTTCTGATTCACCCTCCAGACTTCACCTTCTCCTTCTCCTTCTTCTACTTCTTCTGATTCACCCTCCAGACTTCACCTTCTCCTTCTCCTTCTTCTACTTCTTCCGATTCACCCTCCTGACTTCACCTTCTCCTTCTCCTTCTTCTGCTTCTTCTGCTTCACCCTCCTGACTTCACCTTCTCCTTCTCCTTCTTCTGCTTCTTCTGATTCACCCTCCTGACTTCACCTTCTCCTTCTCCTTATTCTGCTTCTTCTGTTTCACCCTCCAGACTTCACCTTCTCCTTCTCCTTCTTCTGCTTCTTCTGATTCACCCTCCAGACTTCACCTTCTCCTTCTCCTTCTTCTACTTCTTCTGATTCACCCTCCAGACTTCACCTTCTCCTTCTCCTTCTTCTGCTTCTTCTGGTTCACCCTCCAGACTTCACCTTCTCCTTCTCCTTCGTCTACTCCTTCTGATTCACCCTCCAGACTACACCTTCTCCTTCTCCTTCTTCTACTTCTTCTGATTCACCCTCCAGACTTCACCTTCTCCTTCTCCTTCTTCTGTTTCTTCTGATTCACCCTCCAGACTTCACCTTCTCCTTCTCCTTCTTCTACTTCTTCTGATTCACCCTCCAGACTTCACCTTCTCCTTCTCCTTCTTCTACTTCTTCTGATTCACCCTCCAGACTTCACCTTCTCCTTCTCCTTCTTCTACTTCTTCTGCTTCTCCCTCCAGACTTCACCTTCTCCTTCTCCTTCTTCTGCTTCTTCTGATTCACCCTCCAGACTTCACCTTCTCCTTCTCTTTCTTCTGCTTCTTCTGATTCACCCTCCAGACTTCACCTTCTCCTTCTCCTTCTTCTGATTCTTCTGATTCACCCTCCAGACTTCACCTTCTCCTTCTCCTTCTTCTGCTTCTTCTGATTCACCCTCCTGACTTCACCTTCTCCTTCTCCTTCTTCTACTTCTTTTGATTCAACCTCCTGACTTCACCTTCTCCTTCTCCTTCTTCTACTTCTTCTGCTTCACCCTCCAGACTTCACCTTCTCCTTCTCCTTCTTCTACTTCTTCTGATTCACCCTCCAGACTTCACCTTCTCCTTCTCCTTCTTCTACTTCTTCTGCTTCTCCCTCCAGACTTCACCTTCTCCTTCTCCTTCTTCTGCTTCTTCTGATTCACCCTCCAGACTTCACCTTCTCCTTCTCCTTCTTCTACTTCTTCTGCTTCTCCCTCCAGACTTCACCTTCTCCTTCTCCTTCTTCTGCTTCTTCTGATTCACCCTCCAGACTTCACCTTCTCCTTCTCCTTCTTCTACTTCTTCTGATTCACCCTCCAGACTTCACCTTCTACTTCTCCTTCTTCTACTTCTTCTGATTCACCCTCCTGACTTCACCTTCTCCTTCTCCTTCTTCTACTTCTTCTGATTCACCCTCCAGACTTCACCTTCTCCTTCTTCTGCTTCCTCTGCTTCACCCTCCAGACTTCACCTTCTCCTTCTCCTTCTTCTGCTTCTTCTGCTTCGCCCTCCAGACATCACCTTCTCCTTCTCCTTCTTCTGCTTCTTCTGCTTCACCCTCCAGACTTCACCTTCTCCTTCTCCTTCTTCTGCATCTTCTGCTTCACTCTCCTGGCTTCACCTTCTCCTTCTCCTTCTTCTACTTCTTCTGATTCACCCTCCAGACTTCACCTTCTCCTTCTTCTGCTTCTTCTGCTTCACCCTCCAGACTTCACCTTCTCCTTCTTCTGCTTCTTCTGCTGCGCCCTCCAGACTTCACCTTCTCCTTCTCCTTCTTCTGCTTCTTCTGCTTCACCGTCCTGACTTCACCTTCTCCTTCTCCTTCTTCTACTTCTTCTGCTTCACCCCCCTGACTTCACCTGCTCCTTCTCCTTCTTCTGCTTCTTCTGATTCACCCTCCTAACTTCACCTTCTCCTTCTCCTTCTTCTGCTTCTTCTGATTCACCCTCCTCACTTCACCTTCTCCTTCTCCTTCTTCTGCTTCTTCTGATTCACCCTCCAGACTTCACCTTCTCCTTCTCCTTCTTCTGCTTCTTCTGTTTCACCCTCCAGACTTCACCTTCTCCTTCTCCTTCTTCTGCTTCTTCTGATTCACCCTCCAGACTTCATCTTCTCCTTCTCCTTCTTCTGCTTCTTCTGATTCACCCTCCAGACTTCACCTTCTCCTTCTCCTTCTTCTGCTTCTTCTGATTCACCCTCCAGACTTCACCTTCTCCTTCTCCTTCTTCTACTTCTTCTGATTCACCCTCCAGACTTCACCTTCTCCTTCTCCTTCTTCTACTTCTTCAGATTCACCCTCCAGTCTTCACCTTCTCCTTCTCCTTCTTCTGTTTCTTCTGCTTCATCCTCCAGACTTCACCTTCTCCTTCTCTTTCTTCTGCTTCTTCTGATTCACCCTCCAGACTTCACCCTCTCCTTCTCCTTCTTCTGATTCTTCTGATTCACCCTCCAGACTTCACCTTCTCCTTCTCCTTCTTCTGCTTCTTCTGATTCACCCTCCAGACTTCACCTTCTCCTTCTCCTTCTTCTGCTTCTTCTGATTCACCCTCCAGACTTCATCTTCTCCGTCTCCTTCTTCTGCTTCTTCTGATTCACCCTCCAGACTTCACCTTCTCCTTCTCCTTCTTCTGCTTCTTCTGATTCACCCTCCAGACTTCACCTTCTCCTTCTCCTTCTTCTACTTCTTCTGATTCACCCTCCAGACTTCACCTTCTCCTTCTCCTTCTTCTACTTCTTCAGATTCACCCTCCAGTCTTCACCTTCTCCTTCTCCTTCTTCTGTTTCTTCTGCTTCAACCTCCAGACTTCACCTTCTCCTTCTCTTTCTTCTGCTTCTTCTGATTCACCCTCTAGACTTCAACTTCTCCTTCTCCTTCTTCTGATTCTTCTGATTCACCCTCCAGACTTCACCTTCTCCTTCTCCTTCTTCTGCTTCTTCTGATTCACCCTCCTGACTTCACCTTCTCCTTCTCCTTCTTCTACTTCTTCTGATTCACCCTCCTGACTTCACCTTCTCCTTCTCCTTCTTCTACTTCTTCTGCTTCACCCTCCAGACTTCACCTTCTCCTTCTCCTTCTTCTACTTCTTCTGATTCACCCTCCAGACTTCACCTTCTCCTTCTCTTGCTTCTTCTGCTTCACACTCCAGACTTCACCTTCTCCTTCTCCTTCTTCTGCTTCTTCTGATTCACCCTCCTTCCTTCACCTTCTCCTTCTCCTTCTTCTGCTTCTTCTGATTCACCCTCCTGACTTCACCTTCTCCTTCTCCTTATTCTGCTTCTTCTGTTTCACCCTCCAGACTTCACCTTCTCCTTCTCCTTCTTCTGCTTCTTCTGATTCACCCTCCAGACTTCACCTTCTCCTTCTCCTTCTTCTGCTTCTTCTGATTCACCCTCCAGTCTTCACCTTCTCCTTCTCCTTCATCTACTTCTTCTGATTCACCCTCCAGACTTCACCTTCTCCTTCTCCTTCTTCTGCTTCTTCTGATTCACCCTCCAGACTTCACCTTCTCCTTCTCCTTCGTCTACTTCTTCTGATTCACCCTCCAGACTACACCTTCTCCTTCTCCTTCTTCTACTTCTTCTGATTCACCCTCCAGACTTCACCTTCTCCTTCTCCTTCTTCTGTTTCTTCTGATTCACCCTCCAGACTTCACCTTCTCCTTCTCCTTCTTCTACTTCTTCTGATTCACCCTCCAGACTTCACCTTCTCCTTCTCCTTCTTCTACTTCTTCTGATTCACCCTCCAGACTTCACCTTCTCCTTCTCCTTCTTCTACTTCTTCTGATTCACCCTCCAGACTTCACCTTCTCCTTCTCCTTCTTCTACTTCTTCTGATTCAACCTCCAGACTTCACCTTCTCCTTCTCCTTCTTCTGCTTCTTCTGCTTCACCCTCCAGACTTCACCTTCTCCTTCTCCTTCTTCTGCTTCTTCTGATTCACCCTCCAGACATCACCTTCTCCTTCTCCTTCTTCTGCTTCTTCTGATTCACCCTCCAGACTTCACCTTCTCCTTCTCCTTCTTCTACTTCTTCTGATTCACCCTCCAGACTTCACCTTCTACTTCTCCTTCTTCTACTTCTTCTGATTCACCCTCCAGACTTCACCTTCTCCTTCTCCTTCTTCTACTTCTTCCGATTCACCCTCCTGACTTCACCTTCTCCTTCTCCTTCTTCTGCTTCTTCTGCTTCACCCTCCTGACTTCACCTTCTCCTTCTCCTTCTTCTACTTCTTCTGATTCACCCTGCAGACTTCACCTTCTCCTTCTCCTTCTTCTGCTTCCTCTGCTTCACCCTCCAGACTTCACCTTCTCCTTCTCCTTCTTCTGCTTCTTCTGCTTCGCCCTCCAGACATCACCTTCTCCTTCTCCTTCTTCTGCTTCTTCTGCTTCACCCTCCAGACTTCACCTTCTCCTTCTCCTTCTTCTGCTTCTTCTGCTTCACTCTCCTGACTTCACCTTCTCCTTCTCCTTCTTCTACTTCTTCTGATTCACCCTCCAGACTTCACCTTCTCCTTCTCCTTCTTCTGCTTCTTCTGCTTCACCCTCCAGACTTCACCTTCTCCTTCTCCTTCTTCTGCTTCTTCTGCTGCGCCCTCCAGACTTCACCTTCTCCTTCTCCTTCTTCTGCTTCTTCTGCTTCACCGTCCTGACTTCACCTTCTCCTTCTCCTTCTTCTACTTCTTCTGCTTCACCCCCTGACTTCACCTGCTCCTTCTCCTTCTTCTGCTTCTTCTGATTCACCCTCCTAACTTCACCTTCTCCTTCTCCTTCTTCTGCTTCTTCTGATTCACCCTCCTGATTTCACCTTCTCCTTCTCCTTCTTCTGCTTCTTCTGATTCACCCTCCAGACTTCACCTTCTCCTTCTCCTTCTTCTGTTTCTTCTGCTTCACCCTCCAGACTTCACCTTCTCCTTCTCTTTCTTCTGCTTCTTCTGATTCACCCTCCAGACTTCACCCTCTCCTTCTCCTTCTTCTGATTCTTCTGATTCAGCCTCCAGACTTCACCTTCTCCTTCTCCTTCTTCTGCTTCTTCTGATTCACCCTCCAGACTTCACCTTCTCCTTCTCCTTCTTCTGCTTCTTCTGATTCACCCTCCAGACTTCATCTCCTTCTCCTTCTTCTGCTTCTTCTGATTCACACTCCAGACTTCACCTTCTCCTTCTCCTTCTTCTGCTTCTTCTGATTCACCCTCCAGACTTCACCTTCTCCTTCTCCTTCTTCTACTTCTTCTGATTCACCCTCCAGACTTCACCTTCTCCTTCTCCTTCTTCTACTTCTTCAGATTCACCCTCCAGTCTTCACCTTCTCCTTCTCCTTCTTCTCTTTCTTCTGCTTCACCCTCCAGACTTCACCTTCTCCTTCTCTTTCTTCTGCTTCTTCTGATTCACCCTCCAGACTTCAACTTCTCCTTCTCCTTCTTCTGATTCTTCTGATTCACCCTCCAGACTTTACCTTCTCCTTCTCCTTCTTCTGCTTCTTCTGATTCACCCTCCTGACTTCACCTTCTCCTTCTCCTTCTTCTACTTCTTCTGATTCACCCTCCTGACTTCAACTTCTCCTTCTCCTTCTTCTACTTCTTCTGCTTCACCCTCCAGACTTCACCTTCTCCTTCTCCTTCTTCTACTTCTTCTGATTCACTCTCCAGACTTCACCTTCTCCTTCTCCTTCTTTTGCTTCTTCTGCTTCACACTCCAGACTTCACCTTCTCCTTCTCCTTCTTCTGCTTCTTCTGATTCACCCTCCTTACTTCACCTTCTCCTTCTCCTTCTTCTGCTTCTTCTGATTCACCCTCCTGACTTCACCATCTCCTTCTCCTTATTCTGCTTCTTCTGTTTCACCCTCCAGACTTCACCTTCTCCTTCTCCTTCTTCTGCTTCTTCTGATTCACCCTCCAGACTTCACCTTCTCCTTCTCCTTCTTCTGCTTCTTCTGATTCACCCTCCAGACTTCACCTTCTCCTTCTCCTTCTTCTACTTCTTCTGATTCACCCTCCAGACTTCACCTTCTCCTTCTCCTTCTTCTGTTTCTTCTGATTCACCCTCCAGACTTCACCTTCTCCTTCTCCTTCTTCTACTTCTTCTGATTCACCCTCCAGACTTTACCTTCTCCTTCCCCTTCTTCTAGTTCTTCTGATTCACCCTCCAGACTTCACCTTCTCCTTCTCCTTCTTCTACTTCTTCTGCTTCTCCCTCCAGACTTCACCTTCTCCTTCTCCTTCTTCTGCTTCTTCTGATTCACCCTCCAGACTTCACCTTCCCCTTCTCCTTCTTCTACTTCTTCTGATTCACCCTCCAGACTTCACCTTCTCCTTCTCCTTCTTCTACTTCTTCTGATTCACCCTCCAGACTTCACCTTCTCCTTCTCCTTCTTCTACTTCTTCCGATTCACCCTCCTGACTTCACCTTCTCCTTCTCCTTCTTCTGCTTCTTCTGCTTCACCCTCCTGACTTCACCTTCTCCTTCTCCTTCTTCTACTTCTTCTGATTCACCCTCCAGACTTCACCTTCTCCTTCTCCTTCTTCTGCTTCTTCTGCTTCACCCTCCAGACTTCACCTTCTCCTTCTCCTTCTTCTGCTTCTTCTGATTCGCCCTCCAGACATCACCTTCTCCTTCTCCTTCTTCTGCTTCTTCTGCTTCACCCTCCAGACTTCACCTTCTCCTTCTCCTTCTTCTGCTTCTTCTGCTTCACCCTCCTGACTTCACCTTCTCCTTCTCCTTCTTCTACTTCTTCTGTTTCACCCCCCTGACTTCACCTGCTCCTTCTCCTTCTTCTGCTTCTTCTGATTCACCCTCCTAACTTTAACTTCTCCTTCTCCTTCTTCTGCTTCTTCTGATTCACCCTCCTGACTTCACCTTCTCCTTCTCCTTCTTCTGCTTCTTCTAATTCACCCTCCAGACTTCACCTTCTCCTTCTCCTTCTTCTGCTTCTTCTGCTTCACTCTCCTGACTTCACCTTCTCCTTCTCCTTCTTCTACTTCTTCTGATTCACCCTCCAGACTTCACCTTCTCCTTCTCCTTCTTCTGCTTCTTCTGCTTCACCCTCCAGACTTCACCTTCTCCTTCTCCTTCTTCTGCTTCTTCTGCTGCGCCCTCCAGACTTCACCTTCTCCTTCTCCTTCTTCTGCTTCTTCTGCTTCACCCTCCTGACTTCACCTTCTCCTTCTTCTACTTCTTCTGTTTCACCCCCCTGACTTCACCTGCTCCTTCTCCTTCTTCTGCTTCTTCTGATTCACCCTCCTAACTTTAACTTCTCCTTCTCCTTCTTCTGCTTCTTCTGATTCACCCTCCTGACTTCACCTTCTCCTTCTCCTTCTTCTGCTTCTTCTAATTCACCCTCCAGACTTCACCTTCTCCTTCTCCTTCTTCTGCTTCTTCTGATTCACCCTCCAGACTTCACCTTCTCCTTCTCCTTCTTCTGCTTCTTCTGATTGACCCTCCAGACCTCACCTTCTCCTTCTCCTTCTTCTACTTCTTCTGATTCACCCTCCAGACTTCATCTTCTCCTTCTCCTTCTTCTGCTTCTTCTGATTCACCCTCCAGACTTCACCTTCTCCTTCTCCTTCTTCTGCTTCTTCTCATTCACCCTCCAGACTTCAGCTTCTCCTTCTCCTTCTTCTACTTCTTCTGATTCACCCTCCTGACTTCACCTTCTCCTTCTCCTTCTTCTGCTTCTTCTGCTTCACCCTCCAGACTTCACCTTCTCCTGCTCCTTCTTCTGCTTCTTCTGCTTCACCCTCCAGACTTCACCTTCTCCTTCTCCTTCTTCTGCTCCTTCTGCTTCACCCTCCTGACTTCACCTTCTCCTACTCCTTCTTCTACTTCTTCTGATTCACCCTCCAGACTTCACCTTCTCCTTCTCCTTCTTCTGCTTCTTCTGCTTCACCCTCCAGACTTCACCTTCTCCTTCTCCTTCTTCTGCTTCTTCTCCTTCGCCCTCCAATCTTCACCTTCTCCTTCTCCATCTTCTGCTTCTTCTGCTTCACTCTCCTGACTTCACCTTCTCCTTCTCCTTCTTCTACTTCTTCTGATTCACCCTCCAGACTTCACCTTCTCCTTCTCCTTCTTCTGCTTCTTCTGCTTCACCCTCCAGACTTCAGCTTCTCCTTCTCCTTCTTCTGCTTCTTCTCCTGCGCCCTCCAGACTTCACCTTCTCCTTCTCCTTCTTCTGCTTCTTCTGCTGCACCGTCCTGACTTCACCTTCTCCTTCTCCTTCTTCTACTTCTTCTGCTTCACCCCCCTGACTTCACCTGCTCCTTCTCCTTCTTCTGCTTCTTCTGATTCACCCTCCTAACTTCACCTTCTCCTTCTCCTTCTTCTGCTTCTTCTGATTCACCCTCCTGACTTCACCTTCTCCTTCTCCTTCTTCTGCTTCTTCTGATTCACCCTCCAGACTTCACCTTCTCCTTCTCCTTCTTCTGCTTCTTCTGTTTCACCCTCCAGACTTCACCTTCTCCTTCTCCTTCTTCTACTTCTTCTGATTCACCCTCCAGACTTCACCTTCTCCTTCTCCTTCTTCTGCTTCTTCTGATTCACCCTCCAGACTTCACCTTCTCCTTCTCCTTCTTCTACTTCTTCTGATTCACCCTCCAGACTTCACCTTCTCCTTCTCCTTCTTCTACTTCTTCAGATTCACCCTCCAGTCTTCACCTTCTCCTTCTCCTTCTTCTGTTTCTTCTGCTTCACCCTCCAGACTTCACCTTCTCCTTCTCTTTCTTCTGCTTCTTCTGATTCACCCTCCAGACTTCACCTTCTCCTTCTCCTTCTTCTGATTCTTCTGATTCACCCTCCAAACTTCACCTTCTCCTTCTCCTTCTTCTGCTTCTTCTGATTCACCCTCCAGACTTCACCTTCTCCTTCTCCTTCTTCTGCTTCTTCTGATTCACCCTCCAGACTTCATCTTCTCCTTCTCCTTCTTCTGCTTCTTCTGATTCACCCTCCAGACTTCACCTTCTCCTTCTCCTTCTTCTGCTTCTTCTGATTCATCCTCCAGACTTCACCTTCTCCTTCTCTTTCTTCTGCTTCTTCTGATTCACCCTCCAGACTTCACCTTCTCCTTCTCCTTCTTCTGATTCTTCTGATTCACCCTCCAGACTTCACCTTCTCCTTCTCCTTCTTCTGCTTCTTCTGATTCACCCTCCAGACTTCACCTTCTCCTTCTCCTTCTTCTGCTTCTTCTGATTCACCCTCCAGACTTCATCTTCTCCGTCTCCTTCTTCTGCTTCTTCTGATTCACCCTCCAGACTTCACCTTCTCCTTCTCCTTCTTCTGCTTCTTCTGATTCACCCTCCAGACTTCACCTTCTCCTTCTCCTTCTTCTACTTCTTCTGATTCACCCTCCAGACTTCACCTTCTCCTTCTCCTTCTTCTACTTCTTCAGATTCACCCTCCAGTCTTCACCTTCTCCTTCTCCTTCTTCTGTTTCTTCTGCTTCAACCTCCAGACTTCACCTTCTCCTTCTCTTTCTTCTGCTTCTTCTGATTCACCCTCTAGACTTCAACTTCTCCTTCTCCTTCTTCTGATTCTTCTGATTCACCCTCCAGACTTCACCTTCTCCTTCTCCTTCTTCTGCTTCTTCTGATTCACCCTCCTGACTTCACCTTCTCCTTCTCCTTCTTCTACTTCTTCTGATTCACCCTCCTGACTTCACCTTCTCCTTCTCCTTCTTCTACTTCTTCTGCTTCACCCTCCAGACATCACCTTCTCCTTCTCCTTCTTCTACTTCTTCTGATTCACCCTCCAGACTTCACCTTCTCCTTCTCTTGCTTCTTCTGCTTCACACTCCAGACTTCACCTTCTCCTTCTCCTTCTTCTGCTTCTTCTGATTCACCCTCCTTCCTTCACCTTCTCCTTCTCCTTCTTCTGCTTCTTCTGATTCACCCTCCTGACTTCACCTTCTCCTTCTCCTTATTCTGCTTCTTCTGTTTCACCCTCCAGACTTCACCTTCTCCTTCTCCTTCTTCTGCTTCTTCTGATTCACCCTCCAGACTTCACCTTCTCCTTCTCCTTCTTCTGCTTCTTCTGATTCACCCTCCAGTCTTCACCTTCTCCTTCTCCTTCATCTACTTCTTCTGATTCACCCTCCAGACTTCACCTTCTCCTTCTCCTTCTTCTGCTTCTTCTGATTCACCCTCCAGACTTCACCTTCTCCTTCTCCTTCGTATACTTCTTCTGATTCACCCTCCAGACTACACCTTCTCCTTCTCCTTCTTCTACTTCTTCTGATTCACACTCCAGACTTCACCTTCTCCTTCTCCTTCTTCTGTTTCTTCTGATTCACCCTCCAGACTTCACCTTCTCCTTCTCCTTCTTCTACTTCTTCTGATTCACCCTCCAGACTTCACCTTCTCCTTCTCCTTCTTCTACTTCTTCTGATTCACCCTCCAGACTTCACCTTCTCCTTCTCCTTCTTCTACTTCTTCTGCTTCTCCCTCCAGACTTCACCTTCTCCTTCTCCTTCTTCTGCTTCTTCTGATTCACCCTCCAGACTTCACCTTCCCCTTCTCCTTCTTCTGCTTCTTCTGATTCGCCCTCCAGACATCACCTTCTACTTCTCCTTCTTCTACTTCTTCTGATTCACCCTCCAGACTTCACCTTCTCCTTCTCCTTCTTCTACTTCTTCCGATTCACCCTCCTGACTTCACCTTCTCCTTCTCCTTCTTCTGCTTCTTCTGCTTCACCCTCCTGACTTCACCTTCTCCTTCTCCTTCTTCTACTTCTTCTGATTCACCCTGCAGACTTCACCTTCTCCTTCTCCTTCTTCTGCTTCCTCTGCTTCACCCTCCAGACTTCACCTTCTCCTTCTCCTTCTTCTGCTTCTTCTGCTTCGCCCTCCAGACATCACCTTCTCCTTCTCCTTCTTCTGCTTCTTCTGCTTCACCCTCCAGACTTCACCTTCTCCTTCTCCTTCTTCTGCTTCTTCTGCTTCACTCTCCTGACTTCACCTTCTCCTTCTCCTTCTTCTACTTCTTCTGATTCACCCTCCAGACTTCACCTTCTCCTTCTCCTTCTTCTGCTTCTTCTGCTTCACCCTCCAGACTTCACCTTCTCCTTCTCCTTCTTCTGCTTCTTCTGCTGCGCCCTCCAGACTTCACCTTCTCCTTCTCCTTCTTCTGCTTCTTCTGCTTCACCGTCCTGACTTCACCTTCTTCTTCTCCTTCTTCTACTTCTTCTGCTTCACCCCCTGACTTCACCTGCTCCTTCTCCTTCTTCTGCTTCTTCTGATTCACCCTCCTAACTTCACCTTCTCCTTCTCCTTCTTCTGCTTCTTCTGATTCACCCTCCTGACTTCACCTTCTCCTTCTCCTTCTTCTGCTTCTTCTGATTCACCCTCCAGACTTCACCTTCTCCTTCTCCTTCTTCTGTTTCTTCTGCTTCACCCTCCAGACTTCACCTTCTCCTTCTCTTTCTTCTGCTTCTTCTGATTCACCCTCCAGACTTCACCTTCTCCTTCTCCTTCTTCTGCTTCTTCTGATTCACCCTCCAGACTTCATCTTCTCCTTCTCCTTCTTCTGCTTCTTCTGATTCACACTCCAGACTTCACCTTCTCCTTCTCCTTCTTCTGCTTCTTCTGATTCACCCTCCAGACTTCACCTTCTCCTTCTCCTTCTTCTACTTCTTCTGATTCACCCTCCAGACTTCACCTTCTCCTTCTCCTTCTTCTACTTCTTCAGATTCACCCTCCAGTCTTCACCTTCTCCTTCTCCTTCTTCTGTTTCTTCTGCTTCACCCTCCAGACTTCACCTTCTCCTTCTCTTTCTTCTGCTTCTTCTGATTCACCCTCCAGACTTCAACTTCTCCTTCTCCTTCTTCTACTTCTTCTGATTCACCCTCCTGACTTCACCTTCTCCTTCTCCTTCTTCTACTTCTTCTGCTTCACCCTCCAGACTTCACCTTCTCCTTCTCCTTCTTCTACTTCTTCTGATTCACCCTCCAGACTTCACCTTCTCCTTCTCCTTCTTTTGCTTCTTCTGCTTCACACTCCAGACTTCACCTTCTCCTTCTCCTTCTTCTGCTTCTTCTGATTCACCCTCCTTACTTCACCTTCTCCTTCTCCTTCTTCTGCTTCTTCTGATTCACCCTCCTGACTTCACCTTCTCCTTCTCCTTATTCTGCTTCTTCTGTTTCACCCTCCAGACTTCACCTTCTCCTTCTCCTTCTTCTGCTTCTTCTGATTCACCCTCCAGACTTCACCTTCTCCTTCTCCTTCTTCTGCTTCTTCTGATTCACCCTCCAGACTTCACCTTCTCCTTCTCCTTCTTCTACTTCTTCTGATTCACCCTCCAGACTTCACCTTCTCCTTCTCCTTCTTCTGTTTCTTCTGATTCACCCTCCAGACTTCACCTTCTCCTTCTCCTTCTTCTACTTCTTCTGATTCACCCTCCAGACTTTACCTTCTCCTTCCCCTTCTTCTAGTTCTTCTGATTCACCCTCCAGACTTCACCTTCTCCTTCTCCTTCTTCTACTTCTTCTGCTTCTCCCTCCAGACTTCACCTTCTCCTTCTCCTTCTTCTGCTTCTTCTGATTCACCCTCCAGACTTCACCTTCCCCTTCTCCTTCTTCTACTTCTTCTGATTCACCCTCCAGACTTCACCTTCTCCTTCTCCTTCTTCTACTTCTTCTGATTCACCCTCCAGACTTCACCTTCTCCTTCTCCTTCTTCTACTTCTTCCGATTCACCCTCCTGACTTCACCTTCTCCTTCTCCTTCTTCTGCTTCTTCTGCTTCACCCTCCTGACTTCACCTTCTCCTTCTCCTTCTTCTACTTCTTCTGATTCACCCTCCAGACTTCACCTTCTCCTTCTCCTTCTTCTGCTTCTTCTGCTTCACCCTCCAGACTTCACCTTCTCCTTCTCCTTCTTCTGCTTCTTCTGATTCGCCCTCCAGACATCACCTTCTCCTTCTCCTTCTTCTGCTTCTTCTGCTTCACCCTCCAGACTTCACCTTCTCCTTCTCCTTCTTCTGCTTCTTCTGCTTCACTCTCCTGACTTCACCTTCTCCTTCTCCTTCTTCTACTTCTTCTGATTCACCCTCCAGACTTCACCTTCTCCTTCTCCTTCTTCTGCTTCTTCTGCTTCACCCTCCAGACTTCACCTTCTCCTTCTCCTTCTTCTGCTTCTTCTGCTGCGCCCTCCAGACTTCACCTTCTCCTTCTCCTTCTTCTGCTTCTTCTGCTTCACCCTCCTGACTTCACCTTCTCCTTCTCCTTCTTCTACTTCTTCTGTTTCACCCCCCTGACTTCACCTGCTCCTTCTCCTTCTTCTGCTTCTTCTGATTCACCCTCCTAACTTTAACTTCTCCTTCTCCTTCTTCTGCTTCTTCTGATTCACCCTCCTGACTTCACCTTCTCCTTCTCCTTCTTCTGCTTCTTCTAATTCACCCTCCAGACTTCACCTTCTCCTTCTCCTTCTTCTGCTTCTTCTGATTCACCCTCCAGACTTCACCTTCTCCTTCTCCTTCTTCTGCTTCTTCTGATTGACCCTCCAGACCTCACCTTCTCCTTCTCCTTCTTCTACTTCTTCTGATTCACCCTCCAGACTTCATCTTCTCCTTCTCCTTCTTCTGCTTCTTCTGATTCACCCTCCAGACTTCACCTTCTCCTTCTCCTTCTTCTGCTTCTTCTCATTCACCCTCCAGACTTCAGCTTCTCCTTCTCCTTCTTCTACTTCTTCTGATTCACCCTCCTGACTTCACCTTCTCCTTCTCCTTCTTCTGCTTCTTCTGCTTCACCCTCCAGACTTCACCTTCTCCTGCTCCTTCTTCTGCTTCTTCTGCTTCACCCTCCAGACTTCACCTTCTCCTTCTCCTTCTTCTGCTCCTTCTGCTTCACCCTCCTGACTTCACCTTCTCCTACTCCTTCTTCTACTTCTTCTGATTCACCCTCCAGACTTCACCTTCTCCTTCTCCTTCTTCTGCTTCTTCTGCTTCACCCTCCAGACTTCACCTTCTCCTTCTCCTTCTTCTGCTTCTTCTCCTTCGCCCTCCAATCTTCACCTTCTCCTTCTCCATCTTCTGCTTCTTCTGCTTCACTCTCCTGACTTCACCTTCTCCTTCTCCTTCTTCTACTTCTTCTGATTCACCCTCCAGACTTCACCTTCTCCTTCTCCTTCTTCTGCTTCTTCTGCTTCACCCTCCAGACTTCAGCTTCTCCTTCTCCTTCTTCTGCTTCTTCTCCTGCGCCCTCCAGACTTCACCTTCTCCTTCTCCTTCTTCTGCTTCTTCTGCTGCACCGTCCTGACTTCACCTTCTCCTTCTCCTTCTTCTACTTCTTCTGCTTCACCCCCCTGACTTCACCTGCTCCTTCTCCTTCTTCTGCTTCTTCTGATTCACCCTCCTAACTTCACCTTCTCCTTCTCCTTCTTCTGCTTCTTCTGATTCACCCTCCTGACTTCACCTTCTCCTTCTCCTTCTTCTGCTTCTTCTGATTCACCCTCCAGACTTCACCTTCTCCTTCTCCTTCTTCTGCTTCTTCTGTTTCACCCTCCAGACTTCACCTTCTCCTTCTCCTTCTTCTGCTTCTTCTGATTCACCCTCCAGACTTCATCTTCTCCTTCTCCTTCTTCTGCTTCTTCTGATTCACCCTCCTAACTTTAACTTCTCCTTCTCCTTCTTCTGCTTCTTCTGATTCACCCTCCTGACTTCACCTTCTCCTTCTCCTTCTTCTGCTTCTTCTAATTCACCCTCCAGACTTCACCTTCTCCTGCTCCTTCTTCTGCTTCTTCTGATTCACCCTCCTGACTTCACCTTCTCCTTCTCCTTCTTCTGCTTCTTCTGATTCACCCTCCAGACTTCACCTTCTCCTTCTCCTTCTTCTGTTTCTTCTGCTTCACCCTCCAGACTTCACCTTCTCCTTCTCTTTCTTCTGCTTCTTCTGATTCACCCTCCAGACTTCACCCTCTCCTTCTCCTTCTTCTGATTCTTCTGATTCAGCCTCCAGACTTCACCTTCTCCTTCTCCTTCTTCTGCTTCTTCTGATTCACCCTCCAGACTTCACCTTCTCCTTCTCCTTCTTCTGCTTCTTCTGATTCACCCTCCAGACTTCATCTTCTCCTTCTCCTTCTTCTGCTTCTTCTGATTCACACTCCAGACTTCACCTTCTCCTTCTCCTTCTTCTGCTTCTTCTGATTCACCCTCCAGACTTCACCTTCTCCTTCTCCTTCTTCTACTTCTTCTGATTCACCCTCCAGACTTCACCTTCTCCTTCTCCTTCTTCTACTTCTTCAGATTCACCCTCCAGTCTTCACCTTCTCCTTCTCCTTCTTCTGTTTCTTCTGCTTCACCCTCCAGACTTCACCTTCTCCTTCTCTTTCTTCTGCTTCTTCTGATTCACCCTCCAGACTTCAACTTCTCCTTCTCCTTCTTCTACTTCTTCTGATTCACCCTCCTGACTTCACCTTCTCCTTCTCCTTCTTCTACTTCTTCTGCTTCACCCTCCAGACTTCACCTTCTCCTTCTCCTTCTTCTACTTCTTCTGATTCACCCTCCAGACTTCACCTTCTCCTTCTCCTTCTTTTGCTTCTTCTGCTTCACACTCCAGACTTCACCTTCTCCTTCTCCTTCTTCTGCTTCTTCTGATTCACCCTCCTTACTTCACCTTCTCCTTCTCCTTCTTCTGCTTCTTCTGATTCACCCTCCTGACTTCACCTTCTCCTTCTCCTTATTCTGCTTCTTCTGTTTCACCCTCCAGACTTCACCTTCTCCTTCTCCTTCTTCTGCTTCTTCTGATTCACCCTCCAGACTTCACCTTCTCCTTCTCCTTCTTCTGCTTCTTCTGATTCACCCTCCAGACTTCACCTTCTCCTTCTCCTTCTTCTACTTCTTCTGATTCACCCTCCAGACTTCACCTTCTCCTTCTCCTTCTTCTGTTTCTTCTGATTCACCCTCCAGACTTCACCTTCTCCTTCTCCTTCTTCTACTTCTTCTGATTCACCCTCCAGACTTTACCTTCTCCTTCCCCTTCTTCTAGTTCTTCTGATTCACCCTCCAGACTTCACCTTCTCCTTCTCCTTCTTCTACTTCTTCTGCTTCTCCCTCCAGACTTCACCTTCTCCTTCTCCTTCTTCTGCTTCTTCTGATTCACCCTCCAGACTTCACCTTCCCCTTCTCCTTCTTCTACTTCTTCTGATTCACCCTCCAGACTTCACCTTCTCCTTCTCCTTCTTCTACTTCTTCTGATTCACCCTCCAGACTTCACCTTCTCCTTCTCCTTCTTCTACTTCTTCCGATTCACCCTCCTGACTTCACCTTCTCCTTCTCCTTCTTCTGCTTCTTCTGCTTCACCCTCCTGACTTCACCTTCTCCTTCTCCTTCTTCTACTTCTTCTGATTCACCCTCCAGACTTCACCTTCTCCTTCTCCTTCTTCTGCTTCTTCTGCTTCACCCTCCAGACTTCACCTTCTCCTTCTCCTTCTTCTGCTTCTTCTGATTCGCCCTCCAGACATCACCTTCTCCTTCTCCTTCTTCTGCTTCTTCTGCTTCACCCTCCAGACTTCACCTTCTCCTTCTCCTTCTTCTGCTTCTTCTGCTTCACTCTCCTGACTTCACCTTCTCCTTCTCCTTCTTCTACTTCTTCTGATTCACCCTCCAGACTTCACCTTCTCCTTCTCCTTCTTCTGCTTCTTCTGCTTCACCCTCCAGACTTCACCTTCTCCTTCTCCTTCTTCTGCTTCTTCTGCTGCGCCCTCCAGACTTCACCTTCTCCTTCTCCTTCTTCTGCTTCTTCTGCTTCACCCTCCTGACTTCACCTTCTCCTTCTCCTTCTTCTACTTCTTCTGTTTCACCCCCCTGACTTCACCTGCTCCTTCTCCTTCTTCTGCTTCTTCTGATTCACCCTCCTAACTTTAACTTCTCCTTCTCCTTCTTCTGCTTCTTCTGATTCACCCTCCTGACTTCACCTTCTCCTTCTACTTCTTCTGCTTCTTCTAATTCACCCTCCAGACTTCACCTTCTCCTTCTCCTTCTTCTGCTTCTTCTGATTCACCCTCCAGACTTCACCTTCTCCTTCTCCTTCTTCTGCTTCTTCTGATTGACCCTCCAGACCTCACCTTCTCCTTCTCCTTCTTCTACTTCTTCTGATTCACCCTCCAGACTTCATCTTCTCCTTCTCCTTCTTCTGCTTCTTCTGATTCACCCTCCAGACTTCACCTTCTCCTTCTCCTTCTTCTGCTTCTTCTCATTCACCCTCCAGACTTCAGCTTCTCCTTCTCCTTCTTCTACTTCTTCTGATTCACCCTCCTGACTTCACCTTCTCCTTCTCCTTCTTCTGCTTCTTCTGCTTCACCCTCCAGACTTCACCTTCTCCTGCTCCTTCTTCTGCTTCTTCTGCTTCACCCTCCAGACTTCACCTTCTCCTTCTCCTTCTTCTGCTCCTTCTGCTTCACCCTCCTGACTTCACCTTCTCCTACTCCTTCTTCTACTTCTTCTGATTCACCCTCCAGACTTCACCTTCTCCTTCTCCTTCTTCTGCTTCTTCTGCTTCACCCTCCAGACTTCACCTTCTCCTTCTCCTTCTTCTGCTTCTTCTCCTTCGCCCTCCAATCTTCACCTTCTCCTTCTCCATCTTCTGCTTCTTCTGCTTCACTCTCCTGACTTCACCTTCTCCTTCTCCTTCTTCTACTTCTTCTGATTCACCCTCCAGACTTCACCTTCTCCTTCTCCTTCTTCTGCTTCTTCTGCTTCACCCTCCAGACTTCAGCTTCTCCTTCTCCTTCTTCTGCTTCTTCTCCTGCGCCCTCCAGACTTCACCTTCTCCTTCTCCTTCTTCTGCTTCTTCTGCTGCACCGTCCTGACTTCACCTTCTCCTTCTCCTTCTTCTACTTCTTCTGCTTCACCCCCCTGACTTCACCTGCTCCTTCTCCTTCTTCTGCTTCTTCTGATTCACCCTCCTAACTTCACCTTCTCCTTCTCCTTCTTCTGCTTCTTCTGATTCACCCTCCTGACTTCACCTTCTCCTTCTCCTTCTTCTGCTTCTTCTGATTCACCCTCCAGACTTCACCTTCTCCTTCTCCTTCTTCTGCTTCTTCTGTTTCACCCTCCAGACTTCACCTTCTCCTTCTCCTTCTTCTGCTTCTTCTGATTCACCCTCCAGACTTCATCTTCTCCTTCTCCTTCTTCTGCTTCTTCTGATTCACCCTCCAGACTTCACCTTCTCCTTCTCCTTCTTCTGCTTCTTCTGATTCACCCTCCAGGCTTCACCTTCTCCTTCTCCTTCTTCTACTTCTTCTGATTCACCCTCCAGACTTCACCTTCTCCTTCTCCTTCTTCTACTTCTTCAGATTCACCCTCCAGTCTTCACCTTCTCCTTCTCCTTCTTCTGTTTCTTCTGCTTCACCCTCCAGACTTCACCTTCTCCTTCTCTTTCTTCTGCTTCTTCTGATTCACCCTCCAGACTTCACCTTCTCCTTCTCCTTCTTCTGATTCTTCTGATTCACCCTCCAAACTTCACCTTCTCCTTCTCCTTCTTCTGCTTCTTCTGATTCACCCTCCAGACTTCACCTTCTCCTTCTCCTTCTTCTGCTTCTTCTGATTCACCCTCCAGACTTCATCTTCTCCTTCTCCTTCTTCTGCTTCTTCTGATTCACCCTCCAGACTTCACCTTCTCCTTCTCCTTCTTCTGCTTCTTCTGATTCATCCTCCAGACTTCACCTTCTCCTTCTCTTTCTTCTGCTTCTTCTGATTCACCCTCCAGACTTCACCTTCTCCTTCTCCTTCTTCTGATTCTTCTGATTCACCCTCCAAACTTCACCTTCTCCTTCTCCTTCTTCTGCTTCTTCTGATTCACCCTCCTGACTTCACCTTCTCCTTCTCCTTATTCTGCTTCTTCTGTTTCACCCTCCAGACTTCACCTTCTCCTTCTCCTTCTTCTGCTTCTTCTGATTCACCCTCCAGACTTCACCTTCTCCTTCTCCTTCTTCTGCTTCTTCTGATTCACCCTCCAGACTTCACCTTCTCCTTCTCCTTCTTCTACTTCTTCTGATTCACCCTCCAGACTTCACCTTCTCCTTCTCCTTCTTCTGCTTCTTCTGATTCACCCTCCAGACTTCACCTTCTCCTTCTCCTTCGTCTACTTCTTCTGATTCACCCTCCAGACTACACCTTCTCATTCTCCTTCTTCTACTTCTTCTGATTCCCCCTCCAGACTTCACCTTCTCCTTCTCCTTCTTCTGTTTCTTCTGATTCACCCTCCAGACTTCACCTTCTCCTTCTCCTTCTTCTACTTCTTCTGATTCACCCTCCAGACTTCACCTTCTCCTTCTCCTTCTTCTACTTCTTCTGCTTCTCCCTCCAGACTTCACCTTCTCCTTCTCCTTCTTCTGCTTCTTCTGATTCACCCTCCAGACTTCACCTTCTCATTCTCCTTCTTCTACTTCTTCTGATTCACCCTCCAGACTTCACCTTCTCCTTCTCCTTCTTCTACTTCTTCTGATTCACCCTCCAGACTTCACCTTCTCCTTCTCCTTCTTCTACTTCTTCCGATTCACCCTCCAGACTTCACCTTCTCCTTCTCCTTCTTCTGCTTCTTCTGCTTCACCCTCCTGACTTCACCTTCTCCTTCTCCTTCTTCTACTTCTTCTGATTCACCCTCCAGACTTCACCTTCTCCTTCTCCTTCTTCTGCTTCTTCTGCTTCACCCTCCAGACTTCACCTTCTCCTTCTCCTTCTTCTGCTTCTTCTGCTTCGCCCTCCAGACATCACCTTCTCCTTCTCCTTCTTCTGCTTCTTCTGCTTCACCCTCCAGACTTCACCTTCTCCTTCTCCTTCTTCTGCTTCTTCTGCTTCACTCTCCTGACTTCACCTTCTCCTTCACCTTCTTCTACTTCTTCTGATTCACCCTCCAGACTTCACCTTCTCCTTCTCCTTCTTCTGCTTCTTCTGCTTCACCCTCCAGACTTCACCTTCTCCTTCTCCTTCTTCTGCTTCTTCTGCTGCGCCCTCCAGACTTCACCTTCTCCTTCTCCTTCTTCTGCTTCTTCTGCTTCACCCTCCTGACTTCACCTTCTCCTTCTCCTTCTTCTACTTCTTCTGCTTCACCCCCCTGACTTCACCTGCTCCTTCTCCTTCTTCTGCTTCTTCTGATTCACCCTCCTAACTTTACCTTCTCCTTCTCCTTCTTCTGCTTCTTCTGATTCACCCTCCTGACTTCACCTTCTCCTTCTCCTTCTTCTGCTTCTTCTAATTCACCCTCCAGACTTCACCTTCTCCTTGTCCTTCTTCTGCTTCTTCTGATTCACCCTCCAGACTTCACCTTCTCCTTCTCCTTCTTCTGCTTCTTCTGATTGACCCTCCAGACCTCACCTTCTCCTTCTCCTTCTTCTACTTCTTCTGATTCACCCTCCAGACTTCATCTTCTCCTTCTCCTTCTTCTGCTTCTTCTGATTCACCCCCCAGACTTCACCTTCTCCTTCTCCTTCTTCTGCTTCTTCTGATTCATCCTCCAGACTTCACCTTCTCCTTCTCCTTCTTCTACTTCGTCTGCTTCACCCTCCAGACTTCACCTTCTCCTGCTCCTTCTTCTGCTTCTTCTGCTTCACCCTCCAGACTTCACCTTCTCCTTCTCCTTCTTCTTCTTCTTCTGCTTCACACTCCTGACTTCACCTTCTCCTTCTCCTTCTTCTACTTCTTCTGATTCACCCTCCAGACTTCACCTTCTCCTTCTCCTTCTTCTGCTTCTTCTGCTTCAACCTCCAGACTTCACCTTCTCCTTCTCCTTCTTCTGCTTCTTCTGCTTCGCCCTCCAGACTTCACCTTCTCCTTCTCCATCTTCTGCTTCTTCTGCTTCACTCTCCTGACTTCACCTTCTCCTTCTCCTTCTTCTACTTCTTCTGATTCACCCTCCAGACTTCACCTTCTCCTTCTCCTTCTTCTGCTTCTTCTGCTTCACCCTCCAGACTTCAGCTTCTCCTTCTCCTTCTTCTGCTTCTTCTGCTGCGCCCTCCAGACTTCACCTTCTCCTTCTCCTTCTTCTGCTTCTTCTGCTTCACCGTCCTGACTTCACCTTCTCCTTCTCCTTCTTCTACTTCTTCTGCTTCACCCCCCTGACTTCACCTGCTCCTTCTCCTTCTTCTGCTTCTTCTGATTCACCCTCCTAACTACGCCTTCTCCTTCTCCTTCTTCTGCTTCTTCTGATTCACCATCCTGACTTCACCTTCTCCTTCTTCTGCTTCTTCTGATTCACCCTCCAGACTTCACCTTCTCCTTCTCCTTCTTCTGCTTCTTCTGATTCACCCTCCAGACTTCACCTTCTCCTTCTCCTTCTTCTGCTTCTTCTGATTCACCCTCCAGACTTCACCTTCTCCTTCTCCTTCTTCTGCTTCTTCTGATTCACCCTCCAGACTTCACCTTCTCCTTCTCCTTCTTCTACTTCTTCTGCTTCACCCTCCAGACTTCACCTTCTCCTTCTCCTTCTTCTGCTTCTTCTGCTTCACCCTCCAGACTTCACCTTCTCCTTCTCCTTCTTCTGCTTCTTCTGCTTCGCCCTCCAGACTTCACCTTCTCCTTCTCCATCTTCTGCTTCTTCTGCTTCACTCTCCTGACTTCACCTTCTCCTTCTCCTTCTTCTACTTCTTCTGCTTCACCCCTCTGACTTCACCTGCTCCTTCTCCTTCTTCTGCTTCTTCTGCTGCGCCCTCCAGACTTCACCTTCTCCTTCTCCTTCTTCTGCTTCTTCTGCTTCACCCTCCTGACTTCACCTTCTCCTTCTCCTTCTTCTACTTCTTCTGCTTCACCCCACTGACTTCACCTGCTCCTTCTCCTTCTGCTTCTTCTGATTCACCCTCCTAACTTTACCTTCTCCTTCTCCTTCTTCTGCTTCTTCTGATTCACCCTCCTGACTTCACCTTCTCGTTCTCCTTCTTCTGCTTCTTCTAATTCACCCTCCAGACTTCACCTTCTCCTTGTCCTTCTTCTGCTTCTTCTGATTCACCCTCCAGACTTCAGCTTCTCCTTCTCCTTCTTCTGCTTCTTCTGATTGACCCACCAGACCTCACCTTCTCCTTCTCCTTCTTCTACTTCTTCTGATTCACCCTCCAGACTTCATCTTCTCCTTCTCCTTCTTCTGCTTCTTCTGATTCACCCCCCAGACTTCACCTTCTCCTTCTCCTTCTTCTGCTTCTTCTGATTCATCCTCCAGACTTCACCTTCTCCTTCTCCTTCTTCTACTTCTTCTGATTCACCATCCTGACTTCACCTTCTCCTTCTCCTTCTTCTGCTTCTTCTGCTTCACCCTCCAGACTTCACCTTCTCCTGCTCCTTCTTCTGCTTCTTCTGCTTCACCCTCCAGACTTCACCTTCTCCTTCTCCTTCTTCTGCTTCTTCTGCTTCACCCTCCTGACTTCACCTTCTCCTTCTCCTTCTTCTACTTCTTCTGATTCACCCTCCAGACTTCACCTTCTCCTTCTCCTTCTTCTGCTTCTTCTGCTTCACCCTCCAGACTTCACCTTCTACTTCTCCTTCTTCTGCTTCTTCTGCTTCGCCCTCCAGACTTCACCTTCTCCTTCTCCATCTTCTGCTTCTTCTGCTTCACTCTCCTGACTTCACCTTCTCCTTCTCCTTCTTCTACTTCTTCTGATTCACCCTCCAGACTTCACCTTCTCCTTCTCCTTCTTCTGCTTCTTCTGCTTCACCCTCCAGACTTCAGCTTCTCCTTCTCCTTCTTCTGCTTCTTCTGCTGCGCCCTCCAGACTTCACCTTCTCCTTCTCCTTCTCCTGCTTCTTCTGCTTCACCGTCCTGACTTCACCTTCTCCTTCTCCTTCTTCTACTTCTTCTGCTTCACACCCCTGACTTCACCTGCTCCTTCTCCTTCTTCTGCTTCTTCTGATTCACCCTCCTAACTACACCTTCTCCTTCTCCTTCTTCTGCTTCTTCTGATTCACCCTCCTGACTTCACCTTCTCCTTCTTCTGCTTCTTCTGATTCACCCTCCAGACTTCACCTTCTCCTTCTCCTTCTTCTGCTTCTTCTGATTCACCCTCCAGACTTCACCTTCTCCTTCTCCTTCTTCTGCTTCTTCTGATTCACCCTCCAGACTTCATCTTCTCCTTCTCCTTCTTCTGCTTCTTCTGCTTCACCCTCCAGACTTCACCTTCTCCTTCTCCTTCTTCTGCTTCTTCTGATTCACCCTCCAGACTTCACCTTCTCCTTCTCCTTCTTCTACTTCTTCTGCTTCACCCTCCTGACTTCACCTTCTCCTTCTCCTTCTTCTACTTCTTCTGATTCACCCTCCAGACTTCACCTTCTCCTTCTCCTTCTTCTGCTTCTTCTGCTTCACCCTCCAGACTTCACCTTCTCCTTCTCCTTCTTCTGCTTCTTCTGCTTCGCCCTCCAGACTTCACCTTCTCCTTCTCCATCTTCTGCTTCTTCTGCTTCACTCTCCTGACTTCACCTTCTCCTTCTCCTTCTTCTACTTCTTCTGCTTCACCCTCCAGACTTCAGCTTCTCCTTCTCCTTCTTCTGCTTCTTCTGCTTCACCCTCCAGACTTCAGCTTCTCCTTCTCCTTCTTCTGCTTCTTCTGCTGCGCCCTCCAGACTTCACTTTCTCCTTCTCCTTCTTCTGCTTCTTCTGCTTCACCGTCCTGACTTCACCTTCTCCTTCTCCTTCTTCTACTTCTTCTGCTTCACCCCCCTGACTTCACCTGCTCCTTCTCCTTCTTCTGCTTCTTCTGATTCACCCTCCTAACTACACCTTCTCCTTCTCCTTCTTCTGCTTCTTCTGATTCACCCTCCTGACTTCACCTTCTCCTTCTCCTTCTTCTGCTTCTTCTGATTCACCCTCCAGACTTCACCTTCTCCTTCTCCTTCTTCTGCTTCTTCTGATTCACCCTCCAGACTTCACCTTCTCCTTCTCCTTCTTCTGCTTCTTCTGATTCACCCTCCAGACTTCACCTTCTCCTTCTCCTTCTTATACTTCTTCAGATTCACCCTCCAGTCTTCACGTTCTCCTTCTCCTTCTTCTGTTTCTTCTGCTTCACCCTCCAGACTTCACCTTCTTCTTCTCTTTCTTCTGCTTCTTCTGATTCACCCTCCAGACTTCACCTTCTACTTCTCCTTCTTCTGATTCTTCTGATTCACTCTCCAGACTTCACCTTCTCCTTCTCCTTCTTCTGCTTCTTCTGATTCACCCTCCTGACTTCACCTTCTCCTTCTCCTTCTTCTACTTCTTCTGATTCACCCTCCTGACTTCACCTTCTCCTTCTCCTTCTTCTACTTCTTCTGCTTCACCCTCCAGACTTCACCTTCTCCTTCTCCTTCTTCTACTTCTTCTGATTCACCCTCCAGACTTCACCTTCTCCTTCTCCTTCTTCTGCTTCTTCCGATTCACCCTCCAGACTTCACCTTCTCCTTCTCCTTATTCTGCTTCTTCTGATTCACCCTCCAGACTTCACCTTCTCCTTCTCCTTCTTCTGCTTCTTCTGATTCACCCTCCAGACTTCACCTTCTCCTTCTCCTTCTTCTGCTTCTTCTGATTCACCATCCAGACTTCACCTTCTCCTTCTCCTTCTTCTGCTTCTTCTGATTCACCCTCCAGACTTCACCTTCTCCTTCTCCTTCTTCTACTCCTTCTGATTCACCCTCCAGACTTCACCTTCTCCTTCTCCTTCTTCTGCTTCTTCTGATTCACCCTCCAGACTTCACCTTCTCCTTCTCCTTATTCTGCTTCTTCTGATTCACCCTCCAGACTTCACCTTCTCCTTCTCCTTCTTCTGCTTCTTCTGATTCACCCTCCAGACTTCACCTTCTCCTTCTCCTTCTTCTACTTCTTCTGATTCACCCTCCAGACTTCACCTTCTCCTTCTCCTTCTTCTGCTTCTTCTGATTCACCCTCCAGACTTCACCTTCTCCTTCTCCTTCTTCTACTTCTTCTGCTTCACCCTCCAGACTACACCTTCTCCTTCTCCTTCTTCTACTTCTTCTGATTCACCCTCCAGACTTCACCTTCTCCTTCTCCTTCTTCTGCTTCTTCTGATTCACCCTCCAGACTTCACCTTCTCCTTCTCCTTCTTCTACTTCTTCAGATTCACCCTCCAGTCTTCACCTTCTCCTTCTCCTTCTTCTGTTTCTTCTGCTTCACCCTCCAGACTTCACCTTCTCCTTCTCTTTCTTCTGCTTCTTCTGATTCACCCTCCAGACTTCACCTTCTCCTTCTCCTTCTTCTGATTCTTCTGATTCACCCTCCAAACTTCACCTTCTCCTTCTCCTTCTTCTGCTTCTTCTGATTCACCCTCCAGACTTCACCATCTCCTTCTCCTTCTTCTGATTCTTCTGATTCACCCTCCAGACTTCACCTTCTCCTTCTCCTTCTTCTGCTTCTTCTGCTTCGCCCTCCAGACTTCACCTTCTCATTCTCCATCTTCTGCTTCTTCTGCTTCACTCTCCTGACTTCACCTTCTCCTTCTCCTTCTTCTACTTCTTCTGATTCACCCTCCAGACTTCACCTTCTCCTTCTCCTTCTTCTGCTTCTTCTGCTTCACCCTCCAGACTTCAGCTTCTCCTTCTCCTTCTTCTGCTTCTTCTGCTGCGCCCTCCAGACTTCACCTTCTCCTTCTCCTTCTTCTGCTTCTTCTGCTTCACCGTCCTGACTTCACCTTCTCCTTCTCCTTCTTCTACTTCTTCTGCTTCACCCCCCTGACTTCACCTGCTTCTTCTCCTTCTTCTGCTTCTTCTGCTTCTTCTGCTTCACCCTCCAGACTTCACCTTCTCCTTCTCCTTCTTCTGCTTCTTCTGATTCACCCTCCAGACTTCACCTTCTCCTTCTCCTTCTTCTACTTCTTCTGCTTCACCCTCCTGACTTCACCTTCTCCTTCTCCTTCTTCTACTTCTTCTGATTCACCCTCCAGACTTCACCTTCTCCTTCTCCTTCTTCTGCTTCTTCTGCTTCACCCTCCAGACTTCACCTTCTCCTTCTCCTTCTTCTGCTTCTTCTGCTTCGCCCTCCAGACTTCACCTTCTCCTTCTCCATCTTCTGCTTCTTCTGCTTCACTCTCCTGACTTCACCTTCTCCTTCTCCTTCTTCTACTTCTTCTGCTTCACCCTCCAGACTTCAGCTTCTCCTTCTCCTTCTTCTGCTTCTTCTGCTTCACCCTCCAGACTTCAGCTTCTCCTTCTCCTTCTTCTGCTTCTTCTGCTGCGCCCTCCAGACTTCACTTTCTCCTTCTCCTTCTTCTGCTTCTTCTGCTTCACCGTCCTGACTTCACCTTCTCCTTCTCCTTCTTCTACTTCTTCTGCTTCACCCCCCTGACTTCACCTGCTCCTTCTCCTTCTTCTGCTTCTTCTGATTCACCCTCCTAACTACACCTTCTCCTTCTCCTTCTTCTGCTTCTTCTGATTCACCCTCCTGACTTCACCTTCTCCTTCTCCTTCTTCTGCTTCTTCTGATTCACCCTCCAGACTTCACCTTCTCCTTCTCCTTCTTCTGCTTCTTCTGATTCACCCTCCAGACTTCACCTTCTCCTTCTCCTTCTTCTGCTTCTTCTGATTCACCCTCCAGACTTCACCTTCTCCTTCTCCTTCTTATACTTCTTCAGATTCACCCTCCAGTCTTCACGTTCTCCTTCTCCTTCTTCTGTTTCTTCTGCTTCACCCTCCAGACTTCACCTTCTTCTTCTCTTTCTTCTGCTTCTTCTGATTCACCCTCCAGACTTCACCTTCTACTTCTCCTTCTTCTGATTCTTCTGATTCACTCTCCAGACTTCACCTTCTCCTTCTCCTTCTTCTGCTTCTTCTGATTCACCCTCCTGACTTCACCTTCTCCTTCTCCTTCTTCTACTTCTTCTGATTCACCCTCCTGACTTCACCTTCTCCTTCTCCTTCTTCTACTTCTTCTGCTTCACCCTCCAGACTTCACCTTCTCCTTCTCCTTCTTCTACTTCTTCTGATTCACCCTCCAGACTTCACCTTCTCCTTCTCCTTCTTCTGCTTCTTCCGATTCACCCTCCAGACTTCACCTTCTCCTTCTCCTTATTCTGCTTCTTCTGATTCACCCTCCAGACTTCACCTTCTCCTTCTCCTTCTTCTGCTTCTTCTGATTCACCCTCCAGACTTCACCTTCTCCTTCTCCTTCTTCTGCTTCTTCTGATTCACCATCCAGACTTCACCTTCTCCTTCTCCTTCTTCTGCTTCTTCTGATTCACCCTCCAGACTTCACCTTCTCCTTCTCCTTCTTCTACTCCTTCTGATTCACCCTCCAGACTTCACCTTCTCCTTCTCCTTCTTCTGCTTCTTCTGATTCACCCTCCAGACTTCACCTTCTCCTTCTCCTTATTCTGCTTCTTCTGATTCACCCTCCAGACTTCACCTTCTCCTTCTCCTTCTTCTGCTTCTTCTGATTCACCCTCCAGACTTCACCTTCTCCTTCTCCTTCTTCTACTTCTTCTGATTCACCCTCCAGACTTCACCTTCTCCTTCTCCTTCTTCTGCTTCTTCTGATTCACCCTCCAGACTTCACCTTCTCCTTCTCCTTCTTCTACTTCTTCTGCTTCACCCTCCAGACTACACCTTCTCCTTCTCCTTCTTCTACTTCTTCTGATTCACCCTCCAGACTTCACCTTCTCCTTCTCCTTCTTCTGCTTCTTCTGATTCACCCTCCAGACTTCACCTTCTCCTTCTCCTTCTTCTACTTCTTCAGATTCACCCTCCAGTCTTCACCTTCTCCTTCTCCTTCTTCTGTTTCTTCTGCTTCACCCTCCAGACTTCACCTTCTCCTTCTCTTTCTTCTGCTTCTTCTGATTCACCCTCCAGCCTTCACCTTCTCCTTCTCCTTCTTCTGATTCTTCTGATTCACCCTCCAAACTTCACCTTCTCCTTCTCCTTCTTCTGCTTCTTCTGATTCACCCTCCAGACTTCACCATCTCCTTCTCCTTCTTCTGATTCTTCTGATTCACCCTCCAGACTTCACCTTCTCCTTCTCCTTCTTCTGCTTCTTCTGCTTCGCCCTCCAGACTTCACCTTCTCCTTCTCCATCTTCTGCTTCTTCTGCTTCACTCTCCTGACTTCACCTTCTCCTTCTCCTTCTTCTACTTCTTCTGATTCACCCTCCAGACTTCACCTTCTCCTTCTCCTTCTTCTGCTTCTTCTGCTTCACCCTCCAGACTTCAGCTTCTCCTTCTCCTTCTTCTGCTTCTTCTGCTGCGCCCTCCAGACTTCACCTTCTCCTTCTCCTTCTTCTGCTTCTTCTGCTTCACCGTCCTGACTTCACCTTCTCCTTCTCCTTCTTCTACTTCTTCTGCTTCACCCCCCTGACTTCACCTGCTTCTTCTCCTTCTTCTGCTTCTTCTGCTGCGCCCTCCAGACTTCACCTTCTCCTTCTCCTTCTTCTGCTTCTTCTGCTTCACCCTCCTGACTTCACCTTCTCCTTCTCCTTCTTCTACTTCTTCTGCTTCACCCCCCTGACTTCACCTGCTCCTTCTCCTTCTTCTGCTTCTTCTGATTCACCCTCCTAACTTTACCTTCTCCTTCTCCTTCTTCTGCTTCTTCTGATTCACCCTCCTGACTTCACCTTCTCCTTCTCCTTCTTCTGCTTCTTCTAATTCACCCTCCAGACTTCACCTTCTCCTTGTCCTTCTTCTGCTTCTTCTGATTCACCCTCCAGACTTCACCTTCTCCTTCTCCTTCTTCTGCTTCTTCTGATTGACCCTCCAGACCTCACCTTCTCCTTCTCCTTCTTCTACTTCTTCTGATTCACCCTCCAGACTTCATCTTCTCCTTCTCCTTCTTCTGCTTCTTCTGATTCACCCCCCAGACTTCACCTTCTCCTTCTCCTTCTTCTGCTTCTTCTGATTCATCCTCCAGACTTCACCTTCTCCTTCTCCTTCTTCTACTTCTTCTGATTCACCATCCTGACTTCACCTTCTCCTTCTCCTTCTTCTGCTTCTTCTGCTTCACCCTCCAGACTTCACCTTCTCCTGCTCCTTCTTCTGCTTCTTCTGCTTCACCCTCCAGACTTCACCTTCTCCTTCTCCTTCTTCTGCTTCTTCTGCTTCACCCTCCTGACTTCACCTTCTCCTTCTCCTTCTTCTACTTCTTCTGATTCACCCTCCAGACTTCACCTTCTCCTTCTCCTTCTTCTGCTTCTTCTGCTTCACCCTCCAGACTTCACCTTCTCCTTCTCCTTCTTCTGCTTCTTCTGCTTCGCCCTCCAGACTTCACCTTCTCCTTCTCCATCTTCTGCTTCTTCTGCTTCACTCTCCTGACTTCACCTTCTCCTTCTCCTTCTTCTACTTCTTCTGATTCACCCTCCAGACTTCACCTTCTCCCTCTCCTTCTTCTGCTTCTTCTGCTTCACCCTCCAGACTTCAGCTTCTCCTTCTCCTTCTTCTGCTTCTTCTGCTGCGCCCTCCAGACTTCACCTTCTCCTTCTCCTTCTTCTGCTTCTTCTGCTTCACCGTCCTGACTTCACCTTCTCCTTCTCCTTCTTCTACTTCTTCTGCTTCACCCCCCTGACTTCACCTGCTCCTTCTCCTTCTTCTGCTTCTTCTGATTCACCCTCCTAAAAACACCTTCTCCTTCTCCTTCTTCTGCTTCTTCTGATTCACCCTCCTGACTTCACCTTCTCCTTCTTCTGCTTCTTCTGATTCACCCTCCAGACTTCACCTTCTCCTTCTCCTTCTTCTGCTTCTTCTGATTCACCCTCCAGACTTCACCTTCTCCTTCTCCTTCTTCTGCTTCTTCTGATTCACCCTCCAGACTTCATCTTCTCCTTCTCCTTCTTCTGCTTCTTCTGATTCACCCTCCAGACTTCACCTTCTCCTTCTCCTTCTTCTGCTTCTTCTGATTCACCCTCCAGACTTCACCTTCTCCTTCTCCTTCTTCTACTTCTTCTGCTTCACCCTCCTGACTTCACCTTCTCCTTCTCCTTCTTCTACTTCTTCTGATTCACCCTCCAGACTTCACCTTCTCCTTCTCCTTCTTCTGCTTCTTCTGCTTCACCCTCCAGACTTCACCTTCTCCTTCTCCTTCTTCTGCTTCTTCTGCTTCGCCCTCCAGACTTCACCTTCTCCTTCTCCATCTTCTGCTTCTTCTGCTTCACTCTCCTGACTTCACCTTCTCCTTCTCCTTCTTCTACTTCTTCTGATTCACCCTCCAGACTTCAGCTTCTCCTTCTCCTTCTTCTGCTTCTTCTGCTGCGCCCTCCAGACTTCACCTTCTCCTTCTCCTTCTTCTGCTTCTTCTGCTTCACCGTCCTGACTTCACCTTCTCCTTCTCCTTCTTCTACTTCTTCTGCTTCACCCCCCTGACTTCACCTGCTCCTTCTCCTTCTTCTGCTTCTTCTGATTCACCCTCCTAACTACACCTTCTCCTTCTCCTTCTTCTGCTTCTTCTGATTCACCCTCCTGACTTCACCTTCTCCTTCTCCTTCTTCTGCTTCTTCTGATTCACCCTCCAGACTTCACCTTCTCCTTCTCCTTCTTCTGCTTCTTCTGATTCACCCTCCAGACTTCATCTTCTCCTTCTCCTTCTTCTGCTTCTTCTGATTCACCCTCCAGACTTCATCTTCTCCTTCTCCTTCTTCTTCTTCTTCTGATTCACCCTCCAGACTTCACCTTCTCCTTCTCCTTCTTCTGCTTCTTCTGATTCACCCTCCAGACTTCACCTTCTCCTTCTCCTTCTTCTACTTCTTCTGATTCACCCTCCAGACTTCACCTTCTCCTTCTCCTTCTTATACTTCTTCAGATTCACCCTCCAGTCTTCACCTTCTCCTTCTCCTTCTTCTGTTTCTTCTGCTTCACCCTCCAGGCTTCACCTTCTTCTTCTCTTTCTTCTGCTTCTTCTGATTCACCCTCCAGACTTCACCTTCTCCTTCTCCTTCTTCTGATTCTTCTGATTCACTCTCCAGACTTCACCTTCTCCTTCTCCTTCTTCTGCTTCTTCTGATTCACCCTCCTGACTTCACCTTCTCCTTCTCCTTCTTCTACTTCTTCTGATTCACCCTCCTGACTTCACCTTCTCCTTCTCCTTCTTCTACTTCTTCTGCTTCACCCTCCAGACTTCACCTTCTCCTTCTCCTTCTTCGACTTCTTCTGATTCACCCTCCAGACTTCACCTTCTCCTTCTCCTTCTTCTGCTTCTTCTGATTCACCCTCCAGACTTCACCTTCTCCTTCTCCTTATTCTCCTTCTTCTGATTCACCCTCCAGACTTCACCTTCTCCTTCTCCTTCTTCTGCTTCTTCTGATTCACCCTCCAGACTTCACCTTCTCCTTCTCCTTCTTCTGCTTCTTCTGATTCGCCCTCCAGACTTCACCTTCTCCTTCTCCTTCTTCTGCTTCTTCTGATTCACCCTCCTGACTTCACCTTCTCCTTCTCCTTCTTCTACTCCTTCTGATTCACCCTCCAGACTTCACCTTCTCCTTCTCCTTCTTCTGCTTCTTCTGATTCACCCTCCAGACTTCACCTTCTCCTTCTCCTTATTCTGCTTCTTCTGATTCACCCTCCAGACTTCACCTTCTCCTTCTCCTTCTTCTGCTTCTTCTGATTCACCCTCCAGACTTCACCTTCTCCTTCTCCTTCTTCTACTTCTTCTGATTCACCCTCCAGACTTCACCTTCTCCTTCTCCTTCTTCTGCTTCTTCTGATTCACCCTCCAGACTTCACCTTCTCCTTCTCCTTCTTCTACTTCTTCTGCTTCACCCTCCAGACTACACCTTCTCCTTCTCCTTCTTCTACTTCTTCTGATTCACCCTCCAGACTTCACCTTCTCCTTCTCCTTCTTCTGCTTCTTCTGATTCACCCTCCAGACTTCACCTTCTCCTTCTCCTTCTTCTACTTCTTCAGATTCACCCTCCAGTCTTCACCTTCTCCTTCTCCTTCTTCTGCTTCTTCTGATTCACCCTCCAGACTTCGCCTTCTCCTTCTCCTTCTTCTGATTCTTCTGATTCACCCTCCAAACTTCACCTTCTCCTTCTCCTTCTTCTGCTTCTTCTGCTTCGCCCTCCAGACTTCACCTTCTCCTTCTCCATCTTCTGCTTCTTCTGCTTCACTCTCCTGACTTCACCTTCTCCTTCTCCTTCTTCTACTTCTTCTGATTCACCCTCCAGACTTCACCTTCTCCCTCTCCTTCTTCTGCTTCTTCTGCTTCACCCTCCAGACTTCAGCTTCTCCTTCTCCTTCTTCTGCTTCTTCTGCTGCGCCCTCCAGACTTCACCTTCTCCTTCTCCTTCTTCTGCTTCTTCTGCTTCACCGTCCTGACTTCACCTTCTCCTTCTCCTTCTTCTACTTCTTCTGCTTCACCCCCCTGACTTCACCTGCTCCTTCTCCTTCTTCTGCTTCTTCTGATTCACCCTCCTAAAAACACCTTCTCCTTCTCCTTCTTCTGCTTCTTCTGATTCACCCTCCTGACTTCACCTTCTCCTTCTTCTGCTTCTTCTGATTCACCCTCCAGACTTCACCTTCTCCTTCTCCTTCTTCTGCTTCTTCTGATTCACCCTCCAGACTTCACCTTCTCCTTCTCCTTCTTCTGCTTCTTCTGATTCACCCTCCAGACTTCATCTTCTCCTTCTCCTTCTTCTGCTTCTTCTGATTCACCCTCCAGACTTCACCTTCTCCTTCTCCTTCTTCTGCTTCTTCTGATTCACCCTCCAGACTTCACCTTCTCCTTCTCCTTCTTCTACTTCTTCTGCTTCACCCTCCTGACTTCACCTTCTCCTTCTCCTTCTTCTACTTCTTCTGATTCACCCTCCAGACTTCACCTTCTCCTTCTCCTTCTTCTGCTTCTTCTGCTTCACCCTCCAGACTTCACCTTCTCCTTCTCCTTCTTCTGCTTCTTCTGCTTCGCCCTCCAGACTTCACCTTCTCCTTCTCCATCTTCTGCTTCTTCTGCTTCACTCTCCTGACTTCACCTTCTCCTTCTCCTTCTTCTACTTCTTCTGATTCACCCTCCAGACTTCAGCTTCTCCTTCTCCTTCTTCTGCTTCTTCTGCTGCGCCCTCCAGACTTCACCTTCTCCTTCTCCTTCTTCTGCTTCTTCTGCTTCACCGTCCTGACTTCAACTTCTCCTTCTCCTTCTTCTACTTCTTCTGCTTCACCCCCCTGACTTCACCTGCTCCTTCTCCTTCTTCTGCTTCTTCTGATTCACCCTCCTAACTACACCTTCTCCTTCTCCTTCTTCTGCTTCTTCTGATTCACCCTCCTGACTTCACCTTCTCCTTCTCCTTCTTCTGCTTCTTCTGATTCACCCTCCAGACTTCACCTTCTCCTTCTCCTTCTTCTGCTTCTTCTGATTCACCCTCCAGACTTCACCTTCTCCTTCTCCTTCTTCTGCTTCTTCTGATTCACCCTCCAGACTTCATCTTCTCCTTCTCCTTCTTCTTCTTCTTCTGATTCACCCTCCAGACTTCACCTTCTCCTTCTCCTTCTTCTGCTTCTTCTGATTCACCCTCCAGACTTCACCTTCTCCTTCTCCTTCTTCTACTTCTTCTGATTCACCCTCCAGACTTCACCTTCTCCTTCTCCTTCTTATACTTCTTCAGATTCACCCTCCAGTCTTCACCTTCTCCTTCTCCTTCTTCTGTTTCTTCTGCTTCACCCTCCAGGCTTCACCTTCTTCTTCTCTTTCTTCTGCTTCTTCTGATTCACCCTCCAGACTTCACCTTCTCCTTCTCCTTCTTCTGATTCTTCTGATTCACTCTCCAGACTTCACCTTCTCCTTCTCCTTCTTCTGCTTCTTCTGATTCACCCTCCTGACTTCACCTTCTCCTTCTCCTTCTTCTACTTCTTCTGATTCACCCTCCTGACTTCACCTTCTCCTTCTCCTTCTTCTACTTCTTCTGCTTCACCCTCCAGACTTCACCTTCTCCTTCTCCTTCTTCTGCTTCTTCTGATTCACCCTCCTGACTTCACCTTCTCCTTCTCCTTCTTCTACTCCTTCTGATTCACCCTCCAGACTTCACCTTCTCCTTCTCCTTCTTCTGCTTCTTCTGATTCACCCTCCAGACTTCACCTTCTCCTTCTCCTTATTCTGCTTCTTCTGATTCACCCTCCAGACTTCACCTTCTCCTTCTCCTTCTTCTGCTTCTTCTGATTCACCCTCCAGACTTCACCTTCTCCTTCTCCTTCTTCTACTTCTTCTGATTCACCCTCCAGACTTCACCTTCTCCTTCTCCTTCTTCTGCTTCTTCTGATTCACCCTCCAGACTTCACCTTCTCCTTCTCCTTCTTCTACTTCTTCTGCTTCACCCTCCAGACTACACCTTCTCCTTCTCCTTCTTCTACTTCTTCTGATTCACCCTCCAGACTTCACCTTCTCCTTCTCCTTCTTCTGCTTCTTCTGATTCACCCTCCAGACTTCACCTTCTCCTTCTCCTTCTTCTACTTCTTCAGATTCACCCTCCAGTCTTCACCTTCTCCTTCTCCTTCTTCTGCTTCTTCTGATTCACCCTCCAGACTTCGCCTTCTCCTTCTCCTTCTTCTGATTCTTCTGATTCACCCTCCAAACTTCACCTTCTCCTTCTCCTTCTTCTGCTTCTTCTGATTCACCCTCCGGACTTCACCTTCTCCTTCTCCTTATTCTGCTTCTTCTGTTTCACCCTCCAGACTTCACCTTCTCCTTCTCCTTCTTCTGCTTCTTCTGATTCACCCTCCAGACTTCACCTTCTCCTTCTCCTTCTTCTGCTTCTTCTGATTCACCCTCCAGACTTCACCTTCTCCTTCTCCTTCTTCTACTTCTTCTGATTCACCCTCCAGACTTCACCTTCTCCTTCTCCTTCTTCTGCTTCTTCTGATTCACCCTCCAGACTTCACCTTCTCCTTCTCCTTCGTCTACTTCTTCAGATTCACCCTCCAGACTACACCTTCTCCTTCTCCTTCTTCTACTTCTTCTGATTCACCCTCCAGACTTCACCTTCTCCTTCTCCTTCTTCTGTTTCTTCTGATTCACCCTCCAGACTTCACCTTCTCCTTCTCCTTCTTCTACTTCTTCTGAATCACCATCCAGACTTCACCTTCTCCTTCTCCTTCTTCTACTTCTTCTGATTCACCCTCCAGACTTCACCTTCTCCTTCTCCTTCTTCTACTTCTTCTGCTTCTCCCTCCAGACTTCACCTTCTCCTTCTCCTTCTTCTGCTTCTTCTGATTCACCCTCCAGACTTCACCTTCTCATTCTCCTTCTTCTACTTCTTCTGATTCACCCTCCAGACTTCACCATCTCCTTCTCCTTCTTCTACTTCTTCTGATTCACCCTCCAGACTTCACCTTCTCCTTCTCCTTCTTCTACTTCTTCCGATTCCCCCTCCTGACTTCACCTTCTCCTTCTCCTTCTTCTGCTTCTTCTGCTTCACCCTCCTGACTTCACCTTCTCCTTCTCCTTCTTCTACTTCTTCTGATTCACCCTCCAGACTTCACCTTCTCCTTCTCCTTCTTCTGCTTCTTCTGCTTCACCCTCCAGACTTCACCTTCTCCTTCACCTTCTTCTGCTTCTTCTGCTTCGCCCTCCAGACATCTCCTTCTCCTTCTCCTTCTTCTGCTACTTCTGCTTCACCCTCCAGACTTCACCTTCTCCTTCTCCTTCTTCTGCTTCTTCTGCTTCACTCTCCTGACTTCACCTTCTCCTTCACCTTCTTCTACTTCGTCTGATTCACCCTCCAGACTTCACCTTCTCCTTCTCCTTCCTCTGCTTCTTCTGCTTCACCCTCCAGACTTCACCTTCTCCTTCTCCTTCTTCTGCTTCTTCTCCTGCGCCCTCCAGACTTCACCTTCTCCTTCTCCTTCTTCTGCTTCTTCTGCTTCACCGTCCTGACTTCACCTTCTCCTTCTCCTTCTTCTACTTCTTCTGCTTCACCCCCCTGACTTCACCTGCTCCTTCTCCTTCTTCTGCTTCTTCTGATTCACCCTCCTAACTACACCTTCTCCTTCTCCTTCTTCTGCTTCTTCTGATTCACCCTCCTGACTTCACCTTCTCCTTCTCCTTCTTCTGCTTCTTCTGATTCACCCTCCAGACTTCACCTTCTCCTTCTCCTTCTTCTGCTTCTTCTGATTCACCCTCCAGACTTCACCTTCTCCTTCTCCTTCTTCTGCTTCTTCTGATTCACCCTCCAGACTTCATCTTCTCCTTCTCCTTCTTCTTCTTCTTCTGATTCACCCTCCAGACTTCACCTTCTCCTTCTCCTTCTTCTGCTTCTTCTGATTCACCCTCCAGACTTCACCTTCTCCTTCTCCTTCTTCTACTTCTTCTGATTCACCCTCCAGACTTCACCTTCTCCTTCTCCTTCTTATACTTCTTCAGATTCACCCTCCAGTCTTCACCTTCTCCTTCTCCTTCTTCTGTTTCTTCTGCTTCACCCTCCAGGCTTCACCTTCTTCTTCTCTTTCTTCTGCTTCTTCTGATTCACCCTCCAGACTTCACCTTCTCCTTCTCCTTCTTCTGATTCTTCTGATTCACTCTCCAGACTTCACCTTCTCCTTCTCCTTCTTCTGCTTCTTCTGATTCACCCTCCTGACTTCACCTTCTCCTTCTCCTTCTTCTACTTCTTCTGATTCACCCTCCTGACTTCACCTTCTCCTTCTCCTTCTTCTACTTCTTCTGCTTCACCCTCCATACTTCACCTTCTCCTTCTCCTTCTTCGACTTCTTCTGATTCACCCTCCAGACTTCACCTTCTCCTTCTCCTTCTTCTGCTTCTTCTGATTCACCCTCCAGACTTCACCTTCTCCTTCTCCTTATTCTCCTTCTTCTGATTCACCCTCCAGACTTCACCTTCTCCTTCTCCTTCTTCTGCTTCTTCTGATTCACCCTCCAGACTTCACCTTCTCCTTCTCCTTCTTCTGCTTCTTCTGATTCACCCTCCAGACTTCACCTTCTCCTTCTCCTTCTTCTGCTTCTTCTGATTCACCCTCCTGACTTCACCTTCTCCTTCTCCTTCTTCTACTCCTTCTGATTCACCCTCCAGACTTCACCTTCTCCTTCTCCTTCTTCTGCTTCTTCTGATTCACCCTCCAGACTTCACCTTCTCCTTCTCCTTATTCTGCTTCTTCTGATTCACCCTCCAGACTTCACCTTCTCCTTCTCCTTCTTCTGCTTCTTCTGATTCACCCTCCAGACTTCACCTTCTCCTTCTCCTTCTTCTACTTCTTCTGATTCACCCTCCAGACTTCACCTTCTCCTTCTCCTTCTTCTGCTTCTTCTGATTCACCCTCCAGACTTCACCTTCTCCTTCTCCTTCTTCTACTTCTTCTGCTTCACCCTCCAGACTACACCTTCTCCTTCTCCTTCTTCTACTTCTTCTGATTCACCCTCCAGACTTCACCTTCTCCTTCTCCTTCTTCTGCTTCTTCTGATTCACCCTCCAGACTTCACCTTCTCCTTCTCCTTCTTCTACTTCTTCAGATTCACCCTCCAGTCTTCACCTTCTCCTTCTCCTTCTTCTGCTTCTTCTGATTCACCCTCCAGACTTCGCCTTCTCCTTCTCCTTCTTCTGATTCTTCTGATTCACCCTCCAAACTTCACCTTCTCCTTCTCCTTCTTCTGCTTCTTCTGATTCACCCTCCGGACTTCACCTTCTCCTTCTCCTTATTCTGCTTCTTCTGTTTCACCCTCCAGACTTCACCTTCTCCTTCTCCTTCTTCTGCTTCTTCTGATTCACCCTCCAGACTTCACCTTCTCCTTCTCCTTCTTCTGCTTCTTCTGATTCACCCTCCAGACTTCACCTTCTCCTTCTCCTTCTTCTACTTCTTCTGATTCACCCTCCAGACTTCACCTTCTCCTTCTCCTTCTTCTGCTTCTTCTGATTCACCCTCCAGACTTCACCTTCTACTTCTCCTTCGTCTACTTCTTCAGATTCACCCTCCAGACTACACCTTCTCCTTCTCCTTCTTCTACTTCTTCTGATTCACCCTCCAGACTTCACCTTCTCCTTCTCCTTCTTCTGTTTCTTCTGATTCACCCTCCAGACTTCACCTTCTCCTTCTCCTTCTTCTTCTTCTTCTGATTCACCATCCAGACTTCACCTTCTCCTTCTCCTTCTTCTACTTCTTCTGATTCACCCTCCAGACTTCACCTTCTCCTTCTCCTTCTTCTACTTCTTCTGCTTCTCCCTCCAGACTTCACCTTCTCCTTCTCCTTCTTCTGCTTCTTCTGATTCACCCTCCAGACTTCACCTTCTCATTCTCCTTCTTCTACTTCTTCTGATTCACCCTCCAGACTTCACCATCTCCTTCTCCTTCTTCTACTTCTTCTGATTCACCCTCCAGACTTCACCTTCTCCTTCTCCTTCTTCTACTTCTTCCGATTCCCCCTCCTGACTTCACCTTCTCCTTCTCCTTCTTCTGCTTCTTCTGCTTCACCCTCCTGACTTCACCTTCTCCTTCTCCTTCTTCTACTTCTTCTGATTCACCCTCCAGACTTCACCTTCTCCTTCTCCTTCTTCTGCTTCTTCTGCTTCACCCTCCAGACTTCACCTTCTCCTTCACCTTCTTCTGCTTCTTCTGCTTCGCCCTCCAGACATCACCTTCTCCTTCTCCTTCTTCTGCTACTTCTGCTTCACCCTCCAGACTTCACCTTCTCCTTCTCCTTCTTCTGCTTCTTCTGCTTCACTCTCCTGACTTCACCTTCTCCTTCACCTTCTTCTACTTCGTCTGATTCACCCTCCAGACTTCACCTTCTCCTTCTCCTTCCTCTGCTTCTTCTGCTTCACCCTCCAGACTTCACCTTCTCCTTCTCCTTCTTCTGCTTCTTCTCCTGCGCCCTCCAGACTTCTCCTTCTCCTTCTCCTTCTTCTGCTTCTTCTGCTTCACCCTCCTGACTTCACCTTCTCCTTCTCCTTCTTCTACTTCTTCTGCTTCACCCCCCTGACTTCACCTGCTCCTTCTCCTTCTTCTGCTTCTTCTGATTCACCCTCCTAACTTTACCTTCTCCTTCTCCTTCTTCTGCTTCTTCTGATTCACCCTCCTGACTTCACCTTCTCCTTCTCCTTCTTCTGCTTCTTCTAATTCACCCTCCAGACTTCACCTTCTCCTTGTCCTTCTTCTGCTTCTTCTGATTCACCCTCCAGACTTCACCTTCTCCTTCTCCTTCTTCTGCTTCTTCTGATTGACCCTCCAGACTTCACCTTCTCCTTCTCCTTCTTCTACTTCTTCTGATTCACCCTCCAGACTTCATCTTCTCCTTCTCCTTCTTCTGCTTCTTCTGATTCACCCTCCAGACTTCACCTTCTCCTTCTCCTTCTTCTGCTTCTTCTGATTCACCCTCCAGACTTCACCTTCTCCTTCTCCTTCTTCTACTTCTTCTGATTCACCATCCTGACTTCACCTTCTCCTTCTCCTTCTTCTGCTTCTTCTGCTTCACCCTCCAGACTTCACCTTCTCCTGCTCCTTCTTCTGCTTCTTCTGCTTCACCCTCCAGACTTCACCTTCTCCTTCTCCTTCTTCTGCTTCTTCTGCTTCACCCTCCTGACTTCACCTTCTCCTTCTCCTTCGTCTACTTCTTCAGATTCACCCTCCAGACTACACCTTCTCCTTCTCCTTCTTCTACTTCTTCTGATTCACCCTCCAGACTTCACCTTCTCCTTCTTCTGTTTCTTCTGATTCACCCTCCAGACTTCACCTTCTCCTTCTCCTTCTTCTACTTCTTCTGATTCACCATCCAGACTTCACCTTCTCCTTCTCCTTCTTCTACTTCTTCTGATTCACCCTCCAGACTTCACCTTCTCCTTCTCCTTCTTCTACTTCTTCTGCTTCTCCCTCCAGACTTCACCTTCTCCTTCTCCTTCTTCTGCTTCTTCTGATTCACCCTCCAGACTTCACCTTCTCATTCTCCTTCTTCTACTTCTTCTGATTCACCCTCCAGACTTCACCATCTCCTTCTCCTTCTTCTACTTCTTCTGATTCACCCTCCAGACTTCACCTTCTCCTTCTCCTTCTTCTACTTCTTCCGATTCCCCCTCCTGACTTCACCTTCTCCTTCTCCTTCTTCTGCTTCTTCTGCTTCACCCTCCTGACTTCACCTTCTCCTTCTCCTTCTTCTACTTCTTCTGATTCACCCTCCAGACTTCACCTTCTCCTTCTCCTTCTTCTGCTTCTTCTGCTTCACCCTCCAGACTTCACCTTCTCCTTCACCTTCTTCTGCTTCTTCTGCTTCGCCCTCCAGACATCACCTTCTCCTTCTCCTTCTTCTGCTACTTCTGCTTCACCCTCCAGACTTCACCTTCTCCTTCTCCTTCTTCTGCTTCTTCTGCTTCACTCTCCTGACTTCACCTTCTCCTTCACCTTCTTCTACTTCGTCTGATTCACCCTCCAGACTTCACCTTCTCCTTCTCCTTCCTCTGCTTCTTCTGCTTCACCCTCCAGACTTCACCTTCTCCTTCTCCTTCTTCTGCTTCTTCTCCTGCGCCCTCCAGACTTCACCTTCTCCTTCTCCTTCTTCTGCTTCTTCTGCTTCACCGTCCTGACTTCACCTTCTCCTTCTCCTTCTTCTACTTCTTCTGCTTCACCCCCCTGACTTCACCTGCTCCTTCTCCTTCTTCTGCTTCTTCTGATTCACCCTCCTAACTACACCTTCTCCTTCTCCTTCTTCTGCTTCTTCTGATTCACCCTCCTGACTTCACCTTCTCCTTCTCCTTCTTCTGCTTCTTCTGATTCACCCTCCAGACTTCACCTTCTCCTTCTCCTTCTTCTGCTTCTTCTGATTCACCCTCCAGACTTCACCTTCTCCTTCTCCTTCTTCTGCTTCTTCTGATTCACCCTCCAGACTTCATCTTCTCCTTCTCCTTCTTCTTCTTCTTCTGATTCACCCTCCAGACTTCACCTTCTCCTTCTCCTTCTTCTGCTTCTTCTGATTCACCCTCCAGACTTCACCTTCTCCTTCTCCTTCTTCTACTTCTTCTGATTCACCCTCCAGACTTCACCTTCTCCTTCTCCTTCTTATACTTCTTCAGATTCACCCTCCAGTCTTCACCTTCTCCTTCTCCTTCTTCTGTTTCTTCTGCTTCACCCTCCAGGCTTCACCTTCTTCTTCTCTTTCTTCTGCTTCTTCTGATTCACCCTCCAGACTTCACCTTCTCCTTCTCCTTCTTCTGATTCTTCTGATTCACTCTCCAGACTTCACCTTCTCCTTCTCCTTCTTCTGCTTCTTCTGATTCACCCTCCTGACTTCACCTTCTCCTTCTCCTTCTTCTACTTCTTCTGATTCACCCTCCTGACTTCACCTTCTCCTTCTCCTTCTTCTACTTCTTCTGCTTCACCCTCCAGACTTCACCTTCTCCTTCTCCTTCTTCGACTTCTTCTGATTCACCCTCCAGACTTCACCTTCTCCTTCTCCTTCTTCTGCTTCTTCTGATTCACCCTCCAGACTTCACCTTCTCCTTCTCCTTATTCTCCTTCTTCTGATTCACCCTCCAGACTTCACCTTCTCCTTCTCCTTCTTCTGCTTCTTCTGATTCACCCTCCAGACTTCACCTTCTCCTTCTCCTTCTTCTGCTTCTTCTGATTCACCCTCCAGACTTCACCTTCTCCTTCTCCTTCTTCTGCTTCTTCTGATTCACCCTCCTGACTTCACCTTCTCCTTCTCCTTCTTCTACTCCTTCTGATTCACCCTCCAGACTTCACCTTCTCCTTCTCCTTCTTCTGCTTCTTCTGATTCACCCTCCAGACTTCACCTTCTCCTTCTCCTTATTCTGCTTCTTCTGATTCACCCTCCAGACTTCACCTTCTCCTTCTCCTTCTTCTGCTTCTTCTGATTCACCCTCCAGACTTCACCTTCTCCTTCTCCTTCTTCTACTTCTTCTGATTCACCCTCCAGACTTCACCTTCTCCTTCTCCTTCTTCTGCTTCTTCTGATTCACCCTCCAGACTTCACCTTCTCCTTCTCCTTCTTCTACTTCTTCTGCTTCACCCTCCAGACTACACCTTCTCCTTCTCCTTCTTCTACTTCTTCTGATTCACCCTCCAGACTTCACCTTCTCCTTCTCCTTCTTCTGCTTCTTCTGATTCACCCTCCAGACTTCACCTTCTCCTTCTCCTTCTTCTACTTCTTCAGATTCACCCTCCAGTCTTCACCTTCTCCTTCTCCTTCTTCTGCTTCTTCTGATTCACCCTCCAGACTTCGCCTTCTCCTTCTCCTTCTTCTGATTCTTCTGATTCACCCTCCAAACTTCACCTTCTCCTTCTCCTTCTTCTGCTTCTTCTGATTCACCCTCCGGACTTCACCTTCTCCTTCTCCTTATTCTGCTTCTTCTGTTTCACCCTCCAGACTTCACCTTCTCCTTCTCCTTCTTCTGCTTCTTCTGATTCACCCTCCAGACTTCACCTTCTCCTTCTCCTTCTTCTGCTTCTTCTGATTCACCCTCCAGACTTCACCTTCTCCTTCTCCTTCTTCTACTTCTTCTGATTCACCCTCCAGACTTCACCTTCTCCTTCTCCTTCTTCTGCTTCTTCTGATTCACCCTCCAGACTTCACCTTCTCCTTCTCCTTCGTCTACTTCTTCAGATTCACCCTCCAGACTATACCTTCTCCTTCTCCTTCTTCTACTTCTTCTGATTCACCCTCCAGACTTCACCTTCTCCTTCTCCTTCTTCTGTTTCTTCTGATTCACCCTCCAGACTTCACCTTCTCCTTCTCCTTCTTCTACTTCTTCTGATTCACCATCCAGACTTCACCTTCTCCTTCTCCTTCTTCTACTTCTTCTGATTCACCCTCCAGACTTCACCTTCTCCTTCTCCTTCTTCTACTTCTTCTGCTTCTCCCTCCAGACTTCACCTTCTCCTTCTCCTTCTTCTGCTTCTTCTGATTCACCCTCCAGACTTCACCTTCTCATTCTCCTTCTTCTACTTCTTCTGATTCACCCTCCAGACTTCACCATCTCCTTCTCCTTCTTCTACTTCTTCTGATTCACCCTCCAGACTTCACCTTCTCCTTCTCCTTCTTCTACTTCTTCCGATTCCCCCTCCTGACTTCACCTTCTCCTTCTCCTTCTTCTGCTTCTTCTGCTTCACCCTCCTGACTTCACCTTCTCCTTCTCCTTCTTCTACTTCTTCTGATTCACCCTCCAGACTTCACCTTCTCCTTCTCCTTCTTCTGCTTCTTCTGCTTCACCCTCCAGACTTCACCTTCTCCTTCTCCTTCTTCTGCTTCTTCTGCTTCACTCTCCTGACTTCACCTTCTCCTTCACCTTCTTCTACTTCGTCTGATTCACCCTCCAGACTTCACCTTCTCCTTCTCCTTCCTCTGCTTCTTCTGCTTCACCCTCCAGACTTCACCTTCTCCTTCTCCTTCTTCTGCTTCTTCTCCTGCGCCCTCCAGACTTCTCCTTCTCCTTCTCCTTCTTCTGCTTCTTCTGCTTCACCCTCCTGACTTCACCTTCTCCTTCTCCTTCTTCTACTTCTTCTGCTTCACCCCCCTGACTTCACCTGCTCCTTCTCCTTCTTCTGCTTCTTCTGATTCACCCTCCTAACTTTACCTTCTCCTTCTCCTTCTTCTGCTTCTTCTGATTCACCCTCCTGACTTCACCTTCTCCTTCTCCTTCTTCTGCTTCTTCTAATTCACCCTCCAGACTTCACCTTCTCCTTGTCCTTCTTCTGCTTCTTCTGATTCACCCTCCAGACTTCACCTTCTCCTTCTCCTTCTTCTGCTTCTTCTGATTGACCCTCCAGACTTCACCTTCTCCTTCTCCTTCTTCTACTTCTTCTGATTCACCCTCCAGACTTCATCTTCTCCTTCTCCTTCTTCTGCTTCTTCTGATTCACCCTCCAGACTTCACCTTCTCCTTCTCCTTCTTCTGCTTCTTCTGATTCACCCTCCAGACTTCACCTTCTCCTTCTCCTTCTTCTACTTCTTCTGATTCACCATCCTGACTTCACCTTCTCCTTCTCCTTCTTCTGCTTCTTCTGCTTCACCCTCCAGACTTCACCTTCTCCTGCTCCTTCTTCTGCTTCTTCTGCTTCACCCTCCAGACTTCACCTTCTCCTTCTCCTTCTTCTGCTTCTTCTGCTTCACCCTCCTGACTTCACCTTCTCCTTCTCCTTCTTCTACTTCTTCTGATTCACCCTCCAGACTTCACCTTCTCCTTCTCCTTCTTCTGCTTCTTCTGCTTCACCCTCCAGACTTCACCTTCTCCTTCTCCTTCTTCTGCTTCTTCTGCTTCGCCCTCCAGACTTCACCTTCTCCTTCTCCATCTTCTGCTTCTTCTGCTTCACTCTCCTGACTTCACCTTCTCCTTCTCCTTCTTCTACTTCTTCTGATTCACCCTCCAGACTTCACCTTCTCCTTCTCCTTCTTCTGCTTCTTCTGCTTCACCCTCCAGACTTCAGCTTCTCCTTCTCCTTCTTCTGCTTCTTCTGCTTCACCGTACTGACTTCACCTTCTCCTTCTCCTTCTTCTACTTCTTCTGCTTCACCCCCCTGACTTCACCTGCTCCTTCTCCCTCTTCTGCTTCTTCTGATTCACCCTCCTAACTACACCTTCTCCTTCTCCTTCTTCTGCTTCTTCTGATTCACCCTCCTGACTTCACCTTCTCCTTCTCCTTCTTCTGCTTCTTCTGATTCACCCTCCAGACTTCACCTTCTCCTTCTCCTTCTTCTGCTTCTTCTGATTCCCCCTCCAGACTTCACCTTCTCCTTCTCCTTCTTCTGCTTCTTCTGATTCACCCTCCAGACTTCATCTTCTCCTTCTCCTTCTTCTGCTTCTTCTGATTCACCCTCCAGACTTCACCTTCTCCTTCTCCTTCTTCTGCTTCTTCTGATTCACCCTCCAGACTTCACCTTCTCCTTCTCCTTCTTCTACTTCTTCTGATTCACCCTCCAGACTTCACCTTCTCCTTCTCCTTTTTATACTTCTTCAGATTCACCCTCCAGTCTTCACCTTCTCCTTCTCCTTCTTCTGTTTCTTCTGCTTCACCCTCCAGACTTCACCTTCTTCTTCTCTTTCTTCTGCTTCTTCTGATTCACCCTCCAGACTTCACCTTCTCCTTCTCCTTCTTCTGATTCTTCTGATTCACTCTCCAGACTTCACCTTCTCCTTCTCCTTCTTCTGCTTCTTCTGATTCACCCTCCTGACTTCACCTTCTCCTTCTCCTTCTTCTACTTCTTCTGATTCACCCTCCTGACTTCACCTTCTCCTTCTCCTTCTTCTACTTCTTCTGCTACACCCTCCAGACTTCACCTTCTCCTTCTCCTTCTTCTACTTCTTCTGATTCACCCTCCAGACTTCACCTTCTCCTTCTCCTTCTTCTGCTTCTTCTGATTCACCCTCCAGACTTCACCTTCTCCTTCTCCTTATTCTGCTTCTTCTGATTCACCCTCCAGACTTCACCTTCTCCTTCTCCTTCTTCTGCTTCTTCTGATTCACCCTCCAGACTTCACCTTCTCCTTCTCCTTCTTCTGCTTCTTCTGATTCACCCTCCAGACTTCACCTTCTCCTTCTCTTTCTTCTGCTTCTTCTGATTCACCCTCCAGACTTCACCTTCTCCTTCTCCTTCTTCTACTCCTTCTGATTCACCCTCCAGACTTCACCTTCTCCTTCTCCTTCTTCTGCTTCTTCTGATTCACCCTCCAGACTTCACCTTCTCCTTCTCCTTATTCTGCTTCTTCTGATTCACCCTCCAGACTTCACCTTCTACTTCTCCTTCTTCTGCTTCTTCTGATTCACCCTGCAGACTTCACCTTCTCCTTCTCCTTCTTCTGCTTCTTCTGATTCACCCTCCAGACTTCACCTTCTCCTTCTCCTTCTTCTGCTTCTTCTGATTCACCCTCCAGACTTCACCTTCGCCTTCTCCTTCTTCTACTTCTTCTGATTCACCCTCCAGACTTCACCTTCTCCTTCTCCATCTTCTGCTTCTTCTGATTCACCCTCCAGACTTCACCTTCTCCTTCTCCTTCTTCTACTTCTTCTGCTTCACCCTCCAGACTACACCTTCTCCTTCTCCTTCTTCTACTTCTTCTGATTCACCCTCCAGACTTCACCTTCTCCTTCTCCTTCTTCTGCTTCTTCTGATTCACCCTCCAGACTTCACCTTCTCCTTCTCCTTATTCTGCTTCTTCTGATTCACCCTCCAGACTTCACCTTCTCCTTCTCCTTCTTCTGCTTCTTCTGATTCACCCTCCAGACTTCACCTTCTCCTTCTCCTTCTTCTGCTTCTTCTGATTCACCCTCCAGACTTCACCTTCTCCTTCTCCTTGTTCTACTTCTTCTGATTCGCCCTCCAGACTTCACCTTCTCCTTCTCCTTCTTCTGCTTCTTCTGATTCACCCTCCTGACTTCACCTTCTCCTTCTCCTTCTTCTAAATCTTCTGATTCACCCTCCTGACTTCACCTTCTCCTTCTCCTTCTTCTACTTCTTCTGCTTCACCCTCCAGGCTTCACCTTCTCCTTCTCCTTCTTCTACTTCTTCTGATTCACCCTCCAGTCTTCACCTTCTCCTTCTCCTTCTTCTACTTCTTCTGATTCACCCTCCAGACTTCACCTTCTCCTTCTCCTTCTTCTGCTTCTTCTGCTTCACCCTCCAGACTTCACCTTCTCCTTCTCCTTCTTCTGCTTCTTCTGATTCGCCCTCCAGACATCACCTTCTCCTTCTCCTTCTTCTGCTTCTTCTGCTTCACCCTCCAGACTTCACCTTCTCCTTCTCCTTCTTCTGCTTCTTCTGCTTCACTCTCCTGACTTCACCTTCTCCTTCTCCTTCTTCTACTTCTTCTGATTCACCCTCCAGACTTCACCTTCTCCTTCTCCTTCTTCTGCTTCTTCTGCTTCACCCTCCAGACTTCACCTTCTCCTTCTCCTTCTTCTGCTTCTTCTGCTGCGCCCTCCAGACTTCACCTTCTCCTTCTCCTTTTTCTGCTTCTTCTGCTTCACCCTCCTGACTTCACCTTCTCCTTCTCCTTCTTCTACTTCTTCTGTTTCACCCCCCTGACTTCACCTGCTCCTTCTCCTTCTTCTGCTTCTTCTGATTCACCCTCCTAACTTTACCTTCTCCTTCTCCTTCTTCTGCTTCTTCTGATTCACCCTCCTGACTTCACCTTCTCCTTCTCCTTCTTCTGCTTCTTCTAATTCACCCTCCAGACTTCACCTTCTCCTTCTCCTTCTTCTGCTTCTTCTGATTCACCCTCCAGACTTCACCATCTCCTTCTCCTTCTTCTGCTTCTTCTGATTGACCCTCCAGACCTCACCTTCTCCTTCTCCTTCTTCTACTTCTTCTGATTCACCCTCCAGACTTCATCTTCTCCTTCTCCTTCTTCTGCTTCTTCTGATTCACCCTCCAGACTTCACCTTCTCCTTCTCCTTCTTCTGCTTCTTCTGATTCACCCTCCAGACTTCACCTTCTCCTTCTCCTTCTTCTACTTCTTCTGATTCACCCTCCTGACTTCACCTTCTCCTTCTCCTTCTTCTGCTTCTTCTGCTTCACCCTCCAGACTTCACCTTCTCCTGCTCCTTCTTCTGCTTCTTCTGCTTCACCCTCCAGACTTCACCTTCTCCTTCTCCTTCTTCTGCTTCTTCTGCTTCACCCTCCTGACTTCACCTTCTCCTTCTCCTTCTTCTACTTCTTCAGATTCACCCTCCAGACTTCACCTTCTCCTTCTCCTTCTTCTGCTTCTTCTGCTTCACCCTCCAGACTTCACCTTCTCCTTCTCCTTCTTCTGCTTCTTCTGCTTCGCCCTCCAGACTTCACCTTCTCCTTCTCCATCTTCTGCTTCTTCTGCTTCACTCTCCTGACTTCACCTTCTCCTTCTCCTTCTTCTACTTCTTCTGCTTCACCCTCCAGACTACACGTTCTCCTTCTCCTTCTTCTACTTCTTCTGATTCACCCTCCAGACTTCACCTTCTCCTTCTCCTTCTTCTGCTTCTTCTGATTCACCCTCCAGACTTCACCTTCTCCTTCTCCTTCTTCTACTTCTTCAGATTCACCCTCCAGTCTTCACCTTCTCCTTCTCCTTCTTCTGTTTCTTCTGCTTCACCCTCCAGACTTCACCTTCTCCTTCTCTTTCTTCTGCTTCTTCTGATTCACCCTCCAGACTTCACCTTCTCCTTCTCCTTCTTCTGATTCTTCTGATTCACCCTCCAAACTTCACCTTCTCCTTCTCCTTCTTCTGCTTCTTCTGATTCACCCTCCAGACTTCGCCTTCTCCTTCTCCTTCTTCTGATTCTTCTGATTCACCCTCCAAACTTCACCTTCTCCTTCTCCTTCTTCTGCTTCTTCTGATTCACCCTCCGGACTTCACCTTCTCCTTCTCCTTATTCTGCTTCTTCTGTTTCACCCTCCAGACTTCACCTTCTCCTTCTCCTTCTTCTGCTTCTTCTGATTCACCCTCCAGACTTCACCTTCTCCTTCTCCTTCTTCTGCTTCTTCTGATTCACCCTCCAGACTTCACCTTCTCCTTCTCCTTCTTCTACTTCTTCTGATTCACCCTCCAGACTTCACCTTCTCCTTCTCCTTCTTCTGCTTCTTCTGATTCACCCTCCAGACTTCACCTTCTCCTTCTCCTTCGTCTACTTCTTCAGATTCACCCTCCAGACTACAACTTCTCCTTCTCCTTCTTCTACTTCTTCTGATTCACCCTCCAGACTTCACCTTCTCCTTCTCCTTCTTCTGTTTCTTCTGATTCACCCTCCAGACTTCACCTTCTCCTTCTCCTTCTTCTACTTCTTCTGATTCACCATCCAGACTTCACCTTCTCCTTCTCCTTCTTCTACTTCTTCTGATTCACCCTCCAGACTTCACCTTCTCCTTCTCCTTCTTCTACTTCTTCTGCTTCTCCCTCCAGACTTCACCTTCTCCTTCTCCTTCTTCTGCTTCTTCTGATTCACCCTCCAGACTTCACCTTCTCATTCTCCTTCTTCTACTTCTTCTGATTCACCCTCCAGACTTTACCATCTCCTTCTCCTTCTTCTACTTCTTCTGATTCACCCTCCAGACTTCACCTTCTCCTTCTCCTTCTTCTACTTCTTCCGATTCCCCCTCCTGACTTCACCTTCTCCTTCTCCTTCTTCTGCTTCTTCTGCTTCACCCTCCTGACTTCACCTTCTCCTTCTCCTTCTTCTACTTCTTCTGATTCACCCTCCAGACTTCACCTTCTGCTTCTCCTTCTTCTGCTTCTTCTGCTTCACCCTCCAGACTTCACCTTCTCCTTCTCCTTCTTCTGCTTCTTCTGCTTCGCCCTCCAGACATCACCTTCTCCTTCTCCTTCTTCTGCTACTTCTGCTTCACCCTCCAGACTTCACCTTCTCCTTCTCCTTCTTCTGCTTCTTCTGCTTCACTCTCCTGACTTCACCTTCTCCTTCACCTTCTTCTACTTCGTCTGATTCACCCTCCAGACTTCACCTTCTCCTTCTCCTTCCTCTGCTTCTTCTGCTTCACCCTCCTGACTTCACCTTCTCCTTCTCCTTCTTCTACTTCTTCTGCTTCACCCCCCTGACTTCACCTGCTCCTTCTCCTTCTGCTTCTTCTGATTCACCCTCCTAACTTTACCTTCTCCTTCTCCTTCTTCTGCTTCTTCTGATTCACCCTCCTGACTTCACCTTCTCCTTCTCCTTCTTCTGCTTCTTCTAATTCACCCTCCAGACTTCACCTTCTCCTTGTCCTTCTTCTGCTTCTTCTGATTCACCCTCCAGACTTCACCTTCTCCTTCTCCTTCTTCTGCTTCTTCTGATTGACCCTCCAGACTTCACCTTCTCCTTCTCCTTCTTCTACTTCTTCTGATTCACCCTCCAGACTTCATCTTCTCCTTCTCCTTCTTCTGCTTCTTCTGATTCACCCTCCAGACTTCACCTTCTCCTTCTCCTTCTTCTGCTTCTTCTGATTCACCCTCCAGACTTCACCTTCTCCTTCTCCTTCTTCTACTTCTTCTGATTCACCATCCTGACTTCACCTTCTCCTTCTCCTTCTTCTGCTTCTTCTGCTTCACCCTCCAGACTTCACCTTCTCCTTCTCCTTCTTCTGCTTCTTCTGCTTCACCCTCCTGACTTCACCTTCTCCTTCTCCTTCTTCTACTTCTTCTGATTCACCCTCCAGACTTCACCTTCTCCTTCTCCTTCTTCTGCTTCTTCTGCTTCACCCTCCAGACTTCACCTTCTCCTTCTCCTTCTTCTGCTTCTTCTGCTTCGCCCTCCAGACTTCACCTTCTCCTTCTCCATCTTCTGCTTCTTCTGCTTCACTCTCCTGACTTCACCTTCTCCTTCTCCTTCTGCTACTTCTTCTGATTCACCCTCCAGACTTCACCTTCTCCTTCTCCTTCTTCTGCTTCTTCTGCTTCACCCTCCAGACTTCAGCTTCTCCTTCTCCTTCTTCTGCTTCTTCTGCTTCACCGTACTGACTTCACCTTCTCCTTCTCCTTCTTCTACTTCTTCTGCTTCACCCCCCTGACTTCACCTGCTCCTTCTCCTTCTTCTGCTTCTTCTGATTCACCCTCCTAACTACACCTTCTCCTTCTCCTTCTTCTGCTTCTTCTGATTCACCCTCCTGACTTCACCTTCTCCTTCTCCTTCTTCTGCTTCTTCTGATTCACCCTCCAGACTTCACCTTCTCCTTCTCCTTCTTCTGCTTCTTCTGATTCCCCCTCCAGACTTCACCTTCTCCTTCTCCTTCTTCTGCTTCTTCTGATTCACCCTCCAGACTTCATCTTCTCCTTCTCCTTCTTCTGCTTCTTCTGATTCACCCTCCAGACTTCACCTTCTCCTTCTCCTTCTTCTGCTTCTTCTGATTCACCCTCCAGACTTCACCTTCTCCTTCTCCTTCTTCTACTTCTTCTGATTCACCCTCCAGACTTCACCTTCTCCTTCTCCTTCTTATACTTCTTCAGATTCACCCTCCAGTCTTCACCTTCTCCTTCTCCTTCTTCTGTTTCTTCTGCTTCACCCTCCAGACTTCACCTTCTTCTTCTCTTTCTTCTGCTTCTTCTGATTCACCCTCCAGACTTCACCTTCTCCTTCTCCTTCTTCTGATTCTTCTGATTCACTCTCCAGACTTCACCTTCTCCTTCTCCTTCTTCTGCTTCTTCTGATTCAACCTCCTGACTTCACCTTCTCCTTCTCCTTCTTCTACTTCTTCTGATTCACCCTCCTGACTTCACCTTCTCCTTCTCCTTCTTCTACTTCTTCTGCTTCACCCTCCAGACATCACCTTCTCCTTCTCCTTCTTCTACTTCTTCTGATTCACCCTCCAGACTTCACCTTCTCCTTCTCCTTCTTCTGCTTCTTCTGATTCACCCTCCAGACTTCACCTTCTCCTTCTCCTTATTCTGCTTCTTCTGATTCCCCCTCCAGACTTCACCTTCTCCTTCTCCTTCTTCTGCTTCTTCTGATTCACCCTCCAGACTTCACCTTCTCCTTCTCCTTCTTCTGCTTCTTCTGATTCACCCTCCAGACTTCACCTTCTCCTTCTCTTTCTTCTGCTTCTTCTGATTCACCCTCCAGACTTCACCTTCTCCTTCTCCTTCTTCTACTCCTTCTGATTCACCCTCCAGACTTCACCTTCTCCTTCTCCTTCTTCTGCTTCTTCTGATTCACCCTCCAGACTTCACCTTCTCCTTCTCCTTATTCTGCTTCTTCTGATTCACCCTCCAGACTTCACCTTCTCCTTCTCCTTCTTCTGCTTCTTCTGATTCACCCTGCAGACTTCACCTTCTCCTTCTCCTTCTTCTGCTTCTTCTGATTCACCCTCCAGACTTCACCTTCTCCTTCTCCTTCTTCTGCTTCTTCTGATTCACCCTCCAGACTTCACCTTCGCCTTCTCCTTCTTCTACTTCTTCTGATTCACCCTCCAGACTTCACCTTCTCCTTCTCCATCTTCTGCTTCTTCTGATTCACCCTCCAGACTTCACCTTCTCCTTCTCCTTCTTCTACTTCTTCTGCTTCACCCTCCAGACTACACCTTCTCCTTCTCCTTCTTCTACTTCTTCTGATTCACCCTCCAGACTTCACCTTCTCCTTCTCCTTCTTCTGCTTCTTCTGATTCACCCTCCAGACTTCACCTTCTCCTTCTCCTTATTCTGCTTCTTCTGATTCACCCTCCAGACTTCACCTTCTCCTTCTCCTTCTTCTGCTTCTTCTGATTCACCCTCCAGACTTCACCTTCTCCTTCTCCTTCTTCTGCTTCTTCTATTTCACCCTCCAGACTTCACCTTCCTTCTCCTTCTTCTACTTCTTCTGATTCGCCCTCCAGACTTCACCTTCTCCTTCTCCTTCTTCTGCTTCTTCTGATTCACCCTCCTGACTTCACCTTCTCCTTCTCCTTCTTCTAAATCTTCTGATTCACCCTCCTGACTTCACGTTCTCCTTCTCCTTCTTCTACTTCTTCTGCTTCACCCTCCAGGCTTCACCTTCTCCTTCTCCTTCTTCTACTTCTTCTGATTCACCCTCCAGTCTTCACCTTCTCCTTCTCCTTCTTCTACTTCTTCTGATTCACCCTCCAGACTTCACCTTCTCCTTCTCCTTCTTCTGCTTCTTCTGCTTCACCCTCCAGACTTCACCTTCTCCTTCTCCTTCTTCTGCTTCTTCTGATTCGCCCTCCAGACATCACCTTCTCCTTCTCCTTCTTCTGCTTCTTCTGCTTCACCCTCCAGACTTCACCTTCTCCTTCTCCTTCTTCTGCTTCTTCTGCTTCACTCTCCTGACTTCACCTTCTCCTTCTCCTTCTTCTACTTCTTCTGATTCACCCTCCAGACTTCACCTTCTCCTTCTCCTTCTTCTGCTTCTTCTGCTTCACCCTCCAGACTTCACCTTCGCCTTCTCCTTCTTCTACTTCTTCTGATTCACCCTCCAGACTTCACCTTCTCCTTCTCCATCTTCTGCTTCTTCTGATTCACCCTCCAGACTTCACCTTCTCCTTCTCCTTCTTCTACTTCTTCTGCTTCACCCTCCAGACTACACCTTCTCCTTCTCCTTCTTCTACTTCTTCTGTTTCACCCTCCAGACTTCACCTTCTCCTTCTCCTTCTTCTGCTTCTTCTGATTCACCCTCCAGACTTCACCTTCTCCTTCTCCTTATTCTGCTTCTTCTGATTCACCCTCCAGACTTCACCTTCTCCTTCTCCTTCTTCTGCTTCTTCTGATTCACCCTCCAGACTTCACCTTCTCCTTCTCCTTCTTCTGCTTCTTCTATTTCACCCTCCAGACTTCACCTTCTCCTTCTCCTTCTTCTACTTCTTCTGATTCGCCCTCCAGACTTCACCTTCTCCTTCTCCTTCTTCTGCTTCTTATGATTCACCCTCCTGACTTCACCTTCTCCTTCTCCTTCTTCTAAATCTTCTGATTCACCCTCCTGACTTCACGTTCTCCTTCTCCTTCTTCTACTTCTTCTGCTTCACCCTCCAGGCTTCACCTTCTCCTTCTCCTTCTTCTACTTCTTCTGATTCACCCTCCAGTCTTCACCTTCTCCTTCTCCTTCTTCTACTTCTTCTGATTCACCCTCCAGACTTCACCTTCTCCTTCTCCTTCTTCTGCTTCTTCTGCTTCACCCTCCAGACTTCACCTTCTCCTTCTCCTTCTTCTGCTTCTTCTGATTCGCCCTCCAGACTTCACCTTCTCCTTCTCCTTATTCTGCTTCTTCTGATTCACCCTCCAGACTTCACCTTCTCCTTCTCCTTCTTCTGCTTCTTCTGATTCACCCTCCAGACTTCACCTTCTCCTTCTCCTTCTTCTGCTTCTTCTATTTCACCCTCCAGACTTCACCTTCTCCTTCTCCTTCTTCTACTTCTTCTGATTCGCCCTCCAGACTTCACCTTCTCCTTCTCCTTCTTCTGCTTCTTCTGATTCACCCTCCTGACTTCACCTTCTCCTTCTCCTTCTTCTAAATCTTCTGATTCACCCTCCTGACTTCACGTTCTCCTTCTCCTTCTTCTACTTCTTCTGCTTCACCCTCCAGGCTTCACCTTCTCCTTCTCCTTCTTCTACTTCTTCTGATTCACCCTCCAGTCTTCACCTTCTCCTTCTCCTTCTTCTACTTCTTCTGATTCACCCTCCAGACTTCACCTTCTCCTTCTCCTTCTTCTGCTTCTTCTGCTTCACCCTCCAGACTTCACCTTCTCCTTCTCCTTCTTCTGCTTCTTCTGATTCGCCCTCCAGACATCACCTTCTCCTTCTCCTTCTTCTGCTTCTTCTGCTTCACCCTCCAGACTTCACCTTCTCCTTCTCCTTCTTCTGCTTCTTCTGCTTCACTCTCCTGACTTCACCTTCTCCTTCTCCTTCTTCTACGTCTTCTGATTCACCCTCCAGACTTCACCTTCTCCTTCTCCTTCTTCTGCTTCTTCTGCTTCACCCTCCAGACTTCACCTTCGCCTTCTCCTTCTTCTACTTCTTCTGATTCACCCTCCAGACTTCACCTTCTCCTTCTCCATCTTCTGCTTCTTCTGATTCACCCTCCAGACTTCACCTTCTCCTTCTCCTTCTTCTACTTCTTCTGCTTCACCCTCCAGACTACACCTTCTCCTTCTCCTTCTTCTACTTCTTCTGTTTCACCCTCCAGACTTCACCTTCTCCTTCTCCTTCTTCTGCTTCTTCTGATTCACCCTCCAGACTTCACCTTCTCCTTCTCCTTATTCTGCTTCTTCTGATTCACCCTCCAGACTTCACCTTCTCCTTCTCCTTCTTCTGCTTCTTCTGATTCACCCTCCAGACTTCACCTTCTCCTTCTCCTTCTTCTGCTTCTTCTATTTCACCCTCCAGACTTCACCTTCTCCTTCTCCTTCTTCTACTTCTTCTGATTCGCCCTCCAGACTTCACCTTCTCCTTCTCCTTCTTCTGCTTCTTATGATTCACCCTCCTGACTTCACCTTCTCCTTCTCCTTCATCTAAATCTTCTGATTCACCCTCCTGACTTCACGTTCTCCTTCTCCTTCTTCTACTTCTTCTGCTTCACCCTCCAGGCTTCACCTTCTCCTTCTCCTTCTTCTACTTCTTCTGATTCACCCTCCAGTCTTCACCTTCTCCTTCTCCTTCTTCTACTTCTTCTGATTCACCCTCCAGACTTCACCTTCTCCTTCTCCTTCTTCTGCTTCTTCTGCTTCACCCTCCAGACTTCACCTTCTCCTTCTCCTTCTTCTGCTTCTTCTGATTCGCCCTCCAGACATCACCTTCTCCTTCTCCTTCTTCTGCTTCTTCTGCTTCACCCTCCAGACTTCACCTTCTCCTTCTCCTTCTTCTGCTTCTTCTGCTTCACTCTCCTGACTTCACCTTCTCCTTCTCCTTCTTCTACTTCTTCTGATTCACCCTCCAGACTTCACCTTCTCCTTCTCCTTCTTCTGCTTCTTCTGCTTCACCCTCCAGACTTCACCTTCTCCTTCTCCTTCTTCTGCTTCTTCTGCTGCGCCCTCCAGACTTCACCTTCTCCTTCTCCTTTTTCTGCTTCTTCTGCTTCACCCTCCTGACTTCACCTTCTCCTTCTCCTTCTTCTACTTCTTCTGTTTCACCCCCCTGACTTCACCTGCTCCTTCTCCTTCTTCTGCTTCTTCTGATTCACCCTCCTAACTTTACCTTCTCCTTCTCCTTCTTCTGCTTCTTCTGATTCACCCTCCTGACTTCACCTTCTCCTTCTCCTTCTTCTGCTTCTTCTAATTCACCCTCCAGACTTCACGTTCTCCTTCTCCTTCTTCTGCTTCTTCTGATTCACCCTCCAGACTTCACCATCTCCTTCTCCTTCTTCTGCTTCTTCTGATTGACCCTCCAGACCTCACCTTCTCCTTCTCCTTCTTCTACTTCTTCTGATTCACCCTCCAGACTTCATCTTCTCCTTCTCCTTCTTCTGCTTCTTCTGATTCACCCTCCAGACTTCACCTTCTTCTTCTCCTTCTTCTGCTTCTTCTGATTCACCCTCCAGACTTCACCTTCTCCTTCTCCTTCTTCTACTTCTTCTGATTCACCCTCCTGACTTCACCTTCTCCTTCTCCTTCTTCTGCTTCTTCTGCTTCACCCTCCAGACTTCACCTTCTCCTGCTCCTTCTTCTGCTTCTTCTGCTTCACCCTCCAGACTTCACCTTCTCCTTCTCCTTCTTCTGCTTCTTCTGCTTCACCCTCCTGACTTCACCTTCTCCTTCTCCTTCTTCTACTTCTTCTGATTCACCCTCCAGACTTCACCTTCTCCTTCTCCTTCTTCTGCTTCTTCTGATTCACCCTCCAGACTTCACCTTCGCCTTCTCCTTCTTCTACTTCTTCTGATTCACCCTCCAGACTTCACCTTCTCCTTCTCCATCTTCTGCTTCTTCTGATTCACCCTCCAGACTTCACCTTCTCCTTCTCCTTCTTCTACTTCTTCTGCTTCACCCTCCAGACTACACCTTCTCCTTCTCCTTCTTCTACTTCTTCTGATTCACCCTCCAGACTTCACCTTCTCCTTCTCCTTCTTCTGCTTCTTCTGATTCACCCTCCAGACTTCACCTTCTCCTTCTCCTTATTCTGCTTCTTCTGATTCACCCTCCAGACTTCACCTTCTCCTTCTCCTTCTTCTGCTTCTTCTGATTCACCCTCCAGACTTCACCTTCTCCTTCTCCTTCTTCTGCTTCTTCTATTTCACCCTCCAGACTTCACCTTCTCCTTCTCCTTCTTCTACTTCTTCTGATTCGCCCTCCAGACTTCACCTTCTCCTTCTCCTTCTTCTGCTTCTTCTGATTCACCCTCCTGACTTCACCTTCTCCTTCTCCTTCTTCTAAATCTTCTGATTCACCCTCCTGACTTCACGTTCTCCTTCTCCTTCTTCTACTTCTTCTGCTTCACCCTCCAGGCTTCACCTTCTCCTTCTCCTTCTTCTACTTCTTCTGATTCACCCTCCAGACTTCACCTTCTCCTTCTCCTTCTTCTGCTTCTTCTGATTCACCCTCCAGACTTCACCTTCTCCTTCTCCTTATTCTGCTTCTTCTGATTCACCCTCCAGACTTCACCTTCTCCTTCTCCTTCTTCTGCTTCTTCTGATTCACCCTCCAGACTTCACCTTCTCCTTCTCCTTCTTCTGCTTCTTCTGCTTCACCCTCCAGACTTCACCTTCTCCTTCTCCTTCTTCTGCTTCTTCTGATTCGCCCTCCAGACATCACCTTCTCCTTCTCCTTCTTCTACTTCTTCTGATTCACCCTCCAGACTTCACCTTCTCCTTCTCCTTCTTCTGCTTCTTCTGCTTCACCCTCCAGACTTCACCTTCTCCTTCTCCTTCTTCTGCTTCTTCTGCTTCGCCCTCCAGACTTCACCTTCTCCTTCTCCATCTTCTGCTTCTTCTGCTTCACTCTCCTGACTTCACCTTCTCCTTCTCCTTCTGCTACTTCTTCTGATTCACCCTCCAGACTTCACCTTCTCCTTCTCCTTCTTCTGCTTCTTCTGCTTCACCCTCCAGACTTCAGCTTCTCCTTCTCCTTCTTCTGCTTCTTCTGCTTCACCGTACTGACTTCACCTTCTCCCTCTTCTACTTCTTCTGCTTCACCCCCCTGACTTCACCTGCTCCTTCTCCTTCTTCTGCTTCTTCTGATTCACCCTCCTAACTACACCTTCTCCTTCTCCTTCTTCTGCTTCTTCTGATTCACCCTCCTGACTTCACCTTCTCCTTCTCCTTCTTCTGCTTCTTCTGATTCACCCTCCAGACTTCACCTTCTCCTTCTCCTTCTTCTGCTTCTTCTGATTCCCCCTCCAGACTTCACCTTCTCCTTCTCCTTCTTCTGCTTCTTCTGATTCACCCTCCAGACTTCATCTTCTCCTTCTCCTTCTTCTGCTTCTTCTGATTCACCCTCCAGACTTCACCTTCTCCTTCTCCTTCTTCTGCTTCTTCTGATTCACCCTCCAGACTTCACCTTCTCCTTCTCCTTCTTCTACTTCTTCTGATTCACCCTCCAGACTTCACCTTCTCCTTCTCCTTCTTATACTTCTTCAGATTCACCCTCCAGTCTTCACCTTCTCCTTCTCCTTCTTCTGTTTCTTCTGCTTCACCCTCCAGACTTCACCTTCTTCTTCTCTTTCTTCTGCTTCTTCTGATTCACCCTCCAGACTTCACCTTCTCCTTCTCCTTCTTCTGATTCTTCTGATTCACTCTCCAGACTTCACCTTCTCCTTCTCCTTCTTCTGCTTCTTCTGATTCAACCTCCTGACTTCACCTTCTCCTTCTCCTTCTTCTACTTCTTCTGATTCACCCTCCTGACTTCACCTTCTCCTTCTCCTTCTTCTACTTCTTCTGCTTCACCCTCCAGACATCACCTTCTCCTTCTCCTTCTTCTACTTCTTCTGATTCACCCTCCAGACTTCACCTTCTCCTTCTCCTTCTTCTGCTTCTTCTGATTCACCCTCCAGACTTCACCTTCTCCTTCTCCTTATTCTGCTTCTTCTGATTCCCCCTCCAGACTTCACCTTCTCCTTCTCCTTCTTCTGCTTCTTCTGATTCACCCTCCAGACTTCACCTTCTCCTTCTCCTTCTTCTGCTTCTTCTGATTCACCCTCCAGACTTCACCTTCTCCTTCTCTTTCTTCTGCTTCTTCTGATTCACCCTCCAGACTTCACCTTCTCCTTCTCCTTCTTCTACTCCTTCTGATTCACCCTCCAGACTTCACCTTCTCCTTCTCCTTCTTCTGCTTCTTCTGATTCACCCTCCAGACTTCACCTTCTCCTTCTCCTTATTCTGCTTCTTCTGATTCACCCTCCAGACTTCACCTTCTCCTTCTCCTTCTTCTGCTTCTTCTGATTCACCCTGCAGACTTCACCTTCTCCTTCTCCTTCTTCTGCTTCTTCTGATTCACCCTCCAGACTTCACCTTCTCCTTCTCCTTCTTCTGCTTCTTCTGATTCACCCTCCAGACTTCACCTTCGCCTTCTCCTTCTTCTACTTCTTCTGATTCACCCTCCAGACTTCACCTTCTCCTTCTCCATCTTCTGCTTCTTCTGATTCACCCTCCAGACTTCACCTTCTCCTTCTCCTTCTTCTACTTCTTCTGCTTCACCCTCCAGACTACACCTTCTCCTTCTCCTTCTTCTACTTCTTCTGATTCACCCTCCAGACTTCACCTTCTCCTTCTCCTTCTTCTGCTTCTTCTGATTCACCCTCCAGACTTCACCTTCTCCTTCTCCTTATTCTGCTTCTTCTGATTCACCCTCCAGACTTCACCTTCTCCTTCTCCTTCTTCTGCTTCTTCTGATTCACCCTCCAGACTTCACCTTCTCCTTCTCCTTCTTCTGCTTCTTCTATTTCACCCTCCAGACTTCACCTTCTCCTTCTCCTTCTTCTACTTCTTCTGATTCGCCCTCCAGACTTCACCTTCTCCTTCTCCTTCTTCTGCTTCTTCTGATTCACCCTCCTGACTTCACCTTCTCCTTCTCCTTCTTCTAAATCTTCTGATTCACCCTCCTGACTTCACGTTCTCCTTCTCCTTCTTCTACTTCTTCTGCTTCACCCTCCAGGCTTCACCTTCTCCTTCTCCTTCTTCTACTTCTTCTGATTCACCCTCCAGTCTTCACCTTCTCCTTCTCCTTCTTCTACTTCTTCTGATTCACCCTCCAGACTTCACCTTCTCCTTCTCCTTCTTCTGCTTCTTCTGCTTCACCCTCCAGACTTCACCTTCTCCTTCTCCTTCTTCTGCTTCTTCTGATTCGCCCTCCAGACATCACCTTCTCCTTCTCCTTCTTCTGCTTCTTCTGCTTCACCCTCCAGACTTCACCTTCTCCTTCTCCTTCTTCTGCTTCTTCTGCTTCACTCTCCTGACTTCACCTTCTCCTTCTCCTTCTTCTACTTCTTCTGATTCACCCTCCAGACTTCACCTTCTCCTTCTCCTTCTTCTGCTTCTTCTGCTTCACCCTCCAGACTTCACCTTCGCCTTCTCCTTCTTCTACTTCTTCTGATTCACCCTCCAGACTTCACCTTCTCCTTCTCCATCTTCTGCTTCTTCTGATTCACCCTCCAGACTTCACCTTCTCCTTCTCCTTCTTCTACTTCTTCTGCTTCACCCTCCAGACTACACCTTCTCCTTCTCCTTCTTCTACTTCTTCTGTTTCACCCTCCAGACTTCACCTTCTCCTTCTCCTTCTTCTGCTTCTTCTGATTCACCCTCCAGACTTCACCTTCTCCTTCTCCTTATTCTGCTTCTTCTGATTCACCCTCCAGACTTCACCTTCTCCTTCTCCTTCTTCTGCTTCTTCTGATTCACCCTCCAGACTTCACCTTCTCCTTCTCCTTCTTCTGCTTCTTCTATTTCACCCTCCAGACTTCACCTTCTCCTTCTCCTTCTTCTACTTCTTCTGATTCGCCCTCCAGACTTCACCTTCTCCTTCTCCTTCTTCTGCTTCTTATGATTCACCCTCCTGACTTCACCTTCTCCTTCTCCTTCTTCTAAATCTTCTGATTCACCCTCCTGACTTCACGTTCTCCTTCTCCTTCTTCTACTTCTTCTGCTTCACCCTCCAGGCTTCACCTTCTCCTTCTCCTTCTTCTACTTCTTCTGATTCACCCTCCAGTCTTCACCTTCTCCTTCTCCTTCTTCTACTTCTTCTGATTCACCCTCCAGACTTCACCTTCTCCTTCTCCTTCTTCTGCTTCTTCTGCTTCACCCTCCAGACTTCACCTTCTCCTTCTCCTTCTTCTGCTTCTTCTGATTCGCCCTCCAGACTTCACCTTCTCCTTCTCCTTATTCTGCTTCTTCTGATTCACCCTCCAGACTTCACCTTCTCCTTCTCCTTCTTCTGCTTCTTCTGATTCACCCTCCAGACTTCACCTTCTCCTTCTCCTTCTTCTGCTTCTTCTATTTCACCCTCCAGACTTCACCTTCTCCTTCTCCTTCTTCTACTTCTTCTGATTCGCCCTCCAGACTTCACCTTCTCCTTCTCCTTCTTCTGCTTCTTCTGATTCACCCTCCTGACTTCACCTTCTCCTTCTCCTTCTTCTAAATCTTCTGATTCACCCTCCTGACTTCACGTTCTCCTTCTCCTTCTTCTACTTCTTCTGCTTCACCCTCCAGGCTTCACCTTCTCCTTCTCCTTCTTCTACTTCTTCTGATTCACCCTCCAGTCTTCACCTTCTCCTTCTCCTTCTTCTACTTCTTCTGATTCACCCTCCAGACTTCACCTTCTCCTTCTCCTTCTTCTGCTTCTTCTGCTTCACCCTCCAGACTTCACCTTCTCCTTCTCCTTCTTCTGCTTCTTCTGATTCGCCCTCCAGACATCACCTTCTCCTTCTCCTTCTTCTGCTTCTTCTGCTTCACCCTCCAGACTTCACCTTCTCCTTCTCCTTCTTCTGCTTCTTCTGCTTCACTCTCCTGACTTCACCTTCTCCTTCTCCTTCTTCTACTTCTTCTGATTCACCCTCCAGACTTCACCTTCTCCTTCTCCTTCTTCTGCTTCTTCTGCTTCACCCTCCAGACTTCACCTTCGCCTTCTCCTTCTTCTACTTCTTCTGATTCACCCTCCAGACTTCACCTTCTCCTTCTCCATCTTCTGCTTCTTCTGATTCACCCTCCAGACTTCACCTTCTCCTTCTCCTTCTTCTACTTCTTCTGCTTCACCCTCCAGACTACACCTTCTCCTTCTCCTTCTTCTACTTCTTCTGTTTCACCCTCCAGACTTCACCTTCTCCTTCTCCTTCTTCTGCTTCTTCTGATTCACCCTCCAGACTTCACCTTCTCCTTCTCCTTATTCTGCTTCTTCTGATTCACCCTCCAGACTTCACCTTCTCCTTCTCCTTCTTCTGCTTCTTCTGATTCACCCTCCAGACTTCACCTTCTCCTTCTCCTTCTTCTGCTTCTTCTATTTCACCCTCCAGACTTCACCTTCTCCTTCTCCTTCTTCTACTTCTTCTGATTCGCCCTCCAGACTTCACCTTCTCCTTCTCCTTCTTCTGCTTCTTATGATTCACCCTCCTGACTTCACCTTCTCCTTCTCCTTCATCTAAATCTTCTGATTCACCCTCCTGACTTCACGTTCTCCTTCTCCTTCTTCTACTTCTTCTGCTTCACCCTCCAGGCTTCACCTTCTCCTTCTCCTTCTTCTACTTCTTCTGATTCACCCTCCAGTCTTCACCTTCTCCTTCTCCTTCTTCTACTTCTTCTGATTCACCCTCCAGACTTCACCTTCTCCTTCTCCTTCTTCTGCTTCTTCTGCTTCACCCTCCAGACTTCACCTTCTCCTTCTCCTTCTTCTGCTTCTTCTGATTCGCCCTCCAGACATCACCTTCTCCTTCTCCTTCTTCTGCTTCTTCTGCTTCACCCTCCAGACTTCACCTTCTCCTTCTCCTTCTTCTGCTTCTTCTGCTTCACTCTCCTGACTTCACCTTCTCCTTCTCCTTCTTCTACTTCTTCTGATTCACCCTCCAGACTTCACCTTCTCCTTCTCCTTCTTCTGCTTCTTCTGCTTCACCCTCCAGACTTCACCTTCTCCTTCTCCTTCTTCTGCTTCTTCTGCTGCGCCCTCCAGACTTCACCTTCTCCTTCTCCTTTTTCTGCTTCTTCTGCTTCACCCTCCTGACTTCACCTTCTCCTTCTCCTTCTTCTACTTCTTCTGTTTCACCCCCCTGACTTCACCTGCTCCTTCTCCTTCTTCTGCTTCTTCTGATTCACCCTCCTAACTTTACCTTCTCCTTCTCCTTCTTCTGCTTCTTCTGATTCACCCTCCTGACTTCACCTTCTCCTTCTCCTTCTTCTGCTTCTTCTAATTCACCCTCCAGACTTCACGTTCTCCTTCTCCTTCTTCTGCTTCTTCTGATTCACCCTCCAGACTTCACCATCTCCTTCTCCTTCTTCTGCTTCTTCTGATTGACCCTCCAGACCTCACCTTCTCCTTCTCCTTCTTCTACTTCTTCTGATTCACCCTCCAGACTTCATCTTCTCCTTCTCCTTCTTCTGCTTCTTCTGATTCACCCTCCAGACTTCACCTTCTTCTTCTCCTTCTTCTGCTTCTTCTGATTCACCCTCCAGACTTCACCTTCTCCTTCTCCTTCTTCTACTTCTTCTGATTCACCCTCCTGACTTCACCTTCTCCTTCTCCTTCTTCTGCTTCTTCTGCTTCACCCTCCAGACTTCACCTTCTCCTGCTCCTTCTTCTGCTTCTTCTGCTTCACCCTCCAGACTTCACCTTCTCCTTCTCCTTCTTCTGCTTCTTCTGCTTCACCCTCCTGACTTCACCTTCTCCTTCTCCTTCTTCTACTTCTTCTGATTCACCCTCCAGACTTCACCTTCTCCTTCTCCTTCTTCTGCTTCTTCTGATTCACCCTCCAGACTTCACCTTCGCCTTCTCCTTCTTCTACTTCTTCTGATTCACCCTCCAGACTTCACCTTCTCCTTCTCCATCTTCTGCTTCTTCTGATTCACCCTCCAGACTTCACCTTCTCCTTCTCCTTCTTCTACTTCTTCTGCTTCACCCTCCAGACTACACCTTCTCCTTCTCCTTCTTCTACTTCTTCTGATTCACCCTCCAGACTTCACCTTCTCCTTCTCCTTCTTCTGCTTCTTCTGATTCACCCTCCAGACTTCACCTTCTCCTTCTCCTTATTCTGCTTCTTCTGATTCACCCTCCAGACTTCACCTTCTCCTTCTCCTTCTTCTGCTTCTTCTGATTCACCCTCCAGACTTCACCTTCTCCTTCTCCTTCTTCTGCTTCTTCTATTTCACCCTCCAGACTTCACCTTCTCCTTCTCCTTCTTCTACTTCTTCTGATTCGCCCTCCAGACTTCACCTTCTCCTTCTCCTTCTTCTGCTTCTTCTGATTCACCCTCCTGACTTCACCTTCTCCTTCTCCTTCTTCTAAATCTTCTGATTCACCCTCCTGACTTCACGTTCTCCTTCTCCTTCTTCTACTTCTTCTGCTTCACCCTCCAGGCTTCACCTTCTCCTTCTCCTTCTTCTACTTCTTCTGATTCACCCTCCAGTCTTCACCTTCTCCTTCTCCTTCTTCTACTTCTTCTGATTCACCCTCCAGACTTCACCTTCTCCTTCTCCTTCTTCTGCTTCACCCTCCAGACTTCACCTTCTCCTTCTCCTTCTTCTGCTTCTTCTGATTCGCCCTCCAGACATCACCTTCTCCTTCTCCTTCTTCTGCTTCTTCTGCTTCACCCTCCAGACTTCACCTTCTCCTTCTCCTTCTTCTGCTTCTTCTGCTTCACTCTCCTGACTTCACCTTCTCCTTCTCCTTCTTCTACTTCTTCTGATTCACCCTCCAGACTTCACCTTCTCCTTCTCCTTCTTCTGCTTCTTCTGCTTCACCCTCCAGACTTCACCTTCGCCTTCTCCTTCTTCTACTTCTTCTGATTCACCCTCCAGACTTCACCTTCTCCTTCTCCATCTTCTGCTTCTTCTGATTCACCCTCCAGACTTCACCTTCTCCTTCTCCTTCTTCTACTTCTTCTGCTTCACCCTCCAGACTACACCTTCTCCTTCTCCTTCTTCTACTTCTTCTGTTTCACCCTCCAGACTTCACCTTCTCCTTCTCCTTCTTCTGCTTCTTCTGATTCACCCTCCAGACTTCACCTTCTCCTTCTCCTTATTCTGCTTCTTCTGATTCACCCTCCAGACTTCACCTTCTCCTTCTCCTTCTTCTGCTTCTTCTGATTCACCCTCCAGACTTCACCTTCTCCTTCTCCTTCTTCTGCTTCTTCTATTTCACCCTCCAGACTTCACCTTCTCCTTCTCTTTCTTCTACTTCTTCTGATTCGCCCTCCAGACTTCACCTTCTCCTTCTCCTTCTTCTGCTTCTTATGATTCACCCTCCTGACTTCACCTTCTCCTTCTCCTTCTTCTAAATCTTCTGATTCACCCTCCTGACTTCACGTTCTCCTTCTCCTTCTTCTACTTCTTCTGCTTCACCCTCCAGGCTTCACCTTCTCCTTCTCCTTCTTCTACTTCTTCTGATTCACCCTCCAGTCTTCACCTTCTCCTTCTCCTTCTTCTACTTCTTCTGATTCACCCTCCAGACTTCACCTTCTCCTTCTCCTTCTTCTGCTTCTTCTGCTTCACCCTCCAGACTTCACCTTCTCCTTCTCCTTCTTCTGCTTCTTCTGATTCGCCCTCCAGACATCACCTTCTCCTTCTCCTTCTTCTGCTTCTTCTGCTTCACCCTCCAGACTTCACCTTCTCCTTCTCCTTCTTCTGCTTCTTCTGCTTCACTCTCCTGACTTCACCTTCTCCTTCTCCTTCTTCTACTTCTTCTGATTCACCCTCCAGACTTCACCTTCTCCTTCTCCTTCTTCTGCTTCTTCTGCTTCACCCTCCAGACTTCACCTTCTCCTTCTCCTTCTTCTGCTTCTTCTGCTGCGCCCTCCAGACTTCACCTTCTCCTTCTCCTTTTTCTGCTTCTTCTGCTTCACCCTCCTGACTTCACCTTCTCCTTCTCCTTCTTCTACTTCTTCTGTTTCACCCCCCTGACTTCACCTGCTCCTTCTCCTTCTTCTGCTTCTTCTGATTCACCCTCCTAACTTTACCTTCTCCTTCTCCTTCTTCTGCTTCTTCTGATTCACCCTCCTGACTTCACCTTCTCCTTCTCCTTCTTCTGCTTCTTCTAATTCACCCTCCAGACTTCACCTTCTCCTTCTCCTTCTTCTGCTTCTTCTGATTCACCCTCCAGACTTCACCATCTCCTTCTCCTTCTTCTGCTTCTTCTGATTGACCCTCCAGACCTCACCTTCTCCTTCTCCTTCTTCTACTTCTTCTGATTCACCCTCCAGACTTCATCTTCTCCTTCTCCTTCTTCTGCTTCTTCTGATTCACCCTCCAGACTTCACCTTCTTCTTCTCCTTCTTCTGCTTCTTCTGATTCACCCTCCAGACTTCACCTTCTCCTTCTCCTTCTTCTACTTCTTCTGATTCACCCTCCTGACTTCACCTTCTCCTTCTCCTTCTTCTGCTTCTTCTGCTTCACCCTCCAGACTTCACCTTCTCCTGCTCCTTCTTCTGCTTCTTCTGCTTCACCCTCCAGACTTCACCTTCTCCTTCTCCTTCTTCTGCTTCTTCTGCTTCACCCTCCTGACTTCACCTTCTCCTTCTCCTTCTTCTACTTCTTCTGATTCACCCTCCAGACTTCACCTTCTCCTTCTCCTTCTTCTGCTTCTTCTGCTTCACCCTCCAGACTTCACCTTCTCCTTCTCCTTCTTCTGCTTCTTCTGCTTCGCCCTCCAGACTTCACCTTCTCCTTCTCCATCTTCTGCTTCTTCTGCTTCACTCTCCTGACTTCACCTTCTCCTTCTCCTTCTTCTACTTCTTCTGATTCACCCTCCAGACTTCACCTTCTCCTTCTCCTTCTTCTGCTTCTTCTGCTTCACCCTCCAGACTTCACCTTCTCCTGCTCCTTCTTCTGCTTCTTCTGCTTCACCCTCCAGACTTCACCTTCTCCTTCTCCTTCTTCTGCTTCTTCTGCTTCACCCTCCAGACTTCACCTTCGCCTTCTCCTTCTTCTACTTCTTCTGATTCACCCTCCAGACTTCACCTTCTCCTTCTCCATCTTCTGCTTCTTCTGATTCACCCTCCAGACTTCACCTTCTCCTTCTCCTTCTTCTACTTCTTCTGCTTCACCCTCCAGACTACACCTTCTCCTTCTCCTTCTTCTACTTCTTCTGTTTCACCCTCCAGACTTCACCTTCTCCTTCTCCTTCTTCTGCTTCTTCTGATTCACCCTCCAGACTTCACCTTCTCCTTCTCCTTATTCTGCTTCTTCTGATTCACCCTCCAGACTTCACCTTCTCCTTCTCCTTCTTCTGCTTCTTCTGATTCACCCTCCAGACTTCACCTTCTCCTTCTCCTTCTTCTGCTTCTTCTATTTCACCCTCCAGACTTCACCTTCTCCTTCTCCTTCTTCTACTTCTTCTGATTCGCCCTCCAGACTTCACCTTCTCCTTCTCCTTCTTCTGCTTCTTATGATTCACCCTCCTGACTTCACCTTCTCCTTCTCCTTCATCTAAATCTTCTGATTCACCCTCCTGACTTCACGTTCTCCTTCTCCTTCTTCTACTTCTTCTGCTTCACCCTCCAGGCTTCACCTTCTCCTTCTCCTTCTTCTACTTCTTCTGATTCACCCTCCAGTCTTCACCTTCTCCTTCTCCTTCTTCTACTTCTTCTGATTCACCCTCCAGACTTCACCTTCTCCTTCTCCTTCTTCTGCTTCTTCTGCTTCACCCTCCAGACTTCACCTTCTCCTTCTCCTTCTTCTGCTTCTTCTGATTCGCCCTCCAGACATCACCTTCTCCTTCTCCTTCTTCTGCTTCTTCTGCTTCACCCTCCAGACTTCACCTTCTCCTTCTCCTTCTTCTGCTTCTTCTGCTTCACTCTCCTGACTTCACCTTCTCCTTCTCCTTCTTCTACTTCTTCTGATTCACCCTCCAGACTTCACCTTCTCCTTCTCCTTCTTCTGCTTCTTCTGCTTCACCCTCCAGACTTCACCTTCTCCTTCTCCTTCTTCTGCTGCGCCCTCCAGACTTCACCTTCTCCTTCTCCTTTTTCTGCTTCTTCTGCTTCACCCTCCTGACTTCACCTTCTCCTTCTCCTTCTTCTACTTCTTCTGTTTCACCCCCCTGACTTCACCTGCTCCTTCTCCTTCTTCTGCTTCTTCTGATTCACCCTCCTAACTTTACCTTCTCCTTCTCCTTCTTCTGCTTCTTCTGATTCACCCTCCTGACTTCACCTTCTCCTTCTCCTTCTTCTGCTTCTTCTAATTCACCCTCCAGACTTCACGTTCTCCTTCTCCTTCTTCTGCTTCTTCTGATTCACCCTCCAGACTTCACCATCTCCTTCTCCTTCTTCTGCTTCTTCTGATTGACCCTCCAGACCTCACCTTCTCCTTCTCCTTCTTCTACTTCTTCTGATTCACCCTCCAGACTTCATCTTCTCCTTCTCCTTCTTCTGCTTCTTCTGATTCACCCTCCAGACTTCACCTTCTTCTTCTCCTTCTTCTGCTTCTTCTGATTCACCCTCCAGACTTCACCTTCTCCTTCTCCTTCTTCTACTTCTTCTGATTCACCCTCCTGACTTCACCTTCTCCTTCTCCTTCTTCTGCTTCTTCTGCTTCACCCTCCAGACTTCACCTTCTCCTGCTCCTTCTTCTGCTTCTTCTGCTTCACCCTCCAGACTTCACCTTCTCCTTCTCCTTCTTCTGCTTCTTCTGCTTCACCCTCCTGACTTCACCTTCTCCTTCTCCTTCTTCTACTTCTTCTGATTCACCCTCCAGACTTCACCTTCTCCTTCTCCTTCTTCTGCTTCTTCTGATTCACCCTCCAGACTTCACCTTCGCCTTCTCCTTCTTCTACTTCTTCTGATTCACCCTCCAGACTTCACCTTCTCCTTCTCCATCTTCTGCTTCTTCTGATTCACCCTCCAGACTTCACCTTCTCCTTCTCCTTCTTCTACTTCTTCTGCTTCACCCTCCAGACTACACCTTCTCCTTCTCCTTCTTCTACTTCTTCTGATTCACCCTCCAGACTTCACCTTCTCCTTCTCCTTCTTCTGCTTCTTCTGATTCACCCTCCAGACTTCACCTTCTCCTTCTCCTTATTCTGCTTCTTCTGATTCACCCTCCAGACTTCACCTTCTCCTTCTCCTTCTTCTGCTTCTTCTGATTCACCCTCCAGACTTCACCTTCTCCTTCTCCTTCTTCTGCTTCTTCTATTTCACCCTCCAGACTTCACCTTCTCCTTCTCCTTCTTCTACTTCTTCTGATTCGCCCTCCAGACTTCACCTTCTCCTTCTCCTTCTTCTGCTTCTTCTGATTCACCCTCCTGACTTCACCTTCTCCTTCTCCTTCTTCTAAATCTTCTGATTCACCCTCCTGACTTCACGTTCTCCTTCTCCTTCTTCTACTTCTTCTGCTTCACCCTCCAGGCTTCACCTTCTCCTTCTCCTTCTTCTACTTCTTCTGATTCACCCTCCAGTCTTCACCTTCTCCTTCTCCTTCTTCTACTTCTTCTGATTCACCCTCCAGACTTCACCTTCTCCTTCTCCTTCTTCTGCTTCACCCTCCAGACTTCACCTTCTCCTTCTCCTTCTTCTGCTTCTTCTGATTCGCCCTCCAGACATCACCTTCTCCTTCTCCTTCTTCTGCTTCTTCTGCTTCACCCTCCAGACTTCACCTTCTCCTTCTCCTTCTTCTGCTTCTTCTGCTTCACTCTCCTGACTTCACCTTCTCCTTCTCCTTCTTCTACTTCTTCTGATTCACCCTCCAGACTTCACCTTCTCCTTCTCCTTCTTCTGCTTCTTCTGCTTCACCCTCCAGACTTCACCTTCGCCTTCTCCTTCTTCTACTTCTTCTGATTCACCCTCCAGACTTCACCTTCTCCTTCTCCATCTTCTGCTTCTTCTGATTCACCCTCCAGACTTCACCTTCTCCTTCTCCTTCTTCTACTTCTTCTGCTTCACCCTCCAGACTACACCTTCTCCTTCTCCTTCTTCTACTTCTTCTGTTTCACCCTCCAGACTTCACCTTCTCCTTCTCCTTCTTCTGCTTCTTCTGATTCACCCTCCAGACTTCACCTTCTCCTTCTCCTTATTCTGCTTCTTCTGATTCACCCTCCAGACTTCACCTTCTCCTTCTCCTTCTTCTGCTTCTTCTGATTCACCCTCCAGACTTCACCTTCTCCTTCTCCTTCTTCTGCTTCTTCTATTTCACCCTCCAGACTTCACCTTCTCCTTCTCCTTCTTCTACTTCTTCTGATTCGCCCTCCAGACTTCACCTTCTCCTTCTCCTTCTTCTGCTTCTTATGATTCACCCTCCTGACTTCACCTTCTCCTTCTCCTTCTTCTAAATCTTCTGATTCACCCTCCTGACTTCACGTTCTCCTTCTCCTTCTTCTACTTCTTCTGCTTCACCCTCCAGGCTTCACCTTCTCCTTCTCCTTCTTCTACTTCTTCTGATTCACCCTCCAGTCTTCACCTTCTCCTTCTCCTTCTTCTACTTCTTCTGATTCACCCTCCAGACTTCACCTTCTCCTTCTCCTTCTTCTGCTTCTTCTGCTTCACCCTCCAGACTTCACCTTCTCCTTCTCCTTCTTCTGCTTCTTCTGATTCGCCCTCCAGACATCACCTTCTCCTTCTCCTTCTTCTGCTTCTTCTGCTTCACCCTCCAGACTTCACCTTCTCCTTCTCCTTCTTCTGCTTCTTCTGCTTCACTCTCCTGACTTCACCTTCTCCTTCTCCTTCTTCTACTTCTTCTGATTCACCCTCCAGACTTCACCTTCTCCTTCTCCTTCTTCTGCTTCTTCTGCTTCACCCTCCAGACTTCACCTTCTCCTTCTCCTTCTTCTGCTTCTTCTGCTGCGCCCTCCAGACTTCACCTTCTCCTTCTCCTTTTTCTGCTTCTTCTGCTTCACCCTCCTGACTTCACCTTCTCCTTCTCCTTCTTCTACTTCTTCTGTTTCACCCCCCTGACTTCACCTGCTCCTTCTCCTTCTTCTGCTTCTTCTGATTCACCCTCCTAACTTTACCTTCTCCTTCTCCTTCTTCTGCTTCTTCTGATTCACCCTCCTGACTTCACCTTCTCCTTCTCCTTCTTCTGCTTCTTCTAATTCACCCTCCAGACTTCACCTTCTCCTTCTCCTTCTTCTGCTTCTTCTGATTCACCCTCCAGACTTCACCATCTCCTTCTCCTTCTTCTGCTTCTTCTGATTGACCCTCCAGACCTCACCTTCTCCTTCTCCTTCTTCTACTTCTTCTGATTCACCCTCCAGACTTCATCTTCTCCTTCTCCTTCTTCTGCTTCTTCTGATTCACCCTCCAGACTTCACCTTCTTCTTCTCCTTCTTCTGCTTCTTCTGATTCACCCTCCAGACTTCACCTTCTCCTTCTCCTTCTTCTACTTCTTCTGATTCACCCTCCTGACTTCACCTTCTCCTTCTCCTTCTTCTGCTTCTTCTGCTTCACCCTCCAGACTTCACCTTCTCCTGCTCCTTCTTCTGCTTCTTCTGCTTCACCCTCCAGACTTCACCTTCTCCTTCTCCTTCTTCTGCTTCTTCTGCTTCACCCTCCTGACTTCACCTTCTCCTTCTCCTTCTTCTACTTCTTCTGATTCACCCTCCAGACTTCACCTTCTCCTTCTCCTTCTTCTGCTTCTTCTGCTTCACCCTCCAGACTTCACCTTCTCCTTCTCCTTCTTCTGCTTCTTCTGCTTCGCCCTCCAGACTTCACCTTCTCCTTCTCCATCTTCTGCTTCTTCTGCTTCACTCTCCTGACTTCACCTTCTCCTTCTCCTTCTTCTACTTCTTCTGATTCACCCTCCAGACTTCACCTTCTCCTTCTCCTTCTTCTGCTTCTTCTGCTTCACCCTCCAGACTTCACCTTCTCCTGCTCCTTCTTCTGCTTCTTCTGCTTCACCCTCCAGACTTCACCTTCTCCTTCTCCTTCTTCTGCTTCTTCTGCTTCACCCTCCTGACTTCACCTTCTCCTTCTCCTTCTTCTACTTCTTCTGATTCACCCTCCAGACTTCACCTTCTCCTTCTCCTTCTTCTGCTTCTTCTGCTTCACCCTCCAGACTTCACCTTCTCCTTCTCCTTCGTCTGCTTCTTCTGCTTCGCCCTCCAGACTTCACCTTCTCCTTCTCCATCTTCTGCTTCTTCTGCTTCACTCTCCTGACTTCACCTTCTCCTTCTCCTTCTTCTACTTCTTCTGATTCACCCTCCAGACTTCACCTTCTCCTTCTCCTTCTTCTGCTTCTTCTGCTTCACCCTCCAGACTTCAGCTTCTCCTTCTCCTTCTTCTGCTTCTTCTGCTGCTCCCTCCAGACGTCACCTTCTCCTTCTCCGTCTTCTGCTTCTTCTGCTTCACCGTCCTGACTTCACCTTCTCCTTCTCCTTCTTCTACTTCTTCTGCTTCACCCCCCTGACTTCACCTGCTCCTTCTCCTTCTTCTGCTTCTTCTGATTCACCCCCTAACTTCACCTTCTCCTTCTCCTTCTTCTGCTTCTTCTGATTCACCCTCCTGACTTCACCTTCTCCTTCTCCTTCTTCTGCTTCTTCTGATTCACCCTCCAGACTTCTCCTTCTCCTTCTCCTTCTTCTGCTTCTTCTGTTTCACCCTCCAGACTTCACCTTCTCCTTCTTCTGCTTCTTCTGATTCACCCTCCAGACTTCACCTTCTCCTTCTCCTTCTTCTGCTTCTTCTGATTCACCCTCCAAACTTCACCTTCTCCTTCTCCTTCTTTTACTTCTTCTGATTCACCCTCCAGTCTTCAACTTCTCCTTCTCCTTCTTCTACTTCTTCAGATTCACCCTCCAGTCTTCACCTTCTCCTTCTCCTTCTTCTGTTTCTTCTGCTTCACCCTCCAGACTTCACCTTCTCCTTCTCTTTCTTCTGCTTCTTCTGATTCACCCTCCAGACTTCACCTTCTCCTTCTCCTTCTTCTGATTCTTCTGATTCACCCTCCAAACTTCACCTTCTCCTTCTCCTTCTTCTGCTTCTTCTGATTCACCCTCCAGACTTCACCTTCTCCTTCTCCTTCTTCTGTTTCTTCTGCTTCACCCTCCAGACTTCACCTTCTCCTTCTCTTTCTTCTGCTTCTTCTGATTCACCCTCCAGACTTCACCTTCTCCTTCTCCTTCTTCTGATTCTTCTGATTCACCGTCCAGACTTCACCTTCTCCTTCTCCTTCTTCTGCTTCTTCTGATTCATCCTCCTGACTTCACCTTCTCCTTCTCCTTCTTCTACTTCTTCTGATTCACCCTCCTGACTTCACCTTCTCCTTCTCCTTCTTCTACTTCTTCTGCTTCACCCTCCAGACTTCACCTTCTCCTTCTCCTTCTTCTACTTCTTCTGATTCACCCTCCAGACTTCACCTTCTCCTTCTCCTTCTTTTGCTTCTTCTGCTTCACACTCCAGACTTCACCTTCTCCTTATCCTTCTTCTGCTTCTTGTGATTCACCCTCCTTACTTCACCTTCTCCTTCTCCTTCTTCTGCTTCTTCTGATTCACCCTCCTGACTTCACCTTCTCCTTCTCCTTATTCTGCTTCTTCTGTTTCACCCTCCAGACTTCACCTTCTCCTTCTCCTTCTTCTGCTTCTTCTGATTCACCCTCCAGACTTCACCTTCTCCTTCTCCTTCTTCTGCTTCTTCTGATTCACCCTCCAGACTTCACCTTCTCCTTCTCCTTCTTCTACTTCTTCTGATTCACCCTCCAGACTTCACCTTCTCCTTCTCCTTCTTCTGCTTCTTCTGATTCACCCTCCAGAGTTCACCTTCTCCTTCTCCTTCGTCGACTTCTTCTGATTCACCCTCCAGACTACACCTTCTCCTTCTCCTTCTTCTACTTCTTCTGATTCACACTCCAGACTTCACCTTCTCCTTCTCCTTCTTCTGTTTCTTCTGATTCACCCTCCAGACTTCACCTTCTCCTTCTCCTTCTTCTACTTCTTCTGATTCACCCTCCAGACTTCACCTTCTCCTTCTCCTTCTTCTACTTCTTCTGATTCACCCTCCAGACTTCACCTTCTCCTTCTCCTTCTTCTACTTCTTCTGCTTCTCCCTCCAGACTTCACCTTCTCCTTCTCCTTCTTCTGCTTCTTCTGATTCACCCTCCAGACTTCACCTTCTCATTCTCCTTCTTCTACTTCTTCTGATTCACCCTCCAGACTTCACCTTCTCCTTCTCCTTCTTCTACTTCTTCTGATTCACCCTCCAGACTTCACCTTCTCCTTCTCCTTCTTCTACTTCTTCCGATTCACCCTCCTGACTTCAGCTTCTCCTTCTCCTTCTTCTGCTTCTTCTGCTTCACCCTCCTGACTTCACCTTCTCCTTCTCCTTCTTCTACTTCTTCTGATTCACCCTCCAGACTTCACCTTCTCCTTCTCCTTCTTCTGCTTCTTCTGCTTCACCCTCCAGACTTCACCTTCTCCTTCTCCTTCTTCTGCTTCTTCTGCTTCGCCCTCCAGACATCACCTTCTCCTTCTCCTTCTTCTGCTTCTTCTGCTTCACCCTCCAGACTTCACCTTCTCCTTCTCCTTCTTCTGCTTCTTCTGCTTCACTCTCCTGACTTCACCTTCTCCTTCACCTTCTTCTACTTCTTCTGATTCACCCTCCAGACTTCACCTTCTCCTTCTCCTTCTTCTGCTTCTTCTGCTTCACCCTCCAGACTTCACCTTCTCCTTCTCCTTCTTCTGCTTCTTCTGCTGCGCCCTCCAGACTTCACCTTCTCCTTCTCCTTCTTCTGCTTCTTCTGCTTCACCCTCCTGACTTCACCTTCTCCTTCTCCTTCTTCTACTTCTTCTGCTTCACCCCCCTGACTTCACCTTCTCCTTCTCCTTCTTCTGCTTCTTCTGATTCACCCTCCTAACTTTACCTGCTCCTTCTCCTTCTTCTGCTTCTTCTGATTCACCCTCCTGACTTCACCTTCTCCTTCTCCTTCTTCTGCTTCTTCTAATTCACCCTCCAGACTTCACCTTCTCCTTGTCCTTCTTCTGCTTCTTCTGATTCACCCTCCAGACTTCACCTTCTCCTTCTCCTTCTTCTGCTTCTTCTGATTGACCCTCCAGACCTCACCTTCTCCTTCTCCTTCTTCTACTTCTTCTGATTCACCCTCCAGACTTCATCTTCTCCTTCTCCTTCTTCTGCTTCTTCTGATTCACCCTCCAGACTTCACCTTCTCCTTCTCCTTCTTCTGCTTCTTCTGATTCACCCTCCAGACTTCACCTTCTCCTTCTCCTTCTTCTACTTCTTCTGATTCACCCTCCAGACTTCACCTTCTCCTTCTCCTTCTTCTGCTTCTTCTGCTTCACCCTCCTGACTTCACCTTCTCCTTCTCCTTCTTCTACTTCTTCTGATTCACCCTCCAGACTTCACCTTCTCCTTCTCCTTCTTCTGCTTCTTCTGCTTCACCCTCCTGACTTCACCTTCTCCTTCTCCTTCTTCTACTTCTTCTGATACACCCTCCAGACTTCACCTTCTCCATTTCCTTCTTCTGCTTCTTCTGATTCACCCTCCAGACTTCACCTTCTCCTTCTCCTTCGTCTACTTCTTCTGATTGACCCTCCAGACTACACCTTCTCCTTCTCCTTCTTCTACTTCTTCTGATTCACCCTCCTGACTTCACCTTCTCCTTCTCCTTCTTCTACTTCTTCTGCTTCACCCTCCAGACTTCACCTTCTCCTTCTCCTTCTTCTACTTCTTCTGATTCACCCTCCAGACTTCACCTTCTCCTTCTCCTTCTTCTGCTTCTTCTGCTTCGCCCTCCAGACTTCACGTTCTCCTTCTCCATCTTCTGCTTCTTCTGCTTCACTCTCCTGACTTCACCTTCTCCTTCTCCTTCTTCTACTTCTTCTGATTCACCCTCCAGACTTCACCTTCTCCTTCTCCTTCTTCTGCTTCTTCTGCTTCACCCTCCAGACTTCAGCTTCCCCTTCTCCTTCTTCTGCTTCTTCTGCTTCACCGTCCTGACTTCACCTTCTCCTTCTCCTTCTTCTACTTCTTCTGCTTCACCCCCCTGACTTCACCTGCTCCTTCTCCTTCTTCTGCTTCTTCTGATTCACCCTCCTAACTACACCTTCTCCTTCTCCTTCTTCTGCTTCTTCTGATTCACCCTCCTGACTTCACCTTCTCCTTCTCCTTCTTCTGCTTCTTCTGATTCACCCTCCAGACTTCACCTTCTCCTTCTCCTTCTTCTGCTTCTTCTGATTCACCCTCCAGACTTCACCTTCTCCTTCTCCTTCTTCTGGTTCTTCTGATTCACCCTCCAGACTTCATCTTCTCCTTCTCCTTCTTCTGCTTCTTCTGATTCACCCTCCAGACTTCACCTTCTCCTTCTCCTTCTTCTGCTTCTTCTGATTCACCCTCCAGACTTCACCTTCTCCTTCTCCTTCTTCTACTTCTTCTGATTCACCCTCCAGACTTCACCTTCTCCTTCTCCTTCTTATACTTCTTCAGATTCACCCTCCAGTCTTCAACTTCTCCTTCTCCTTCTTCTGTTTCTTCTGCTTCACCCTCCAGACTTCACCTTCTTCTTCTCTTTCTTCTGCTTCTTCTGATTCACCCTCCAGACTTCACCTTCTCCTTCTCCTTCTTCTGATTCTTCTGATTCACCCTCCAGACTTCACCTTCTCCTTCTCCTTCTTCTGCTTCTTCTGATTCACCCTCCTGACTTCACCTTCTCCTTCTCCTTCTTCTACTTCTTCTGATTCACCCTCCTGACTTCACCTTCTCCTTCTCCTTCTTCTACTTCTTCTGCTTCACCCTCCAGACTTCACCTTCTCCTTCTTCTACTTCTTCTGATTCACCCTCCAGACTTCACCTTCTCCTTCTCCTTCTTCTGCTTCTTCTGATTCACCCTCCAGACTTCACCTTCTCCTTCTCCTTATTCTGCTTCTTCTGATTCACCCTCCAGACTTCACCTTCTCCTTCTCCTTCTTCTACTTCTTCTGATTCACCCTCCAGACTTCACCTTCTCCTTCTCCTTCTTCTACTTCTTCTGATTCACCCTCCAGACTTCACCTTCTCCTTCTCCTTCTTCTACTTCTTCTGCTTCTCCCTCCAGACTTCACCTTCTCCTTCTCCTTCTTCTGCTTCTTCTGATTCACCCTCCAGACTTCACCTTCTCATTCTCCTTCTTCTACTTCTTCTGATTCACCCTCCAGACTTCACCTTCTCCTTCTCCTTCTTCTACTTCTTCTGATTCACCCTCCAGACTTCACCTTCTCCTTCTCCTTCTTCTACTTCTTCCGATTCACCCTCCTGACTTCACCTTCTCCTTCTCCTTCTTCTGCTTCTTCTGCTTCACCCTCCTGACTTCACCTTCTCCTTCTCCTTCTTCTACTTCTTCTGATTCACCCTCCAGACTTCACCTTCTCCTTCTCCTTCTTCTGCTTCTTCTGCTTCACCCTCCAGACTTCACCTTCTCCTTCTCCTTCTTCTGCTTCTTCTGCTTCGCCCTCCAGACATCACCTTCTCCTTCTCCTTCTTCTGCTTCTTCTGCTTCACCCTCCAGACTTCACCTTCTCCTTCTCCTTCTTCTGCTTCTTCTGCTTCACTCTCCTGACTTCACCTTCTCCTTCACCTTCTTCTACTTCTTCTGATTCACCCTCCAGACTTCACCTTCTCCTTCTCCTTCTTCTGCTTCTTCTGCTTCACCCTCCAGACTTCACCTTCTCCTTCTCCTTCTTCTGCTTCTTCTGCTGCGCCCTCCAGACTTCACCTTCTCCTTCTCCTTCTTCTGCTTCTTCTGCTTCACCCTCCTGACTTCACCTTCTCCTTCTCCTTCTTCTACTTCTTCTGCTTCACCCCCCTTACTTCACCTGCTCCTTCTCCTTCTTCTGCTTCTTCTGATTCACCCTCCTAACTTTACCTTCTCCTTCTCCTTCTTCTGCTTCTTCTGATTCACCCTCCTGACTTCACCTTCTCCTTCTCCTTCTTCTGCTTCTTCTAATTCACCCTCCAGACTTCACCTTCTCCTTGTCCTTCTTCTGCTTCTTCTGATTCACCCTCCAGACTTCACCTTCTCCTTCTCCTTCTTCTGCTTCTTCTGATTGACCCTCCAGACCTCACCTTCTCCTTCTCCTTCTTCTACTTCTTCTGATTCACCCTCCAGACTTCATCTTCTCCTTCTCCTTCTTCTGCTTCTTCTGATTCACCCTCAGACTTCACCTTCTCCTTCTCCTTCTTCTGCTTCTTCTGATTCACCCTCCAGACTTCACCTTCTCCTTCTCCTTCTTCTACTTCTTCTGATTCACCATCCTGACTTCACCTTCTCCTTCTCCTTCTTCTGCTTCTTCTGCTTCACCCTCCAGACTTCAACTTCTCCTGCTCCTTTTTCTGCTTCTTCTGCTTCACCCTCCAGACTTCACCTTCTCCTTCTCCTTCTTCTGCTTCTTCTGCTTCACCCTCCTGACTTCACCTTCTCCTTCTCCTTCTTCTACTTCTTCTGATTCACCCTCCAGACTTCACCTTCTCCATCTCCTTCTTCTGCTTCTTCTGCTTCACCCTCCAGACTTCACCTTCTCCTTCTCCTTCTTCTGCTTCTTCTGCTTCGCCCTCCAGACTTCACCTTCTCCTTCTCCATCTTCTGCTTCCTCTGCTTCACTCTCCTGACTTCACCTTCTCCTTCTCCTTCTTCTACTTCTTCTGATTCACCCTCCAGACTTCACCTTCTCCTTCTCCTTCTTCTGCTTCTTCTGCTTCACCCTCCAGACTTCAGCTTCTCCTTCTCCTTCTTCTGCTTCTTCTGCTGCGCCCTCCAGACTTCACCTTCTCCTTCTCCTTCTTCTGCTTCTTCTGCTTCACCGTCCTGACTTCACCTTCTCCTTCTCCTTCTTCTACTTCTTCTGCTTCACCCCCCTGACTTCACCTGCTCCTTCTCCTTCTTCTGCTTCTTCTGATTCACCCTCCTAACTACAACTTCTCCTTCTCCTTCTTCTGCTTCTTCTGATTCACCCTCCTGACTTCACCTTCTCCTTCTCCTTCTTCTGCTTCTTCTGATTCACCATCCAGACTTCATCTTCTCCTTCTCCTTCTTCTGCTTCTTCTGATTCACCCTCCAGACTTCACCTTCTCCTTCTCCTTCTTCTGCTTCTTCTGATTCACCCTCCAGACTTCACCTTCTCCTTCTCCCTTTTCTACTTCTTCTGATTCACCCTTCAGACTTCACCTTCTCCTTCTCCTTCTTATACTTCTTCAGATTCACCCTACAGTCTTCACCTTCTCCTTCTCCTTCTTCTGTTTCTTCTGCTTCACCCTCCAGACTTCACCTTCTTCTTCTCTTTCTTCTGCTTCTTCTGATTCACCCTCCAGACTTCACCTTCTCCTTCTCCTTCTTCTGATTCTTCTGATTCACCCTCCAGACTTCACCTTCTCCTTCTCCTTCTTCTGCTTCTTCTGATTCACCCTCCTGACTTCACCTTCTCCTTCTCCTTCTTCTACTTCTTCTGATTCACCCTCCTGACTTCACCTTCTCCTTCTCCTTCTTCTACTTCTTCTGCTTCACCCTCCAGACTTCACCTTCTCCTTCTCCTTCTTCTACTTCTTCTGATTCACCCTCCAGACTTCACCTTCTCCTTCTCCTTCTTCTGCTTCTTCTGATTCACCCTCCAGACTTCACCTTCTCCTTCTCCTTATTCTGCTTCTTCTGATTCACCCTCCAGACTTCACCTTCTCCTTCTCCTTCTTCTGCTTCTTCTGATTCACCCTCCAGACTTCACCTTCTCCTTCTCCTTCTTCTGCTTCTTCTGATTCACTCTCCAGACTTCACCTTCTCCTTCTCCTTCTTCTGCTTCTTCTGATTCACCCTCCAGACTTCACCTTCTCCTTCTCCTTCTTCTACTCCTTCTGATTCACCCTCCAGACTTCACCTTCTCCTTCTCCTTCTTCTGCTTCTTCTGATTCACCCTCCAGACTTCACCTTCTCCTTCTCCTTATTCTGCTTCTTCTGATTCACCCTCCAGACTTCACCTTCTCCTTCTCCTTCTTCTGCTTCTTCTGATTCACCCTGCAGACTTCACCTTCTCCTTCTCCTTCTTCTGCTTCTTCTGATTCACCCTCCAGACTTCACCTTCTCCTTCTCCTTCTTCTGCTTCTTCTGATTCACCCTCCAGACTTCATCTTCTCCTTCTCCTTCTTCTACTTCTTCTGATTCACCCTCCAGACTTCACCTTCTCCTTCTCCTTCTTCTGCTTCTTCTGATTCACCCTCCAGACTTCACCTTCTCCTTCTCCTTCTTCTACTTCTTCTGCTTCACCCTCCAGACTACACCTTCTCCTTCTCCTTCTTCTACTTCTTCTGATTCACCCTCCAGACTTCACCTTCTCCTTCTCCTTCTTCTGCTTCTTCTGATTCACCCTCCAGACTTCACCTTCTCCTTCTCCTTATTCTGCTTCTTCTGATTCACCCTCCAGACTTCACCTTCTCCTTCTCCTTCTTCTGCTTCTTCTGATTCACCCTCCAGACTTCACCTTCTCCTTCTCCTTCTTCTGCTTCTTCTGATTCACCCTCCAGACTTCACCTTCTCCTTCTCCTTCTTCTACTTCTTCTGATTCACCCTCCAGACTTCACCTTCTCCTTCTCCTTCTTCTGCTTCTTCTGATTCACCCTCCTGACTTCACCTTCTCCTTCTCCTTCTTCTACATCTTCTGATTCACCCTCCTGACTTCACCTTCTCCTTCTCCTTCTTCTACTTCTTCTGCTTCACCCTCCAGACTTCACCTTCTCCTTCTCCTTCTTCTACTTCTTCTGATTCACCCTCCAGACTTCACCTTCTCCTTCTCCTTCTTCTACTTCTTCTGATTCACCCTCCAGACCTCACCTTCTCCTTCTCCTTCTTCTACTTCTTCTGATTCACCCTCCAGACTTCACCTTCCCCTTCTCCTTCTTCTGCTTCTTCTGTTTCACCCTCCAGACTTCACCATCTCCTTCTCCTTATTCTGCTTCTTCTGAATCACCCTCCAGACTTCTCCTTCTCCTTCTTCTGCTTCTTCTGATTCACCCTCCAGACTTCACCTTCTCCTTCTCCTTCTTCTGCTTCTTCTGATTCACCCTCCAGACTTCTCCTTCTCCTTCTCCTTCTTCTACTTCTTCTGATTCACCCTCCAGACTTCACCTTCTCCTTCTCCTTCGTCTACTTCTTCTGATTCACCCTCCAGACTTCACCTTCTCCTTCTCCTTCTTCTGCTTCTTCTGATTCACATTCCAGACTTCACCTTCTCCTTCTCCTTCTTCTACTTCTTCTGATTCACCCTCCAGACTTCACCTTCTCCTTCTCTTTCTTCTGCTTCTTCTGATTCACCCTCCAGGCTTCACCTTCTCCTTCTCCTTCTTCTGATTCTTCTGCTTCACCCTCCAGACTTCACCTTCTCCTTCTCCTTCTTCTGCTTCGTCTGCTTCACTCTCCTGACTTCACCTTCTCCTTCACCTTCTTCTACTTCTTCTGATTCACCCTCCAGACTTCACCTTCTCCTTCTCCTTCTTCTGCTTCACCCTCCAGACTTCACCTTCTCCTTCTCCTTCTTCTGCTTCTTCTGCTGCGCCCTCCAGACTTCACCTTCTCCTTCTCCTTCTTCTGCTTCTTCTGCTTCACCCTCCTGACTTCACCTTCTCCTTCTCCTTCTTCTACTTCTTCTGTTTCACCCCCTGACTTCACCTGCTCCTTCTCCTTCTTCTGCTTCTTCTGATTCACCCTCCTGACTTCACCTTCTCCTTCTCCTTCTTCTGCTTCTTCTAATTCACCCTCCAGACTTCACCTTCTCCTTGTCCTTCTTCTGCTTCTTCTGATTCACCCTCCAGACTTCACCTTCTCCTTCTCCTTCTTCTGCTTCTTCTGATTGACCCTCCAGACCTCACCTTCTCCTTCTCCTTCTTCTACTTCTTCTGATTCACCCTCCAGACTTCATCTTCTCCTTCTCCTTCTTCTGCTTCTTCTGATTCAACCTCCAGACTTCACCTTCTCCTTCTCCTTCTTCTGCTTCTTCTGATTCACCCTCCAGACTTCACCTTCTCCTTCTCCTTCTTCTAATTCTTCTGATTCACCCTCCTGACTTCACCTTCTCCTTCTCCTTCTTCTGCTTCTTCTGCTTCACCCTCCAGACTTCACCTTCTCCTGCTCCTTCTTCTGCTTCTTCTGCTTCACCCTCCAGACTTCACCTTCTCCTTCTCCTTCTTCTGCTTCTTCTGCTTCACCCTCCTGACTTCACCTTCTCCTTCTCCTTCTTCTACTTCTTCTGATTCACCCTCCAGACTCCACCTTCTCATTCTCCTTCTTCTGCTTCTTCTGCTTCACCCTCCAGACTTCACCTTCTCCTTCTCCTTCTTCTGATTCTTCTGCTTCGCCCTCCAGACTTCACCTTCTCCTTCTCCATCTTCTGCTTCTTCTGCTTCACTCTCCTGACTTCAGCTTCTCCTTCTCCTTCTTCTGCTTCTTCTGATTCACCCTCCAGACTTCACCTTCTCCTTCTCCTTCTTCTGCTTCTTCTGCTTCACCCTCCAGACTTCAGCTTCTCCTTCTCCTTCTTCTGCTTCTTCTGCTGCGCCCTCCAGACTACACCTTCTCCTTCTCCTTCTTCTGCTTCTTCTGCTTCACCGTCCTGACTTCACCTTCTCCTTCTCCTTCTTCTACTTCTTCTGCTTCACCCCCCTGACTTCACCTGCTCCTTCTCCTTCTTCTGCTTCTTCTGATTCACCCTCCTAACTACACCTTCTCCTTCTCCTTCTTCTGCTTCTTCTGATTCACCCTCCTGACTTCACCTTCTCCTTCTCCTTCTTCTGCTTCTTCTGATTCACCCTCCAGACTTCACCTTCTCCTTCTCCTTCTTCTGCTTCTTCTGATTCACCCTCCAGACTTCATCTTCTCCTTCTCTTTCTTCTGCTTCTTCTGATTCACCCTCCAGACTTCACCTTCTCCTTCTCCTTCTTCTGCTTCTTCTGATTCACACTCCAGACTTCAGCTTCCCCTTCTCCTTCTTCTACTTCTTCTGATTCACCCTCCAGACTTCACCTTCTCCTTCTCCTTCTTATACTTCTTCAGATTCACCCTCCAGTCTTCACCTACTCCTTCTCCTTCTTCTGTTTCTTCTGCTTCACCCTCCAGACTTCACCTTCTTCTTCTCTTTCTTCTGCTTCTTCTGATTCACCCTTCAGACTTCACCTTCTCCTTCTCCTTCTTCTGATTCTCCTGATTCACATTCCAGACTTCACCTTCTCCTTCTCCTTCTTCTGCTTCTTCTGATTCACCCTCCTGACTTCACCTTCTCCTTCTCCTTCTTCTACTTCTTCTGATTCACCCTCCTGACTTCACCTTCTCCTTCTCCTTCTTCTACTTCTTCTGCTTCACCCTCCAGACTTCACCTTCTCCTTCTCCTTCTTCTACTTCTTCTGATTCACCCTCCAGACTTCACCTTCTCCTTCTCCTTCTTCTGCTTCTTCTGATTCACCCTCCAGACTTCACCTTCTCCTTCTCCTTATTCTGCTTCTTCTGATTCACCCTCCAGACTTCACCTTCTCCTTCTCCTTCTTCTGCTTCTTCTGATTCACCCTCCAGACTTCACCTTCTCCTTCTCCTTCTTCTGCTTCTTCTGATTCACCCTCCAGACTTCACCTTCTCCTTCTCCTTCTTCTGCTTCTTCTGATTCACCCCCAGACTTCACCTTCTCCTTCTCCTTCTTCTACTCCTTCTGATTCACCCTCCAGACTTCACCTTCTCCTTCTCCTTCTTCTGCTTCTTCTGATTCACCCTCCAGACTTCACCTTCTCCTTCTCCTTATTCTGCTTCTTCTGATTCACCCTCCAGACTTCACCTTCTCCTTCTCCTTCTTCTGCTTCTTCTGATTCACCCTGCAGACTTCACCTTCTCCTTCTCCTTCTTCTGCTTCTTCTGATTCACCCTCCAGACTTCACCTTCTCCTTCTCCTTCTTCTGCTTCTTCTGATTCACCCTCCAGACTTCACCTTCTCCTTCTCCTTCTTCTACTTCTTCTGATTCACCCTCCAGACTTCACCTTCTCCTTCTCCTTCTTCTGCTTCTTCTGATTCACCCTCCAGACTTCACCTTCTCCTTCTCCTTCTTCTACTTCTTCTGCTTCACCCTCCAGACTACACCTTCTCCTTCTCCTTCTTCTACTTCTTCTGATTCACCCTCCAGACTTCACCTTCTCCTTCTCCTTCCTCTGCTTCTTCTGATTCACCCTCCAGACTTCACCTTCTCCTTCTCCTTATTCTGCTTCTTCTGATTCACCGTCCAGACTTCACCTTCTCCTTCTCCTTCTTCTGCTTCTTCTGATTCACCCTCCAGGCTTCACCTTCTCCTTCTCCTTCTTCTGCTTCTTCTGATTCACCCTCCAGACTTCACCTTCTCCTTCTCCTTCTTCTACTTCTTCTGATTCACCCTCCAGACTTCACCTTCTCCTTCTCCTTCTTCTGCTTCTTCTGATTCACCCTCCTGACTTCACCTTCTCCTTCTCCTTCTTCTACATCTTCTGATTCACCCTCCTGACTTCACCTTCTCCTTCTCCTTCTTCTACTTCTTCTGCTTCACCCTCCAGACTTCACCTTCTCCTTCTCCTTCTTCTACTTCTTCTGATTCACCCTCCAGACTTCACCTTCTCCTTCTCCTTCTTCTACTTCTTCTGATTCACCCTCCAGACTTCACCTCCTTCTCCTTCTTCTACTTCTTCTGATTCACCCTCCAGACTTCACCTTCTCCTTCTCCTTCTTCTGCTTCTTCTGTTTCACCCTCCAGACTTCACCTTCTCCTTCTCCTTATTCTGATTCTCCTGAATCACCCTCCAGACTTCACCTTCTCCTTCTCCTTCTTCTGCTTCTTCTGATTCACCCTCCAGACTTCACCTTCTCCTTCTTCTGCTTCTTCTGATTCACCCTCCAGACTTCACCTTCTCCTTCTCCTTCTTCTACTTCTTCTGATTCACCCTCCAGACTTCACCTTCTCCATCTCCTTCTTCTGCTTCTTCTGATTCACCCTCCAGACTTCACCTTCTCCTTCTCCTTCGTCTACTTCTTCTGATTCACCCTCCAGACTTCACCTTCTCCTTCTCCTTCGTCTACTTCTTCTGATTCACCCTCCAGACTTCACCTTCTCCTTCTCCTTCTTCTGCTTCTTCTGATTCACCCTCCAGACTTCACCTTCTCCTTCTCCTTCTTCTACTTCTTCTGATTCACCCTCCAGACTTCACCTTCTCCTTCTCTTTCTTCTGCTTCTTTTGATTCACCCTCCAGACTTCACCTTCTCCTTCTCCTTCTTCTGATTCTTCTGATTCACCCTCCAGACTTCACCTTCTCCTTCTCCTTCTTATGCTTCTTCTGATTCACCCTCCTGACTTCACCTTCTCCTTCTCCTTCTTCTACATCTTCTGATTCACCCTCCTGACTTCACCTTCTCCTTCTCCTTCTTCTACTTCTTCTGCTTCACCCTCCAGACTTCAGCTTCTCCTTCTCCTTCTTCTACTTCTTCTGATTCACCCTCCAGACTTCACCTTCTCCTTCTCCTTCTTCTACTTCTTCTGATTCACCCTCCAGACTTCACCTTCTCCTTCTCCTTCTTCTACTTCTTCTGATTCACCCTCCAGACTTAACCTTCTCCTTCTCCTTCTTCTGCTTCTTCTGATTCACCCTCCAGACTTCACCTTCTCCTTCTCCTTATTCTGCTTCTTCTGAATCACCCTCCAGACTTCACCTTCTCCTTCTCCTTCTTCTGCTTCTTCTGATTCACCCTCCAGACTTCACCTTCTCCTTCTCCTTCTTCTGCTTCTTCTGATTCACCCTCCAGACTTCACCTTCTCCTTCTCCTTCTTCTACTTCTTCTGATTCACCCTCCAGACTTCACCTTCTCCATCTCCTTCTTCTGCTTCTTCTGATTCACCCTCCAGACTTCACCTTCTCCTTCTCCTTCGTCTACTTCTTCTGATTCACCCTCCAGACTACACCTTCTCCTTCTCCTTCTTCTACTTCTTCTGATTCACCCTCCAGACTTCACCTTCTCCTTCTCCTTCTTCTGTTTCTTCTGATTCACCCTCCAGACTTCACCTTCTCCTTCTCCTTCTTCTACTACTTCTGATTCACCCTCCAGACTTCACCTTCTCCTTCTCCTTCTTCTATTCTTCTGATTCAACCTCCAGACTTCATCTTCTCCTTCTCCTTCTTCTGCTTCTTCTGATTCACCCTCCAGACTTCACCTTCTCCTTCTCCTTCTTCTGCTTCTTCTGATTCACCCTCCAGACTTCAACTTCTCCTTCTCCTTCTTCTACTTCTTCTGTTTCACCCTCCAGACTTCACCTTCTCCTTCTCCTTCTTCTACTTCTTCTGATTCACCCTCCAGTCTTCACCTTCTCCTTCTCCTTCTTCTGTTTCTTCTGCTTCACCCTCCAGACTTCACCTTCTCCTTCTCTTTCTTCTGCTTCTTCTGATTCACCCTCCAGACTTCACCTTCTCCTTCTCCTTCTTCTGATTCTTCTGATTCACCCTCCAGACTTCACCTTCTCCTTCTCCTTCTTCTGGTTCTTCTGATTCACCCTCCTGACTTCACCTTCTCCTTCTCCTTCTTCTACTTCTTCTGATTCACCCACCTGACTTCACCTTCTCCTTCTCCTTCTTCTACTTCTTCTGCTTCACCCTCCAGACTTCACCTTCTCCTTCTCCTTCTTCTACTTCTTCTGATTCACCCTCCAGACTTCACCTTCTCCTTCTCCTTCTTCTGCTTCTTCTGATTCACCCTCCAGACTTCACCTTCTCCATCTCCTTCTTCTGCTTCTTCTGATTCACCCTCCAGACTTCACCTTCTCCTTCTCCTTCCTCTACTTCTTCTGATTCACCCTCCAGACTTCACCTTCTCCTTCTCCTTCTTCTGCTTCTTCTGATACACCCTCCAGACTTCACCTTCTCCTTCTCCTTCTTCTACTTCTTCTGATTCACCCTCCAGACTTCACCTTCTCCTTCTCTTTCTTCTGCTTCTTCTGATTCACCCTCCAGACTTCACCTTCTCCTTCTCCTTCTTCTGATTCTTCTGATTCACCCTCCAGACTTCACCTTCTCCTTCTCCTTCTTCTGCTTCTTCTGATTCACCCTCCTGACTTCACCTTCTCCTTCTCCTTCTTCTACATCTTCTGATTCACCCTCCTGACTTCAACTTCTCCTTCTCCTTCTTCTACTTCTTCTGCTTCACCCTCCAGACTTCAGCTTCTCCTTCTCCTTCTTCTACTTCTTCTGATTCACCCTCCAGACTTCACCTTCTCCTTCTCCTTCTTCTACTTCTTCTGATTCACCCTCCAGACTTCACCTTCTCCTTCTGCTTCTTCTCCTTCTTCTGATTCGCCCTCCAGACTTCACCTTCTCCTTCTCCTTCTTCTGCTTCTTCTGATTCACCCTCCAGACTTCACCTTCTCCTTCTCCTTATTCTGCTTCTTCTGATTCACCCTCCAGACTTCACCTTCTCCTTCTCCTTCTTCTACTTCTTCTGATTCACCCTCCAGACTTCACCTTCTCCTTCTCTTTCTTCTGCTTCTTTTGATTCACCCTCCAGACTTCACCTTCTCCTTCTCCTTCTTCTGATTCTTCTGATTCACCCTCCAGACTTCACCTTCTCCTTCTCCTTCTTATGCTTCTTCTGATTCACCCTCCTGACTTCACCTTCTCCTTCTCCTTCTTCTACATCTTCTGATTCACCCTCCTGACTTCACCTTCTCCTTCTCCTTCTTCTACTTCTTCTGCTTCACCCTCCAGACTTCAGCTTCTCCTTCTCCTTCTTCTACTTCTTCTGATTCACCCTCCAGACTTCACCTTCTCCTTCTCCTTCTTCTACTTCTTCTGATTCACCCTCCAGACTTCACCTTCTCCTTCTCCTTCTTCTACTTCTTCTGATTCACCCTCCAGACTTAACCTTCTCCTTCTCCTTCTTCTGCTTCTTCTGATTCACCCTCCAGACTTCACCTTCTCCTTCTCCTTATTCTGCTTCTTCTGAATCACCCTCCAGACTTCACCTTCTCCTTCTCCTTCTTCTGCTTCTTCTGATTCACCCTCCAGACTTCACCTTCTCCTTCTCCTTCTTCTGCTTCTTCTGATTCACCCTCCAGACTTCACCTTCTCCTTCTCCTTCTTCTACTTCTTCTGATTCACCCTCCAGACTTCACCTTCTCCATCTCCTTCTTCTGCTTCTTCTGATTCACCCTCCAGACTTCACCTTCTCCTTCTCCTTCGTCTACTTCTTCTGATTCACCCTCCAGACTACACCTTCTCCTTCTCCTTCTTCTACTTCTTCTGATTCACCCTCCAGACTTCACCTTCTCCTTCTCCTTCTTCTGTTTCTTCTGATTCACCCTCCAGACTTCACCTTCTCCTTCTCCTTCTTCTACTACTTCTGATTCACCCTCCAGACTTCACCTTCTCCTTCTCCTTCTTCTATTCTTCTGATTCAACCTCCAGACTTCATCTTCTCCTTCTCCTTCTTCTGCTTCTTCTGATTCACCCTCCAGACTTCACCTTCTCCTTCTCCTTCTTCTGCTTCTTCTGATTCACCCTCCAGACTTCAACTTCTCCTTCTCCTTCTTCTACTTCTTCTGTTTCACCCTCCAGACTTCACCTTCTCCTTCTCCTTCTTCTACTTCTTCTGATTCACCCTCCAGTCTTCACCTTCTCCTTCTCCTTCTTCTGTTTCTTCTGCTTCACCCTCCAGACTTCACCTTCTCCTTCTCTTTCTTCTGCTTCTTCTGATTCACCCTCCAGACTTCACCTTCTCCTTCTCCTTCTTCTGATTCTTCTGATTCACCCTCCAGACTTCACCTTCTCCTTCTCCTTCTTCTGGTTCTTCTGATTCACCCTCCTGACTTCACCTTCTCCTTCTCCTTCTTCTACTTCTTCTGATTCACCCACCTGACTTCACCTTCTCCTTCTCCTTCTTCTACTTCTTCTGCTTCACCCTCCAGACTTCACCTTCTCCTTCTCCTTCTTCTACTTCTTCTGATTCACCCTCCAGACTTCACCTTCTCCTTCTCCTTCTTCTGCTTCTTCTGATTCACCCTCCAGACTTCACCTTCTCCATCTCCTTCTTCTGCTTCTTCTGATTCACCCTCCAGACTTCACCTTCTCCTTCTCCTTCCTCTACTTCTTCTGATTCACCCTCCAGACTTCACCTTCTCCTTCTCCTTCTTCTGCTTCTTCTGATACACCCTCCAGACTTCACCTTCTCCTTCTCCTTCTTCTACTTCTTCTGATTCACCCTCCAGACTTCACCTTCTCCTTCTCTTTCTTCTGCTTCTTCTGATTCACCCTCCAGACTTCACCTTCTCCTTCTCCTTCTTCTGATTCTTCTGATTCACCCTCCAGACTTCACCTTCTCCTTCTCCTTCTTCTGCTTCTTCTGATTCACCCTCCTGACTTCACCTTCTCCTTCTCCTTCTTCTACATCTTCTGATTCACCCTCCTGACTTCAACTTCTCCTTCTCCTTCTTCTACTTCTTCTGCTTCACCCTCCAGACTTCAGCTTCTCCTTCTCCTTCTTCTACTTCTTCTGATTCACCCTCCAGACTTCACCTTCTCCTTCTCCTTCTTCTACTTCTTCTGATTCACCCTCCAGACTTCACCTTCTCCTTCTGCTTCTTCTCCTTCTTCTGATTCGCCCTCCAGACTTCACCTTCTCCTTCTCCTTCTTCTGCTTCTTCTGATTCACCCTCCAGACTTCACCTTCTCCTTCTCCTTATTCTGCTTCTTCTGAATCACCCTCCAGACTTCACCTTCTCCTTCTCCTTCTTCTGCTTCTTCTGATTCACCCTCCAGACTTCACCTTCTCCTTCTCCTTCTTCTGCTTCTTCTGATTCACCCTCCAGACTTCACCTTCTCCTTCTCCTTCTTCTACTTCTTCTGAATCACCCTCCAGACTTCACCTTCTCCATCTCCTTCTTCTGCTTCTTCTGATTCACCCTCCAGACTTCACCTTCTCCTTCTCCTTCGTCTACTTCTTCTGATTCACCCTCCAGACTACACCTTCTCCTTCTCCTTCTTCTACTTCTTCTGATTCACCCTCCAGACTTCACCTTCTCCTTCTCCTTCTTCTGTTTCTTCTGATTCACCCTCCAGACTTCACCTTCTCCTTCTCCTTCTTCTACTTCTTCTGATTCACCCTCCAGACTTCACCTTCTCCTTCTCCTTCTTCTACTTCTTCTGATTCGCCCTCCAGACTTCACCTTCTCCTTCTCCTTCTTCTACTTCTTCTGTTTCACCCTCCAGACTTCACCCTCTCCTTCTCCTTCTTCTGCTTCTTCTGATTCACCCTCCAGGCTTCACCTTCTCCTTCTCCTTATTCTGCTTCTTCTGAATCACCCTCCAGCCTTCACCTTCTCCTTCTCCTTCTTCTGCTTCTTCTGATTCACCCTCCAGACTTCACCTTCTCCTTCTCCTTCTTCTGCTTCTTCTGATTCACCCTCCAGACTTCACCTTCTCCTTCTCCTTCTTCTACTTCTTCTGATTCACCCTCCAGACTTCACCTTCTCCATCTCCTTCTTCTGCTTCTTCTGATTCACCCTCCAGACTTCACCTTCTCCTTCTCCTTCGTCTACTTCTTCTGATTCACCCTCCAGACTACACCTTCTCCTTCTCCTTCTTCTACTTCTTCTGATTCACCCTCCAGACTTCACCTTCTCCTTCTCCTTCTTCTTTTTCTTCTGATTCACCCTCCAGACTTCACCTTCTCCTTCTCCTTCTTCTACTACTTCTGATTCACCCTCCAGACTTCACCTTCTCCTTCTCCTTCTTCTACTTCTTCTGATTCAACCTCCAGACTTCATCTTCTCCTTCTCCTTCTTCTGCTTCTTCTGATTCACCCTCCAGACTTCACCTTCTCCTTCTCCTTCTTCTGCTTCTTCTGATTCACCCTCCAGACTTCACCTTCTCCTTCTCCTTCTTCTACTTCTTCTGATTCACCCTCCAGACTTCACCTTCTCCTTCTCCTTCTTCTACTTCTTCTGATTCACCCTCCAGTCTTCACCTTCTCCTTCTCCTTTTTCTGTTTCTTCTGCTTCACCCTCCAGACTTCACCTTCTCCTTCTCTTTCTTCTGCTTCATCTGATTCACCCTCCAGACTTCACCTTCTCCTTCTCCTTCTTCTGATTCTTCTGATTCACCCTCCAGACTTCACCTTCTCCTTCTCCTTCTTCTGCTTCTTCTGATTCACCCTCCTGACTTCACCTTCTCCTTCTCCTTCTTCTACTTCTTCTGATTCACCCACTTGACTTCACCTTCTCCTTCTCCTTCTTCTACTTCTTCTGCTTCACCCTCCAGACTTCACCTTCTCCTTCTCCTTCTTCTACTTCTTCTGATTCACCCTCCAGACTTCACCTTCTCCTTCTCCTTCTTCTGCTTCTTCTGAATCACCCTCCAGACTTCACCTTCTCCTTCTCCTTCTTCTGCTTCTTCTGATTCACCCTCCAGACTTCACCTTCTCCTTCTCCTTCTTCTGCTTCTTCTGATTCACCCTCCAGACTTCACCTTCTCCTTCTCCTTCTTCTACTTCTTCTGAATCACCCTCCAGACTTCACCTTCTCCATCTCCTTCTTCTGCTTCTTCTGATTCACCCTCCAGACTTCACCTTCTCCTTCTCCTTCGTCTACTTCTTCTGATTCACCCTCCAGACTACACCTTCTCCTTCTCCTTCTTCTACTTCTTCTGATTCACCCTCCAGACTTCACCTTCTCCTTCTCCTTCTTCTGTTTCTTCTGATTCACCCTCCAGACTTCACCTTCTCCTTCTCCTTCTTCTACTTCTTCTGATTCACCCTCCAGACTTCACCTTCTCCTTCTCCTTCTTCTACTTCTTCTGATTCGCCCTCCAGACTTCACCTTCTCCTTCTCCTTCTTCTACTTCTTCTGTTTCACCCTCCAGACTTCACCTTCTCCTTCTCCTTCTTCTGCTTCTTCTGATTCACCCTCCAGGCTTCACCTTCTCCTTCTCCTTATTCTGCTTCTTCTGAATCACCCTCCAGCCTTCACCTTCTCCTTCTCCTTCTTCTGCTTCTTCTGATTCACCCTCCAGACTTCACCTTCTCCTTCTCCTTCTTCTGCTTCTTCTGATTCACCCTCCAGACTTCACCTTCTCCTTCTCCTTCTTCTACTTCTTCTGATTCACCCTCCAGACTTCACCTTCTCCATCTCCTTCTTCTGCTTCTTCTGATTCACCCTCCAGACTTCACCTTCTCCTTCTCCTTCGTCTACTTCTTCTGATTCACCCTCCAGACTACACCTTCTCCTTCTCCTTCTTCTACTTCTTCTGATTCACCCTCCAGACTTCACCTTCTCCTTCTCCTTCTTCTTTTTCTTCTGATTCACCCTCCAGACTTCACCTTCTCCTTCTCCTTCTTCTACTACTTCTGATTCACCCTCCAGACTTCACCTTCTCCTTCTCCTTCTTCTACTTCTTCTGATTCAACCTCCAGACTTCATCTTCTCCTTCTCCTTCTTCTGCTTCTTCTGATTCACCCTCCAGACTTCACCTTCTCCTTCTCCTTCTTCTGCTTCTTCTGATTCACCCTCCAGACTTCACCTTCTCCTTCTCCTTCTTCTACTTCTTCTGATTCACCCTCCAGACTTCACCTTCTCCTTCTCCTTCTTCTACTTCTTCTGATTCACCCTCCAGTCTTCACCTTCTCCTTCTCCTTTTTCTGTTTCTTCTGCTTCACCCTCCAGACTTCACCTTCTCCTTCTCTTTCTTCTGCTTCATCTGATTCACCCTCCAGACTTCACCTTCTCCTTCTCCTTCTTCTGATTCTTCTGATTCACCCTCCAGACTTCACCTTCTCCTTCTCCTTCTTCTACTTCTTCTGATTCACCCACTTGACTTCACCTTCTCCTTCTCCTTCTTCTACTTCTTCTGCTTCACCCTCCAGACTTCACCTTCTCCTTCTCCTTCTTCTACTTCTTCTGATTCACCCTCCAGACTTCACCTTCTCCTTCTCCTTCTTCTGCTTCTTCTGATTCACCCTCCAGACTTCACCTTCTCCATCTCCTTCTTCTGCTTCTTCTGATTCACCCTCCAGACTTCACCTTCTCCTTCTCCTTCTTCTACTTCTTCTGATTCACCCTCCAGACTTCACCTTCTCCTTCTCTTTCTTTTGCTTCTTCTGATTCACCCTCCAGACTTCACCTTTTCCTTCTCCTTCTTCTGCTTCTTCTGATTCACCCTCCAGACTTCACCTTCTCCTTCTCCTTCTTCTACTTCTTCTGATTCACCCTCCAGACTTCACCTTCTCCTTCTCCTTCTTCTACTTCTTCTGATTCACCCTCCAGTCTTCACCTTCTCCTTCTCCTTTTTCTGTTTCTTCTGCTTCACCCTCCAGACTTCACCTTCTCCTTCTCTTTCTTCTGCTTCATCTGATTCACCCTCCAGACTTCACCTTCTCCTTCTCCTTCTTCTGATTCTTCTGATTCACCCTCCAGACTTCACCTTCTCCTTCTCCTTCTTCTGCTTCTTCTGATTCACCCTCCTGACTTCACCTTCTCCTTCTCCTTCTTCTACTTCTTCTGATTCACCCACTTGACTTCACCTTCTCCTTCTCCTTCTTCTACTTCTTCTGCTTCACCCTCCAGACTTCACCTTCTCCTTCTCCTTCTTCTACTTCTTCTGATTCACCCTCCAGACTTCACCTTCTCCTTCTCCTTCTTCTGCTTCTTCTGAATCACCCTCCAGACTTCACCTTCTCCTTCTCCTTCTTCTGCTTCTTCTGATTCACCCTCCAGACTTCACCTTCTCCTTCTCCTTCTTCTGCTTCTTCTGATTCACCCTCCAGACTTCACCTTCTCCTTCTCCTTCTTCTACTTCTTCTGAATCACCCTCCAGACTTCACCTTCTCCATCTCCTTCTTCTGCTTCTTCTGATTCACCCTCCAGACTTCACCTTCTCCTTCTCCTTCGTCTACTTCTTCTGATTCACCCTCCAGACTACACCTTCTCCTTCTCCTTCTTCTACTTCTTCTGATTCACCCTCCAGACTTCACCTTCTCCTTCTCCTTCTTCTGTTTCTTCTGATTCACCCTCCAGACTTCACCTTCTCCTTCTCCTTCTTCTACTTCTTCTGATTCACCCTCCAGACTTCACCTTCTCCTTCTCCTTCTTCTACTTCTTCTGATTCGCCCTCCAGACTTCACCTTCTCCTTCTCCTTCTTCTACTTCTTCTGTTTCACCCTCCAGACTTCACCTTCTCCTTCTCCTTCTTCTGCTTCTTCTGATTCACCCTCCAGGCTTCACCTTCTCCTTCTCCTTATTCTGCTTCTTCTGAATCACCCTCCAGCCTTCACCTTCTCCTTCTCCTTCTTCTGCTTCTTCTGATTCACCCTCCAGACTTCACCTTCTCCTTCTCCTTCTTCTGCTTCTTCTGATTCACCCTCCAGACTTCACCTTCTCCTTCTCCTTCTTCTACTTCTTCTGATTCACCCTCCAGACTTCACCTTCTCCATCTCCTTCTTCTGCTTCTTCTGATTCACCCTCCAGACTTCACCTTCTCCTTCTCCTTCGTCTACTTCTTCTGATTCACCCTCCAGACTACACCTTCTCCTTCTCCTTCTTCTACTTCTTCTGATTCACCCTCCAGACTTCACCTTCTCCTTCTCCTTCTTCTTTTTCTTCTGATTCACCCTCCAGACTTCACCTTCTCCTTCTCCTTCTTCTACTACTTCTGATTCACCCTCCAGACTTCACCTTCTCCTTCTCCTTCTTCTACTTCTTCTGATTCAACCTCCAGACTTCATCTTCTCCTTCTCCTTCTTCTGCTTCTTCTGATTCACCCTCCAGACTTCACCTTCTCCTTCTCCTTCTTCTGCTTCTTCTGATTCACCCTCCAGACTTCACCTTCTCCTTCTCCTTCTTCTACTTCTTCTGATTCACCCTCCAGACTTCACCTTCTCCTTCTCCTTCTTCTACTTCTTCTGATTCACCCTCCAGTCTTCACCTTCTCCTTCTCCTTTTTCTGTTTCTTCTGCTTCACCCTCCAGACTTCACCTTCTCCTTCTCTTTCTTCTGCTTCATCTGATTCACCCTCCAGACTTCACCTTCTCCTTCTCCTTCTTCTGATTCTTCTGATTCACCCTCCAGACTTCACCTTCTCCTTCTCCTTCTTCTACTTCTTCTGATTCACCCACTTGACTTCACCTTCTCCTTCTCCTTCTTCTACTTCTTCTGCTTCACCCTCCAGACTTCACCTTCTCCTTCTCCTTCTTCTACTTCTTCTGATTCACCCTCCAGACTTCACCTTCTCCTTCTCCTTCTTCTGCTTCTTCTGATTCACCCTCCAGACTTCACCTTCTCCATCTCCTTCTTCTGCTTCTTCTGATTCACCCTCCAGACTTCACCTTCTCCTTCTCCTTCTTCTACTTCTTCTGATTCACCCTCCAGACTTCACCTTCTCCTTCTCTTTCTTTTGCTTCTTCTGATTCACCCTCCAGACTTCACCTTCTCCTTCTCCTTCTTCTGATTCTTCTGATTCACCCTCCAGACTTCACCTTCTCCTTCTCCTTCTTCTGCTTCTTCTGATTCACCCTCCTGACTTCACCTTCTCCTTCTCCTTCTTCTACATCTTCTGATTCACCCTCCTCACTTCACCTTCTCCTTCTCCTTCTTCTACTTCTTCTGCTTCACCCTCCAGACTTCAGCTTCTCCTTCTCCTTCTTCTGATTCTTCTGATTCACCCTCCAGACTTCACCTTCTCCTTCTCCTTCTTCTGCTTCTTCTGATTCACCCTCCTGACTTCACCTTCTCCTTCTCCTTCTTCTACTTCTTCTGATTCACCCACCTGACTTCACCTTCTCCTTCTCCTTCTTCTACTTCTTCTGCTTCACCCTCCAGACTTCACCTTCTCCTTCTCCTTCTTCTACTTCTTCTGATTCACCCTCCAGACTTCACCTTCTCCTTCTCCTTCTTCTGCTTCTTCTGATTCACCCTCCAGACTTCACCTTCTCCATCTCCTTCTTCTGCTTCTTCTGATTCACCCTCCAGACTTCACCTTCTCCTTCTCCTTCTTCTACTTCTTCTGATTCACCCTCCAGACTTCACCTTCTCCTTCTCTTTCTTCTGCTTCTTCTGATTCACCCTCCAGACTTCACCTTCTCCTTCTCCTTCTTCTGATTCTTCTGATTCACCCTCCAGACTTCACCTTCTCCTTCTCCTTCTTCTGCTTCTTCTGATTCACCCTCCAGACTTCACCTTCTCCTTCTCCTTCTTCTACTTCTTCTGATTCACCCTCCAGACTTCACCTTCTCCATCTCCTTCTTCTGCTTCTTCTGATTCACCCTCCAGACTTCACCTTCTCCTTCTCCTTCGTCTACTTCTTCTGATTCACCCTCCAGACTACACCTTCTCCTTCTCCTTCTTCTACTTCTTCTGATTCACCCTCCAGACTTCACCTTCTCCTTCTCCTTCTTCTTTTTCTTCTGATTCACCCTCCAGACTTCACCTCCTCCTTCTCCTTCTTCTACTACTTCTGATTCACCCTCCAGACTTCACCTTCTCCTTCTCCTTCTTCTACTTCTTCTGATTCAACCTCCAGACTTCATCTTCTCCTTCTCCTTCTTCTGCTTCTTCTGATTCACCCTCCAGACTTCACCTTCTCCTTCTCCTTCTTCTGCTTCTTCTGATTCACCCTCCAGACTTCACCTTCTCCTTCTCCTTCTTCTACTTCTTCTGATTCACCCTCCAGACTTCACCTTCTCCTTCTCCTTCTTCTACTTCTTCTGATTCACCCTCCAGTCTTCACCTTCTCCTTCTCCTTCTTCTGTTTCTTCTGCTTCACCCTCCAGACTTCACCTTCTCCTTCTCTTTCTTCTGCTTCTTCTGATTCACCCTCCAGACTTCACCTTCTCCTTCTCCTTCTTCTGATTCTTCTGATTCACCCTCCAGACTTCACCTTCTCCTTCTCCTTCTTCTGCTTCTTCTGATTCACCCTCCTGACTTCACCTTCTCCTTCTCCTTCTTCTACTTCTTCTGATTCACCCACCTGACTTCACCTTCTCCTTCTCCTTCTTCTACTTCTTCTGCTTCACCCTCCAGACTTCACCTTCTCCTTCTCCTTCTTCTACTTCTTCTGATTCACCCTCCAGACTTCACCTTCTCCTTCTCCTTCTTCTGCTTCTTCTGATTCACCCTCCAGACTTCACCTTCTCCATCTCCTTCTTCTGCTTCTTCTGATTCACCCTCCAGACTTCACCTTCTCCTTCTCCTTCTTCTACTTCTTCTGATTCACCCTCCAGACTTCACCTTCTCCTTCTCTTTCTTCTGCTTCTTCTGATTCACCCTCCAGACTTCACCTTCTCCTTCTCCTTCTTCTGATTCTTCTGATTCACCCTCCAGACTTCACCTTCTCCTTCTCCTTCTTCTGCTTCTTCTGATTCACCCTCCTGACTTCACCTTCTCCTTCTCCTTCTTCTACATCTTCTGATTCACCCTCCTCACTTCACCTTCTCCTTCTCCTTCTTCTACTTCTTCTGCTTCACCCTCCAGACTTCAGCTTCTCCTTCTCCTTCTTCTGATTCTTCTGATTCACCCTCCAGACTTCACCTTCTCCTTCTCCTTCTTCTGCTTCTTCTGATTCACCCTCCTGACTTCACCTTCTCCTTCTCCTTCTTCTACTTCTTCTGATTCACCCACCTGACTTCACCTTCTCCTTCTCCTTCTTCTACTTCTTCTGCTTCACCCTCCAGACTTCACCTTCTCCTTCTTCTTCTTCTACTTCTTCTGATTCACCCTCCAGACTTCACCTTCTCCTTCTCCTTCTTCTGCTTCTTCTGATTCACCCTCCAGACTTCACCTTCTCCATCTCCTTCTTCTGCTTCTTCTGATTCGCCCTCCAGACTTCACCTTCTCCTTCTCCTTCTTCTACTTCTTCTGATTCACCCTCCAGACTTCACCTTCTCCTTCTCTTTCTTCTGCTTCTTCTGATTCACCCTCCAGACTTCACCTTCTCCTTCTCCTTCTTCTGATTCTTCTGATTCACCCTCCAGACTTCACCTTCTCCTTCTCCTTCTTCTGCTTCTTCTGATTCACCCTCCTGACTTCACCTTCTCCTTCTCCTTCTTCTACATCTTCTGATTCACCCTCCTCACTTCACCTTCTCCTTCTCCTTCTTCTACTTCTTCTGCTTCACCCTCCAGACTTCAGCTTCTCCTTCTCCTTCTTCTATTTCTTCTGATTCACCCTCCAGACTTCACCTTCTCCTTCTCCTTCTTCTACTTCTTCTGATTCACCCTCCAGACTTCACCTTCTCCTTCTCCTTCTTCTACTTCTTCTGATTCACCCTCCAGACTTCACCTTCTCCTTCTCCTTCTTCTGCTTCTTCTGATTCACCCTCCAGACTTCACCTTCTCCTTCTCCTTATTCTGCTTCTTCTGAATCACCCTCCAGACTTCACCTTCTCCTTCTCCTTCTTCTGCTTCTTCTGATTCACCCTCCAGACTTCACCTTCTCCTTCTCCTTCTTCTGCTTCTTCTGATTCACCCTCCAGACTTCACCTTCTCCTTCTCCTTCTTCCACTTCTTCTGATTCACCCTCCAGACTTCACCTTCTCCATCTCCTTCTTCTGCTTCTTCTGAATCACCCTCCAGACTTCACCTTCTCCTTCTCCTTCGTCTACTTCTTCTGATTCACCCTCCAGACTACACCTTCTCCTTCTCCTTCTTCTACTTCTTCTGATTCACCCTCCAGACTTCACCTTCTCCTTCTCCTTCTTCTGTTTCTTCTGATTCACCCTCCAGACTTCACCTTCTCCTTCTCCTTCTTCTACTACTTCTGATTCACCCTCCAGACTTCACCTTCTCCTTCTCCTTCTTCTACTTCTTCTGATTCACCCTCCAGACTTCATCTTCTCCTTCTCCTTCTTCTGCTTCTTCTGATTCACCCTCCAGACTTCACCTTCTCCTTCTCCTTCTTCTGCTTCTTCTGATTCACCCTCCAGACTTCACCTTCTCCTTCTCCTTCTTCTACTTCTTCTGATTCACCCTCCAGACTTCACCTTCTCCTTCTCCTTCTTCTACTTCTTCTGATTCACCCTCCAGTCTTCACCTTCTCCTTCTCCTTCTTCTGTTTCTTCTGCTTCACCCACCAGACTTCACCTTCTCCTTCTCTTTCTTCTGCTTCTTCTGATTCACCCTCCAGACTTCACCTTCTCCTTCTCCTTCTTCTGATTCTTCTGATTCACCCTCCAGACTTCACCTTCTCCTTCTCCTTCTTCTGCTTCTTCTGATTCACCCTCCTGACTTCACCTTCTCCTTCTCCTTCTTCTACTTCTTCTGATTCACCCACCTGACTTCACCTTCTCCTTCTCCTTCTTCTACTTCTTCTGATTCACCCACCTGACTTCACCTTCTCCTTCTCCTTCTTCTACTTCTTCTGCTTCACCCTCCAGACTTCACCTTCTCCTTCTCCTTCTTCTGTTTCTTCTGCTTCACCCTCCAGACTTCACCTTCTCCTTCTCTTTCTTCTGCTTCTTCTGATTCACCCACCTGACTTCACCTTCTCCTTCTCCTTCTTCTACTTCTTCTGCTTCACCCTCCAGACTTCACCTTCTCCTTCTCCTTCTTCTGATTCTTCTGATTCACCCTCCAGACTTCACCTTCTCCTTCTCCTTCTTCTGCTTCTTCTGATTCACCCTCCTGTCTTCACCTTCTCCTTCTCCTTCTTCTGTTTCTTCTGCTTCACCCTCCAGACTTCACCTTCTCCTTCTCTTTCTTCTGCTTCTTCTGATTCACCCTCCAGACTTCACCTTCTCCTTCTCCTTATTCTGCTTCTTCTGAATCACCCTCCAGACTTCACCTTCTCCTTCTCCTTCTTCTGCTTCTTCTGATTCACCCTCCAGACTTCATCTTCTCCTTCTCCTTCTTCTGCTTCTTCTGATTCACCCTCCAGACTTCACCTTCTCCTTCTCCTTCTTCTACTTCTTCTGATTCACCCTCCAGACTTCACCTTCTCCATCTCCTTCTTCTGCTTCTTCTGATTCACCCTCCAGACTTCACCTTCTCCTTCTCCTTCGTCTACTTCTTCTGATTCACCCTCCAGACTACACCTTCTCCTTCTCCTTCTTCTACTTCTTCTGATTCACCCTCCAGACTTCACCTTCTCCTTCTCCTTCTTCTGTTTCTTCTGATTCACCCTCCAGACTTCACCTTCTCCTTCTCCTTCTTCTACTTCTTCTGATTCGCCCTCCAGACTTCACCTTCTCCTTCTCCTTCTTCTACTTCTTCTGTTTCACCCTCCAGACTTCACCTTCTCCTTCTCCTTCTTCTGCTTCTTCTGATTCACCCTCCAGGCTTCACCTTCTCCTTCTCCTTATTCTGCTTCTTCTGAATCACCCTCCAGCCTTCACCTTCTCCTTCTCCTTCTTCTGCTTCTTCTGATTCACTCTCCAGACTTCACCTTCTCCTTCTCCTTCTTCTGCTTCTTCTGATTCACCCTCCAGACTTCACCTTCTCCTTCTCCTTCTTCTACTTCTTCTGATTCACCCTCCAGACTTCACCTTCTCCATCTCCTTCTTCTGCTTCTTCTGATCACCCTCCATACTTCACCTTCTCCTTCTCCTTCGTCTACTTCTTCTGATTCACCCTCCAGACTACACCTTCTCCTTCTCCTTCTTCTACTTCTTCTGATTCACCCTCCAGACTTCACCTTCTCCTTCTCCTTCTTCTTTTTCTTCTGATTCACCCTCCAGACTTCACCTTCTCCTTCTCCTTCTTCTACTACTTCTGATTCACCCTCCAGACTTCAACTTCTCCTTCTCCTTCTTCTACTTCTTCTGATTCAACCTCCAGACTTCATCTTCTCCTTCTCCTTCTTCTGCTTCTTCTGATTCACCCTCCAGACTTCACCTTCTCCTTCTCCTTCTTCTGCTTCTTCTGATTCACCCTCCAGACTTCACCTTCTCCTTCTCCTTCTTCTACTTCTTCTGATTCACCCTCCAGACTTCACCTTCTCCTTCTCCTTCTTCTACTTCTTCTGATTCACCCTCCAGTCTTCACCTTCTCCTTCTCCTTCTTCTGTTTCTTCTGCTTCACCCTCCAGACTTCACCTTCTCCTTCTCTTTCTTCTGCTTCTTCTGATTCACCCTCCAGACTTCACCTTCTCCTTCTCCTTCTTCTGATTCTTCTGATTCACCCTCCAGACTTCACCTTCTCCTTCTCCTTCTTCTGCTTCTTCTGATTCACCCTCCTGACTTCACCTTCTCCTTCTCCTTCTTCTACTTCTTCTGATTCACCCACCTGACTTCACCTTCTCCTTCTCCTTCTTCTACTTCTTCTGCTTCACCCTCCAGACTTCACCTTCTCCTTCTCCTTCTTCTACTTCTTCTGATTCACCCTCCAGACTTCACCTTCTCCTTCTCCTTCTTCTGCTTCTTCTGATTCACCCTCCAGACTTCACCTTCTCCTTCTCCTTCTTCTGCTTCTTCTGATTCTCCCTCCTGACTTCACCTTCTCCTTCTCCTTCTTCTACATCTTCTGATTCACCCTCCTCACTTCACCTTCTCCTTCTCCTTCTTCTACTTCTTCTGCTTCACCCTCCAGACTTCAGCTTCTCCTTCTCCTTCTTCTACTTCTTCTGATTCACCCTCCAGACTTCAACTTCTCCTTCTCCTTCTTCTACTTCTTCTGATTCACCCTCCAGACTTCACCTTCTCCTTCTCCTTCTTCTACTTCTTCTGATTCACCCTCCAGACTTCACCTTCTCCTTCTCCTTCTTCTGCTTCTTCTGATTCACCCTCCAGACTTCACCTTCTCCTTCTCCTTATTCTGCTTCTTCTGAAACGCCCTCCAGACTTCACCTTCTCCTTCTCCTTCTTCTGCTTCTTCTGATTCACCCTCCAGACTTCACCTTCTCCTTCTCCTTCTTCTGCTTCTTCTGATTCACCCTCCAGACTTCACCTTCTCCTTCTCCTTCTTCTACTTCTTCTGATTCACCCTCCAGACTTCACCTTCTCCATCTCCTTCTTCTGCCTCTTCTGATTCACCCTCCAGACTTCACCTTCTCCTTCTCCTTCGTCTACTTCTTCTGATTCACCCTCCAGACTACACCTTCTCCTTCTCCTTCTTCTACTTCTTCTGATTCACCCTCCAGACTTCACCTTCTCCTTCTCCTTCTTCTGTTTCTTCTGATTCACCCTCCAGACTTCACCTTCTCCTTCTCCTTCTTCTACTACTTCTGATTCACCCTCCAGACTTCACCTTCTCCTTCTCCTTCTTCTGCTTCTTCTGATTCACCCTCCAGACTTCACCTTCTCCTTCTTCTGCTTCTTCTGATTCACCCTCCAGACTTCACCTTCTCCTTCTCCTTCTTCTACTTCTTCTGATTCACCCTCCAGACTTCACCTTCTCCTTCTCCTTCTTCTACTTCTTCTGATTCACCCTCCAGTCTTCACCTTCTCCTTCTCCTTCTTCTGTTTCTTCTGCTTCACCCTCCAGACTTCACCTTCTCCTTCTCTTTCTTCTGCTTCTTCTGATTCACCCTCCAGACTTCACCTTCTCCTTCTCCTTCTTCTGATTCTTCTGATTCACCCTCCAGACTTCACCTTCTCCTTCTCCTTCTTCTGCTTCTTCTGATTCACCCTCCTGACTTCACCTTCTCCTTCTCCTTCTTCTACTTCTTCTGATTCACCCACCTGACTTCACCTTCTCCTTCTCCTTCTTCTACTTCTTCTGCTTCACCCTCCAGACTTCACCTTCTCCTTCTCCTTCTTCTACTTCTTCTGATACACCCTCCAGACTTCACCTTCTCCTTCTCCATCTTCTGCTTCTTCTGATTCACCCTCCAGACTTCACCTTCTCCTTCTCCTTATTCTACTACTTCTGATTCACCCTCCAGACTTCACCTTCTCCTTCTCCTTCTTCTACTTCTTCTGATTCAACCTCCAGACTTCATCTTCTCCTTCTCCTTCTTCTGCTTCTTCTGATTCACCCTCCAGACTTCACCTTCTCCTTCTCCTTCTTCTGCTTCTTCTGATTCACCCTCCAGACTTCACCTTCTCCTTCTCCTTCTTCTACTTCTTCTGATTCACCCTCCAGACTTCACCTTCTCCTTCTCCTTCTTCTACTTCTTCTGATTCACCCTCCAGTCTTCACCTTCTCCTTCTCCTTCTTCTGTTTCTTCTGCTTCACCCTCCAGACTTCACCTTCTCCTTCTCTTTCTTCTGCTTCTTCTGATTCACCCTCCAGACTTCACCTTCTCCTTCTCCTTCTTCTGATTCTTCTGATTCACCCTCCAGACTTCACCTTCTCCTTCTCCTTCTTCTGCTTCTTCTGATTCACCCTCCTGACTTCACCTTCTCCTTCTCCTTCTTCTACTTCTTCTGATTCACCCACCTGACTTCACCTTCTCCTTCTCCTTCTTCTACTTCTTCTGCTTCACCCTCCAGACTTCACCTTCTCCTTCTCCTTCTTCTACTTCTTCTGATTCACCCTCCAGACTTCACCTTCTCCTTCTCCTTCTTCTGCTTCTTCTGATTCACCCTCCAGACTTCACCTTCTCCATCTCCTTCTTCTGCTTCTTCTGATTCACCCTCCAGACTTCACCTTCTCCTTCTCCTTCTTCTACTTCTTCTGATTCACCCTCCAGACTTCACCTTCTCCTTCTCTTTCTTCTGCTTCTTCTGATTCACCCTCCAGACTTCACCTTCTCCTTCTCCTTCTTCTGATTCTTCTGATTCACCCTCCAGACTTCACCTTCTCCTTCTCCTTCTTCTGCTTCTTCTGATTCACCCTCCTGACTTCACCTTCTCCTTCTCCTTCTTCTACATCTTCTGATTCACCCTCCTCACTTCACCTTCTCCTTCTCCTTCTTCTACTTCTTCTGCTTCACCCTCCAGACTTCAGCTTCTCCTTCTCCTTCTTCTGATTCTTCTGATTCACCCTCCAGACTTCACCTTCTCCTTCTCCTTCTTCTGCTTCTTCTGATTCACCCTCCTGACTTCACCTTCTCCTTCTCCTTCTTCTACTTCTTCTGATTCACCCACCTGACTTCACCTTCTCCTTCTCCTTCTTCTACTTCTTCTGCTTCACCCTCCAGACTTCACCTTCTCCTTCTCCTTCTTCTACTTCTTCTGATTCACCCTCCAGACTTCACCTTCTCCTTCTCCTTCTTCTGCTTCTTCTGATTCACCCTCCAGACTTCACCTTCTCCATCTCCTTCTTCTGCTTCTTCTGATTCACCCTCCAGACTTCACCTTCTCCTTCTCCTTCTTCTACTTCTTTTGATTCACCCTCCAGACTTCACCTTCTCCTTCTCTTTCTTCTGCTTCTTCTGATTCACCCTCCAGACTTCACCTTCTCCTTCTCCTTCTTCTGATTCTTCTGATTCACCCTCCAGACTTCACCTTCTCCTTCTCCTTCTTCTGCTTCTTCTGATTCACCCTCCTGACTTCACCTTCTCCTTCTCCTTCTTCTACATCTTCTGATTCACCCTCCTCACTTCACCTTCTCCTTCTCCTTCTTCTACTTCTTCTGCTTCACCCTCCAGACTTCAGCTTCTCCTTCTCCTTCTTCTATTTCTTCTGATTCACCCTCCAGACTTCACCTTCTCCTTCTCCTTCTTCTACTTCTTCTGATTCACCCTCCAGACTTCACCTTCTCCTTCTCCTTCTTCTACTTCTTCTGATTCACCCTCCAGACTTCACCTTCTCCTTCTCCTTCTTCTGCTTCTTCTGATTCACCCTCCAGACTTCACCTTCTCCTTCTCCTTATTCTGCTTCTTCTGAATCACCCTCCAGACTTCACCTTCTCCTTCTCCTTCTTCTGCTTCTTCTGATTCACCCTCCAGACTTCACCTTCTCCTTCTCCTTCTTCTGCTTCTTCTGATTCACCCTCCAGACTTCACCTTCTCCTTCTCCTTCTTCTACTTCTTCTGATTCACCCTCCAGACTTCACCTTCTCCATCTCCTTCTTCTGCTTCTTCTGATTCACCCTCCAGACTTCACCTTCTCCTTCTCCTTCGTCTACTTCTTCTGATTCACCCTCCAGACTACACCTTCTCCTTCTCCTTCTTCTACTTCTTCTGATTCACCCTCCAGACTTCACCTTCTCCTTCTCCTTCTTCTGTTTCTTCTGATTCACCCTCCAGACTTCACCTTCTCCTTCTCCTTCTTCTACTACTTCTGATTCACCCTCCAGACTTCACCTTCTCCTTCTCCTTCTTCTACTTCTTCTGATTCACCCTCCAGACTTCATCTTCTCCTTCTCCTTCTTCTGCTTCTTCTGATTCACCCTCCAGACTTCACCTTCTCCTTCTCCTTCTTCTACTTCTTCTGATTCACCCTCCAGACTTCACCTTCTCCTTCTCCTTCTTCTACTTCTTCTGATTCACCCTCCAGTCTTCACCTTCTCCTTCTCCTTCTTCTGTTTCTTCTGCTTCACCCTCCAGACTTCACCTTCTCCTTCTCTTTCTTCTGCTTCTTCTGATTCACCCTCCAGACTTCACCTTCTCCTTCTCCTTCTTCTGATTCTTCTGATTCACCCTCCAGACTTCACCTTCTCCTTCTCCTTCTTCTGCTTCTTCTGATTCACCCTCCTGACTTCACCTTCTCCTTCTCCTTCTTCTACTTCTTCTGATTCACCCACCTGACTTCACCTTCTCCTTCTCCTTCTTCTACTTCTTCTGATTCACCCACCTGACTTCACCTTCTCCTTCTCCTTCTTCTACTTCTTCTGCTTCACCCTCCAGACTTCACCTTCTCCTTCTCCTTCTTCTGTTTCTTCTGCTTCACCCTCCAGACTTCACCTTCTCCTTCTCTTTCTTCTGCTTCTTCTGATTCACCCACCTGACTTCACCTTCTCCTTCTCCTTCTTCTACTTCTTCTGCTTCACCCTCCAGACTTCACCTTCTCCTTCTCCTTCTTCTGATTCTTCTGATTCACCCTCCAGACTTCACCTTCTCCTTCTCCTTCTTCTGCTTCTTCTGATTCACCCTCCTGTCTTCACCTTCTCCTTCTCCTTCTTCTGTTTCTTCTGCTTCACCCTCCAGACTTCACCTTCTCCTTCTCTTTCTTCTGCTTCTTCTGATTCACCCTCCAGACTTCACCTTCTCCTTCTCCTTATTCTGCTTCTTCTGAATCACCCTCCAGACTTCACCTTCTCCTTCTCCTTCTTCTGCTTCTTCTGATTCACCCTCCAGACTTCACCTTCTCTTTCTCCTTCTTCTGCTTCTTCTGATTCACCCTCCAGACTTCACCTTCTCCTTCTCCTTCTTCTACTTCTTCTGATTCACCCTCCAGACTTCACCTTCTCCATCTCCTTCTTCTGCTTCTTCTGATTCACCCTCCAGACTTCACCTTCTCCTTCTCCTTCGTCTACTTCTTCTGATTCACCCTCCAGACTACACCTTCTCCTTCTCCTTCTTCTACTTCTTCTGATTCACCCTCCAGACTTCACCTTCTCCTTCTCCTTCTTCTGTTTCTTCTGATTCACCCTCCAGACTTCACCTTCTCCTTCTCCTTCTTCTACTTCTTCTGATTCACCCTCCAGACTTCACCTTCTCCTTCTCCTTCTTCTACTTCTTCTGATTCGCCCTCCAGACTTCACCTTCTCCTTCTCCTTCTTCTACTTCTTCTGTTTCACCCTCCAGACTTCACCTTCTCCTTCTCCTTCTTCTGCTTCTTCTGATTCACCCTCCAGGCTTCACCTTCTCCTTCTCCTTATTCTGCTTCTTCTGAATCACCCTCCAGCCTTCACCTTCTCCTTCTCCTTCTTCTGCTTCTTCTGATTCACTCTCCAGACTTCACCTTCTCCTTCTCCTTCTTCTGCTTCTTCTGATTCACCCTCCAGACTTCACCTTCTCCTTCTCCTTCTTCTACTTCTTCTGATTCACCCTCCAGACTTCACCTTCTCCATCTCCTTCTTCTGCTTCTTCTGATTCACCCTCCAGACTTCACCTTCTCCTTCTCCTTCGTCTACTTCTTCTGATTCACCCTCCAGACTACACCTTCTCCTTCTCCTTCTTCTACTTCTTCTGATTCACCCTCCAGACTTCACCTTCTCCTTCTCCTTCTTCTTTTTCTTCTGATTCACCCGCCAGACTTCACCTTCTCCTTCTCCTTCTTCTACTACTTCTGATTCACCCTCCAGACTTCACCTTCTCCTTCTCCTTCTTCTACTTCTTCTGATTCAACCTCCAGACTTCATCTTCTCCTTCTCCTTCTTCTGCTTCTTCTGATTCACCCTCCAGACTTCACCTTCTCCTTCTCCTTCTTCTGCTTCTTCTGATTCACCCTCCAGACTTCACCTTCTCCTTCTCCTTCTTCTACTTCTTCTGATTCACCCTCCAGACTTCACCTTCTCCTTCTCCTTCTTCTACTTCTTCTGATTCACCCTCCAGTCTTCACCTTCTCCTTCTCCTTCTTCTGTTTCTTCTGCTTCACCCTCCAGACTTCACCTTCTCCTTCTCTTTCTTCTGCTTCTTCTGATTCACCCTCCAGACTTCACCTTCTCCTTCTCCTTCTTCTGATTCTTCTGATTCACCCTCCAGACTTCACCTTCTCCTTCTCCTTCTTCTGCTTCTTCTGATTCACCCTCCTGACTTCACCTTCTCCTTCTCCTTCTTCTACTTCTTCTGATTCGCCCTCCAGACTTCACCTTCTCCTTCTCCTTCTTCTACTTCTTCTGTTTCACCCTCCAGACTTCACCTTCTCCTTCTCCTTCTTCTGCTTCTTCTGATTCACCCTCCAGGCTTCACCTTCTCCTTCTCCTTATTCTGCTTCTTCTGAATCACCCTCCAGCCTTCACCTTCTCCTTCTCCTTCTTCTGCTTCTTCTGATTCACTCTCCAGACTTCACCTTCTCCTTCTCCTTCTTCTGCTTCTTCTGATTCACCCTCCAGACTTCACCTTCTCCTTCTCCTTCTTCTACTTCTTCTGATTCACCCTCCAGACTTCACCTTCTCCATCTCCTTCTTCTGCTTCTTCTGATTCACCCTCCAGACTTCACCTTCTCCTTCTCCTTCGTCTACTTCTTCTGATTCACCCTCCAGACTACACCTTCTCCTTCTCCTTCTTCTACTTCTTCTGATTCACCCTCCAGACTTCACCTTCTCCTTCTCCTTCTTCTTTTTCTTCTGATTCACCCGCCAGACTTCACCTTCTCCTTCTCCTTCTTCTACTACTTCTGATTCACCCTCCAGACTTCACCTTCTCCTTCTCCTTCTTCTACTTCTTCTGATTCAACCTCCAGACTTCATCTTCTCCTTCTCCTTCTTCTGCTTCTTCTGATTCACCCTCCAGACTTCACCTTCTCCTTCTCCTTCTTCTGCTTCTTCTGATTCACCCTCCAGACTTCACCTTCTCCTTCTCCTTCTTCTACTTCTTCTGATTCACCCTCCAGTCTTCACCTTCTCCTTCTCCTTCTTCTGTTTCTTCTGCTTCACCCTCCAGACTTCACCTTCTCCTTCTCTTTCTTCTGCTTCTTCTGATTCACCCTCCAGACTTCACCTTCTCCTTCTCCTTCTTCTGATTCTTCTGATTCACCCTCCAGACTTCACCTTCTCCTTCTCCTTCTTCTGCTTCTTCTGATTCACCCTCCTGACTTCACCTTCTCCTTCTCCTTCTTCTACTTCTTCTGATTCACCCACCTGACTTCACCTTCTCCTTCTCCTTCTTCTACTTCTTCTGCTTCACCCTCCAGACTTCACCTTCTCCTTCTCCTTCTTCTACTTCTTCTGTTTCACCCTCCAGACTTCACCTTCTCCTTCTCCTTCTTCTGCTTCTTCTGATTCACCCTCCAGACTTCACCTTCTCCTTCTCCTTCTTCTGCTTCTTCTGATTCACCCTCCTGACTTCACCTTCTCCTTCTCCTTCTTCTACATCTTCTGATTCACCCTCCTCACTTCACCTTCTCCTTCTCCTTCTTCTACTTCTTCTGCTTCACCCTCCAGACTTCAGCTTCTCCTTCTCCTTCTTCTACTTCTTCTGATTCACCCTCCAGACTTCACCTTCTCCTTCTCCTTCTTCTACTTCTTCTGATTCACCCTCCAGACTTCACCTTCTCCTTCTCCTTCTTCTACTTCTTCTGATTCACCCTCCAGACTTCACCTTCTCCTTCTCCTTCTTCTGCTTCTTCTGATTCACCCTCCAGACTTCACCTTCTCCTTCTCCTTATTCTGCTTCTTCTGAAACGCCCTCCAGACTTCACCTTCTCCTTCTCCTTCTTCTGCTTCTTCTGATTCACCCTCCAGACTTCACCTTCTCCTTCTCCTTCTTCTGCTTCTTCTGATTCACCCTCCAGACTTCACCTTCTCCTTCTCCTTCTTCTACTTCTTCTGATTCACCCTCCAGACTTCACCTTCTCCATCTCCTTCTTCTGCTTCTTCTGATTCACCCTCCAGACTTCACCTTCTCCTTCTCCTTCGTCTACTTCTTCTGATTCACCCTCCAGACTACACCTTCTCCTTCTCCTTCTTCTACTTCTTCTGATTCACCCTCCAGACTTCACCTTCTCCTTCTCCTTCTTCTGTTTCTTCTGATTCACCCTCCAGACTTCACCTTCTCCTTCTCCTTCTTCTACTACTTCTGATTCACCCTCCAGACTTCACCTTCTCCTTCTCCTTCTTCTGCTTCTTCTGATTCACCCTCCAGACTTCACCTTCTCCTTCTTCTGCTTCTTCTGATTCACCCTCCAGACTTCACCTTCTCCTTCTCCTTCTTCTACTTCTTCTGATTCACCCTCCAGACTTCACCTTCTCCTTCTCCTTCTTCTACTTCTTCTGATTCACCCTCCAGTCTTCACCTTCTCCTTCTCCTTCTTCTGTTTCTTCTGCTTCACCCTCCAGACTTCACCTTCTCCTTCTCTTTCTTCTGCTTCTTCTGATTCACCCTCCAGACTTCACCTTCTCCTTCTCCTTCTTCTGATTCTTCTGATTCATCCTCCAGACTTCACCTTCTCCTTCTCCTTCTTCTGCTTCTTCTGATTCACCCTCCTGACTTCACCTTCTCCTTCTCCTTCTTCTACTTCTTCTGATTCACCCACCTGACTTCACCTTCTCCTTCTCCTTCTTCTACTTCTTCTGCTTCACCCTCCAGACTTCACCTTCTCCTTCTCCTTCTTCTACTTCTTCTGATACACCCTCCAGACTTCACCTTCTCCTTCTCCATCTTCTGCTTCTTCTGATTCACCCTCCAGACTTCACCTTCTCCTTCTCCTTATTCTGCTTCTTCTGATTCACCCTCCAGACTTCACCTTCTCCTTCTCCTTCCTCTGCTTCTTCTGATTCACCCTCCAGACTTCACCTTCTCCTTCTCCTTCTTCTGATTCTTCTGATTCACCCTCCAGACTTCACCTTCTTCTTCTCCATCTTCTGCTTCTTCCGATTCACCCTCCTGACTTCACCTTCTCCTTCTCCTTCTTCTACTTCTTCTGATTCACCCTCCTGACTTTAACTTCTCCTTCTCCATCTTCTAATTCTTCTGCTTCACCCTCCAGACTTCAACTACTCCTTCTCCTTCTTCTACTTCTTCTGATTCACCCTCCAGACTTCACCTTCTCCTTCTCCTTCTTCTGCTTCTTCTGATTCACCCTCCAGACTTCACCTTCTCCTTCTCCTTATTCTGCTTCTTCTGATTCACCCTCCAGACTTCACCTTCTCCTTCTCCTTCTTCTGCTTCTTCTGATTCACCCTGCAGACTTCACCTTCTCCTTCTCCTTCTTCTGCTTCATCTGATTCACCCTCCAGACTTCACCTTCTCCTTCTCCTTCTTCTGCTTCTTCTGATTCACCCTCCAGACTTCACCTTCTCCTTCTCCTTCTTCTACTTCTTCTGATTCGCCCTCCAGACTTCACCGTCTCCTTCTCTTTCTTCTGCTTCTTCTGATTCACCCTCCAGACTTCACCTTCTCCTTCTCCTTCTTCTGATTCTTCTGATTCACCCTCCAGACTTCACCTTCTCCTTCTCCTTCTTCTGCTTCTTCTGATTCACCCTCCTGACTTCACCTTCTCCTTCTCCTTCTTCTACTTCTTCTGATTCACCCTCCTGACTTCACCTTCTCCTTCTCCTTCTTCTACTTCTTCTGCTTCACCCTCCAGACTTCACCTTCTCCTTCTCCTTCTTCTGCTTCTTCTGATTCACCCTCCAGACTTCACCTTCTCCTTCTCCTTCTTCTACTTCTTCTGATTCGCCCTCCAGACTTCACCGTCTCCTTCTCTTTCTTCTGCTTCTTCTGATTCACCCTCCAGACTTCACCTTCTCCTTCTCCTTCTTCTGATTCTTCTGATTCACCCTCCAGACTTCACCTTCTCCTTCTCCTTCTTCTGCTTCTTCTGATTCACCCTCCTGACTTCACCTTCTCCTTCTCCTTCTTCTACTTCTTCTGATTCACCCTCCTGACTTCACCTTCTCCTTCTCCTTCTCCTTCTTCTACTTCTTCTGATTCACCCTCCAGACTTGACCTTCTCCTTTTCCTTCTTCTACTTCTTCTGATTCACCCTCCAGACTTCACCTTCTCCTTCTCCTTCTTCTGCTTCTTCTGATTCACCCTCCAGACTTCACCTTCTCCTTCTCCTTCTTCTGTTTCTTCTGATTCACCCGCCAGACTTCACCTTCTCCTTCTCCTTCTTCTGCTTCTTCTGATTCACCCTCCAGACTTCACCTTCTCCTTCTCCTTCTTCTGCTTCTTCTGATTCACCCTCCAGACCTCACCTTCTTCTTCTCCTTCTTCTACTTCTTCTGATTCACCCTCCAGACTTCATCTTCTCCTTCTCCTTCTTCTGCTTCTTCTGATTCACCCTCCAGAATTTACCTTCTCCTTCTCCTTCTTCTGCTTCTTCTGATTCACCCTCCAGACTTCACCTTCTCCTTCTCCTTCTTCTACTTCTTCTGATTCACCCTCCAGACTTCACCTTCTCCTTCTCCTTCTTCTACTTCTTCTGATTCACCCTCCAGTCTTCACCTTCTCCTTCTCCTTCTTCTGTTTCTTCTGCTTCACCCTCCATACTTCACCTTCTCCTTCTCTTTCTTCTGCTTCTTCTGATTCACCCTCCAGACTTCACCTTCTCCTTCTCCTTCTTCTGATTCTTCTGATTCACCCTACAGACTTCACCTTCTCCTTCTCCTTCTTCTGCTACTTCTGATTCACCCTCCTGATTTCACCTTCTCCTTCTCCTTCTTCTACTTCTTCTGATTCACCCTCCTGACTTCACCTTCTCCTTCTCCTTCTTCTGCTTCACCCTCCAGACTTCACCTTCTCCTTCTCCTTCTTCTACTTCTTCTGATTCACCCTCCAGACTTCACCTTCTCCTTCTCCTTCTTCTGCTTCTTCTGATTCACCCTCCAGACTTCACCTTCTCCTTCTCCTTATTCTGCTTCTTCTCATTCACCCTCCAGACTTCACCTTCTCCTTCTCCTTCTTCTGCTTCTTCTGATTCACCCTCCAGACTTCACCTTCTCCTTCTACTTCTTCTGCTTCTTCTGATTCACCCTCCAGACTTCACCTTCTCCTTCTCCTTCCTCTGCTTCTTCTGATTCACCCTCCAGACTTCACCTTCTCCTTCTCCTTCTTCTACTTTTTCTGATTCACCCTCCAGACTTCACCATCTCCTTCTCTTTCTTCTGCTTCTTCTGATTCATCCTCCAGACTTCACATTCTCCTTCTCCTTCTTCTGATTCTTCTGATTCACCCTCCAGACTTCACCTTCTCCTTCTTCTGCTTCTTCTGATTCACCCTCCTGACTTCACCTTCTCCTTCTCCTTCTTCTACTTCTTCTGATTCACCCTCCTGACTTCACATTCTCCTTCTCCTTCTTCTACTTCTTCTGCTTCACCCTCCAGACTTCACCTTCTCCTTCTCCTTCTTCTACTTCTTCTGATTCAACCTCCAGACTTCACCTTCTCCTTCTCCTTCTTCTACTTCTTCTGATTCACCCTCCAGACTTCACCTTCTCCTTCTCCTTCTTCTACTTCTTCTGATTCACCCTCCAGACTTCACCTTCTCCTTCTCCTTCTTCTGCTTCTTCTGATTCACCCTCCTGACTTCACCTTCTCCTTCTCCTTCTTCTACTTCTTCTGATTCACCCACCTGACTTCACCTTCTCCTTCTCCTTCTTCTACTTCTTCTGCTTCACCCTCCAGACTTCACCTTCTCCTTCTCCTTCTTCTACTTCTTCTGATACACCCTCCAGACTTCACCTTCTCCTTCTCCATCTTCTGCTTCTTCTGATTCACCCTCCAGACTTCACCTTCTCCTTCTCCTTATTCTGCTTCTTCTGATTCACCCTCCAGACTTCACCTTCTCCTTCTCCTTATTCTGCTTCTTCTGATTCACCCTCCAGACTTTACCTTCTCCTTCTCCTTCCTCTGCTTCTTCTGATTCACCCTCCAGACTTCACCTTCTCCTTCTCCTTCTTCTGATTCTTCTGATTCACCCTCCAGACTTCACCTTCTTCTTCTCCATCTTCTGCTTCTTCCGATTCACCCTCCTGACTTCACCTTCTCCTTCTCCTTCTTCTACTTCTTCTGATTCACCCTGCTGACTTCACCTTCTCCTTCTCCATCTTCTAATTCTTCTGCTTCACCCTCCAGACTTCAACTTCTCCTTCTCCTTCTTCTACTTCTTCTGATTCACCCTCCAGACTTCACCTTCTCCTTCTCCTTCTTCTGCTTCTTCTGATTCACCCTCCAGACTTCACCTTCTCCTTCTCCTTATTCTGCTTCTTCTGATTCACCCTCCAGACTTCACCTTCTCCTTCTCCTTCTTCTGCTTCTTCTGATTCACCCTGCAGACTTCACCTTCTCCTTCTCCTTCTTCTGCTTCTTCTGATTCACCCTCCAGACTTCACCTTCTCCTTCTCCTTCTTCTGCTTCTTCTGATTCACCCTCCAGACTTCACCTTCTCCTTCTCCTTCTTCTACTTCTTCTGATTCGCCCTCCAGACTTCACCGTCTCCTTCTCTTTCTTCTGCTTCTTCTGATTCACCCTCCAGACTTCACCTTCTCCTTCTCCTTCTTCTGATTCTTCTGATTCACCCTCCAGACTTCACCTTCTCCTTCTCCTTCTTCTGCTTCTTCTGATTCACCCTCCTGACTTCACCTTCTCCTTCTCCTTCTTCTACTTCTTCTGATTCACCCTCCTGACTTCACCTTCTCCTTCTCCTTCTTCTACTTCTTCTGCTTCACCCTCCAGACTTCACCTTCTCCTTCTCCTTCTTCTACTTCTTCTGATTCACCCTCCAGACTTGACCTTCTCCTTTTCCTTCTTCTACTTCTTCTGATTCACCCTCCAGACTTCACCTTCTCCTTCTCCTTCTTCTGCTTCTTCTGATTCACCCTCCAGACTACACCTTCTCCTTCTCCTTCTTCTACTTCTTCTGATTCACCCTCCAGACTTCACCTTCTCCTTCTCCTTCTTCTGTTTCTTCTGATTCACCCGCCAGACTTCACCTTCTCCTTCTCCTTCTTCTGCTTCTTCTGATTCACCCTCCAGACTTCACCTTCTCCTTCTCCTTCTTCTGCTTCTTCTGATTCACCCTCCAGACCTCACCTTCTTCTTCTCCTTCTTCTACTTCTTCTGATTCACCCTCCAGACTTCATCTTCTCCTTCTCCTTCTTCTGCTTCTTCTGATTCACCCTCCAGAATTCACCTTCTCCTTCTCCTTCTTCTGCTTCTTCTGATTCACCCTCCAGACTTCACCTTCTCCTTCTCCTTCTTCTACTTCTTCTGATTCACCCTCCAGACTTCACCTTCTCCTTCTCCTTCTTCTACTTCTTCTGATTCACCCTCCAGTCTTCACCTTCTCCTTCTCCTTCTTCTGTTTCTTCTGCTTCACCCTCCATACTTCACCTTCTCCTTCTCTTTCTTCTGCTTCTTCTGATTCACCCTCCAGACTTCACCTTCTCCTTCTCCTTCTTCTGATTCTTCTGATTCACCCTACAGACTTCACCTTCTCCTTCTCCTTCTTCTGCTACTTCTGATTCACCCTCCTGATTTCACCTTCTCCTTCTCCTTCTTCTACTTCTTCTGATTCACCCTCCTGACTTCACCTTCTCCTTCTCCTTCTTCTGCTTCTTCTGATTCACCCTCCAGACTTCACCTTCTCCTTCTCCTTCTTCTGCTTCTTCTGATTCACCCTCCAGACCTCACCTTCTGCTTCTCCTTCTTCTACTTCTTCTGATTCACCCTCCAGACTTCATCTTCTCCTTCTCCTTCTTCTGCTTCTTCTGATTCACCCTCCAGAATTCACCTTCTCCTTCTCCTTCTTCTGCTTCTTCTGATTCACCCTCCAGACTTCACCTTCTCCTTCTCCTTCTTCTACTTCTTCTGATTCACCCTCCAGACTTCACCTTCTCCTTCTCCTTCTTCTACTTCTTCTGATTCACCCTCCAGTCTTCACCTTCTCCTTCTCCTTCTTCTGCTACTTCTGATTCACCCTCCTGATTTCACCTTCTCCTTCTCCTTCTTCTACTTCTTCTGATTCACCCTCCTGACTTCACCTTCTCCTTCTCCTTCTTCTGCTTCACCCTCCAGACTTCACGTTCTCCTTCTCCTTCTTCTACTTCTTCTGATTCACCCTCCAGACTTCACCTTCTCCTTCTCCTTCTTCTGCTTCTTCTGATTCACCCTCCAGACTTCACCTTCTCCTTCTCCTTATTCTGCTTCTTCTCATTCACCCTCCAGACTTCACCTTCTCCTTCTCCTTCTTCTGCTTCTTCTGATTCACCCTCCAGACTTCACCTTCTCCTTCTACTTCTTCTGCTTCTTCTGATTCACCCTCCAGACTTCACCTTCTCCTTCTCCTTCCTCTGCTTCTTCTGATTCACCCTCCAGACTTCACCTTCTCCTTCTCCTTCTTCTACTTTTTCTGATTCACCCTCCAGACTTCACCATCTCCTTCTCTTTCTTCTGCTTCTTCTGATTCACCCTCCAGACTTCACATTCTCCTTCTCCTTCTTCTGATTCTTCTGATTCACCCTCCAGACTTCACCTTCTCCTTCTTCTGCTTCTTCTGATTCACCCTCCTGACTTCACCTTCTCCTTCTCCTTCTTCTACTTCTTCTGATTCACCCTCCTGACTTCACATTCTCCTTCTCCTTCTTCTACTTCTTCTGCTTCACCCTCCAGACTTCACCTTCTCCTTCTCCTTCTTCTACTTCTTCTGATTCAACCTCCAGACTTCACCTTCTCCTTCTCCTTCTTCTACTTCTTCTGATTCACCCTCCAGACTTCACCTTCTCCTTCTCCTTCTTCTACTTCTTCTGATTCACCCTCCAGACTTCACCTTCTCCTTCTCCTTCTTCTGCTTCTTCTGATTCACCCTCCTGACTTCACCTTCTCCTTCTCCTTCTTCTACTTCTTCTGATTCATCACCTGACTTCACCTTCTCCTTCTCCTTCTTCTACTTCTTCTGCTTCACCCTCCAGACTTCACCTTCTCCTTCTCCTTCTTCTAGTTCTTCTGATACACCCTCCAGACTTCACCTTCTCCTTCTCCATCTTCTGCTTCTTCTGATTCACCCTCCAGACTTCACCTTCTCCTTCTCCTTGTTCTGCTTCTTCTGATTCACCCTCCAGACTTCACCTTCTCCTTCTCCTTATTCTGCTTCTTCTGATTCACCCTCCAGACTTTACCTTCTCCTTCTCCTTCCTCTGCTTCTTCTGATTCACCCTCCAGACTTCACCTTCTCCTTCTCCTTCTTCTGATTCTTCTGATTCACCCTCCAGACTTCACCTTCTTCTTCTCCATCTTCTGCTTCTTCCGATTCACCCTCCTGACTTCACCTTCTCCTTCTCCTTCTTCTACTTCTTCTGATTCACCCTCCTGACTTCACCTTCTCCTTCTCCATCTTCTAATTCTTCTGCTTCACCCTCCAGACTTCAACTTCTCCTTCTCCTTCTTCTACTTCTTCTGATTCACCCTCCAGACTTCACCTTCTCCTTCTCCTTCTTCTGCTTCTTCTGATTCACCCTCCAGACTTCACCTTCTCCTTCTCCTTATTCTGCTTCTTCTGATTCACCCTCCAGACTTCACCTTCTCCTTCTCCTTCTTCTGCTTCTTCTGATTCACCCTGCAGACTTCACCTTCTCCTTCTCCTTCTTCTGCTTCTTCTGATTCACCCTCCAGACTTCACCTTCTCCTTCTCCTTCTTCTGCTTCTTCTGATTCACCCTCCAGACTTCACCTTCTCCTTCTCCTTCTTCTACTTCTTCTGATTCGCCCTCCAGACTTCACCGTCTCCTTCTCTTTCTTCTGCTTCTTCTGATTCACCCTCCAGACTTCACCTTCTCCTTCTCCTTCTTCTGATTCTTCTGATTCACCCTCCAGACTTCACCTTCTCCTTCTCCTTCTTCTGCTTCTTCTGATTCACCCTCCTGACTTCACCTTCTCCTTCTCCTTCTTCTACTTCTTCTGATTCACCCTCCTGACTTCACCTTCTCCTTCTCCTTCTTCTACTTCTTCTGCTTCACCCTCCAGACTTCACCTTCTCCTTCTCCTTCTTCTACTTCTTCTGATTCACCCTCCAGACTTGACCTTCTCCTTTTCCTTCTTCTACTTCTTCTGATTCACCCTCCAGACTTCACCTTCTCCTTCTCCTTCTTCTGTTTCTTCTGATTCACCCGCCAGACTTCACCTTCTCCTTCTCCTTCTTCTGCTTCTTCTGATTCACCCTCCAGACTTCACCTTCTCCTTCTTCTGCTTCTTCTGATTCACCCTCCAGACCTCACCTTCTTCTTCTCCTTCTTCTACTTCTTCTGATTCACCCTCCAGACTTCATCTTCTCCTTCTCCTTCTTCTGCTTCTTCTGATTCACCCTCCAGAATTCACCTTCTCCTTCTCCTTCTTCTGCTTCTTCTGATTCACCCTCCAGACTTCACCTTCTCCTTCTCCTTCTTCTACTTCTTCTGATTCACCCTCCAGACTTCACCTTCTCCTTCTCCTTCTTCTACTTCTTCTGATTCACCCTCCAGTCTTCACCTTCTCCTTCTCCTTCTTCTGTTTCTTCTGCTTCACCCTCCATACTTCACCTTCTCCTTCTCTTTCTTCTGCTTCTTCTGATTCACCCTCCAGACTTCACCTTCTCCTTCTCCTTCTTCTGATTCTTCTGATTCACCCTACAGACTTCACCTTCTCCTTCTCCTTCTTCTGCTACTTCTGATTCACCCTCCTGATTTCACCTTCTCCTTCTCCTTCTTCTACTTCTTCTGATTCACCCTCCTGACTTCACCTTCTCCTTCTCCTTCTTCTGCTTCACCCTCCAGACTTCACCTTCTCCTTCTCCTTCTTCTACTTCTTCTGATTCACCCTCCAGACTTCACCTTCTCCTTCTCCTTCTTCTGCTTCTTCTGATTCACCCTCCAGACTTCACCTTCTCCTTCTCCTTCTTCTGCTTCTTCTGATTCACCCTCCTGACTTCACCTTCTCCTTCTCCTTCTTCTACTTCTTCTGATTCACCCTCCTGACTTCACATTCTCCTTCTCCTTCTTCTACTTCTTCTGCTTCACCCTCCAGACTTCACCTTCTCCTTCTCCTTCTTCTACTTCTTCTGATTCACCCTCCAGACTTCACCTTCTCCTTTTCCTTCTTCTACTTCTTCTGATTCACCCTCCAGACTTCACCTTCTCCTTCTCCTTCTTCTACTTCTTCTGATTCACCCTCCAGACTTCACCTTCTCCTTCTCCTTCTTCTGCTTCTTCTGATTCACCCTCCAGACTTCACCTTCTCCTTCTCCTTATTCTGCTTCTTCTGATTCACCCTACAGACTTCTCCTTCTCCTTCTCCTTCTTCTGCTTCTTCTGATTCACCCTCCAGACTTCACCTTCTCCTTCTCCTTCTTCTGCTTCTTCTGATTCACCCTCCAGACTTCACCTTCTCCTTCTCCTTCTTCTACTTCTTCTGATTCACCCTCCAGACTTCACCTTCTCCATCTCCTTCTTCTGCTTCTTCTGATTCACCCTCCAGACTTCACCTTCTCCTTCTCCTTCGTCTACTTCTTCTGATTCACCCTCCAGACTACACCTTCTCCTTCTCCTTCTTCTACTTCTTCTGATTCACCCTCCAGACTTCACCTTCTCCTTCTCCTTCTTCTGTTTCTTCTGATTCACCGTCCAGACTTCACCTTCTCCTTCTCCTTCTTCTACTACTTCTGATTCACCCTCCAGACTTCACCTTCTCCTTCTCCTTCTTCTACTTCTTCTGATTCACCCTCCAGACTTCATCTTCTCCTTCTCCTTCTTCTGCTTCTTCTGATTCACCCTCCAGACTTCACCTTCTCCTTCTCCTTCTTCTGCTTCTTCTGATTCACCCTCCAGACTTCACCTTCTCCTTCTCCTTCTTCTACTTCTTCTGATTCACCCTCCAGACTTCACCTTCTCCTTCTCCTTCTTCCACTTCTTCTGATTCACCCTCCAGTCTTCACCTTCTCCTTCTCCTTCTTCTTTTTCTTCTGCTTCACCCTCCAGACTTCACCTTCTCCTTCTCTTTCTTCTGCTTCTTCTGATTCACCCTCCAGACTTCACCTTCTCCTTCTCCTTCTTCTGATTCTTCTGATTCACCCTCCAGACTTCACCTTCTCCTTCTCCTTCTTCTGCTTCTTCTGATTCACCCTCCTGACTTCACCTTCTCCTTCTCCTTCTTCTACTTCTTCTGATTCACCCTCCTGACTTCACCTTCTCCTTCTCCTTCTTCTACTTCTTCTGCTTCACCCTCCAGACTTCACCTTCTCCTTCTCCTTCTTCTACTTCTTCTGATTCACCCTCCAGACTTCATCTTCTCCTTCTCCCTCTTCTGCTTCTTCTGATTCACCCTCCAGACTTCACCTTCTCCTTCTCCTTATTCTGCTTCTTCTGATTCACCCTCCAGACTTCACCTTCTCCTTCTCCTGATTCTGCTTCTTCTGATTCACCCTCCGGACTTCACCTTCTCCTTCTCCTTCTTCTGCTTCTTCTGATTCACCCTCCTGACTTCACCTTCTCCTTCTCCTTCTTCTACTTCTTCTGATTCACCCTCCAGACTTCACCTTCTCCTTCTCTTTCTTCTGCTTCTTCTGATTCACCCTCCAGATTTCATCTTCTCCTTCTCCTTCTTCTGCTTCTTCTGATTCACCCTCCAGACTTCACCTTCTCCTTCTCCTTCTTCTGCTTCTTCTGATTCACCCTCCAGACTTCACCTTCTCCTTCTCCTTCTTCTGCTTCTTCTGATTCACCCTCCAGACTTCACCTTCTCCTTCTCCTTCTTCTACTTCTCTGATTCATCCTCCAGACCTCACCTTCTCCTTCTCCTTCTTCTACTTCTTCTGATTCACCCTCCAGATTTCATCTTCTCCTTCTCCTTCTTCTGCTTCTTCTGATTCACCCTCCAGACTTCACCTTCTCCTTCTCCTTCTTCTGCTTCTTCTGATTCACCCTCCTGACTTCACCTTCTCCTTCTCCTTCTAGTAATTCTTCTGATTCACCCTCCTGACTTCACCTTCTCCTTCTCCTTCTTCTACTTCTTCTGCTTCACCCTCCAGACTTCACCTTCTCCTTCTCCTTCTTCTACTTCTTCTGATTCACCCTCCAGACTTTACCTTCTCCTTCTCCTTCTTCTACTTCTTCTGATTCACCCTCCAGACTTCACCTTCTCCTTCTCCTTCTTCTGCTTCTTCTGCTTCACCGTCCTGACTTCACCTTCTCCTTCTCCTTCTTCTACTTCTTCTGCTTCATCCCCCTGACATCACCTGCTCCTTCTCCTTCTTCTGCTTCTTCTGATTCACCCTCCTAACTTCACCTTCTCCTTCTCCTTCTTCTGCTTCTTCTGATTCACCCTCCTGACTTCACCTTCTCCTTCTCCTTCTTCTGCTTCTTCTGATTCACCCTCCAGACTTCACCTTCTCCTTCTCTTTCTTCTGCTTCTTCTGATTCACCCTCCAGACTTCACCTTCTCCTTCTCCTTCTTCTGATTCTTCTGATTCACCCTCCAGACTTCACCTTCTCCTTCTCCTTCTTCTGCTTCTTCTGATTCACCCTCCTGACTTCACCGTCTCCTTCTCCTTCTTCTACTTCTTCTGATTCACCCTCCTGACTTCACCTTCTCCTTCTCCTTCTTCTACTTCTTCTGCTTCACCCTCCAGACTTCACCTTCTCCTTCTCCTTCTTCTACTTCTTCTGATTCACCCTCCAGACTTGACCTTCTCCTTCTCCTTCTTCTACTTATTCTGATTCACCCTCCAGACTTCACCTTCTCCTTCTCCTTCTTCTGCTTCTTCTGCTTCACCGTCCTGACTTCACCTTCTCCTTCTCCTTCTTCTACTTCTTCTGCTTCATCCCGCTGACATCACCTGCTCCTTCTCCTTCTTCTGCTTCTTCTGATTCACCCTCCTAACTTCACCTTCTCCTTCTCCTTCTTCTGCTTCTTCTGATTCACCCTCCTGACTTCACCTTCTCCTTCTCCTTCTTCTGCTTCTTCTGATTCACCCTCCAGACTTCACCTTCTCCTTCTCCTTCTTCTGCTTCTTCTGATTCACCCTCCAGACTTCACCTTCTCCTTCTCCTTCTTCTGATTCTTCTGATTCACCCTCCAGACTTCACCTTCTCCTTCTCCTTCTTCTGCTTCTTCTGATTCACCCTCCTGACCTCACCTTCTCCTTCTCCTTCTTCTACTTCTTCTGATTCACCCTCCTGACTTCACCTTCTCCTTCTCCTTCTTCTACTTCTTCTGCTTCACCCTCCAGACTTCACCTTCTCCTTCTCCTTCTTCTGCTTCTTCTGATTCACCCTCCAGACTTCACCTTCTCCTTCTCCTTCTTCTGCTTCTTCTGATTCACCCTCCAGACTTCACCTTCTCCTTCTCCTTCTTCTACTTCTTCTGATTCACCCTCCAGACTTCACCTTCTCCATTTCCTTCTTCTGCTTCTTCTGATTCACCCTCCAGACTTCACCTTCTCCTTCTCCTTCGTCTACTTCTTCTGATTGACCCTCCAGACTACACCTTCTCCTTCTCCTTCTTCTACTTCTTCTGATTCACCCTCCAGACTTCACCTTCTCCTTCTCCTTCTTCTGTTTCTTCTGATTCACCGTCCAGACTTCACCTTCTCCTTCTCCTTCTTCTACTACTTCTGATTCACCCTCCAGACTTCACCTTCTCCTTCTCCTTCTTCTACTTCTTCTGATTCACCCTCCAGACTTCATCTTCTCCTTCTCCTTCTTCTGCTTCTTCTGATTCACCCTCCAGACTTCACCTTCTCCTTCTCCTTCTTCTGCTTCTTCTGATTCACCCTCCAGACTTCACCTTCTCCTTCTCCTTCTTCTACTTCTTCTGATTCACCCTCCAGACTTCACCTTCTCCTTCTCCTTCTTCTACTTCTTCTGATTCACCCTCCAGTCTTCACCTTCTCCTTCTCCTTCTTCTGTTTCTTCTGCTTCACCCTCCAGACTTCACCTTCTCCTTCTCTTTCTTCTGCTTCTTCTGATTCACCCTCCAGACTTTACCTTCTCCTTCTCCTTCTTCTGATTCACCCTCCAGACTTCACCTTCTCCTTCTCCTTCTTCTGCTTCTTCTGATTCACCCTCCTGACTTCACCTTCTCCTTCTCCTTCTTCTACTTCTTCTGCTTCACCCTCCAGACTTCACCTTCTCCTTCTCCTTCTTCTACTTCTTCTGATTCACCATCCAGACTTCATCTTCTCCTTCTCCTTCTTCTGCTTCTTCTGATTCACCCTCCAGACTTCACCTTCTCCTTCTCCTTATTCTGCTTCTTCTGATTCACCCTCCAGACTTCACCTTCTCCTTCTCCTTATTCTGCTTCTTCTGATTCACCCTCCAGACTTCACCTTCTCCTTCTCCTTCCTCTGCTTCTTCTGATTCACCCTCCAGACTTCACCTTCTCCTTCTCCTTCTTCTGATTCTTCTGATTCACCCTCCAGACTTCACCTTCTCCTTCTCCTTCTTCTGCTTCTTCTGATTCACCCTCCTGACTTCACCTTCTCCTTCTCCTTCTTCTACTTCTTCTGATTCACTCTCCTGACTTCACCTTCTCCTTCTCCTTCTTCTACTTCTTCTGCTTCACCCTCCAGACTTCACCTTCTCCTTCTCCTTCTTCTACTTCTTCTGATTCACCCTCCAGACTTCACCTTCTCCTTCCCCTTCTTCTGCTTCTTCTGATTCACCCTCCAGACTTCACCTTCTCCTTCTCCTTATTCTGCTTCTTCTGATTCACTCTCCAGACTTCACCTTCTCCTTCTCCTTCTTCTGCTTCTTCTGATTCACACTCCAGACTTCACCTTCTCCTTCTCCTTCTTCTACTTCTTCTGATTCACCCTCCAGACTTCACCTTCTCCTTCTCTTTCTTCTGCTTCATCTGATTCACCCTCCAGACTTCACCTTCTCCTTCTCCTTCTTCTGATTCTTCTGATTCACCCTCCAGACTTCACCTTCTTCTTCTCCTTCTTCTGCTTCTTCTGATTCACCCTCCTGACTTCACCTTCTCCTTCTCCTTCTTCTACTTCTTCTGATTCACCCTCCTGACTTCACCTTCTCCTTCTCCTTCTTCTACTTCTTCTGCTTCACCCTCCAGACTTCACCTTCTCCTTCTCCTTCTTCTACTTCTTCTGATTCACCCTCCAGACTTGACCTTCTCCTTCTCCTTCTTCTACTTATTCTGATTCACCCTCCAGACTTCACCTTCTCCTTCTCCTTCTTCTGCTTCTTCTGCTTCACCGTCCTGACTTCACCTTCTCCTTCTCCTTCTTCTACTTCTTCTGCTTCATCCCGCTGACATCACCTGCTCCTTCTCCTTCTTCTGCTTCTTCTGATTCACCCTCCTAACTTCACCTTCTCCTTCTCCTTCTTCTGCTTCTTCTGATTCACCCTCCTGACTTCACCTTCTCCTTCTCCTTCTTCTGCTTCTTCTGATTCACCCTCCAGACTTCACCTTCTCCCTCTCCTTCTTCTGCTTCTTCTGATTCACCCTCCAGACTTCACCTTCTCCTTCTCCTTCTTCTGATTCTTCTGATTCACCCTCCAGACTTCACCTTCTCCTTCTCCTTCTTCTGCTTCTTCTGATTCACCCTCCTGACCTTAACTTCTCCTTCTCCTTCTTCTACTTCTTCTGATTCACCCTCCTGACTTCACCTTCTCCTTCTCCTTCTTCTACTTCTTCTGCTTCACCCTCCAGACTTCACCTTCTCCTTCTCCTTCTTCTGCTTCTTCTGATTCACCCTCCAGACTTCACCTTCTCCTTCTCCTTCTTCTGTTTCTTCTGATTCACCGTCCAGACTTCACCTTCTCCTTCTCCTTCTTCTACTACTTCTGATTCACCCTCCAGACTTCACCTTCTCCTTCTCCTTCTTCTACTTCTTCTGATTCACCCTCCAGACTTCATCTTCTCCTTCTCCTTCTTCTGCTTCTTCTGATTCACCCTCCAGACTTCACCTTCTCCTTCTCCTTCTTCTGCTTCTTCTGATTCACCCTCCAGACTTCACCTTCTCCTTCTCCTTCTTCTACTTCTTCTGATACACCCTCCAGACTTCACCTTCTCCTTCTCCTTCTTCTACTTCTTCTGATTCACCCTCCAGTCTTCACCTTCTCCTTCTCCTTCTTCTGTTTCTTCTGCTTCACCCTCCAGACTTCACTTTCTCCTTCTCTTTCTTCTGCTTCTTCTGATTCACCCTCCAGACTTCACCTTCTCCTTCTCCTTCTTCTGATTCTTCTGATTCACCCTCCAGACTTCACCTTCTCCTTCTCCTTCTTCTGCTTCTTCTGATTCACCCTCCTGACTTCACCTTCTCCTTCTCCTTCTTCTACTTCTTCTGCTTCACCCTCCAGACTTCACCTTCTCCTTCTCCTTCTTCTACTTCTTCTGATTCACCCTCCAGACTTCATCTTCTCCTTCTTCTTCTTCTGCTTCTTCTGATTCACCCTCCAGACTTCACCTTCTCCTTCTCCTTATTCTGCTTCTTCTGATTCACCCTCCAGACTTCACCTTCTCCTTCTCCTTATTCTGCTTCTTCTGATTCACCCTCCAGACTTCACCTTCTCCTTCTCCTTCCTCTGCTTCTTCTGATTCACCCTCCAGACTTCACCTTCTCCTTCTCCTTCTTCTGATTCTTCTGATTCACCCTCCAGACTTCACCTTCTCCTTCTCCTTCTTCTGCTTCTTCTGATTCACCCTCCTGACTTCACCTTCTCCTTCTCCTTCTTCTACTTCTTCTGATTCACCCTCCTGACTTCACCTTCTCCTTCTCCTTCTTCTACTTCTTCTGCTTTACCCTCCAGACTTCACCTTCTCCTTCTCCTTCTTCTACTTCTTCTGATTCACCCTCCAGACTTCACCTTCTCCTTCCCCTTCTTCTGCTTCTTCTGATTCACCGTCCAGACTTCACCTTCTCCTTCTCCTTCTTCTACTACTTCTGATTCACCCTCCAGACTTCACCTTCTCCTTCTCCTTCTTCTACTTCTTCTGATTCACCCTCCAGACTTCATCTTCTCCTTCTCCTTCTTCTGCTTCTTCTGATTCACCCTCCAGACTTCACCTTCTCCTTCTCCTTCTTCTGCTTCTTCTGATTCACCCTCCAGACTTCACCTTCTCCTTCTCCTTCTTCTACTTCTTCTGATTCACCCTCCAGACTTCACCTTCTCCTTCTCCTTCTTCCACTTCTTCTGATTCACCCTCCAGTCTTCACCTTCTCCTTCTCCTTCTTCTTTTTCTTCTGCTTCACCCTCCAGACTTCACCTTCTCCTTCTCTTTCTTCTGCTTCTTCTGATTCACCCTCCAGACTTCACCTTCTCCTTCTCCTTCTTCTGATTCTTCTGATTCACCCTCCAGACTTCACCTTCTCCTTCTCCTTCTTCTGCTTCTTCTGATTCACCCTCCTGACTTCACCTTCTCCTTCTCCTTCTTCTACTTCTTCTGATTCACCCTCCTGACTTCACCTTCTCCTTCTCCTTCTTCTACTTCTTCTGCTTCACCCTCCAGACTTCACCTTCTCCTTCTCCTTCTTCTACTTCTTCTGATTCACCCTCCAGACTTCATCTTCTCCTTCTCCCTCTTCTGCTTCTTCTGATTCACCCTCCAGACTTCACCTTCTCCTTCTCCTTATTCTGCTTCTTCTGATTCACCCTCCAGACTTCACCTTCTCCTTCTCCTGATTCTGCTTCTTCTGATTCACCCTCCGGACTTCACCTTCTCCTTCTCCTTCTTCTGCTTCTTCTGATTCACCCTCCTGACTTCACCTTCTCCTTCTCCTTCTTCTACTTCTTCTGATTCACCCTCCTGACTTCACCTTCTCCTTCTCCTTCTTCTACTTCTTCTGCTTCACCCTCCAGACTTCACCTTCTCCTTCTCCTTCTTCTACTTCTTCTGATTCACCCTCCAGACTTCACCTTCTCCTTCTCCTTCTTCTGCTTCTTCTGATTCACCCTCCATACTTCACCTTCACTTCTCCTTATTCTGCTTCTTCTGATTCACCCTCCAGACTTCAACTTCTCCTTCTCCTTCTTCTGCTTCTTCTGATTCACCCTCCAGACTTCACCTTCTCCTTCTCCTTCTTCTGCTTCTTCTGATTCACCCTCCAGACTTCACCTTCTCCTTCTCCTTCTTCTGCTTCTTCTGATTCACCCTCCAGACTTCACCTTCTCCTTCTCCTTCTTCTACTTCTTCTGATTCACCCTCCAGACTTCACCTTCTCCTTCTCTTTCTTCTGCTTCTTCTGATTCACCCTCCAGATTTCATCTTCTCCTTCTCCTTCTTCTGCTTCTTCTGATTCACCCTCCAGACTTCACCTTCTCCTTCTCCTTCTTCTGCTTCTTCTGATTCACCCTCCAGACTTCACCGTCTCCTTCTCCTTCTTCTGCTTCTTCTGATTCACCCTCCAGACTTCACCGTCTCCTTCTCCTTCTTCTGCTTCTTCTGATTCACCCTCCAGACTTCACCTTCTCCTTCTCCTTCTTCTACTTCTCTGATTCATCCTCCAGACCTCACCTTCTCCTTCTCCTTCTTCTACTTCTTCTGATTCACCCTCCAGATTTCATCTTCTCCTTCTCCTTCTTCTGCTTCTTCTGATTCACCCTCCAGACTTCACCTTCTCCTTCTCCTTCTTCTGCTTCTTCTGATTCACCCTCCTGACTTCACCTTCTCCTTCTCCTTCTAGTAATTCTTCTGATTCACCCTCCTGACTTCACCTTCTCCTTCTCCTTCTTCTACTTCTTCTGCTTCACCCTCCAGACTTCACCTTCTCCTTCTCCTTCTTCTACTTCTTCTGATTCACCCTCCAGACTTTACCTTCTCCTTCTCCTTCTTCTACTTCTTCTGATTCACCCTCCAGACTTCACCTTCTCCTTCTCCTTCTTCTGCTTCTTCTGCTTCACCGTCCTGACTTCACCTTCTCCTTCTCCTTCTTCTACTTCTTCTGCTTCATCCCCCTGACATCACCTGCTCCTTCTCCTTCTTCTGCTTCTTCTGATTCACCCTCCTAACTTCACCTTCTCCTTCTCCTTCTTCTGCTTCTTCTGATTCACCCTCCTGACTTCACCTTCTCCTTCTCCTTCTTCTGCTTCTTCTGATTCACCCTCCAGACTTCACCTTCTCCTTCTCTTTCTTCTGCTTCTTCTGATTCACCCTCCAGACTTCACCTTCTCCTTCTCCTTCTTCTGATTCTTCTGATTCACCCTCCAGACTTCACCTTCTCCTTCTCCTTCTTCTGCTTCTTCTGATTCACCCTCCTGACTTCACCGTCTCCTTCTCCTTCTTCTACTTCTTCTGATTCACCCTCCTGACTTCACCTTCTCCTTCTCCTTCTTCTACTTCTTCTGCTTCACCCTCCAGACTTCACCTTCTCCTTCTCCTTCTTCTACTTCTTCTGATTCACCCTCCAGACTTGACCTTCTCCTTCTCCTTCTTCTACTTATTCTGATTCACCCTCCAGACTTCACCTTCTCCTTCTCCTTCTTCTGCTTCTTCTGCTTCACCGTCCTGACTTCACCTTCTCCTTCTCCTTCTTCTACTTCTTCTGCTTCATCCCGCTGACATCACCTGCTCCTTCTCCTTCTTCTGCTTCTTCTGATTCACCCTCCTAACTTCACCTTCTCCTTCTCCTTCTTCTGCTTCTTCTGATTCACCCTCCTGACTTCACCTTCTCCTTCTCCTTCTTCTGCTTCTTCTGATTCACCCTCCAGACTTCACCTTCTCCTTCTCCTTCTTCTGCTTCTTCTGATTCACCCTCCAGACTTCACCTTCTCCTTCTCCTTCTTCTGATTCTTCTGATTCACCCTCCAGACTTCACCTTCTCCTTCTCCTTCTTCTGCTTCTTCTGATTCACCCTCCTGACCTCACCTTCTCCTTCTCCTTCTTCTACTTCTTCTGATTCACCCTCCTGACTTCACCTTCTCCTTCTCCTTCTTCTACTTCTTCTGCTTCACCCTCCAGACTTCACCTTCTCCTTCTCCTTCTTCTGCTTCTTCTGATTCACCCTCCAGACTTCACCTTCTCCTTCTCCTTCTTCTGCTTCTTCTGATTCACCCTCCAGACTTCACCTTCTCCTTCTCCTTCTTCTACTTCTTCTGATTCACCCTCCAGACTTCACCTTCTCCATTTCCTTCTTCTGCTTCTTCTGATTCACCCTCCAGACTTCACCTTCTCCTTCTCCTTCGTCTACTTCTTCTGATTGACCCTCCAGACTACACCTTCTCCTTCTCCTTCTTCTACTTCTTCTGATTCACCCTCCAGACTTCACCTTCTCCTTCTCCTTCTTCTGTTTCTTCTGATTCACCGTCCAGACTTCACCTTCTCCTTCTCCTTCTTCTACTACTTCTGATTCACCCTCCAGACTTCACCTTCTCCTTCTCCTTCTTCTACTTCTTCTGATTCACCCTCCAGACTTCATCTTCTCCTTCTCCTTCTTCTGCTTCTTCTGATTCACCCTCCAGACTTCACCTTCTCCTTCTCCTTCTTCTGCTTCTTCTGATTCACCCTCCAGACTTCACCTTCTCCTTCTCCTTCTTCTACTTCTTCTGATTCACCCTCCAGACTTCACCTTCTCCTTCTCCTTCTTCTACTTCTTCTGATTCACCCTCCAGTCTTCACCTTCTCCTTCTCCTTCTTCTGTTTCTTCTGCTTCACCCTCCAGACTTCACCTTCTCCTTCTCTTTCTTCTGCTTCTTCTGATTCACCCTCCAGACTTTACCTTCTCCTTCTCCTTCTTCTGATTCACCCTCCAGACTTCACCTTCTCCTTCTCCTTCTTCTGCTTCTTCTGATTCACCCTCCTGACTTCACCTTCTCCTTCTCCTTCTTCTACTTCTTCTGCTTCACCCTCCAGACTTCACCTTCTCCTTCTCCTTCTTCTACTTCTTCTGATTCACCCTCCAGACTTCATCTTCTCCTTCTCCTTCTTCTGCTTCTTCTGATTCACCCTCCAGACTTCACCTTCTCCTTCTCCTTATTCTGCTTCTTCTGATTCACCCTCCAGACTTCACCTTCTCCTTCTCCTTATTCTGCTTCTTCTGATTCACCCTCCAGACTTCACCTTCTCCTTCTCCTTCCTCTGCTTCTTCTGATTCACCCTCCAGACTTCACCTTCTCCTTCTCCTTCTTCTGATTCTTCTGATTCACCCTCCAGACTTCACCTTCTCCTTCTCCTTCTTCTGCTTCTTCTGATTCACCCTCCTGACTTCACCTTCTCCTTCTCCTTCTTCTACTTCTTCTGATTCACCCTCCTGACTTCACCTTCTCCTTCTCCTTCTTCTACTTCTTCTGCTTCACCCTCCAGACTTCACCTTCTCCTTCTCCTTCTTCTACTTCTTCTGATTCACCCTCCAGACTTCACCTTCTCCTTCCCCTTCTTCTGCTTCTTCTGATTCACCCTCCAGACTTCACCTTCTCCTTCTCCTTATTCTGCTTCTTCTGATTCACTCTCCAGACTTCACCTTCTCCTTCTCCTTCTTCTGCTTCTTCTGATTCACACTCCAGACTTCACCTTCTCCTTCTCCTTCTTCTACTTCTTCTGATTCACCCTCCAGACTTCACCTTCTCCTTCTCTTTCTTCTGCTTCATCTGATTCACCCTCCAGACTTCACCTTCTCCTTCTCCTTCTTCTGATTCTTCTGATTCACCCTCCAGACTTCACCTTCTTCTTCTCCTTCTTCTGCTTCTTCTGATTCACCCTCCTGACTTCACCTTCGCCTTCTCCTTCTTCTACTTCTTCTGATTCACCCTCCTGACTTCACCTTCTCCTTCTCCTTCTTCTACTTCTTCTGCTTCACCCTCCAGACTTCACCTTCTCCTTCTCCTTCTTCTACTTCTTCTGATTCACCCTCCAGACTTGACCTTCTCCTTCTCCTTCTTCTACTTATTCTGATTCACCCTCCAGACTTCACCTTCTCCTTCTCCTTCTTCTGCTTCTTCTGCTTCACCGTCCTGACTTCACCTTCTCCTTCTCCTTCTTCTACTTCTTCTGCTTCATCCCGCTGACATCACCTGCTCCTTCTCCTTCTTCTGCTTCTTCTGATTCACCCTCCTAACTTCACCTTCTCCTTCTCCTTCTTCTGCTTCTTCTGATTCACCCTCCTGACTTCACCTTCTCCTTCTCCTTCTTCTGCTTCTTCTGATTCACCCTCCAGACTTCACCTTCTCCCTCTCCTTCTTCTGCTTCTTCTGATTCACCCTCCAGACTTCACCTTCTCCTTCTCCTTCTTCTGATTCTTCTGATTCACCCTCCAGACTTCACCTTCTCCTTCTCCTTCTTCTGCTTCTTCTGATTCACCCTCCTGACCTTAACTTCTCCTTCTCCTTCTTCTACTTCTTCTGATTCACCCTCCTGACTTCACCTTCTCCTTCTCCTTCTTCTACTTCTTCTGCTTCACCCTCCAGACTTCACCTTCTCCTTCTCCTTCTTCTGCTTCTTCTGATTCACCCTCCAGACTTCACCTTCTCCTTCTCCTTCTTCTGTTTCTTCTGATTCACCGTCCAGACTTCACCTTCTCCTTCTCCTTCTTCTACTACTTCTGATTCACCCTCCAGACTTCACCTTCTCCTTCTCCTTCTTCTACTTCTTCTGATTCACCCTCCAGACTTCATCTTCTCCTTCTCCTTCTTCTGCTTCTTCTGATTCACCCTCCAGACTTCACCTTCTCCTTCTCCTTCTTCTGCTTCTTCTGATTCACCCTCCAGACTTCACCTTCTCCTTCTCCTTCTTCTACTTCTTCTGATACACCCTCCAGACTTCACCTTCTCCTTCTCCTTCTTCTACTTCTTCTGATTCACCCTCCAGTCTTCACCTTCTCCTTCTCCTTCTTCTGTTTCTTCTGCTTCACCCTCCAGACTTCACCTTCTCCTTCTCTTTCTTCTGCTTCTTCTGATTCACCCTCCAGACTTCACCTTCTCCTTCTCCTTCTTCTGATTCTTCTGATTCACCCTCCAGACTTCACCTTCTCCTTCTCCTTCTTCTGCTTCTTCTGATTCACCCTCCTGACTTCACCTTCTCCTTCTCCTTCTTCTACTTCTTCTGCTTCACCCTCCAGACTTCACCTTCTCCTTCTCCTTCTTCTACTTCTTCTGATTCACCCTCCAGACTTCATCTTCTCCTTCTTCTTCTTCTGCTTCTTCTGATTCACCCTCCAGACTTCACCTTCTCCTTCTCCTTATTCTGCTTCTTCTGATTCACCCTCCAGACTTCACCTTCTCCTTCTCCTTATTCTGCTTCTTCTGATTCACCCTCCAGACTTCACCTTCTCCTTCTCCTTCCTCTGCTTCTTCTGATTCACCCTCCAGACTTCACCTTCTCCTTCTCCTTCTTCTGATTCTTCTGATTCACCCTCCAGACTTCACCTTCTCCTTCTCCTTCTTCTGCTTCTTCTGATTCACCCTCCTGACTTCACCTTCTCCTTCTCCTTCTTCTACTTCTTCTGATTCACCCTCCTGACTTCACCTTCTCCTTCTTCTACTTCTTCTGCTTTACCCTCCAGACTTCACCTTCTCCTTCTCCTTCTTCTACTTCTTCTGATTCACCCTCCAGACTTCACCTTCTCCTTCCCCTTCTTCTGCTTCTTCTGATTCACCCTCCAGACTTCACCTTCTCCTTCTCCTTATTCTGCTTCTTCTGATTCACTCTCCAGACTTCACCTTCTCCTTCTCCTTCTTCTGCTTCTTCTGATTCACACTCCAGACTTCACCTTCTCCTTCTCCTTCTTCTACTTCTTCTGATTCACCCTCCAGACTTCACCTTCTCCTTCTCTTTCTTCTGCTTCATCTGATTCACCCTCCAGACTTCACCTTCTCCTTCTCCTTCTTCTGATTCTTCTGATTCACCCTCCAGACTTCACCTTCTTCTTCTCCTTCTTCTGCTTCTTCTGATTCACCCTCCTGACTTCACCTTCTCCTTCTCCTTCTTCTACTTCTTCTGATTCACCCTCCTGACTTCACCTTCTCCTTCTCCTTCTTCTACTTCTTCTGCTTCACCCTCCAGACTTCACCTTCTCCTTCTCCTTCTTCTACTTCTTCTGATTCACCCTCCAGACTTGAACTTCTCCTTCTCCTTCTTCTACTTCTTCTGATTCACCCTCCAGACTTCACCTTCTCCTTCTCCTTCTTCTGCTTCTTCTGCTTCACCGTCCTGACTTCACCTTCTCCTTCTCCTTCTTCTACTTCTTCTGCTTCATCCCCCTGACATCACCTGCTCCTTCTCCTTCTTCTGCTTCTTCTGATTCACCCTCCTAACTTCACCTTCTCCTTCTCCTTCTTCTGCTTCTTCTGATTCACCCTCCTGACTTCACCTTCTCCTTCTCCTTCTTCTGCTTCTTCTGATTCACCCTCCAGACTTCACCTTCTCCTTCTCCTTCTTCTGCTTCTTCTGATTCACCCTCCAGACTTCACCTTCTCCTTCTCCTTCTTCTGCTTCTTCTGATTCACCCTCCAGACCTCACCTTCTCCTTCTCCTTCTTCTACTTCTTCTGATTCACCCTCCAGACTTCATCTGTTCCTTCTCCTTCTTCTGCTTCTTCTGATTCACCCTCCAGACTTCACCTTCTCCTTCTCCTTCTTCTGCTTCTTCTGATTCACCCTCCAGACTTCACCTTCTCCTTCTCCTTCTTCTACTTCTTCTGATTCACCCTCCAGACTTCACCTTCTCCTTCTCCTTCTTCTACTTCTTCTGATTCACCCTCCAGTCTTCACCTTCTCCTTCTCCTTCTTCTGTTTCTTCTGCTTCACCCTCCAGACTTCACCTTCTCCTTCTCTTTCTTCTGCTTCTTCTGATTCACCCTCATGACTTCACCTTCTCCTTCTCCTTCTTCTGATTCTTCTGATTCACCCTCCAGACGTCACCTTCTCCTTCTCCTTCTTCTGCTTCTTCTGATTCACCCTCCTGACTTCACCTTCTCCTTCTCCTTCTTCTACTTCTTCTGATTCACCCTACTGACTTCACCTTCTCCTTCTCCTTCTTCTACTTCTTCTGATTCACCCTCCTGACTTCACCTTCTCCTTCTCCTTCTTCTACTTCTTCTGCTTCACCCTCCAGACTTCACCTTCTCCTTCTCCTTCTTCTACTTCTTCTGATTCACCCTCCAGACTTCACGTTCTCCTTCCCCTTCTTCTGCTTCTTCTGATTCACCCTCCAGACTTCACCTTCTCCTTCTCCTTATTCTGCTTCTTCTGATTCACTCTCCAGACTTCACCTTCTCCTTCTCCTTCTTCTGCTTCTTCTGATTCACACTCCAGACTTCACCTTCTCCTTCTCCTTCTTCTACTTCTTCTGATTCACCCTCCAGACTTCACCTTCTCCTTCTCTTTCTTCTGCTTCATCTGATTCACCCTCCAGACTTCACCTTCTCCTTCTCCTTCTTCTGATTCTTCTGATTCACCCTCCAGACTTCACCTTCTTCTTCTCCTTCTTCTGCTTCTTCTGATTCACCCTCCTGACTTCACCTTCTCCTTCTCCTTCTTCTACTTCTTCTGATTCACCCTCCTGACTTCACCTTCTCCTTCTCCTTCTTCTACTTCTTCTGCTTCACCCTCCAGACTTCACCTTCTCCTTCTCCTTCTTCTACTTCTTCTGATTCACCCTCCAGACTTGACCTTCTCCTTCTCCTTCTTCTACTTATTCTGATTCACCCTCCAGACTTCACCTTCTCCTTCTCCTTCTTCTGCTTCTTCTGCTTCACCGTCCTGACTTCACCTTCTCCTTCTCCTTCTTCTACTTCTTCTGCTTCATCCCGCTGACATCACCTGCTCCTTCTCCTTCTTCTGCTTCTTCTGAATCACCCTCCTAACTTCACCTTCTCCTTCTCCTTCTTCTGCTTCTTCTGATTCACCCTCCTGACTTCACCTTCTCCTTCTCCTTCTTCTGCTTCTTCTGATTCACCCTCCAGACTTCACCTTCTCCTTCTCCTTCTTCTGCTTCTTCTGATTCACCCTCCAGACTTCACCTTCTCCTTCTCCTTCTTCTGATTCTTCTGATTCACCCTCCAGACTTCACCTTCTCCTTCTCCTTCTTCTGCTTCTTCTGATTCACCCTCCTGACCTCACCTTCTCCTTCTCCTTCTTCTACTTCTTCTGATTCACCCTCCTGACTTCACCTTCTCCTTCTCCTTCTTCTACTTCTTCTGCTTCACCCTCCAGACTTCACCTTCTCCTTCTCCTTCTTCTGCTTCTTCTGATTCACCCTCCAGACTTCACCTTCTCCTTCTCCTTCTTCTGCTTCTTCTGATTCACCCTCCAGACTTCACCTTCTCCTTCTCCTTCTTCTACTTCTTCTGATTCACCCTCCAGACTTCACCTTCTCCATTTCCTTCTTCTGCTTCTTCTGATTCAAACTCCAGACTTTACCTTCTCCTTCTCCTTCGTCTACTTCTTCTGATTGACCCTCCAGACTACACCTTCTCCTTCTCCGTCTTCTACTTCTTCTGATTCACCCTCCAGACTTCACCTTCTCCTTCTCCTTCTTCTGTTTCTTCTGATTCACCGTCCAGACTTCACCTTCTCCTTCTCCTTCTTCTACTACTTCTGATTCACCCTCCAGACTTCACCTTCTCCTTCTCCTTCTTCTACTTCTTCTGATTCACCCTCCAGACTTCATCTTCTCCTTCTCCTTCTTCTGCTTCTTCTGATTCACCCTCCAGACTTCACCTTCTCCTTCTCCTTATTCTGCTTCTTCTGATTCACCCTCCAGACTTCACCTTCTCCTTCTCCTTCTTCTACTTCTTCTGATACACCCTCCAGACTTCACCTTCTCCTTCTCCTTCTTCTACTTCTTCTGATTCACCCTCCAGTCTTCACCTTCTCCTTCTCCTTCTTCTGTTTCTTCTGCTTCACCCTCCAGACTTCACCTTCTCCTTCTCTTTCTTCTGCTTCTTCTGATTCACCCTCCAGACTTCACCTTCTCCTTCTCCTTCTTCTGATTCTTCTGATTCACCCTCCAGACTTCACCTTCTCCTTCTCCTTCTTCTGCTTCTTCTGATTCACCCTCCTGACTTCACCTTCTCCTTCTCCTTCTTCTACTTCTTCTGCTTCACCCTCCAGACTTCACCTTCTCCTTCTCCTTCTTCTACTTCTTCTGATTCACCCTCCAGACTTCATCTTCTCCTTCTCCTTCTTCTGCTTCTTCTGATTCACCCTCCAGACTTCACCTTCTCCTTCTCCTTATTCTGCTTCTTCTGATTCACCCTCCAGACTTCACCTTCTCCTTCTCCTTATTCTGCTTCTTCTGATTCACCCTCCAGACTTCACCTTCTCCTTCTCCTTCCTCTGCTTCTTCTGATTCACCCTCCAGACTTCACCTTCTCCTTCTCCTTCTTCTGATTCTTCTGATTCACCCTCCAGACTTCACCTTCTCCTTCTCCTTCTTCTGCTTCTTCTGATTCACCCTCCTGACTTCACCTTCTCCTTCTCCTTCTTCTACTTCTTCTGATTCACCCTCCTGACTTCACCTTCTCCTTCTCCTTCTTCTACTTCTTCTGCTTCACCCTCCAGACTTCACCTTCTCCTTCTCCTTCTTCTTCTTCTTCTGATTCACCCTCCAGACTTCACCTTCTCCTTCTCCTTCTTCTACTTCTTCTGCTTCACCCTCCAGACTTCACCTTCTCCTTCTCCTTCTTCTACTTCTTCTGAATCACCCTCCAGACTTCATCTTCTCCTTCTCCTTCTTCTGCTTCTTCTGATTCACCCTCCAGACTTCACCTTCTCCTTCTCCTTATTCTGCTTCTTCTGATTCACCCTCCAGACTTCACCTTCTCCTTCTCCTTATTCTGCTTCTTCTGATTCACCCTCCAGACTTCACCTTCTCCTTCTCCTTCCTCTGCTTCTTCTGATTCACCCTCCAGACTTCACCTTCTCCTTCTCCTTCTTCTGATTCTTCTGATTCACCCTCCAGACTTCACCTTCTCCTTCTCCTTCTTCTGCTTCTTCTGATTCACCCTCCTGACTTCACCTTCTCCTTCTCCTTCTTCTACTTCTTCTGATTCACCCTCCTGACTTCACCTTCTCCTTCTCCTTCTTCTACTTCTTCTGCTTCACCCTCCAGACTTCACCTTCTCCTTCTCCTTCTTCTACTTCTTCTGATTCACCCTCCAGACTTCACCTTCTCCTTCCCCTTCTTCTGCTTCTTGTGATTCACCCTCCAGACTTCACCTTCTCCTTCTCCTTATTCTGCTTCTTCTGATTCACTCTCCAGACTTCACCTTCTCCTTCTCCTTCTTCTGCTTCTTCTGATTCACACTCCAGACTTCACCTTCTCCTTCTCCTTCTTCTACTTCTTCTGATTCACCCTCCAGACTTCACCTTCTCCTTCTATTTCTTCTGCTTCATCTGATTCACCCTCCAGACTTCACCTTCTCCTTCTCCTTCTTCTGATTCTTCTGATTCGCCCTCCAGACTTCACCTTCTTCTTCTCCTTCTTCTGCTTCTTCTGATTCACCCTCCTGACTTCACCTTCTCCTTCTCCTTCTTCTACTTCTTCTGATTCACCCTCCTGACTTCACCTTCTCCTTCTCCTTCTTCTACTTCTTCTGCTTCACCCTCCAGACTTCACCTTCTCCTTCTCCTTCTTCTACTTCTTCTGATTCACCCTCCAGAATTGACCTTCTCCTTCTCCTTCTTCTACTTCTTCTGATTCACCCTCCAGACTTCACCTTCTCCTTCTCCTTCTTCTGCTTCTTCTGCTTCACCGTCCTGACTTCACCTTCTCCTTCTCCTTCTTCTACTTCTTCTGCTTCATCCCCCTGACATCACCTGCTCCTTCTCCTTCTTCTGCTTCTTCTGATTCACCCTCCTAACTTCACCTTCTCCTTCTCCTTCTTCTGCTTCTTCTGATTCACCCTCCTGACTTCACCTTCTCCTTCTCCTTCTTCTGCTTCTTCTGATTCACCCTCCAGACTTCACCTTCTCCTTCTCCTTCTTCTGCTTCTTCTGATTCACCCTCCAGACTTCACCTTCTCCTTCTCCTTCTTCTGCTTCTTCTGATTCACCCTCCAGACCTCACCTTCTCCTTCTCCTTCTTCTACTTCTTCTGATTCACCCTCCAGTCTTCACCTTCTCCTTCTCCTTCTTCTGCTTCTTCTGCTTCACCCTCCAGACTTCACCATCTCCTTCTCTTTCTTCTGCTTCTTCTGATTCACCCTCCAGACTTCACCTTCTCCTTCTCCTTCTTCTGATTCTTCTGATTCACCCTCCAGACTTCACCTTCTCCTTCTCCTTCTTCTGCTTCTTCTGATTCACCCTCCTGACTTCATCTTCTCCTTCTCCTTCTTCTACTTCTTCTGATTCACCCTCCTGACTTCACCTTCTCCTTCTCCTTCTTCTACTTCTTCTGCTTCACACTCCAGACTTCACCTTCTTCTTCTCCTTCTTCTACTTCTTCTGATTCACCCTCCAGACTTCACCTTCTCCTTCTCCTTCTTCTCCTTCTTCTGATTCACCCTCCAGACTTCACCTTCTCCTTCTCCTTATTCTGCTTCTTCTGATTCACCCTCCAGACTTCACTTTCTCGTTCTCATTCTTCTGCTTCTTCTGATTCACCCTCCAGATTTCACCTTCTCCTTCTCCTTCTTCTGCTTGTTCTGATTCACCCTCCAGACTTCACCTTCTCCTTCTCCTTCTTCTACTTCTTCTGATTCACCCTCCAGACTTCATCTTCTCCTTCTCCTTCTTCTGCTTCTTGTGATTCACCCTCCAGACTTCACCTTCTCCTTCTCCTTCTTCTGCTTCTTCTGATTCACCCTCCAGACTTCACCTTCTCCTTCTCCTTCTTCTGCATCATCTGCTTCACCCTCCAGACTTCACCTTCTCCTTCTCCTTCTTCTGCTTCTTCTGCTGCGCCCTCCAGACTTCACCTTCTCCTTTTCCTTCTTCTGCTTCTTCTGCTTCACACTCCTGACCACACCTTCTCCTTCTCCTTCTTCTACTTCTTCTGCTTCACCCCCCTGACTTCACCTTCTCCTTCTCCTTCTTCTGCTTCTTCTGATTCACCCTCCTAACTTCACCTTCTCCTTCTCCTTCTTCTGCTTCTTCTGATTCACCCTCCTGACTTCACCTTCTCCTTCTCCTTCTTCTGCTTCTTCTGATTCACCCTCCAGACTTCACCTTCTCCTTCTCCTTCTTCTGCTTCTTCTGATTCACCCTCCAGACTTCACCTTCTCCTTCTCCTTCTTCTGCTTCTTCTGATTCACCCTCCAGACTTCACCTTCTCCTTCTCCTTCTTCTACTTCTTCTGATTCTCCCTCCAAACTTCATCTTCTCCTTCTCCTTCTTCTGCTTCTTCTGATTCACCCTCCAGACTTCACCTTCTCCTTCTCCTTCTTCTGCTTCTTCTGATTCACCCTCCAGACTTCACCTTCTCCTTCTCCTTCTTCTACTTCTTCTGATTCACCCTCCAGACTTCACCTTCTCCTTCTCCTTCTTCTACTTCTTCTGATTCACCCTCCAGTCTTCACCTTCTCCTTCTCCTTCTTCTGCTTCTTCTGCTTCACCCTCCAGACTTCACCTTCTCCTTCTCTTTCTTCTGCTTCTTCTGATTCACCCTCCAGACTTCACCTTCTCCTTCTCCTTCTTCTGATTCTTCTGATTCACCCTCCAGACTTCACCTTCTCCTTCTCCTTCTTCTGCTTCTTCTGATTCACCCTCCTGACTTCACCTTCTCCTTCTCCTTCTTCTACTTCTTCTGATTCACCCTCCTGACTTCACCTTCTCCTTCTCCTTCTTCTACTTCTTCTGCTTCACACTCCAGACTTCACCTTCTCCTTCTCCTTCTTCTACTTCTTCTGCTTCACCCTCCAGACTTCACCTTCTCCTTCTCCTTCTTCTACTTCTTCTGATTCACCCTCCAGACTTCACCTTCTCCTTCTCCTTCTTCTACTTCTTCTGATTCACCCTCCAGACTTCATCTTCTCCTTCTCCTTCTTCTACTTATTCTGCTTCTCCCTCCCGACTTCACCTTCTCCTTCTCCTTCCTCTGCTTCTTCTGATTCAGCCTCCAGACTTCACCTTCTCCTTCTCCTTCTTCCACTTCTTCTGATTCACCCTCCAGACATCACCTTCTCCTTCTCCTTCTTCTACTTCTTCTGATTCACCCTCCAGACTTCACCTTCTCCTTCTCCTTCTTCTACTTCGTCTGATTCACCCTCCTGACTTCACCTTCTCCTTCTCCTTCTTCTGCTTCTTCTGCTTCACCCTCCAGACTTCACCTTCTCCTTCTCCTTCTTCTGCTTCTTCTGCTTCACCCTCCAGACTTCACCTTCTCCTTCTCCATCTTCTGCTTCACCCTCCTGACTTCACCTTCTCCTTCTCCTTCTTCTCCTTCTTCTGATTCACCCTCCAGACTTCACCTTCTCCTTCTCCTTCTTCTGCTTCTTCTGCTTCACCCTCCAGACTTCACCTTCTCCTTCTCCTTCTTCTGCTTCTTCTGCTTCGCCCTCCAGACTTCACCTTCTCCTTCTCCTTCTCCTGCTTCTTCTGCTTCACCCTCCAGACTTCACCTTCTCCTTCTCCTTCTTCTGCTTCTTCTGCTTCACCCTCCTGACTTCACCTACTCCTTCTCCTTCTTCTACTTCTTCTGATTCACCCTCCAGACTTCACCTTCTCCTTCTCCTTCTTCTGCATCATCTGCTTCACCCTCCAGACTTCACCTTCTCCTTCTCCTTCTTCTGCTTCTTCTGCTGCGCCCTCCAGACTTCACCTTCTCCTTTTCCTTCTTCTGCTTCTTCTGCTTCACCCTCCTGACCACACCTTCTCCTTCTCCTTCTTCTACTTCTTCTGCTTCACCCCCCTGACTTCACCTTCTCCTTCTCCTTCTTCTGCTTCTTCTGATTCACCCTCCTAACTTCACCTTCTCCTTCTCCTTCTTCTGCTTCTTCTGATTCACCCTCCTGACTTCACCTTCTCCTTCTCCTTCTTCTGCTTCTTCTGATTCACCCTCCAGACTTCACCTTCTCCTTCTCCTTCTTCTGCTTCTTCTGATTCACCCTCCAGACTTCACCTTCTCCTTCTCCTTCTTCTGCTTCTTCTGATTCACCCTCCAGACTTCACCTTCTCCTTCTCCTTCTTCTACTTCTTCTGATTCACCCTCCAGACTTCACCTTCTCCTTCTCCTTCTTCTGCTTCTTCTGATTCACCCTCCAGACTTCACCTTCTCCTTCTCCTTCTTCTGCTTCTTCTGATTCACCCTCCAGACTTCACCTTCTCCTTCTCCTTCTTCTACTTCTTCTGATTCACCCTCCAAACTTCATCTTCTCCTTCTCCTTCTTCTGCTTCTTCTGATTCACCCTCCAGACTTCACCTTCTCCTTCTCCTTCTTCTGCTTCTTCTGATTCACCCTCCAGACTTCACCTTCTCCTTCTCCTTCTTCTACTTCTTCTGCTTCACCCTCCAGACTTCACCTTCTCCTTCTCCTTCTTCTACTTCTTCTGATTCACCCTCCAGACTTCACCTTCTCCTTCTCCTTCTTCTACTTCTTCTGATTCACCCTCCAGACTTCACCTTCTCCTTCTCCTTCTTCTACTTCTTCTGATTCACCCTCCAGTCTTCACCTTCTCCTTCTCCTTCTTCTGCTTCTTCTGCTTCACCCTCCAGACTTCACCTTCTCCTTCTCTTTCTTCTGCTTCTTCTGATTCACCCTCCAGACTTCACCTTCTCCTTCTCCTTCTTCTGATTCTTCTGATTCACCCTCCAGACTTCACCTTCTCCTTCTCCTTCTTCTGCTTCTTCTGATTCACCCTCCTGACTTCACCTTCTCCTTCTCCTTCTTCTACTTCTTCTGATTCACCCTCCTGACTTCACCTACTCCTTCTCCTTCTTCTACTTCTTCTGCTTCACACTCCAGACTTCACCTTCTCCTTCTCCTTCTTCTACTTCTTCTGCTTCACCCTCCAGACTTCACCTTCTCCTTCTCCTTCTTCTACTTCTTCTGATTCACCCTCCAGACTTCACCTTCTCCTTCTCCTTCTTCTACTTCTTCTGATTCACCCTCCTGACTTCACCTTCTCCTTCTCCTTCTTCTGCTTCTTCTGCTTCACCCTCCAGACTTCACCTTCTCCTTCTCCTTCTTCTGCTTCTTCTGCTTCACCCTCCAGACTTCACCTTCTCCTTCTCCATCTTCTGCTTCTTCTGCTTCACCCTCCTGACTTCACCTTCTCCTTCTCCTTCTTCTCCTTCTTCTGATTCACCCTCCAGACTTCACCTTCTCCTTCTCCTTCTTCTGCTTCTTCTGCTTCACCCTCCAGACTTCACCTTCTCCTTCTCCTTCTTCTGCTTCTTCTGCTTCGCCCTCCAGACTTCAGCTTCTCCTTCTCCTTCTCCTGCTTCTTCTGCTTCACCCTCCAGACTTCACCTTCTCCTTCTCCTTCTTCTGCTTCTTCTGCTTCACCCTCCTGACTTCACCTTCTCCTTCTCCTTCTTCTACTTCTTCTGATTCACCCTCCAGACTTCACCATCTCCTTCTCCTTCTTCTGCATCATCTGCTTCACCCTCCAGACTTCACCTTCTCCTTCTCCTTCTTCTGCTTCTTCTGCTGCGCCCTCCAGACTTCACCTTCTCCTTTTCCTTCTTCTGCTTCTTCTGCTTCACCCTCCTGACCACACCTTCTCCTTCTCCTTCTTCTACTTCTTCTGCTTCACCCCCCTGACTTCACCTTCTCCTTCTCCTTCTTCTGCTTCTTCTGATTCACCCTCCTAACTTCACCTTCTCCTTCTCCTTCTTCTGCTTCTTCTGATTCACCCTCCTGACTTCACCTTCTCCTTCTCCTTCTTCTGCTTCTTCTGATTCACCCTCCAGACTTCACCTTCTCCTTCTCCTTCTTCTACTTCTTCTGATTCACCCTCCAAACTTCATCTTCTCCTTCTCCTTCTTCTGCTTCTTCTGATTCACCCTCCAGACTTCACCTTCTCCTTCTCCTTCTTCTGCTTCTTCTGATTCACCCTCCAGACTTCACCTTCTCCTTCTCCTTCTTCTACTTCTTCTGCTTCACCCTCCAGACTTCACCTTCTCCTTCTCCTTCTTCTGCTTCTTCTGATTCACCCTCCTGACTTCAGCTTCTCCTTCTCCTTCTTCTACTTCTTCTGATTCACCCTCCTGACTTCACCTTCTCCTTCTCCTTCTTCTACTTCTTCTGCTTCACACTCCAGACTTCACTTCTCCTTCTCCTTCTTCTACTTCTTCTGCTTCACCCTCCAGACTTCACCTTCTCCTTCTCCTTCTTCTACTTCTTCTGATTCACCCTCCAGACTTCACCTTCTCCTTCTCCTTCTTCTACTTCTTCTGATTCACCCTCCTGACTTCACCTTCTCCTTCTCCTTCTTCTGCTTCTTCTGCTTCACCCTCCAGACTTCACCTTCTCCTTCTCCTTCTTCTGCTTCTTCTGCTTCACCCTCCAGACTTCACCTTCTCCTTCTCCATCTTCTGCTTCTTCTGCTTCACCCTCCTGACTTCACCTTCTCCTTCTCCTTCTTCTCCTTCTTCTGATTCACCCTCCAGACTTCACCTTCTCCTTCTCCTTCTTCTGCTTCTTCTGCTTCACCCTCCAGACTTCACCTTCTCCTTCTCCTTCTTCTGCTTCTTCTGCTTCGCCCTCCAGACTTCAGCTTCTCCTTCTCCTTCTCCTGCTTCTTCTGCTTCACCCTCCAGACTTCACCTTCTCCTTCTCCTTCTTCTGCTTCTTCTGCTTCACCCTCCTGACTTCACCTTCTCCTTCTCCTTCTTCTACTTCTTCTGATTCACCCTCCAGACTTCACCTTCTCCTTCTCCTTCTTCTGCATCATCTGCTTCACCCTCCAGACTTCACCTTCTACTTCTCCTTCTTCTGCTTCTTCTGCTGCGCCCTCCAGACATCACCTTCTCCTTTTCCTTCTTCTGCTTCTTCTGCTTCACCCTCCTGACCACACCTTCTCCTTCTCCTTCTTCTACTTCTTCTGCTTCACCCCCCTGACTTCACCTTCTCCTTCTCCTTCTTCTGCTTCTTCTGATTCACCCTCCTAACTTCACCTTCTCCTTCTCCTTCTTCTACTTCTTCTGATTCACCCTCCAGACTTCACCATCTCCTTCTCCTTCTTCTGCATCATCTGCTTCACCCTCCAGACTTCACCTTCTCCTTCTCCTTCTTCTGCTTCTTCTGCTGCGCCCTCCAGACTTCACCTTCTCCTTTTCCTTCTTCTGCTTCTTCTGCTTCACCCTCCTGACCACACCTTCTCCTTCTCCTTCTTCTACTTCTTCTGCTTCACCCCCCTGACTTCACCTTCTCCTTCTCCTTCTTCTGCTTCTTCTGATTCACCCTCCTAACTTCACCTTCTCCTTCTCCTTCTTCTGCTTCTTCTGATTCACCCTCCTGACTTCACCTTCTCCTTCTCCTTCTTCTGCTTCTTCTGATTCACCCTCCAGACTTCACCTTCTCCTTCTCCTTCTTCTACTTCTTCTGATTCACCCTCCAAACTTCATCTTCTCCTTCTCCTTCTTCTGCTTCTTCTGATTCACCCTCCAGACTTCACCTTCTCCTTCTCCTTCTTCTGCTTCTTCTGATTCACCCTCCAGACTTCACCTTCTCCTTCTCCTTCTTCTACTTCTTCTGCTTCACCCTCCAGACTTCACCTTCTCCTTCTCCTTCTTCTGCTTCTTCTGATTCACCCTCCTGACTTCAGCTTCTCCTTCTCCTTCTTCTACTTCTTCTGATTCACCCTCCTGACTTCACCTTCTCCTTCTCCTTCTTCTACTTCTTCTGCTTCACACTCCAGACTTCACTTCTCCTTCTCCTTCTTCTACTTCTTCTGCTTCACCCTCCAGACTTCACCTTCTCCTTCTCCTTCTTCTACTTCTTCTGATTCACCCTCCAGACTTCACCTTCTCCTTCTCCTTCTTCTACTTCTTCTGATTCACCCTCCTGACTTCACCTTCTCCTTCTCCTTCTTCTGCTTCTTCTGCTTCACCCTCCAGACTTCACCTTCTCCTTCTCCTTCTTCTGCTTCTTCTGCTTCACCCTCCAGACTTCACCTTCTCCTTCTCCATCTTCTGCTTCTTCTGCTTCACCCTCCTGACTTCACCTTCTCCTTCTCCTTCTTCTCCTTCTTCTGATTCACCCTCCAGACTTCACCTTCTCCTTCTCCTTCTTCTGCTTCTTCTGCTTCACCCTCCAGACTTCACCTTCTCCTTCTCCTTCTTCTGCTTCTTCTGCTTCGCCCTCCAGACTTCAGCTTCTCCTTCTCCTTCTCCTGCTTCTTCTGCTTCACCCTCCAGACTTCACCTTCTCCTTCTCCTTCTTCTGCTTCTTCTGCTTCACCCTCCTGACTTCACCTTCTCCTTCTCCTTCTTCTACTTCTTCTGATTCACCCTCCAGACTTCACCTTCTCCTTCTCCTTCTTCTGCATCATCTGCTTCACCCTCCAGACTTCACCTTCTACTTCTCCTTCTTCTGCTTCTTCTGCTGCGCCCTCCAGACATCACCTTCTCCTTTTCCTTCTTCTGCTTCTTCTGCTTCACCCTCCTGACCACACCTTCTCCTTCTCCTTCTTCTACTTCTTCTGCTTCACCCCCCTGACTTCACCTTCTCCTTCTCCTTCTTCTGCTTCTTCTGATTCACCCTCCTAACTTCACCTTCTCCTTCTCCTTCTTCTGCTTCTTCTGATTCACCCTCCTGACTTCACCTTCTCCTTCTCCTTCTTCTGCTTCTTCTGATTCACCCTCCAGACTTCACCTTCTCCTTCTCCTTCTTCTGCTTCTTCTGATTCACCCTCCAGACTTCACCTTCTCCTTCTCCTTCTTCTGCTTCTTCTGATTCACCCTCCAGACTTCACCTTCTCCTTCTCCTTCTTCTACTTCTTCTGATTCACCCTCCAAACTTCATCTTCTCCTTCTCCTTCTTCTGCTTCTTCTGATTCACCCTCCAGACTTCACCTTCTCCTTCTCCTTCTTCTGCTTCTTCTGATTCACCCTCCAGACTTCACCTTCTCCCTCTCCTTCTTCTACTTCTTCTGATTCACCCTCCAGACTTCACCTTCTCCTTCTCCTTCTTCTACTTCTTCTGATTCACCCTCCAGTCTTCACCTTCTCCTTCTCCTTCTTCTGCTTCTTCTGCTTCACCCTCCAGACTTCACCTTCTCCTTCTCTTTCTTCTGCTTCTTCTGATTCACCCTCCAGACTTCACCTTCTCCTTCTCCTTCTTCTGATTCTTCTGATTCACCCTCCAGACTTCACCTTCTCCTTCTCCTTCTTCTGCTTCTTCTGATTCACCCTCCTGACTTCACCTTCTCCTTCTCCTTCTTCTACTTCTTCTGATTCACCCTCCTGACTTCACCTTCTCCTTCTCCTTCTTCTACTTCTTCTGCTTCACACTCCAGACTTCACCTTCTCCTGCTCCTTCTTCTACTTCTTCTGATTCACCCTCCAGACTTCACCTTCTCCTTCTCCTTCTTCTGCTTCTTCTGATTCACCCTCCAGACTTCACCTTCTCCTTCTCCTTATTCTGCTTCTTCTGATTCACCCTCCATACTTCACTTTCTCCTTCTCCTTCTTCTGCTTCTTCTGATTCACCCTCCAGACTTCACCTTCTCCTTCTCCTTCTTCTGCTTCTTCTGATTCACCCTCCAGACTTCACCTTCTCCTTCTCCTTCTTCTACTTCTTCTTATTCACCCTCCAGACTTCATCTTCTCCTTCTCCTCCTTCTACTTCGACTGATTCACCCTCCAGTCTTCACCTTCTCCTTCTCATTCTTCTGCTTCTTCTGCTTCGCCCTCCAGACTTCACCTTCTCCTTCTCCTTCTTCTGCTTCTTCTGCTTCACCCTCCAGACTTCACCTTCTCCTTTTCCTTCTTCTGCTTCTTCTGCTTCACCCTCCTGACTTCACCTTCTCCTTCTCCTTCTTCTACTTCTTCTGATTCACCCTCCAGACTTCACCTTCTCCTTCTCCTTCTTCTGCTTCTTCTGCTTCACCCTCCAGACTTCATCTTCTCGTTCTCCTTCTTCTGCTGTGCCCTCCAGTCTTCACCTTCTCCTTCCCCTTCTTCTGCTTCTTCTGCTTCACCCTCCTGACTTCACCTTCTCCTTCTCCTTCTTCTACTTCTTCTGCTTCACCCCCCTTACTTCACCTTCTCCTTCTCCTTCTTCTGCTTCTTCTGATTCACCTTCCTAACTTTACCTTCTCCTTCTCCTTCTTCTGCTTCTTCTGATTCAACCTCCTGACTTCACCTTCTCCTTCTCCTTCTTCTGCTACTTCTGATTCACCCTCCAGACTTCACGTTCTCCTTCTCCTTCTTCTGCTTCTTCTGATTCACTCTCCAGACTTCACCTTCTCCTTCTCCTTCTTCTGCTTCATCTGATTCACCCTCCAGACTTCACCTTCTCCTTCTTCTTCTTCTGCTTCTTCTGATTCACCCCCCTGACTTCACCTTCTCCTTCTCCTTCTTCTGCTTCTTCTGATTCACCCTCCTAACTTCACCTCCTCCTTCTCCTTCTTCTGCTTCATCTGATTCACCCTCCTGACGTCACCTTCTCCTTCTCCTTCTTCTGCTTCTTCTGATTCACCCTCCAGACTTCACCTTCTCCTTCTCCTTCTTCTGCTTCTTCTGATTCACCCTCCAGACTTCACCTTCTCCTTCTCCTTCTTCTGCTTCTTCTGATTCACCCTCCAGACTTCACCTTCTCCTTCTCCTTCTTCTACTTCTTCAGTTTCACCCTCCAGACTTCACCTTCTCCTTCTCCTTCTTCTACTTCTTCTGATTCACCCTCCAGACTTCACCTTCTCCTTCTCCTTCTTCTACTTCTTCTGCTTCTCCCTCCAGACTTCACCTTCTCCTTCTCCTTCTTCTGCTTCTTCTGATTCACCCTCCTGACTTCACCTTCTCCTTCTCCTTCTTCTGCTTCTTCTGCTTCACCCTCCAGACTTCACCTTCTCCTTCTCCTTCTTCTGCTTATTCAGCTTCACCGTCCTAACTTCACCTTCTCCTTCTCCTTCTTCTACTTCTTCTGATTCACCCTCCAGACTTCACCTTCTCCTTCTCCTTCTTCTGCTTCTTCTGCTGCGCCCTGCAGACTTCACCTTCTCCTTTTCCTTCTTCTGCTTCTTCTGCTTCACCCTCCTGACTTCACCTTCTCCATCTCCTTCTTCTACTTCTTCTGCTTCACCCCCCTGACTTCACCTTCTCCTTCTCCTTCTTCTGCTTCTTCTGATTCACCCTCCTAACTTCACCGTCTCCTTCTCCTTCTTCTGCTTCTTCTGCTGCGCCCTGCAGACTTCACCTTCTCCTTTTCCTTCTTCTGCTTCTTCTGCTTCACCCTCCTGACTTCACCTTCTCCATCTCCTTCTTCTACTTCTTCTGCTTCACCCTCCAGACTTCACCTTCTCCTTCTCCTTCGTCTACTTCTTCTGATTCACCCTCCAGACTACACCTTCTCCTTCTCCTTCTTCTACTTCTTCTGATTCACCCTCCAGACTTCACCTTCTCCTTCTCCTTCTTGCTTCTTCTGATTCACCCTCCAGACTTCACCTTCTCCTTCTCCTTCTTCTACTTCTTCTGATTCACCCTCCAGACTTCACCTTCTCCTTCTCCTTCTTCTACTTCTTCTGATTCACCCTCCAGACTTCATCTTCTCCTTCTCCTTCTTCTACTTCTTCTGCTTCTCCCTCCCGACTTCACCTTCTCCTTCTCCTTCCTCTGCTTCTTCTGATTCACCCTCCAGACTTCACCTTCTCCTTCTCCTTCTTCTACTTCTTCTGATTCACCCTCCAGACTTCACCTTCTCCTTCTCCTTCTTCTACTTCTTCTGATTCACCCTCCAGACTTCACCTTCTCCTTCTCCTTCTTCTACTTCTTCTGATTCACCCTCCTGACTTCACCTTCTCCTTCTCCTTCTTCTGCTTCTTCTGCTTCACCCTCCAGACTTCACCTTCTCCTTCTCCTTCTTCTGCTTCTTCTGCTTCACCCTCCAGACTTCACCTTCTCCTGCTCCATCTTCTGCTTCTTCTGCTTCACCCTCCTGACTTCACCTTCTCCTTCTCCTTCTTCTCCTTCTTCTGATTCACCCTCCAGACTTCAGCTTCTCCTTCTCCTTCTTCTGCTTTATCTGCTTCACCCTCCAGACTTCACCTTCTCCTTCTCCTTCTTCTGCTTCTTCTGCTTCGCCCTCCAGACTTCACCTTCTCCTTCTCCTTCTCCTGCTTCTTCTGCTTCACCCTCCAGACTTCACCTTCTCCTTCTCCTTCTTCTGCTTCTTCTGCTTCACCCTCCTGACTTCACCTTCTCCTTCTCCTTCTTCTACTTCTTCTGATTCACCCTCCAGACTTCACCTTCTCCTTCTCCTTCTTCTGCATCATCTGCTTCACCCTCCAGACTTCACCTTCTCCTTCTCCTTCTTCTGCTTCTTCTGCTGCGCCCTCCAGACTTCACCTTCTCCTTTTCTTTCTTCTGCTTCTTCTGCTTCACCCTCCTGACCACACCTTCTCCTTCTCCTTCTTCTACTTCTTCTGCTTCACCCCCCTGACTTCACCTTCTCCTTCTCCTTCTTCTGCTTCTTCTGATTCACCCTCCTAACTTCACCTTCTCCTTCTCCTTCTTCTGCTTCTTCTGATTCACCCTCCTGACTTCAGCTTCTCCTTCTCCTTCTTCTGCTTCTTCTGATTCACCCTCCAGACTTCACCTTCTCCTTCTACTTCTTCTGCTTCTTCTGATTCACCCTCCAGACTTCACCTTCTCCTTCTCCTTCTTCTGCTTCTTCTGATTCACCCTCCAGATTTCACCTTCTCCTTCTCCTTCTTCAACTTCTTCTGATTCACCCATCCAGACTTCATCTTCTCCTTCTCCTTCTTCTGCTTCTTCTGATTCACCCTCCAGACTTCACCTTCTCCTTCTCCTTCTTCTGCTTCTTCTGATTCACCCTCCAGTCTTCACCTTCTCCTTCTCCTTCTTCTACTTCTTCTGATTCACCCTCCAGACTTCATCTTCTCCTTCTCCTTCTTCTGCTTCTTCTGATTCACCCTCCAGACTTCACCTTCTCCTTCTCCTTCTTCTGCTTCTTCTGATTCACCCTCCAGAATTCACCTTCTCCTTCTCCTTCTTCTACTTCTTCTTATTCACCCTCCAGACTTCATCTTCTCCTTCTCCTTCTTCTGCTTCTTCTGATTCACCCTCCAGACTTCACCTTCTCCTTCTCCTTCTTCTGCTTCTTCTGATTCACCCTCCAGACTTCACCTTCTCCTTCTCCTTCTTCTACTTCTACTGATTCACCCTCCAGTCTTCACCTTCTCCTTCTCCTTCTTCTGCTTCTTCTGCTTCGCCCTCCAGACTTCACCTTCTCCTTCTCCTTCTTCTGCTTCTTCTGCTTCACCCTCCAGACTTCACCTTCTCCTTCTCCTTCTTCTGCATCATCTGCTTCACCCTCCAGACTTCACCTTCTCCTTCTCCTTCTTCTGCTTCTTCTGCTGCGCCCTCCAGACTTCACCTTCTCCTTTTCTTTCTTCTGCTTCTTCTGCTTCACCCTCCTGACCACACCTTCTCCTTCTCCTTCTTCTACTTCTTCTGCTTCACCCCCCTGACTTCACCTTCTCCTTCTCCTTCTTCTGCTTCTTCTGATTCACCCTCCTAACTTCACCTTCTCCTTCTCCTTCTTCTGCTTCTTCTGATTCACCCTCCTGACTTCAGCTTCTCCTTCTCCTTCTTCTGCTTCTTCTGATTCACCCTCCAGACTTCACCTTCTCCTTCTACTTCTTCTGCTTCTTCTGATTCACCCTCCAGACTTCACCTTCTCCTTCTCCTTCTTCTGCTTCTTCTGATTCACCCTCCAGACTTCACCTTCTCCTTCTCCTTCTTCAACTTCTTCTGATTCACCCATCCAGACTTCATCTTCTCCTTCTCCTTCTTCTGCTTCTTCTGATTCACCCTCCAGACTTCACCTTCTCCTTCTCCTTCTTCTGCTTCTTCTGATTCACCCTCCAGACTTCACCTTCTCCTTCTCCTTCTTCTACTTCTTCTGATTCACCCTCCAGACTTCATCTTCTCCTTCTCCTTCTTCTGCTTCTTCTGATTCACCCTCCAGACTTCACCTTCTCCTTCTCCTTCTTCTGCTTCTTCTGATTCACCCTCCAGACTTCACCTTCTGCTTCTCCTTCTTCTACTTCTTCTTATTCACCCTCCAGACTTCATCTTCTCCTTCTCCTTCTTCTGCTTCTTCTGATTCACCCTCCAGACTTCACCTTCTCCTTCTCCTTCTTCTGCTTCTTCTGATTCACCCTCCAGACTTCACCTTCTCCTTCTCCTTCTTCTACTTCTACTGATTCACCCTCCAGTCTTCACCTTCTCCTTCTCCTTCTTCTGCTTCTTCTGCTTCGCCCTCCAGACTTCACCTTCTCCTTCTCCTTCTTCTGCTTCTTCTGCTTCACCCTCCAGACTTCACCTTCTCCTTCTCCTTCTTCTGCTTCTTCTGCTTCACCCTCCTGACTTCACCTTCTCCTTCTCCTTCTTCTACTTCTTCTGATTCACCCTCCAGACTTCACCTTCTCCTTCTCCTTCTTCTGCTTCTTCTGCGTCACCCTCCAGACTTCATCTTCTCGTTCTCCTTCTTCTGCTGTGCCCTCCAGTCTTCACCTTCTCCTTCTCCTTCTTCTGCTTCTTCTGCTTCCCCCTCCTGACTTCACCTTCTCCTTCTCCTTCTTCTACTTCTTCTGCTTCACCCCCCTGACTTCACCTTCTCCTTCTCCTTCTTCTGCTTCTTCTGATTCACCCTCCAGACTTCACCTTCTCCTTCTCCTTCTTCTACTTCTTCTGATTCACCCTCCAGACTTCACCTTCTCCTTCTCCTTCTTCTACTTCTTCTGATTCACCCTCCAGTCTTCACCTTCTCCTTCTCCTTCTTCTGCTTCTTCTGCTTCACCCTCCAGACTTCTCCTTCTCCTTCTCTTTCTTTTGCTTCTTCTGATTCACCCTCCAGACTTCACCTTCTCCTTCTCCTTCTTCTGATTCTTCTGATTCACCCTCCAGACTTCACCTTCTCCTTCTCCTTCTTCTGCTTCTTCTGATTCACCCTCCTGACTTCACCTTCTCCTTCTCCTTCTTCTACTTCTTCTGATTCACCCTCCTGACTTCACCTTCTCCTTCTCCTTCTTCTACTTCTTCAGTTTCACCCTCCAGACTTCACCTTCTCCTTCTCCTTCTTCTACTTCTTCTGATTCACCCTCCAGACTTCACCTTCTCCTTCTCCTTCTTCTACTTCTTCTGCTTCTCCCTCCAGACTTCACCTTCTCCTTCTCCTTCTTCTGCTTCTTCTGATTCACCCTCCTGACTTCACCTTCTCCTTCTCCTTCTTCTGCTTCTTCTGCTTCACCCTCCAGACTTCACCTTCTCCTTCTCCTTCTTCTGCTTATTCAGCTTCACCGTCCTAACTTCACCTTCTCCTTCTCCTTCTTCTACTTCTTCTGATTCACCCTCCAGACTTCACCTTCTCCTTCTCCTTCTTCTGCTTCTTCTGATTCACCCTCCAGACTTCACCTTCTCCTTCTCCTTATTCTGCTTCTTCTGATTCACCCTCCATACTTCACTTTCTCCTTCTCCTTCTTCTGCTTCTTCTGATTCACCCTCCAGACTTCACCTTCTCCTTCTCCTTCTTCTGCTTCTTCTGATTCACCCTCCAGACTTCACCTTCTCCTTCTCCTTCTTCTACTTCTTCTTATTCACCCTCCAGACTTCATCTTCTCCTTCTCCTCCTTCTACTTCGACTGATTCACCCTCCAGTCTTCACCTTCTCCTTCTCATTCTTCTGCTTCTTCTGCTTCGCCCTCCAGACTTCACCTTCTCCTTCTCCTTCTTCTGCTTCTTCTGCTTCACCCTCCAGACTTCACCTTCTCCTTTTCCTTCTTCTGCTTCTTCTGCTTCACCCTCCTGACTTCACCTTCTCCTTCTCCTTCTTCTACTTCTTCTGATTCACCCTCCAGACTTCACCTTCTCCTTCTCCTTCTTCTGCTTCTTCTGCTTCACCCTCCAGACTTCATCTTCTCGTTCTCCTTCTTCTGCTGTGCCCTCCAGTCTTCACCTTCTCCTTCCCCTTCTTCTGCTTCTTCTGCTTCACCCTCCTGACTTCACCTTCTCCTTCTCCTTCTTCTACTTCTTCTGCTTCACCCCCCTTACTTCACCTTCTCCTTCTCCTTCTTCTGCTTCTTCTGATTCACCTTCCTAACTTCACCTTCTCTTTCTCCTTCTTCTGCTTCTTCTGATTCAACCTCCTGACTTCACCTTCTCCTTCTCCTTCTTCTGCTACTTCTGATTCACCCTCCAGACTTCACGTTCTCCTTCTCCTTCTTCTGCTTCTTCTGATTCACTCTCCAGACTTCACCTTCTCCTTCTCCTTCTTCTGCTTCATCTGATTCACCCTCCAGACTTCACCTTCTCCTTCTCCTTCTTCTGCTTCTTCTGATTCACCCCCCTGACTTCACCTTCTCCTTCTCCTTCTTCTGCTTCTTCTGATTCACCCTCCTAACTTCACCTCCTCCTTCTCCTTCTTCTGCTTCATCTGATTCACCCTCCTGACGTCACCTTCTCCTTCTCCTTCTTCTGCTTCTTCTGATTCACCCTCCAGACTTCACCTTCTCCTTCTCCTTCTTCTGCTTCTTCTGATTCACCCTCCAGACTTCACCTTCTCCTTCTCCTTCTTCTGCTTCTTCTGATTCACCCTCCAGACTTCACCTTCTCCTTCTCCTTCTTCTACTTCTTCAGTTTCACCCTCCAGACTTCACCTTCTCCTTCTCCTTCTTCTACTTCTTCTGATTCACCCTCCAGACTTCACCTTCTCCTTCTCCTTCTTCTACTTCTTCTGCTTCTCCCTCCAGACTTCACCTTCTCCTTCTCCTTCTTCTGCTTCTTCTGATTCACCCTCTTGACTTCACCTTCTCCTTCTCCTTCTTCTGCTTCTTCTGCTTCACCCTCCAGACTTCACCTTCTCCTTCTCCTTCTTCTGCTTATTCAGCTTCACCGTCCTAACTTCACCTTCTCCTTCTCCTTCTTCTACTTCTTCTGATTCACCCTCCAGACTTCACCTTCTCCTTCTCCTTCTTCTGCTTCTTCTGCTGCGCCCTGCAGACTTCACCTTCTCCTTTTCCTTCTTCTGCTTCTTCTGCTTCACCCTCCTGACTTCACCTTCTCCATCTCCTTCTTCTACTTCTTCTGCTTCACCCCCCTGACTTCACCTTCTCCTTCTCCTTCTTCTGCTTCTTCTGATTCACCCTCCTAACTTCACCGTCTCCTTCTCCTTCTTCTGCTTCTTCTGCTGCGCCCTGCAGACTTCACCTTCTCCTTTTCCTTCTTCTGCTTCTTCTGCTTCACCCTCCTGACTTCACCTTCTCCATCTCCTTCTTCTACTTCTTCTGCTTCACCCTCCAGACTTCACCTTCTCCTTCTCCTTCGTCTACTTCTTCTGATTCACCCTCCAGACTACACCTTCTCCTTCTCCTTCTTCTACTTCTTCTGATTCACCCTCCAGACTTCACCTTCTCCTTCTCCTTCTTGCTTCTTCTGATTCACCCTCCAGACTTCACCTTCTCCTTCTCCTTCTTCTACTTCTTCTGATTCACCCTCCAGACTTCACCTTCTCCTTCTCCTTCTTCTACTTCTTCTGATTCACCCTCCAGACTTCATCTTCTCCTTCTCCTTCTTCTACTTCTTCTGCTTCTCCCTCCGACTTCACCTTCTCCTTCTCCTTCCTCTGCTTCTTCTGATTCACCCTCCAGACTTCACCTTCTCCTTCTCCTTCTTCTACTTCTTCTGATTCACCCTCCAGACTTCACCTTCTCCTTCTCCTTCTTCTACTTCTTCTGATTCACCCTCCAGACTTCACCTTCTCCTTCTCCTTCTTCTACTTCTTCTGATTCACCCTCCTGACTTCACCTTCTCCTTCTCCTTCTTCTGCTTCTTCTGCTTCACCCTCCAGACTTCACCTTCTCCTTCTCCTTCTTCTGCTTCTTCTGCTTCACCCTCCAGACTTCACCTTCTCCTGCTCCATCTTCTGCTTCTTCTGCTTCACCCTCCTGACTTCACCTTCTCCTTCTCCTTCTTCTCCTTCTTCTGATTCACCCTCCAGACTTCAGCTTCTCCTTCTCCTTCTTCTGCTTTATCTGCTTCACCCTCCAGACTTCACCTTCTCCTTCTCCTTCTTCTGCTTCTTCTGCTTCGCCCTCCAGACTTCACCTTCTCCTTCTCCTTCTCCTGCTTCTTCTGCTTCACCCTCCAGACTTCACCTTCTCCTTCTCCTTCTTCTGCTTCTTCTGCTTCACCCTCCTGACTTCACCTTCTCCTTCTCCTTCTTCTACTTCTTCTGATTCACCCTCCAGACTTCACCTTCTCCTTCTCCTTCTTCTGCATCATCTGCTTCACCCTCCAGACTTCACCTTCTCCTTCTCCTTCTTCTGCTGCGCCCTCCAGACTTCACCTTCTCCTTTTCTTTCTTCTGCTTCTTCTGCTTCACCCTCCTGACCACACCTTCTCCTTCTCCTTCTTCTACTTCTTCTGCTTCACCCCCCTGACTTCACCTTCTCCTTCTCCTTCTTCTGCTTCTTCTGATTCACCCTCCTAACTTCACCTTCTCCTTCTCCTTCTTCTGCTTCTTCTGATTCACCCTCCTGACTTCAGCTTCTCCTTCTCCTTCTTCTGCTTCTTCTGATTCACCCTCCAGACTTCACCTTCTCCTTCTACTTCTTCTGCTTCTTCTGATTCACCCTCCAGACTTCACCTTCTCCTTCTCCTTCTTCTGCTTCTTCTGATTCACCCTCCAGATTTCACCTTCTCCTTCTCCTTCTTCAACTTCTTCTGATTCACCCATCCAGACTTCATCTTCTCCTTCTCCTTCTTCTGCTTCTTCTGATTCACCCTCCAGACTTCACCTTCTCCTTCTCCTTCTTCTGCTTCTTCTGATTCACCCTCCAGTCTTCACCTTCTCCTTCTCCTTCTTCTACTTCTTCTGATTCACCCTCCAGACTTCATCTTCTCCTTCTCCTTCTTCTGCTTCTTCTGATTCACCCTCCAGACTTCACCTTCTCCTTCTCCTTCTTCTGCTTCTTCTGATTCACCCTCCAGACTTCACCTTCTCCTTCTCCTTCTTCTACTTCTTCTTATTCACCCTCCAGACTTCATCTTCTCCTTCTCCTTCTTCTGCTTCTTCTGATTCACCCTCCAGACTTCACCTTCTCCTTCTCCTTCTTCTGCTTCTTCTGATTCACCCTCCAGACTTCACCTTCTCCTTCTCCTTCTTCTACTTCTACTGATTCACCCTCCAGTCTTCACCTTCTCCTTCTCCTTCTTCTGCTTCTTCTGCTTCGCCCTCCAGACTTCACCTTCTCCTTCTCCTTCTTCTGCTTCTTCTGCTTCACCCTCCAGACTTCACCTTCTCCTTCTCCTTCTTCTGCATCATCTGCTTCACCCTCCAGACTTCACCTTCTCCTTCTCCTTCTTCTGCTTCTTCTGCTGCGCCCTCCAGACTTCACCTTCTCCTTTTCTTTCTTCTGCTTCTTCTGCTTCACCCTCCTGACCACACCTTCTCCTTCTCCTTCTTCTACTTCTTCTGCTTCACCCCCCTGACTTCACCTTCTCCTTCTCCTTCTTCTGCTTCTTCTGATTCACCCTCCTAACTTCACCTTCTCCTTCTCCTTCTTCTGCTTCTTCTGATTCACCCTCCTGACTTCAGCTTCTCCTTCTCCTTTTTCTGCTTCTTCTGATTCACCCTCCAGACTTCACCTTCTCCTTCTACTTCTTCTGCTTCTTCTGATTCACCCTCCAGACTTCACCTTCTCCTTCTCCTTCTTCTGCTTCTTCTGATTCACCCTCCAGACTTCACCTTCTCCTTCTCCTTCTTCAACTTCTTCTGATTCACCCATCCAGACTTCATCTTCTCCTTCTCCTTCTTCTGCTTCTTCTGATTCACCCTCCAGACTTCACCTTCTCCTTCTCCTTCTTCTGCTTCTTCTGATTCACCCTCCAGACTTCACCTTCTCCTTCTCCTTCTTCTACTTCTTCTGATTCACCCTCCAGACTTCATCTTCTCCTTCTCCTTCTTCTGCTTCTTCTGATTCACCCTCCAGACTTCACCTTCTCCTTCTCCTTCTTCTGCTTCTTCTGATTCACCCTCCAGACTTCACCTTCTGCTTCTCCTTCTTCTACTTCTTCTTATTCACCCTCCAGACTTCATCTTCTCCTTCTCCTTCTTCTGCTTCTTCTGATTCACCCTCCAGACTTCACCTTCTCCTTCTCCTTCTTCTGCTTCTTCTGATTCACCCTCCAGACTTCACCTTCTCCTTCTCCTTCTTCTACTTCTACTGATTCACCCTCCAGTCTTCACCTTCTCCTTCTCCTTCTTCTGCTTCTTCTGCTTCGCCCTCCAGACTTCACCTTCTCCTTCTCCTTCTTCTGCTTCTTCTGCTTCACCCTCCAGACTTCACCTTCTCCTTCTCCTTCTTCTGCTTCTTCTGCTTCACCCTCCTGACTTCACCTTCTCCTTCTCCTTCTTCTACTTCTTCTGATTCACCCTCCAGACTTCACCTTCTCCTTCTCCTTCTTCTGCTTCTTCTGCGTCACCCTCCAGACTTCATCTTCTCGTTCTCCTTCTTCTGCTGTGCCCTCCAGTCTTCACCTTCTCCTTCTCCTTCTTCTGCTTCTTCTGCTTCCCCCTCCTGACTTCACCTTCTCCTTCTCCTTCTTCTACTTCTTCTGCTTCACCCCCCTGACTTCACCTTCTCCTTCTCCTTCTTCTGCTTCTTCTGATTCACCCTCCAGTCTTCACCTTCTCCTTCTCCTTCTTCTGCTTCTTCTGATTCACTCTCCAGACTTCACCTTCTCCTTCTCCTTCTTCTACTTCTACTGATTCACCCTCCAGTCTTCACCTTCTCCTTCTCCTTCTTCTGCTTCTTCTGCTTCGCCCTCCAGACTTCACCTTCTCCTTCTCCTTCTTCTGCTTCTTCTGCTTCACCCTCCAGACTTCACCTTCTCCTTCTCCTTCTTCTGCATCATCTGCTTCACCCTCCAGACTTCACCTTCTCATTCTCCTTCTTCTGCTTCTTCTGCTGCGCCCTCCAGACTTCATCTTCTCCTTTTCTTTCTTCTGCTTCTTCTGCTTCACCCTCCTGACTTCACCTTCTCCTTCTCCTTCTTCTACTTCTTCTGCTTCATCCCCCTGACTTCACCTTCTCCTTCTCCTTCTTCTGCTTCTTCTGATTCACCCTCCTAACTTCACCTTCTCCTTCTCCTTCTTCTGCTTCTTCTGATTCACTCTCCTGACTTCACCTTCTCCTTCTCCTTCTTCTGCTTCTTCTGATTCACCCTCCAGACTTCACCTTCTCCTTCTCCTTCTTCTGCTTCTTCTGATTCACCCTCCAGACTTCAACTTCTCCTTCTCCTTCTTCTGCTTCTTCTGATTCACCCTCCAGACCGCACCTTCTCCTTCTCCTTCTTCTACTTCTTCTGATTCACCCTCCAGACTTCATCTTCTCCTTCTCCTCCTTCTGCTTCTTCTGATTCACCCTCCAGACTTCACCTTCTCCTTCTCCTTCTTCTGCTTCTTCTGATTCACACTCCAGACTTCCCCTTCTCCTTCGCCTGCTTCTACTTCTTCTGGTTCACCCTCCAGACTTCACCTTCTCCTTCTCCTTCTTCTACTTCTTCTGATTCACCCTCCAGTCTTCACCTTCTCCTTCTCCTTCTTCTGCTTCTTCTGCTTCACCCTCCAGACTTCACCATCTCCTTCTCTTTCTTCTGCTTCTTCTGATTCACCCTCCAGACTTCACCTTCTCTTTCTTCTGATTCTTCTGATTCACCCTCCAGACTTCACCTTCTCCTTCTCCTTCTTCTGCTTCTTCTGATTCACCCTCCAGACTTCACCTTCTCCTTCTCCTTCTTCTACTTCTTCTGATTCACCCTCCTGACTTCACCTTCTCCTTCTCCTTCTTCTACTTCTTCTGCTTCACACTCCAGACTTCACCTTCTCCTTCTCCTTCTTCTACTTCTTCTGATTCACCCTCCAGACTTCACCTTCTCCTTCTCCTTCTTCTCCTTCTTCTGATTCACCCTCCAGACTTCACCTTCTCCTTCTCCTTATTCTGCTTCTTCTGATTCACCCTCCAGACTTCACTTTCTCCTTCTCATTCTTCTGCTTCTTCTGATTCACCCTCCAGATTTCACCTTCTCCTTCTCCTTCTTCTGCTTGTTCTGATTCACCCTCCAGACTTCACCTTCTCCTTCTCCTTCTTCTACTTCTTCTGATTCTCCCTCCAGACTTCATCTTCTCCTTCTCCTTCTTCTGCTTCTTCTGATTCACCCTCCAGACTTCACCTTCTCCTTCTCCTTCTTCTGCTTCTTCTGATTCACCCTCCAGACTTCACCTTCTCCTTCTCCTTCTTCTACTTCTTCTGATTCACCCTCCAGACTTCACCTTCTCCTTCTCCTTCTTCTGCTTCTTCAGATTCACCCTCCAGACTTCACCTTCTCCTTCTCCTTCTTCTACTTCTTCTGCTTCTCCCTCCAGACTTCACCTTCTCCTTCTCCTTCTTCTGCTTCTTCTGATTCACCCACCAGACTTCACCTTCTAATTCTACTTCTTCTACTTCATCTGATTCACCCTCCAGACTTCACCTTCTCCTTCTCCTTCTTCTACTTCTTCTGATTCACCCTCCAGACTTCACCGTCTCCTTCTCCTTCTTCTACTTCTTCTGATTCACCCTCCTGACTTCACCTTCTCCTTCTCCTTCTTCTGCTTCTTCTGCTTCACCCTCCAGACTTCACCTTCTCCTTCTCCTTCTTCTGCTTCTTCTGCTTCACCCTCCAGACTTCACCTTCTCCTTCTCCTTCTTCTGCTTCTTCTGCTTCACCCTCCTGACTTCACCTTCTCCTTCTCCTTCTTCTACTTCTTCTGATTCACCCTCCAGACTTCACCTTCTCCTTCTCCTTCTTCTGCTTCTTCTGCTTCACCCTCCAGACTTCACCTTCTCCTTCTCCTTCTTCTGCTTCTTCTGCTTCGCCCTCCAGACTTCACCTTCTCCTTCTCCTTCTTCTGCTTCTTCTGCTTCACCCTCCAGACTTCACCTTCTCCTTCTCCTTCTTCTGCTTCTTCTGCTTCACCCTCCTGACTTCACCTTCTCCTTCTCCTTCTTCTACTTCTTCTGATTCACCCTCCAGACTTCACCTTCTCCTTCTCCTTCTTCTGCTTCTTCTGCTTCACCCTCCAGACTTCACCTTCTCCTTCTCCTTCTTCTGCTTCTTCTGCTTCGCCCTCCAGACTTCACCTTCTCCTTCTCCTTCTTCTGCTTCTTCTGCTTCACCCTCCAGACTTCACCTTCTCCTTCTCCTTCTTCTGCTTCTTCTGCTTCACCCTCCTGACTTCACCTTCTCCTTCTCCTTCTACTTCTTCTGATTCACACTCCAGACTTCACCTTCTCCTTCTCCTTCTTCTGTTTCTTCTGATTCACCCTCCAGACTTCACCTTCTCCTTCTCCTTCCTCTGCTTCTTCTGATTCACCCTCCAGACTTCACCTTCTCCTTCTACTTCTTCTGCTTCTTCTGATTCACCCTCCAGACTTCACCTTCTCCTTCTCCTTCTCCTTCATCTGCTTCTTCTGATTCACCCTCCAGTCGTCACCTTCTCCTTCTCCTTCTTCTGCTTCTTCTGATTCACCCTCCAGACTTCACCTTCTCCTTCTCCTTCTTCTGCTTCTTCTGATTCACCCTCCAGACTTCACCTTCTCCTTCTCCTTCTACTTCTTCTGATTCACCCTCCAGACTTCACCTTCTCCTTCTCCTTCTTCTGCTTCTTCTGATTCACCCTCCAGACTTCACCTTCTCCTTCTCCTTCTTCTGCTTCTTCTGATTCACCCTCCAGACTTCACCTTCTCCTTCTCCTTCGTCTACTTCTTCTGATTCACCCACCAGACTAGACCTTCTCCTTCTCCTTCCTCTACTTCTTCTGATTCACCCTCCAGACTTCACCTTCTCCTTCTCCTTCTTCTGCTTCTTCTGATTCACCCTCCAGACTTCACCTTCTCCTTCTCCTTCTTCTACTTCTTCTGATTCACCCTCCAGACTTCACCTTCTCCTTCTCCTTCTTCTACTTCTTCTGATTCACCCTCCAGACTTCACCTTCTCCTTCTCCTTCTTCTACTTCTTCTGCTTCTCCCTCCAGACTTCACCATCTCCTTCTCCTTCTTCTGCTTCTTCTGATTCACCCTCCAGACTTCACCTTCTCCTTCTCCTTCTTCTACTTCTTCTGATTCACCCTCCAGACTTCACCTTCTCCTTCTCCTTCTTCTACTCCTTCTGATTCAGCCTCCAGACTTCACCTTCTCCTTCTCCTTCTTCTACTTCTTCTGATTCACCCTCCTGACATCACCTTCTCCTTCTCCTTCTTCTGCTTCTTCTGCTTCACCCTCCAGACTTCACCTTCTCCTTCTCCTTCTTCTGCTTCTTCTGATTCACCCACCAGACTTCACCTTCTAACTCTCCTTCTTCTACTTCTTCTGATTCACCCTCCAGACTTCACCTTCTCCTTCTCCTTCTTCTACTTCTTCTGATTCACCCTCCAGACTTCACCGTCTCCTTCTCCTTCTTCTACTTCTTCTGATTCACCCTCCTGACTTCACCTTCTCCTTCTCCTTCTTCTGCTTCTTCTGATTCAACCTCCAGACTTCTCCTTCTCCTTCTCCTTCTTCTACTTCTTCTGATTCACCCTCCAGACTTCACCTTCTCGTTCTCCTTCTTCTGCTTCTTCTGCTTCACCCTCCAGACTTCACCTTCTCCTTCTCCTTCTTCTGCTTCTTCTGCTTCGCCCTCCAGACTTCACCTTCTCCTTCTCCTTCTTCTGCTTCTTCTGCTTCACCCTCCAGACTTCACCTTCTCCTTCTCCTTCTTCTGCTTCTTCTGCTTCACCCTCCTGACTTCACCTTCTCCTTCTCCTTCTACTTCTTCTGATTCACACTCCAGACTTCACCTTCTCCTTCTCCTTCTTCTGTTTCTTCTGATTCACCCTCCAGACTTCACTTTCTCCTTCTCCTTCTTCTGCTTCTTCTGATTCACCCTCCAGACTTCACCTACTCCTTCTACTTCTTCTGCTTCTTCTGATTCACCCTCCAGACTTCACCTTCTCCTTCTCCTTCATCTGCTTCTTCTGATTCACCCTCCAGTCGTCACCTTCTCCTTCTCCTTCTTCTGCTTCTTCTGATTCACCCTCCAGACTTTACCTTCTCCTTCTCCTTCTTCTGCTTCTTCTGATTCACCCTCCAGACTTCACCTTCTCCTTCTCCTTCTACTTCTTCTGATGCACCCTCCAGACTTCACCTTCTCCTTCTCCTTCATCTGCTTCTTCTGATTCACCCTCCAGACTTCACCTTCTCCTTCTCCTTCGTCTACTTCTTCTGATTCACCCTCCAGACTCGACCTTCTCCTTCTCCTTCTTCTACTTCTTCTGATTCACCCTCCAGACTTCACCTTCTCCTTCTCCTTCTTCTGCTTCTTCTGATTCACCCTCCAGACTTCACCTTCTCCTTCTCCTTCTTCTACTTCTTCTGATTCACCCTCCAGACTTCACCTTCTCCTTCTCCTTCTTCTACTTCTTCTGATTCACCCTCCAGACTTCACCTTCTCCTTCTCCTTCTTCTACTTCTTCTGCTTCTCCTTCCAGACTTCACCTTCTCCTTCTTCTGCTTCTTCTGATTCACCCTCCAGACTTCACCTTCTCCTTCTCCTTCTTCTACTTCTTCTGATTCACCCTCCAGACTTCACCTTCTCCTTCTCCTTCTTCTACTTCTTCTGATTCACCCTCCTGACTTCACCTTCTCCTTCTCCTTCTTCTGCTTCTTCTGCTTTACCCTCCAGACTTCACCTTCTCCTTCTCCTTCTTCTGCTTCTTCTGCTTCACCCTCCAGAATTCACCTTCTCCTTCTCCTTCTTCTGCTTCTTCTGCTTCACCCTCCTGACTTCACCTTCTCCTTCTCCTTATTTACTTCTTCTGATTCACCCTCCAGACTTCACCTTCTCCTTCTCCTTCTTCTGCTTCTTCTTCTTCACCCTCCAGACTTCACCTTCTCCTTCTCCTTCTTCTGCTTCTTCTGCTTCGCCCTCCAGACTTCACCTTCTCATTCTCCTTCTTCTGCTTCTTCTGCTTCACCCTCCAGACTTCACCTTCTCCTTCTCCTTCTTCTGCTTCTTCTGCTTCACCCTCCTGACTTCACCTTCTCCTTCTCCTTCTTCTACTTCTTCTGATTCACCCTCCAGACTTCACTTTCTCCTTCTCCTTCTTCTGCTTCTTCTGCTTCACCCTCCAGACTTCACCTTCTCCTTCTCCTTCTTCTGCTTCTTCTGCTGCACCCTCCAGACTTCACCTTCTCCTTCTCCTTCTTCTGCTTCTTCTGCTTCACCCTCCTGACTTCACCTTCTCCTTCTCCTTCTTCTACTTCTTCTGCTTCACCCCCTGACTTCACCTTCTCCTTCTTCTTCTTCTGCTTCTTCTGATTCACTCTCCTAACTTCACCTTCTCCTTCTCCTTCTTCTGCTTCTTCAGATTCACCCTCCAGACTTCACCTTCTCCTTCTCCTACTTCTACTTCTTCTGATTCACCCTCCAGACTTCACCTTCTCCTTCTCCTTCTTCTACTTCTTCTGATTCACCCTCCAGTCTTCACCTTCTCCTTCTCCTCCTTCTGCTTCTTCTTCTTCACCATCCAGACTTCACCTTCTCCTTCTCTTTCTTCTGCTTCTTCTGATTCACCCTCCAGACTTCACCTTCTCCTTCTCCTTCTTCTGATTCTTCTGATTCACCCTCCAGACTTCACCTTCTCCTTCTCTTTCTTCTGCTTCTTCTGATTCACCCTCCTGACTTCACCTTCTCCTTCACCTTCTTCTACTTCTTCTGATTCACCATCCTGACTTCACCTTCTCCTTCTCCTTCTTCTACTTCTTCTGCTTCACCCTCCAGACTTCACCTTCTTCTTCTCCTTCTCTACTTCTTCTGATTCACCCTCCAATCTTCACCTTCTCCTTCTCCTTCTTCTGCTTCTTCTGCTTCACCCTCCAGACTTCACCTTCTCCTTCTCTTTCTTCTGCTTCTTCTGATTCACCCTCCAGACTTCACCTTCTCCTTCTCCTTCTTCTGATTCTTCTGATTCACCCTCCAGACTTCACCTTCTCCTTCTCCTTCTTCTGCTTCTTCTGATTCACCCTCCTGACTTCACCTTCTCCTTCTCCTTCTTCTACTTCTTCTGATTCACCATCCTGACTTCACCTTCTCCTTCTCCTTCTTCTACTTCTTCTGCTTCACCCTCCAGACTTCACCTTCTCCTTCTCCTTCTTCTGCTTCTTCTGATTCACCCTCCAGACTTCACCTTCTCCTTCTCCTTATTCTGCTTCTTCTGATTCACCCTCCAGACTTCACCTTCTCCTTCTCCTTCTTCTGCTTCTTCTGATTCACCCTCCAGACTTCACCTTCTCCTTCTCCTTCTTCTGATTCTTCTGATTCACCCTCCAGACTTCACCTTCTCCTTCTCCTTCTTCTACTTCTTCTGATTCACCCTCCAGACTTCATCTTCTCCTTCTCCTTCTTCTGCTTCTTCTGATTCACCCTCCAGACTTCACCTTCTCCTTCTCCTTCTTCTGCTTCTTCTGATTCACTCTCCTAACTTCACCTTCTCCTTCTCCTTCTTCTGCTTCTTCTGATTCACCCTCCTGACTTCACCTTCTCCTTCTCCTTCTTCTGCTTCTTCTGATTCACCCTCCAGACTTCACCTTCTCCTTCTCCTTCTTCTGTTTCTTCTGATTCACCCTCCAGACTTCACCATCTCCTTCTCCTTCTTCTGCTTCTTCTGATTCACCCTCCAGACCTCACCTTCTCCTTTTCCTTCTTCTTCTTCTTCTGATTCACCCTCCAGAATTCATCTTCTCCTTCTCCTTCTTCTGCTTCTTCTGATTCACCCTCCAGAATTCATCTTCTCCTTCTCATTCTTCTGCTTCTTCTGATTCACCCTCCAGTCTTCACCTTCTCCTTCTTCTGCTTCTTCTGCTTCGCCCTCCAGACTTCACCTTCTCCTTCTCTTTCTTCTGCTTCTTCTGATTCACCCTCCAGACTTCACCTTCTCCTTCTCCTTCTTCTGATTCTTCTGATTCACCCACCAGACTTCACCTTCTCCTTCTCCTTCTTCTGCCTCTTCTGATTCACCCTCCTGACTTCACCTTCTCCTTCTCCTTCTTCTGCTTCTTCTGATTCACCATCCTGACTTCACCTTCTCCTTCTCCTTCTTCTACTTCTTCTGCTTCACCCTCCAGACTTCACCTTCTTCTTCTCCTTCTTCTACTTCTTCTGATTCACCCTCCAGTCTTCACCTTCTCCTTCTCCTTCTTCTGCTTCTTCTGCTTCACCCTCCAGACTTCACCTTCTCCTTCTCTTTCTTCTGCTTCTTCTGATTCACCCTCCAGACTTCACCTTCTCCTTCTCCTTCTTCTGATTCTTCTGATTCACCCTCCAGACTTCACCTTCTCCTTCTCCTTCTTCTGCTTCTTCTGATTCACCCTCCTGACTTCACCTTCTCCTTCTCCTTCTTCTACTTCTTCTGATTCACCATCCTGACTTCACCTTCTCCTTCTCCTTCTTCTACTTCTTCTGCTTCACCCTCCAGACTTCACCTTCTCCTTCTCCTTCTTCTACTTCTTCTGATTCACCCTCCAGACTTCACCTTCTCCTTCTCCTTCTTCTGCTTCTTCTGATTCAACCTCCAGACTTAACCTTCTCCGTCTCCTTATTCTGCTTCTTCTGATTCACCCTCCAGACTTCACCTTCTCCTTCTCCTTCTTCTGCTTCTTCTGATTCACCCTCCAGACTTCATCTTCTCCTTCTCCTTCTTCTGCTTCTTCTGATTCACCCTCCAGACCTCACCTTCTCCTTCACCTTCTTCTACTTCTTCTGATTCACCCTCCAGACTTCATCTTCTCCTTCTCCTTCTTCTGCTTCTTCTGATTCATCCTCCAGACTTCACCTTCTCCTTCTCCATCTTCTGCTTCTTCTGATTCACCCTCCAGACTTCACCTTCTCCTTCTACTTCTTCTACTTCTTCTGATTCACCCTCCAGACTTCACCTTCTCCTTCTCCTTCTTCTGCTTCTTCTGATTCACCCTCCTGACTTCACCTTCTCCTTCTCCTCCTTCTGCTTCTTCTGCTACGCCCTCCAGACTTCACCTTCTCCTTCTCCTTCTTCTGCTACTTCTGCTTCACCCTCCAGTCTTCACCTTCTCCTTCTCCTTCTTCTGCTTCTTCTGCTTCACCCTCCAGACCTCACCTTCTCCTTCTCCTTCTTCTACTTCTTCTGATTCACCCTCCAGACCTCACCTTCTCCTTCTCCTTCTTCTACTTCTTCTGATTCACCCTCCAGACTTAACCTTCTCCTTCTCCTTCTTCTGCTTCTTCTGATTCACCCTCCAGACTTCACCTTCTCCTTCTCCTTCTTCTACTTCTTCTGATTCACCCTCCAGACTTCACATTCTCCTTCTCCTTCTTCTACTTCTTCTGCTTCTCCCTCCAGACTTCACCTTCTCCTTCTCCTTCTTCTGCTTCTTCTGATTCACCCTCCAGACTTCTCCTTCTCCTTCTCCTACTTCTACTTCTTCTGATTCACCCTCCAGACTTCACCTTCTCCTTCTCCTTCTTCTACTTCTTCTGATTCTCCCTCCAGACTTCACCTTCTCCTTCTCCTTCTTCTACTTCTTCTGATTCACCCTCCTGACTTCACCTTCTCCTTCTCCTTCTTCTGCTTCTTCTGCTTCACCCTCCAGACTTCACCTTCTCCTTCTCCTTCTTCTGCTTCTTCTGCTTCACCCTCCTGACTTCACCTTCTCCTTCTTCTACTTCTTCTGATTCACCCTCCAGACCTCACCTTCTCCTTCTCCTTCTTCTACTTCTTCTGATTCACCCTCCAGACCTCACCTTCTCATTCTCCTTCTTCTACTTCTTCTGATTCACCCTCCAGACTTCACCTTCTCCTTCTCCTTCTTCTGCTTCTTCTGATTCACCCTCCTGACTTCACCTTCTCCTTCTCCTTCTTCTGCTTCTTCTGATTCACCCTCCAGACTTCACCTTCTCCTTCTCCTTCTTCTGTTTCTTCTGATTCACCCTCCAGACTTCACCATCTCCTTCTCCTTCTTCTGCTTCTTCTGATTCACCCTCCAGACCTCACCTTCTCCTTTTCCTTCTTCTTCTTCTTCTGATTCACCCTCCAGAATTCATCTTCTCCTTCTCCTTCTTCTGCTTCTTCTGATTCACCCTCCAGAATTCATCTTCTCCTTCTCATTCTTCTGCTTCTTCTGATTCACCCTCCAGTCTTCACCTTCTCCTTCTTCTGCTTCTTCTGCTTCGCCCTCCAGACTTCACCTTCTCCTTCTCTTTCTTCTGCTTCTTCTGATTCACCCTCCAGACTTCACCTTCTCCTTCTCCTTCTTCTGATTCTTCTGATTCACCCACCAGACTTCACCTTCTCCTTCTCCTTCTTCTGCCTCTTCTGATTCACCCTCCTGACTTCACCTTCTCCTTCTCCTTCTTCTGCTTCTTCTGATTCACCATCCTGACTTCACCTTCTCCTTCTCCTTCTTCTACTTCTTCTGCTTCACCCTCCAGACTTCACCTTCTTCTTCTCCTTCTTCTACTTCTTCTGATTCACCCTCCAGTCTTCACCTTCTCCTTCTCCTTCTTCTGCTTCTTCTGCTTCACCCTCCAGACTTCACCTTCTCCTTCTCTTTCTTCTGCTTCTTCTGATTCACCCTCCAGACTTCACCTTCTCCTTCTCCTTCTTCTGATTCTTCTGATTCACCCTCCAGACTTCACCTTCTCCTTCTCCTTCTTCTGCTTCTTCTGATTCACCCTCCTGACTTCACCTTCTCCTTCTCCTTCTTCTACTTCTTCTGATTCACCATCCTGACTTCACCTTCTCCTTCTCCTTCTTCTACTTCTTCTGCTTCACCCTCCAGACTTCACCTTCTCCTTCTCCTTCTTCTACTTCTTCTGATTCACCCTCCAGACTTCACCTTCTCCTTCTCCTTCTTCTGCTTCTTCTGATTCAACCTCCAGACTTAACCTTCTCCGTCTCCTTATTCTGCTTCTTCTGATTCACCCTCCAGACTTCACCTTCTCCTTCTCCTTCTTCTGCTTCTTCTGATTCACCCTCCAGACTTCATCTTCTCCTTCTCCTTCTTCTGCTTCTTCTGATTCACCCTCCAGACCTCACCTTCTCCTTCACCTTCTTCTACTTCTTCTGATTCACCCTCCAGACTTCATCTTCTCCTTCTCCTTCTTCTGCTTCTTCTGATTCATCCTCCAGACTTCACCTTCTCCTTCTCCATCTTCTGCTTCTTCTGATTCACCCTCCAGACTTCACCTTCTCCTTCTACTTCTTCTACTTCTTCTGATTCACCCTCCAGACTTCACCTTCTCCTTCTCCTTCTTCTGCTTCTTCTGATTCACCCTCCTGACTTCACCTTCTCCTTCTCCTTCTTCTGCTTCTTCTGATTCGCCCTCCAGACTTCACCTTCTCCTTCTCCTTATTCTGCTTCTTCAGATTCACCCTCCAGACTTCACCTTCTCCTTCTCCTTCTTCTGCTTCTTCTGATTCACCCTCCAGACTTCACCTTCTCCTTCTCCTTCTTCTACTCCTTCTGATTCACCCTCCAGACTTCACCTTCTTCTTCTCCTTCTTCTGCTTCTTCTGCTTCACCCTCCAGACTTCACCTTCTCCTTCTCCTTCTTCTGCTTCTTCTGCTGCACCCTCCAGACTTCACCTTCTCCTTCTCCTTCTTCTGCTTCTTCTGCTTCACCCTCCTGACTTCACCTTCTCCTTCTCCTTCTTCTACTTCTTCTGCTTCACCCCCCTGACTTCACCTTCTCCTTCTCCTTCTTCTGCTTCTTCTGATTCACTCTCCTAACTTCACCTTCTCCTTCTCCTTCTTCTGCTTCTTCTGATTCACCCTCCAGACTTCACCTTCTCCTTCTCCTACTTCTACTTCTTCTGATTCACCCTCCAGACTTCACCTTCTCCTTCTCCTTCTTCTACTTCTTCTGATTCACCCTCCAGTCTTCACCTTCTCCTTCTCCTCCTTCTGCTTCTTCTTCTTCACCCTCCAGACTTCACCTTCTCCTTCTCTTTCTTCTGCTTCTTCTGATTCACCCTCCAGACTTCACCTTCTCCTTCTCCTTCTTCTGATTCTTCTGATTCACCCTCCAGACTTCACCTTCTCCTTCTCTTTCTTCTGCTTCTTCTGATTCACCCTCCTGACTTCACCTTCTCCTTCACCTTCTTCTACTTCTTCTGATTCACCATCCTGACTTCACCTTCTCCTTCTCCTTCTTCTACTTCTTCTGCTTCACCCTCCAGACTTCACCTTCTTCTTCTCCTTCTTCTACTTCTTCTGATTCACCCTCCAATCTTCACCTTCTCCTTCTCCTTCTTCTGCTTCTTCTGCTTCACCCTCCAGACTTCACCTTCTCCTTCTCTTTCTTCTGCTTCTTCTGATTCACCCTCCAGACTTCACCTTCTCCTTCTCCTTCTTCTGATTCTTCTGATTCACCCTCCAGACTTCACCTTCTCCTTCTCCTTCTTCTGCTTCTTCTGATTCACCCTCCTGACTTCACCTTCTCCTTCTCCTTCTTCTGCTTCTTCTGCTTCACCCTCCAGACTTCACCTTCTCCTTCTCCTTCTTCTGCTTCTTCTGCTTCACCCTCCTGACTTCACCTTCTCCTTCTTCTACTTCTTCTGATTCACCCTCCAGACCTCACCTTCTCCTTCTCCTTCTTCTACTTCTTCTGATTCACCCTCCAGACCTCACCTTCTCATTCTCCTTCTTCTACTTCTTCTGATTCACCCTCCAGACTTCACCTTCTCCTTCTCCTTCTTCTGCTTCTTCTGATTCACCCTCCTGACTTCACCTTCTCCTTCTCCTTCTTCTGCTTCTTCTGATTCACCCTCCAGACTTCACCTTCTCCTTCTCCTTCTTCTGTTTCTTCTGATTCACCCTCCAGACTTCACCATCTCCTTCTCCTTCTTCTGCTTCTTCTGATTCACCCTCCAGACCTCACCTTCTCCTTTTCCTTCTTCTTCTTCTTCTGATTCACCCTCCAGAATTCATCTTCTCCTTCTCCTTCTTCTGCTTCTTCTGATTCACCCTCCAGAATTCATCTTCTCCTTCTCATTCTTCTGCTTCTTCTGATTCACCCTCCAGTCTTCACCTTCTCCTTCTTCTGCTTCTTCTGCTTCGCCCTCCAGACTTCACCTTCTCCTTCTCTTTCTTCTGCTTCTTCTGATTCACCCTCCAGACTTCACCTTCTCCTTCTCCTTCTTCTGATTCTTCTGATTCACCCACCAGACTTCACCTTCTCCTTCTCCTTCTTCTGCCTCTTCTGATTCACCCTCCTGACTTCACCTTCTCCTTCTCCTTCTTCTGCTTCTTCTGATTCACCATCCTGACTTCACCTTCTCCTTCTCCTTCTTCTACTTCTTCTGCTTCACCCTCCAGACTTCACCTTCTTCTTCTCCTTCTTCTACTTCTTCTGATTCACCCTCCAGTCTTCACCTTCTCCTTCTCCTTCTTCTGCTTCTTCTGCTTCACCCTCCAGACTTCACCTTCTCCTTCTCTTTCTTCTGCTTCTTCTGATTCACCCTCCAGACTTCACCTTCTCCTTCTCCTTCTTCTGATTCTTCTGATTCACCCTCCAGACTTCACCTTCTCCTTCTCCTTCTTCTGCTTCTTCTGATTCACCCTCCTGACTTCACCTTCTCCTTCTCCTTCTTCTACTTCTTCTGATTCACCATCCTGACTTCACCTTCTCCTTCTCCTTCTTCTACTTCTTCTGCTTCACCCTCCAGACTTCACCTTCTCCTTCTCCTTCTTCTACTTCTTCTGATTCACCCTCCAGACTTCACCTTCTCCTTCTCCTTCTTCTGCTTCTTCTGATTCAACCTCCAGACTTAACCTTCTCCGTCTCCTTATTCTGCTTCTTCTGATTCACCCTCCAGACTTCACCTTCTCCTTCTCCTTCTTCTGCTTCTTCTGATTCACCCTCCAGACTTCATCTTCTCCTTCTCCTTCTTCTGCTTCTTCTGATTCACCCTCCAGACCTCACCTTCTCCTTCACCTTCTTCTACTTCTTCTGATTCACCCTCCAGACTTCATCTTCTCCTTCTCCTTCTTCTGCTTCTTCTGATTCATCCTCCAGACTTCACCTTCTCCTTCTCCATCTTCTGCTTCTTCTGATTCACCCTCCAGACTTCACCTTCTCCTTCTACTTCTTCTACTTCTTCTGATTCACCCTCCAGACTTCACCTTCTCCTTCTCCTTCTTCTGCTTCTTCTGATTCACCCTCCTGACTTCACCTTCTCCTTCTCCTTCTTCTGCTTCTTCTGATTCGCCCTCCAGACTTCACCTTCTCCTTCTCCTTATTCTGCTTCTTCAGATTCACCCTCCAGACTTCACCTTCTCCTTCTCCTTCTTCTGCTTCTTCTGATTCACCCTCCAGACTTCACCTTCTCCTTCTCCTTCTTCTACTCCTTCTGATTCACCCTCCAGACTTCACCTTCTTCTTCTCCTTCTTCTGCTTCTTCTGCTTCACCCTCCAGACTTCACCTTCTCCTTCTCCTTCTTCTGCTTCTTCTGCTGCACCCTCCAGACTTCACCTTCTCCTTCTCCTTCTTCTGCTTCTTCTGCTTCACCCTCCTGACTTCACCTTCTCCTTCTCCTTCTTCTACTTCTTCTGCTTCACCCCCCTGACTTCACCTTCTCCTTCTCCTTCTTCTGCTTCTTCTGATTCACTCTCCTAACTTCACCTTCTCCTTCTCCTTCTTCTGCTTCTTCTGATTCACCCTCCAGACTTCACCTTCTCCTTCTCCTACTTCTACTTCTTCTGATTCACCCTCCAGACTTCACCTTCTCCTTCTCCTTCTTCTACTTCTTCTGATTCACCCTCCAGTCTTCACCTTCTCCTTCTCCTCCTTCTGCTTCTTCTTCTTCACCCTCCAGACTTCACCTTCTCCTTCTCTTTCTTCTGCTTCTTCTGATTCACCCTCCAGACTTCACCTTCTCCTTCTCCTTCTTCTGATTCTTCTGATTCACCCTCCAGACTTCACCTTCTCCTTCTCTTTCTTCTGCTTCTTCTGATTCACCCTCCTGACTTCACCTTCTCCTTCACCTTCTTCTACTTCTTCTGATTCACCATCCTGACTTCACCTTCTCCTTCTCCTTCTTCTACTTCTTCTGCTTCACCCTCCAGACTTCACCTTCTTCTTCTCCTTCTTCTACTTCTTCTGATTCACCCTCCAATCTTCACCTTCTCCTTCTCCTTCTTCTGCTTCTTCTGCTTCACCCTCCAGACTTCACCTTCTCCTTCTCTTTCTTCTGCTTCTTCTGATTCACCCTCCAGACTTCACCTTCTCCTTCTCCTTCTTCTGATTCTTCTGATTCACCCTCCAGACTTCACCTTCTCCTTCTCCTTCTTCTGCTTCTTCTGATTCACCCTCCTGACTTCACCTTCTCCTTCTCCTTCTTCTACTTCTTCTGATTCACCATCCTGACTTCACCTTCTCCTTCTCCTTCTTCTACTTCTTCTGCTTCACCCTCCAGACTTCACCTTCTCCTTCTCCTTCTTCTGCTTCTTCTGATTCACCCTCCAGACTTCACCTTCTCCTTCTCCTTATTCTGCTTCTTCTGATTCACCCTCCAGACTTCACCTTCTACTTCTCCTTCTTCTGCTTCTTCTGATTCACCCTCCAGACTTCACCTTCTCCTTCTCCTTCTTCTGCTTCTTCTGATTCACCCTCCAGACTTCACCTTCTCCTTCTCCTTCTTCTACTTCTTCTGATTCACCCTCCAGACTTCATCTTCTCCTTCTCCTTCTTCTGCTTCTTCTGATTCACCCTCCAGACTTCACCTTCTCCTTCTCCTTCTTCTGCTTCTTCTGATTCACTCTCCTAACTTCACCTTCTCCTTCTCCTTCTTCTGCTTCTTCTGATTCACCCTCCTGACTTCACCTTCTCCTTCTCCTTCTTCTGCTTCTTCTGATTCACCCTCCAGACTTCACCTTCTCCTTCTCCTTCTTCTGTTTCTTCTGATTCACCCTCCAGACTTCACCATCTCCTTCTCCTTCTTCTGCTTCTTCTGATTCACCCTCCAGACCTCACCTTCTCCTTTTCCTTCTTCTTCTTCTTCTGATTCACCCTCCAGAATTCATCTTCTCCTTCTCCTTCTTCTGCTTCTTCTGATTCACCCTCCAGAATTCATCTTCTCCTTCTCCTTCTTCTGCTTCTTCTGATTCACCCTCCAGTCTTCACCTTCTCCTTCTTCTGCTTCTTCTGCTTCGCCCTCCAGACTTCACCTTCTCCTTCTCTTTCTTCTGCTTCTTCTGATTCACCCTCCAGACTTCACCTTCTCCTTCTCCTTCTTCTGATTCTTCTGATTCACCCTCCAGACTTCACCTTCTCCTTCTCCTTCTTCTGCCTCTTCTGATTCACCCTCCTGACTTCACCTTCTCCTTCTCCTTCTTCTGCTTCTTCTGATTCACCATCCTGACTTCACCTTCTCCTTCTCCTTCTTCTACTTCTTCTGCTTCACCCTCCAGACTTCACCTTCTTCTTCTCCTTCTTCTACTTCTTCTGATTCACCCTCCAGTCTTCACCTTCTCCTTCTCCTTCTTCTGCTTCTTCTGCTTCACCCTCCAGACTTCACCTTCTCCTTCTCTTTCTTCTGCTTCTTCTGATTCACCCTCCAGACTTCACCTTCTCCTTCTCCTTCTTCTGATTCTTCTGATTCACCCTCCAGACTTCACCTTCTCCTTCTCCTTCTTCTGCTTCTTCTGATTCACACTCCTGACTTCACCTTCTCCTTCTCCTTCTTCTACTTCTTCTGATTCACCTTCCTGACTTCACCTTCTTCTTCTCCTTCTTCTACTTCTTCTGCTTCACCCTCCAGACTTCACCTTCTTCTTCTCCTTCTTCTACTTCTTCTGATTCACCCTCCAGTCTTCACCTTCTCCTTCTCCTTCTTCTGCTTCTTCTGCTTCACCCTCCAGACTTCACCTTCTCCTTCTCTTTCTTCTGCTTCTTCTGATTCACCCTCCAGACTTCACCTTCTCCTTCTCCTTCTTCTGATTCTTCTGATTCACCCTCCAGACTTCACCTTCTCCTTCTCCTTCTTCTGCTTCTTCTGATTCACCCTCCTGACTTCACCTTCTCCTTCTCCTTCTTCTACTTCTTCTGATTCACCATCCTGACTTCACCTTCTCCTTCTCCTTCTTCTACTTCTTCTGCTTCACCCTCCAGACTTCACCTTCTCCTTCTCCTTCTTCTGCTTCTTCTGATTCACCCTCCAGACTTCACCTTCTCCTTCTCCTTATTCTGCTTCTTCTGATTCACCCTCCAGACTTCACCTTCTCCTTCTCCTTCTTCTGCTTCTTCTGATTCACCCTCCAGACTTCACCTTCTCCTTCTCCTTATTCTGCTTCTTCTGATTCACCCTCCAGACTTCACCTTCTCCTTCTCCTTCTTCTACTTCTTCTGATTCACCCTCCAGACTTCATCTTCTCCTTCTCCTTCTTCTGCTTCTTCTGATTCACCCTCCAGACTTCACCTTCTCCTTCTCCTTCTTCTGCTTCTTCTGATTCACTCTACTAACTTCACCTTCTCCTTCTCCTTCTTCTGCTTCTTCTGATTCACCCTCCTGACTTCACCTTCTCCTTCTCCTTCTTCTGCTTCTTCTGATTCACCTTCCAGACTTCACCTTCTCCTTCTCCTTCTTCTGTTTCTTCTGATTCACCCTCCAGACTTCACCTTCTCCTTCTCCTTCTTCTGCTTCTTCTGATTCACCCTCCAGACCTCACCTTCTCCTTTTCCTTCTTCTTCTTCTTCTGATTCACCCTCCAGAATTCATCTTCTCCTTCTCCTTCTTCTGCTTCTTCTGATTCACCCTCCAGTCTTCACCTTCTCCTTCTTCTGCTTCTTCTGCTTCGCCCTCCAGACTTCAGCTTCTCCTTCTCTTTCTTCTGCTTCTTCTGATTCACCCTCCAGACTTCACCTTCTCCTTCTCCTTCTTCTGATTCTTCTGATTCACCCTCCAGACTTCACCTTCTCCTTCTCCTTCTTCTGCTTCTTCTGATTCACCCTCCTGACTTCACCTTCTCCTTCTCCTTCTTCTGCTTCTTCTGATTCACCATCCTGACTTCACCTTCTCCTTCTCCTTCTTCTACTTCTTCTGCTTCACCCTCCAGACTTCACCTTCTTCTTCTCCTTCTTCTACTTCTTCTGATTCACCCTCCAGTCTTCACCTTCTCCTTCTCCTTCTTCTGCTTCTTCTGCTTCACCCTCCAGACTTCACCTTCTCCTTCTCTTTCTTCTGCTTCTTCTGATACACCCTCCAGACTTCACCTTCTCCTTCTCCTTCTTCTGATTCTTCTGATTCACCCTCCAGTCTTCACCTTCTCCTTCTCCTTCTTCTGCTTCTTCTGATTCACCCTCCTGACTTCACCTTCTCCTTCTCCTTCTTCTACTTCTTCTGATTCACCATCCTGACTTCACCTTCTCCTTCTCCTTCTTCTACTTCTTCTGCTTCACCCTCCAGACTTCACCTTCTCCTTCTCTTTCTTCTACTTCTTCTGATTCACCCTCCAGACTTCACCTTCTCCTTCTCCTTCTTCTGCTTCTTCTGATTCAACCTCCAGACTTAACCTTCTCCGTCTCCTTATTCTGCTTCTTCTGATTCACCCTCCAGACTTCACCTTCTCCTTCTCCTTCTTCTGCTTCTTCTGATTCACCCTCCAGACTTCATCTTCTCCTTCTCCTTCTTCTGCTTCTTCTGATTCACCCTCCAGACCTCACCTTCTCCTTCACCTTCTTCTACTTCTTCTGATTCACCCTCCAGACTTCATCTTCTCCTTCTCCTTCTTCTGCTTCTTCTGATTCATCCTCCAGACTTCACCTTCTCCTTCTCCATCTTCTGCTTCTTCTGATTCACCCTCCAGACTTCACCTTCTCCTTCTCCTTCTTCTACTTCTTCTGATTCACCCTCCAGACTTCACCTTCTCCTTCTCCTTCTTCTACTTCTTCTGATTCACCCTCCAGACTTCACCTTCTCCTTCTCCTTCTTCTGCTTCTTCTGATTCACCCTCCAGACTTCACCTTCTCCTTCTCCTTCTTCTGCTTCTTCTGATTCACCCTCGAGACTTCACCTTCTCCTTCTCCTTCTTCTGCTTCTTCTGATTCACCCTCCAGACTTCACCATCTCCTTCTCCTTCTTCTGCTTCTTCTGATTCACCCTCCAGACCTCACCTTCTCCTTCTACTTCTTCTACTTCTTCTGATTCACCCTCCAGACTTCATCTTCTCCTTCTCCTTCTTCTGCTTCTTCTGATTCACCCTCCAGACTTCACCTTCTCCTTCTCCTTCTTCTGCTTCTTCTGATTCACCCTCCAGACTTCACCTTCTCCTTCTCCTTCTTCTACTTCTTCTGATTCACCCTCCAGTCTTCACCTTCTCGTTCTCCTTCTTCTGCTTCTTCTGATTCACCCTCCAGACTTCACCTTCTCCTTCTCCTTCTTCTGCTTCTTCTGATTCACCCTCCTGACTACACCTTCTCCTTCTCCTCCTTCTACTTCTTCTGATTCACCCTCCTGACTTCACCTTCTCCTTCTCCTTCTTCTACTTCTTCTGCTTCACCCTCCAGACTTCACCCTCTCCTTCCCCTTCTTCTACTTCTTCTGATTCACCCTCCAAACTTCACCTTCTCCTTCTCCTTCTTCTGCTTCTTCTGATTCACCCTCCAGACTTCACCTTCTCCTTCTCCTTATTCTGTTCTTCTGATTCACCCTCCAGACTTCACCTTCTCCTTCTCCTTCTTCTGCTTCTTCTGATTCACCCTCCAGACTTCACCTTGTCCTTCTCCTTCTTCTGCTTCTTCTGATGCACCCTCCAGACTTCACCTTCTCCTTCTCCTTCTTCTACTTCTTCTGATTCACCCTCCGGCTTCATCTTCTCCTTCTCCTTCTTCTGCTTCTTCTGATTCACCCTCCAGACTTCACCTTCTCCTTCTCCTTCTTCTGCTTCTTCTGATTCACCCTCCAGACTTCACCTTCTCCTTCTCCTTCTTCTACTTCTTCAGATTCACACTCCAGACTTCACCTTCTCCTTCTCCTTCTTCTACTTCTTCTGAATCACCCTCCAGACTTCACCTTCTCCTTCTCCTTCTTCTGCTTCTTCTGATTCACCCTCCAGACTTTACCTTCTGCTTCTCCTTCTTCTACTTCTACTGATTCACCCTCCAGACTTAACCTTCTCCTTCTCCTTCTTCTGCTTCTTCTGATTCACCCTCCAGACTTCACCTTCTCCTTCATCTACTTCTTCTGATTCACCCTCCAGACTACACCTTCTCCTTCTCCTTCTTCTACTTCTTCTGATTCACCCTCCAGACTTCACCTTCTCCTTCTCCTTCTTCTGCTTCTTCTGATTCACCCTCCAGAATTCATCTTCTCCTTCTCCTTCTTCTGCTTCTTCTGATTCACCCTCCAGTCTTCACCTTCTCCTTCTTCTGCTTCTTCTGCTTCGCCCTCCAGACTTCACCTTCTCCTTCTCTTTCTTCTGCTTCTTCTGATTCACCCTCCAGACTTCACCTTCTCCTTCTCCTTCTTCTGATTCTTCTGATTCACCCTCCAGACTTCACCTTCTCCTTCTCCTTTTTCTGCTTCTTCTGATTCACCCTCCTGACTTCACCTTCTCCTTCTCCTTCTTCTGCTTCTTCTGATTCACCATCCTGACTTCACCTTCTCCTTCTCCTTCTTCTACTTCTTCTGCTTCACCCTCCAGACTTCACCTTCTTCTTCTCCTTCTTCTACTTCTTCTGATTCACCCTCCTGACTTCACCTTCTCCTTCTCCTTCTTCTACTTCTTCTGATTCACCCTCCAGACTTCACCTTCTCCTTCTCCTTCTTCTGCTTCTTCTGCTTCACCCTCCAGACTTCATCTTCTCGTTCTCCTTCTTCTGCTTCTTCTGATTCAACCTCCAGACTTAACCTTCTCCGTCTCCTTATTCTGCTTCTTCTGATTCACCCTCCAGACTTCACCTTCTCCTTCTCCTTCTTCTGCTTCTTCTGATTCACCCTCCAGACTTCATCTTCTCCTTCTACTTCTTCTGCTTCTTCTGATTCACCCTCCAGACCTCACCTTATCCTTCACCTTCTTCTACTTCTTCTGATTCACCCTCCAGACTTCATCTTCTCCTTCTCCTTCTTCTGCTTCTTCTGATTCATCCTCCAGACTTCACCTTCTCCTTCTCCATCTTCTGCTTCTTCTGATTCACCCTCCAGACTTCACCTTCTCCTTCTCCTTCTTCTACTTCTTCTGATTCACCCTCCAGACTTCACCTTCTCCTTCTCCTTCTTCTACTTCTTCTGATTCACCCTCCAGACTTCACCTTCTCCTTCTCCTTCTTCTGCTTCTTCTGATTCACCCTCCAGACTTCACCTTCTCCTTCTCCTTCTTCTGCTTCTTCTGATTCACCCTCGAGACTTCACCTTCTCCTTCTCCTTCTTCTGCTTCTTCTGATTCACCCTCCAGACTTCACCATCTCCTTCTCCTTCTTCTGCTTCTTCTGATTCACCCTCCAGACCTCACCTTCTCCTTCTACTTCTTCTACTGCTTCTGATTCACCCTCCAGACTTCATCTTCTCCTTCTCCTTCTTCTGCTTCTTCTGATTCACCCTCCAGACTTCACCTTCTTCTTCTGCTTCTTCTGCTTCTTCTGATTCACCCTCCAGACTTCACCTTCTCCTTCTCCTTCTTCTACTTCTTCTGATTCACCCTCCAGACTTCATCTTCTCCTTCTCCTTCTTCTACTTCTTCTGATTCACCCTCCAGTCTTCATCTTCTCGTTCTCCTTCTTCTGCTTCTTCTGATTCACCCTCCAGACTTCACCTTCTCCTTCTCCTTCTTCTGCTTCTTCTGATTCACCCTCCAGACCTCACCTTCTCCTTCTACTTCTTCTACTTCTTCTGATTCACCCTCCAGACTTCATCTTCTCCTTCTCCTTCTTCTGCTTCTTCTGATTCACCCTCCAGACTTCACCTTCTCCTTCTCCTTCTTCTGCTTCTTCTGATTCACCCTCCTGACTACACCTTCTCCTTCTCCTCCTTCTACTTCTTCTGATTCACCCTCCTGACTTCACCTTCTCCTTCTCCTTCTTCTACTTCTTCTGCTTCACCCTCCAGACTTCACCCTCTCCTTCCCCTTCTTCTACTTCTTCTGATTCACCCTCCAAACTTCACCTACTCCTTCTCCTTCTTCTGCTTCTTCTGATTCACCCTCCAGACTTCACCTTCTCCTTCTCCTTATTCTGTTCTTCTGATTCACCCTCCAGACTTCACCTTCTCCTTCTCCTTCTTCTGCTTCTTCTGATTCACCCTCCAGACTTCACCTTGTCCTTCTCCTTCTTCTGCTTCTTCTGATTCACCCTCCAGACTTCACCTTCTCCTTCTCCTTCTTCTACTTCTTCTGATTCACCCTCCGGCTTCATCTTCTCCTTCTCCTTCTTCTGCTTCTTCTGATTCACCCTCCAGACTTCACCTTCTCCTTCTCCTTCTTCTGCTTCTTCTGATTCACCCTCCAGACTTCACCTTCTCCTTCTCCTTCTTCTACTTCTTCTGATTCACACTCCAGACTTCACCTTCTCCTTCTCCTTCTTCTACTTCTTCTGATTCACCCTCCAGACTTCACCTTCTCCTTCTCCTTCTTCTGCTTCTTCTGATTCACCCTCCAGACTTTACCTTCTCCTTCTCCTTCTTCTACTTCTACTGATTCACCCTCCAGACTTCACCTTCTCCTTCTCCTTCTTCTGCTTCTTCTGATTCACCCTCCAGACTTCAACTTCTCCTTCGTCTACTTCTTCTGATTCACCCTCCAGACTACACCTTCTCCTTCTCCTTCTTCTACTTCTTCTGATTCACCCTCCAGACTTCACCTTCTCCTTCTCCTTCTTCTGCTTCTTCTGATTCACCCTCCAGAATTCATCTTCTCCTTCTCCTTCTTCTGCTTCTTCTGATTCACCCTCCAGTCTTCACCTTCTCCTTCTTCTGCTTCTTCTGCTTCGCCCTCCAGACTTCACCTTCTCCTTCTCTTTCTTCTGCTTCTTCTGATTCACCCTCCAGACTTCACCTTCTCCTTCTCCTTCTTCTGATTCTTCTGATTCACCCTCCAGACTTCACCTTCTCCTTCTCCTTCTTCTGCTTCTTCTGATTCACCCTCCTGACTTCACCTTCTCCTTCTCCTTCTTCTGCTTCTTCTGATTCACCATCTTGACTTCACCTTCTCCTTCTCCTTCTTCTACTTCTTCTGCTTCACCCTCCAGACTTCACCTTCTTCTTCTCCTTCTTCTACTTCTTCTGATTCACCCTCCAGTCTTCACCTTCTCCTTCTCCTTCTTCTGCTTCTTCTGCTTCACCCTCCAGACTTCACCTTCTCCTTCTCTTTCTTCTGCTTCTTCTGATTCACCCTCCAGACTTCACCTTCTCCTTCTCCTTCTTCTGATTCACCCTCCAGACTTCACCTTCTCCTTCTCCTTCTTCTGCTTCTTCTGATTCACCCTCCTGACTTCACCTTCTCCTTCTCCTTCTTCTACTTCTTCTGATTCACCATCCTGACTTCACCTTCTCCTTCTCCTTCTTCTACTTCTTCTGCTTCACCCTCCAGACTTCACCTTCTCCTTCTCCTTCTTCTACTTCTTTTGATTCACCCTCCAGACTTCACCTTCTCCTTCTCCTTCTTCTGCTTCTTCTGATTCAACCTCCAGACTTAACCTTCTCCGTCTCCTTATTCTGCTTCTTCTGATTCACCCTCCAGACTTCACCTTCTCCTTCTCCTTCTTCTGCTTCTTCTGATTCACCCTCCAGACTTCATCTTCTCCTTCTCCTTCTTCTGCTTCTTCTGATTCACCCTCCAGACCTCACCTTCTCCTTCACCTTCTTCTGCTTCTTCTGATTCACCCTCCAGACTTCACCTTCTCCTTCTCCTTCTTCTACTTCTTCTGATTCACCCTCCAGACTTCACCTTCTCCTTCTCCTTCTTCTACTTCTTCTGATTCACGCTCCAGACTTCACCTTCTCCTTCTCCTTCTTCTGCTTCTTCTGATTCACCCTCCAGACTTCACCTTCTCCTTCTCCTTCTTCTGCTTCTTCTGATTCACCCTCGAGACTTCACCTTCTCCTTCTCCTTCTTCTGCTTCTTCTGATTCACCCTCCAGACTTCACCTTCTCCTTCTCCTTCTTCTGCTTCTTCTGATTCACCCTCCAGACCTCACCGTCTCCTTCTACTTCTTCTACTTCTTCTGATTCACCCTCCAGACTTCATCTTCTCCTTCTCCTTCTTCTGCTTCTTCTGATTCACCCTCCAGACTTCACCTTCTCCTTCTCCTTCTTCTGCTTCTTCTGATTCACCCTCCAGACTTCACCTTCTCCTTCTCCTTCTTCTACTTCTTCTGATTCACCCTCCAGACTTCATCTTCTCCTTCTCCTTCTTCTACTTCTTCTGATTCACCCTCCAGTCTTCACCTTCTCGTTCTCCTTCTTCTGCTTCTTCTGATTCACCCTCCAGACTTCACCTTCTCCTTCTCCTTCTTCTGCTTCTTCTGATTCACCCTCCAGACCTCACCTTCTCCTTCTACTTCTTCTACTTCTTCTGATTCACCCTCCAGACTTCATCTTCTCCTTCTCCTTCTTCTGCTTCTTCTGATTCACCCTCCAGACTTCACCTTCTCCTTCTCCTTCTTCTGCTTCTTCCGATTCACCCTCCTGACTACACCTTCTCCTTCTCCTCCTTCTACTTCTTCTGATTCACCCTCCTGACTTCACCTTCTCCTTCTCCTTCTTCTACGTCTTCTGCTTCACCCTCCAGACTTCACCCTCTCCTTCCCCTTCTTCTACTTCTTCTGATTCACCCTCCAAACTTCACCTTCTCCTTCTCCTTCTTCTACTTCTTCTGATTCACCCTCCAGACTTCACCTTCTCCTTCTCCTTCTTCTACTTCTTCTGATTCACCCTCCAGTCTTCACCTTCTCCTTCTCCTTCTTCTGCTTCTTCTGCTTCACCCTCCAGACTTCTCCTTCTCCTTCTCTTTCTTCTGCTTCTTCTGATTCACCCTCCAGACTTCACCTTCTCCTTCTCCTTCTTCTGCTTCTTCTGATTCACCCTCCAGACTTCACCTTCTCCTTCTCCTTCTTCTGCTTCTTCTGATTCACCCTCGAGACTTCACCTTCTCCTTCTCCTTCTTCTGCTTCTTCTGATTCACCCTCCAGACTTCACCTTCTCCTTCTCCTTCTTCTGCTTCTTCTGATTCACCCTCCAGACCTCACCGTCTCCTTCTACTTCTTCTACTTCTTCTGATTCACCCTCCAGACTTCATCTTCTCCTTCTCCTTCTTCTGCTTCTTCTGATTCACCCTCCAGACTTCACCTTCTCCTTCTCCTTCTTCTGCTTCTTCTGATTCACCCTCCAGACTTCACCTTCTCCTTCTCCTTCTTCTACTTCTTCTGATTCACCCTCCAGACTTCATCTTCTCCTTCTCCTTCTTCTACTTCTTCTGATTCACCCTCCAGTCTTCACCTTCTCGTTCTCCTTCTTCTGCTTCTTCTGATTCACCCTCCAGACTTCACCTTCTCCTTCTCCTTCTTCTGCTTCTTCTGATTCACCCTCCAGACCTCACCTTCTCCTTCTACTTCTTCTACTTCTTCTGATTCACCCTCCAGACTTCATCTTCTCCTTCTCCTTCTTCTGCTTCTTCTGATTCACCCTCCAGACTTCACCTTCTCCTTCTCCTTCTTCTGCTTCTTCCGATTCACCCTCCTGACTACACCTTCTCCTTCTCCTCCTTCTACTTCTTCTGATTCACCCTCCTGACTTCACCTTCTCCTTCTCCTTCTTCTACGTCTTCTGCTTCACCCTCCAGACTTCACCCTCTCCTTCCCCTTCTTCTACTTCTTCTGATTCACCCTCCAAACTTCACCTTCTCCTTCTCCTTCTTCTGCTTCTTCTGATTCACCCTCCAGACTTCACCTTCTCCTTCTCCTTATTCTGTTCTTCTGATTCACCCTCCAGACTTCATCTTCTCCTTCTCCTTCTTCTGCTTCTTCTGATTCACCCTCCAGACTTCACCTTGTCCTTCTCCTTCTTCTGCTTCTTCTGATTCACCCTCCAGACTTCACCTTCTACTTCTCCTTCTTCTACTTCTTCTGATCCACCCTCCAGCTTCATCTTCTCCTTCTCCTTCTTCTGCTTCTTCTGATTCACCCTCCAGACTTCACCTTCTCCTTCTCCTTCTTCTGCTTCTTCTGATTCACCCTCTAGACTTCACCTTCTCCTTCTCCTTCTTCTACTTCTTCTGATTCACACTCCAGACTTCACCTTCTCCTTCTCCTTCTTCTACTTCTTCTGATTCACCCTCCAGACTTCACCTTCTCCTTCTCCTTCTTCTGCTTCTTCTTATTCACCCTCCAGACTTTACCTTCTCCTTCTCCTTCTTCTACTTCTACTGATTCACCCTCCAGACTTCACCTTCTCCTTCTCCTTCTTCTGCTTCTTCTGATTCACCCTCCAGACTTCACCTTATCCTTCGTCTACTTCTTCTGATTCACCCTCCAGACTACACCTTCTCCTTCTCCTTCTTCTACTTCTTCTGATTCACCCTCCAGACTTCACCTTCTCCTTCTCCTTCTTCTGCTTCTTCTGATTCACCCTCCAGACTTCACCTTCTCCTTCTCCTTCTTCTACTTCTTCTGATTCACCCTCCAGACTTCACCTTCTCCTTCTCCTTCTTCTACTTCTTCTGATTCACCCTCCAGACTTCATCTTCTCCTTCTCCTTCTTCTACTTATTCTGCTTCTCCCTCCCGACTTCACCTTCTCCTTCTCCTTCCTCTGATTCTTCTGATTCACCCTCCAGACTTCACCTTCTCCTTCTCCTTCTTCCACTTCTTCTGATTCACCCTCCAGACTTCACCTTCTCCTTCTCCTTCTTCTACTTCTTCTGATTCACCCTCCAGGCTTCACCTTCTCCTTCTCCTTCTTCTACTTCTTCTGATTCACCCTCCTGACTTCACCTTCTCCTTCTCCTTCTTCTGCTTCTTCTGCTTCACCCTCCAGACTTCACCTTCTCCTTCTCCTTCTTCTGCTTCTTCTGCTTCACCCTCCAGACTTTAACTTCTCCTTCTCCATCTTCTGCTTCTTCTGCTTCACCCTCCTGACTTCACCTTCTCCTTCTCCTTCTTCTCCTTCTTCTGATTCACCCTCCAGACTTCACCTTCTCCTTCTCCTTCTTCTGCTTCTTCTGCTTCACCCTCCAGACTTCACCTTCTCCTTCTCCTTCTTCTGCTTCTTCTGCTTCGCCCTCCAGACTTCACCTTCTCCTTCTCCTTCTCCTGCTTCTTCTGCTTCACCCTCCAGACTTCACCTTCTCCTTCTCCTTCTTCTGCTTCTTCTGCTTCACCCTCCTGACTTCACCTTCTCCTTCTCCTTCTTCTACTTCTTCTGATTCACCCTCCAGACGTCACCTTCTCCTTCTCCTTCTTCTGCATCATCTGCTTCACCCTCCAGACTTCACCTTCTCCTTCTCCTTCTTCTGCTTCTTCTGCTGCGCCCTCCAGACTTCACCTTCTCCTTTTCCTTCTTCTGCTTCTTCTGCTTCACCCTCCTGACCACACCTTCTCCTTCTCCTTCTTCTACTTCTTCTGCTTCACCCCCCTGACTTCACCTTCTCCTTCTCCTTCTTCTGCTTCTTCTGATTCACCCTCCTAACTTCACCTTCTCCTTCTCCTTCTTCTGCTTCTTCTGATTCACCCTCCTGACTTCACCTTCTCCTTCTCCTTCTTCTGCTTCTTCTGATTCACCCTCCAGACTTCACCTTCTCCTTCTCCTTCTTCTGCTTCTTCTGATTCACCCTCCAGACTTCACCTTCTCCTTCTCCTTCTTCTGCTTCTTCTGATTCACCCTCCAGACTTCACCTTCTCCTTCTCCTTCTTCTACTTCTTCTGATTCACCCTCCAGACTTCATCTTCTCCTTCTCCTTCTTCTGCTTCTTCTGATTCACCCTCCAGACTTCACCTTCTCCTTCTCCTTCTTCTGCTTCTTCTGATTCACCCTCCTGACTTCACCTTCTCCTTCTCCTTCTTCTACTTCTTCTGATTCACCCTCCTAACTTCACCTTCTCCTTCTCCTTCTTCTACTTCTTCTGCTTCACACTCCAGACTTCACCTTCTCCTTCTCCTTCTTCTACTTCTTCTGATTCACCCTCCAGACTTCACCTTCTCCTTCTCCTTCTTCTGCTTCTTCTGATTCACCCTCCAGACTTCACCAACTCCTTCTCCTTATTCTGCTTCTTCTGATTCACCCTCCATACTTCACTTTCTCCTTCTCCTTCTTCTGCTTCTTCTGATTCACCCTCCAGACTTCACCTTCTCCTTCTCCTTATTCTGTTCTTCTGATTCACCCTCCAGACTTCACCTTCTCCTTCTCCTTATTCTGTTCTTCTGATTCACCCTCCAGACTTCACCTTCTCCTTCTCCTTCTTCTGCTTCTTCTGCTTCACCCTCCTGACTTCACCTTCTCCTTCTCCTTCTTCTACTTCTTCTGATTCACCCTCCAGACTTCACCTTCTCCTTCTCCTTCTTCTGCATCATCTGCTTCACCCTCCAGACTTCACCTTCTCCTTCTCCTTCTTCTGCTTCTTCTGCTGCGACCTCCAGACTTCACCTTCTCCTTTTCCTTCTTCTGCTTCTTCTGCTTCACCCTCCTGACCACACCTTCTCCTTCTCCTTCTTCTACTTCTTCTGCTTCACCCCCCTAACTTCACCTTCTCCTTCTCCTTCTTCTGCTTCTTCTGATTCACCCTCCTAACTTCACCTTCTCCTTCTCCTTCTTCTACTTCTTCTGATTCACCCTCCAGACTTCACCTTCTCCTTCTCCTTCTTCTGCTTCTTCTGATTCACCCTCCAGACTTCACCTTCTCCTTCTCCTTATTCTGCTTCTTCTGATTCACCCTCCATACTTCACTTTCTCCTTCTCCTTCTTCTGCTTCTTCTGATTCACCCTCCAGACTTCACCTTCTCCTTCTCCTTCTTCTGCTTCTTCTGATTCACCCTCCAGACTTCACCTTCTCCTTCTCCTTCTTCTACTTCTTCTTATTCTCCCTCCAGACTTCATCTTCTCCTTCTCCTTCTTCTGCTTCTTCTGATTCACCCTCCAGACTTCACCTTCTCCTTCTCCTTCTTCTGCTTCTTCTGATTCACCCTCCAGACTTCACCTTCTCCTTCTCCTCCTTCTACTTCGACTGATTCACCCTCCAGTCTTCACCTTCTCCTTCTCATTCTTCTGCTTCTTCTGCTTCGCCCTCCAGACTTCACCTTCTCCTTCTCCTTCTTCTGCTTCTTCTGCTTCACCCTCCAGACTTCACCTTCTCCTTTTCCTTCTTCTGCTTCTTCTGCTTCACCCTCCTGACTTCACCTTCTCCTTCTCCTTCTTCTACTTCTTCTGATTCACCCTCCAGACTTCACCTTCTCCTTCTCCTTCTTCTGCTTCTTCTGCTTCACCCTCCAGACTTCATCTTCTCGTTCTCCTTCTTCTGCTGTGCCCTCCAGTCTTCACCTTCTCCTTCCCCTTCTTCTGCTTCTTCTGATTCACCCTCCTAACTTCACCTTCTCCTTCTCCTTCTTCTGCTTCTTCTGATTCACCCTCCTGACTTCACCTTCTCCTTCTCCTTCTTCTGCTTCTTCTGATTCACCCTCCAGACTTCACGGTCTCCTTCTCCTTCTTCTGCTTCTTCTGATTCACTCTCCAGACTTCATCTTCTCCTTCTCCTTCTTCTGCTTCATCTGATTCACCCTCCAGACTTCACCTTCTCCTTCTCCTTCTTCTGCTTCTTCTGATTCACCCCCCTGACTTCACCTTCTCCTTCTCCTTCTTCTGCTTCTTCTGATTCACCCTCCTAACTTCACCTCCTCCTTCTCCTTCTTCTGCTTCATCTGATTCACCCTCCTGACGTCACCTTCTCCTTCTCCTTCTTCTGCTTCTTCTGATTCACCCTCCAGACTTCATCTTCTCCTTCTCCTTCTTCTGCTTCTTCTGATTCACCATCCAGACTTCACCTTCTCCTTCTCCTTCTTCTGCTTCTTCTGATTCACCCTCCAGACTTCACCTTCTCCTTCTCCTTCTTCTACTTCTTCAGTTTCACCCTCCAGACTTCACCTTCTCCTTCTCCTTCTTCTACTTCTTCTGATTCACCCTCCAGACTTCACCTTCTCCTTCTCCTTCTTCTACTTCTTCTGCTTCTCCCTCCAGACTTCACCTTCTCCTTCTCCTTCTTCTGCTTCTTCTGATTCACCCTCCTGACTTCACCTTCTCCTTCTCCTTCTTCTGCTTCTTCTGCTTCACCCTCCAGACTTCACCTTCTCCTTCTCCTTCTTCTGCTTCTTCAGCTTCACCGTCCTAACTTCACCTTCTCCTTCTCCTTCTTCTACTTCTTCTGATTCACCCTCCAGACTTCACCTTCTCCTTCTCCTTCTTCTGCTTCTTCTGCTGCGCCCTCCAGACTTCACCTTCTCCTTTTCCTTCTTCTGCTTCTTCTGCTTCACCCTCCTGACTTCACCTTCTCCATCTCCTTCTTCTACTTCTTCTGCTTCACCCCCTGACTTCACCTTCTCCTTCTCCTTCTTCTGCTTCTTCTGATTCACCCTCCTAACTTCACCTTCTCCTTCTCCTTCTTCTGCTTCTTCTGATTCACCCTCCAGACTTCACCTTCTCCTTCTCCTTCGTCTACTTCTTCTGATTCACCCTCCAGACTACACCTTCTCCTTCTCCTTCTTCTACTTCTTCTGATTCACCCTCCAGACTTCACCTTCTCCTTCTCCTTCTTCTGCTTCTTCTGATTCACCCTCCAGACTTCACCTTCTCCTTCTCCTTCTTCTACTTCTTCTGATTCACCCTCCAGACTTCACCTTCTCCTTCGCCTTCTTCTACTTCTTCTGATTCACCCTCCAGACTTCATCTTCTCCTTCTCCTTCTTCTACTTCTTCTGCTTCTCCCTCCCGACTTCACCTTCTCCTTCTCCTTCCTCTGCTTCTTCTGATTCACCCTCCAGACTTCACCTTCTCCTTCTCCTTCTTCTACTTCTTCTGATTCACCCTCCAGACTTCACCTTCTCCTTCTCCTTCTCCTACTTCTTCTGATTCACCCTCCAGACTTCACCTTCTCCTTCTCCTTCTTCTACTTCTTCTGATTCACCCTCCTGACTTCACCTTCTCCTTCTCCTTCTTCTGCTTCTTCTGCTTCACCCTCCAGACTTCACCTTCTCCTTCTCCTTCTTCTGCTTCTTCTGCTTCACCCTCCAGACTTCACCTTCTCCTTCTCCATCTTCTGCTTCTTCTGCTTCACCCTCCTGACTTCACCTTCTCCTTCTCCTTCTTCTCCTTCTTCTGATTCACCCTCCAGACTTCAGCTTCTCCTTCTCCTTCTTCTGCTTCTTCTGCTTCACCCTCCAGACTTCACCTTCTCCTTCTCCTTCTTCTACTTCTTCTGCTTCGCCCTCCAGACTTCACCTTCTACTTCTTCTTCTCCTGCTTCTTCTGCTTCACCCTCCAGACTTCACCTTCTCCTTCTCCTTCTTCTGCTTCTTCTGCTTCACCCTCCTGACTTCACCTTTTCCTTCTCCTTCTTCTACTTCTTCTGATTCACCCTCCAGACTTCACCTTCTCCTTCTCCTTCTTCTGCATCATCTGCTTCACCCTCCAGACTTCACCTTCTCCTTCTCCTTCTTCTGCTTCTTCTTCTGCGCCCTCCAGACTTCACCTTCTCCTTTTCCTTCTTCTGCTTCTTCTGCTTCACCCCCCTGACTTCACCTTCTCCTTCTCCTTCTTCTGCTGCTTCTGATTCACCCTCCTAACTTCACCTTCTCCTTCTCCTTCTTCTGCTTCTTCTGATGCACCCTCCTGACTTCACCTTCTCCTTCTCCTTCTTCTGCTTCTTCTGATTCACCCTCCAGACTTCACCTTCTCCTTCTACTTCTTCTGCTTCTTCTGATTCACCCTCCAGACTTCACCTTCTCCTTCTCCTTCTTCTGCTTCTTCTGATTCACCCTCCAGACTTCACCTTCTCCTTCTCCTTCTTCTACTTCTTCTGATTCACCCTCCAGACTTCATCTTCTCCTTCTCCTTCTTCTGCTTCTTCTGATTCACCCTCCAGACTTCACCTTCTCCTTCTCCTTCTTCTGCTTCTTCTGATTCACCCTCCAGACTTCACCTTCTCCTTCTCCTTCTTCTACTTCTTCAGATTCACCCTCCAGACTTCATCTTCTCCTTCTCCTTCTTCTGCTTCTTCTGATTCACCCTCCAGACTTCACCTTCTCCTTCTCTTTCTTCTACTTCTTCTGATTCACCCTCCAGACTTCATCTTCTCCTTCTCCTTCTTCTGCTTCTTCTGATTCACCCTCCAGACTTCACCTTCTCCTTCTCCTTCTTCTGCTTCTTCTGATTCACCCTCCAGACTTCACCTTCTGCTTCTCCTTCTTCTACTTCTACTGATTCACCCTCCAGTCTTCACCTTCTCCTTCTTCTGCTTCTTCTGCTTCGCCCTCCAGACTTCACCTTCTCCTTCTCCTTCTTCTGCTTCTTCTGCTTCACCCTCCAGACTTCACCTTCTCCTTCTCCTTCTTCTGCTTCTTCTGCTTCACCCTCCTGACTTCATCTTCTCCTTCTCCTTCTTCTACTTCTTCTGATTCACCCTCCAGACTTCACCTTCTCCTTCTCCTTCTTCTGCTTCTTCTGCTTCACCCTCCAGACTTCATCTTCTCGTTCTCCTTCTTCTGCTGTGCCCTCCAGTCTTCACCTGCTCCTTCTCCTTCTTCTGCTTCTTCTGCTTCACCCTCCTGACTTCACCTTCTCCTTCTCCTTCTTCTACTTCTTCTGATTCACCCCCCTGACTTCACCTTCTCCTTCTCCTATTTCTGCTTCTTCTGATTCACCCTCCTAACTTCACCTTCTCCTTCTCCTTCTTCTGCTTCTTCTGATTCAACCTCCAGACTTCACCTTCTCCTTCTCGTTCTTCTACCTCTTCTGCTTCACCCTCCTGACTTCACCTTCTCCTTCTCCTTCTACTTCTTCTGATTCACCATCCAGACTTCACCTTCTCCTTCTCCTTCTTCTGCTTCTTCTGCTTCACCCTACAGACTTCACCTTCTCCTTCTCCTTCTTCTGCTTCTTCTGCTGCGCCCTCCAGACTTCACCTTCTCCTTCTCCTTCTTCTGCTTCTTCCGCTTCACCCTCCTGACTTCACCTTCTCCTTCTCCTTCTTCTACTTCTTCTGCTTCACCCCTCTGACTTCACCTTCTCCTTCTCCTTCTTCTGCTTCTTCTGATTCACCCTCCTAACTTCACCTTCTCCTTCTCCTTCTGCTGCTTCTTCTGATTCACCCTCCTGACATCACCTTCTCCTTCTCCTTCTTCTGCTTCTTCTGATTCACCCTCCAGACCTCACCTTCTCCTTCTCCTTCTTCTATTTCTTCTGATTCACCCTCCAGAATTCATCTTCTCCTTCTCCTTCTTCTGCTTCTTCTGATTCACCCTCCAGACTTCACCTTCTCCTTCTCCTTCTTCTGCTTCTTCTGATTCAACCTCCAGACTTCACCTTCTCCTTCTCGTTCTTCTACCTCTTCTGATTCACCCTCCAGACTTCACCTTCTCCTTCTCCTTCTTCTACTTCTTCTGATTCACCCTCCAATCTTCACCTTCTCCTTCTCCTTCTTCTGCTTCTTCTGCTTCACCCTCCAGACTTCACCTTCTCCTTCTCTTTCTTCTGCTTCTTCTGATTCACCCTCCAGACTTCACCTTCTCCTTCTCCTTCTTCTGATTCTTCTGAATCACCCTCCAGACTTCACCTTCTCCTTCTCCTTCTTCTACTTCTTCTGATTCACCCTCCTGACTTCACCTTCTCCTTCTCCTTCTTCTACTTCTTCTGATTCACCATCCTGACTTCACCTTCTCCTTCTCCTTCTTCTACTTCTTCTGCTTCACCCTCCAGACTTCACCTTCTCCTTCTTCTTCTACTTCTTCTGATTCACCCTCCAGACTTCACCTTCTCCTTCTCCTTCTTCTGCTTCTTCTGATTCACCCTCCAGACTTCACCTTCTCCTTCTCCTTATTCTGCTTCTTCTGATTCACCCTCCAGACTTCACCTTCTCCTTCTCCTTCTTCTGCTTCTTCTGATTCACCCTCCAGACTTCACCTTCTCCTTCTCCTTCTTCTGCTTATTCTGATTCACCCTCCAGACTTCACCTTCTCCTTCTCCTTCTTCTACTTCTTCTGATTCACCCTCCAGACTTCATCTTCTCCTTCTCCTTCTTCTGCTTCTTCTGATTCACCCTCCAGACTTCACCTTCTCCTTCTCCTTCTTCTGCTTCTTCTGATTCACCCTCCAGACTTCACCTTCTCCTTCTCCTTCTTCTACTTCTTCTGATTCACCTTCCAGACTTCACCTTCTCCTTCTCCTTCTCCTACTTCTTCTGATTCACCCTCCAGACTTCACCTTCTCCTTCTCCTTCTTCTGCTTCTTCTGATTCACCCTCCAGACTTCACCTTCTCCTTCTCCTACCTCTGCTTCTTCTGATTCACCCTCCAGACTTCACCTTCTCCTTCTCCTTCTTCTGCTTCTTCTGATTCACCCTCCAGACTTCACCGACTCCTTCTCCTTCTTCTGCTTCTTCTGATTCACACTTCGGACCTCACCTTCTCCTTCTCCTTCTTCTACTTCTTCTGATTCACCCTCCAGACTTCATCTTCTCCTTCTCCCACTTCTGCTTCTTCTGATTCACCCTCCAGACTTCACCTTCTCCTTCTCCTTCTTCTACTTCTTCTGATTCACCCTCCAGACTTCACCTTCTCCTTCGCCTTCTTCTACTTCTTCTGATTCACCCTCCAGTCTTCACCTTCTCGTTCTCCTTTTTCTGCTTCTTCTGCTTCACCCTCCAGACTTCACCTTCTCCTTCTCTTTCTTCTGCTTCTTCTGATTGACCCTCCAGACTTCACCTTCTCCTTCTCCTTCTTCTGATTCTTCTGATTCACCCTCCAGACTTCACCTTCTCCTTCTCCTTCTGCTTCTTCTGATTCACCCTCCTGACTACACCTTCTCCTTCTCCTTCTTCTACTTCTTCTGATTCACCCTCCTGACTTCACCTTCTCCTTCTCCTTCTTCTACTTCTTCTGCTTCACCCTCCAGACTTCACCTTCTCCTTCTCCTTCTTCTACTTCGTCTGATTCACCCTCCAGACCACCTTCTCCTTCTCCTTCTTCAGCTTCTTCTGATTCACCCTCCAGACTTCACCTTCTCCTTCTCCTTATTCTGCTTCTTCTGATTCACCCTCCAGACTTCACCTTCTCCTTCTCCTTCTTCTGCTTCTTCTGATTCACCCTCCAGACATCACCTTCTCCTTCTCCTTCTTCTGCTTCTTCTGATTCACCCTCCAGGCTTCACCTTCTCCTTCTCCTTCTTCTCCTTCTTCTGATTCACCCTCCAGACTTCATCTTCTCCTTCTCCTTATTCTGCTTCTTCTGATTCACCCTCCAGACTTCACCTTCTCCTTCTCCTTCTTCTGCTTCTTCTGATTCACCCTCCAGACTTCTCCTTCTCCTTCTCCTTCTTCTCCTTCTTCTGATTCATCCTCCAGACTTCACCTTCTCCTTCTCCTTCTTCTACTTCTTCTGATTCACCCTCCAGACTTCACCTTCTCCTTCTACTTCTTCTGCTTCTTCTGATTCACCCTCCAGACTTCACCTTCTCATTCTCCTTCTTCTGCTTCTTCTGATTCACCCTCCAGACTTCACCTTCTCCTTCTCCTTCTTCTGCTTCTTCTGATTCACCCTTCAGACTTCACCTTCTCCTTCTCCTTTTTCTGCTTCTTCTGATTCACCCTCCAGACCTCACCTTCTCCTTCTCCTTCTTCTACTTCTTCTGATTCACCCTCCAGACTTCATCTTCTCCTTCTCCTTCTTCTGCTTCTTCTGATTCACCCTCCAGACTTCACCTTCTCCTTCTCCTTCTTCTGCTTCTTCTGATTCACCCTCCAGACTTCGCCTTCTCCTTCTCCTTCTACTTCTTCTGATTCACCCTCCAGGCTTCACCTTCTCTTTCTCCTTCTTCTACTTCTTCTGATTCACCCTCCAGTCTTCACCTTCTCCTTCTCCTTCTTCTGCTTCTTCTGATTCACCCTCCAGACTTCACCTTCTCCTTCTCCTTCTTCTGCTTCTTCTGATTCACCCTCCTGACTTCACCTTCTCCTTCTCCTTCTTCTCCTTCTTCTGCTTCGCCCTCCAAACTTCACCTTCTCCTTCTCCTTGTTCTGCTTCTTCTGCTTCACCCTCCAGACTTCACCTTCTACTTCTACTTCTTCTGCTTCTTCTGCTTCACCCTCCTGACTTCACCTTCTCCTTCTCCTTCTTCTACTTCTTCTGATTCACCCTCCAGACTTCACCTTCTCCTTCTCCTTCTTCTGCTTATTCTGATTCACCCTCCAGACTTCACCTTCTCCTTCTCCTTCTTCTACTTCTTCTGATTCACCCTCCAGACTTCATCTTCTCCTTCTCCTTCTTCTGCTTCTTCTGATTCACCCTCCAGACTTCACCTTCTCCTTCTCCTTCTTCTGCTTCTTCTGATTCACCCTCCAGACTTCACCTTCTCCTTCTCCTTCTTCTACTTCTTCTGATTCACCTTCCAGACTTCACCTTCTCCTTCTCCTTCTCCTACTTCTTCTGATTCACCCTCCAGACTTCACCTTCTCCTTCTCCTTCTTCTGCTTCTTCTGATTCACCCTCCAGACTTCACCTTCTCCTTCTCCTACCTCTGCTTCTTCTGATTCACCCTCCAGACTTCACCTTCTCCTTCTCCTTCTTCTGCTTCTTCTGATTCACCCTCCAGACTTCACCGACTCCTTCTCCTTCTTCTGCTTCTTCTGATTCACACTTCGGACCTCACCTTCTCCTTCTCCTTCTTCTACTTCTTCTGATTCACCCTCCAGACTTCATCTTCTCCTTCTCCCACTTCTGCTTCTTCTGATTCACCCTCCAGACTTCACCTTCTCCTTCTCCTTCTTCTGCTTCTTCTGATTCACCCTCCAGACTTCACCTTCTCCTTCTCCTTCTTCTACTTCTTCTGATTCACCCTCCAGACTTCACCTTCTCCTTCTCCTTCTTCTACTTCTTCTGATTCACCCTCCAGTCTTCACCTTCTCGTTCTCCTTTTTCTGCTTCTTCTGCTTCACCCTCCAGACTTCACCTTCTCCTTCTCTTTCTTCTGCTTCTTCTGATTCACCCTCCAGACTTCACCTTCTCCTTCTCCTTCTTCTGATTCTTCTGATTCACCCTCCAGACTTCACCTTCTCCTTCTCCTTCTTCTGCTTCTTCTGATTCACCCTCCTGACTTCACCTTCTCCTTCTCCTTCTTCTACTTCTTCTGATTCACCCTCCAGACTTCACCTTCTCCTTCTCCTTCTTCAGCTTCTTCTGATTCACCCTCCAGACTTCACCTTCTCCTTCTCCTTATTCTGCTTCTTCTGATTCACCCTCCAGACTTCACCTTCTCCTTCTCCTTCTTCTGCTTCTTCTGATTCACCCTCCAGACATCACCTTCTCCTTCTCCTTCTTCTGCTTCTTCTGATTCACCCTCCAGGCTTCACCTTCTCCTTCTCCTTCTTCTCCTTCTTCTGATTCACCCTCCAGACTTCATCTTCTCCTTCTCCTTATTCTGCTTCTTCTGATTCACCCTCCAGACTTCACCTTCTCCTTCTCCTTCTTCTGCTTCTTCTGATTCACCCTCCAGACTTCTCCTTCTCCTTCTCCTTCTTCTCCTTCTTCTGATTCACCCTCCAGACTTCACCTTCTCCTTCTCCTTCTTCTACTTCTTCTGATTCACCCTCCAGACTTCACCTTCTCCTTCTACTTCTTCTGCTTCTTCTGATTCACCCTCCAGACTTCACCTTCTCATTCTCCTTCTTCTGCTTCTTCTGATTCACCCTCCAGACTTCACCTTCTCCTTCTCCTTCTTCTGCTTCTTCTGATTCACCCTTCAGACTTCACCTTCTCCTTCTCCTTTTTCTGCTTCTTCTGATTCACCCTCCAGACCTCACCTTCTCCTTCTCCTTCTTCTACTTCTTCTGATTCACCCTCCAGACTTCACCTTCTCCTTCTCCTTCTTCTACTTCTTCTGATTCACCCTCCAGTCTTCACCTTCTCCTTCTCCTTCTTCTGCTTCTTCTGATTCACCCTCCAGACTTCACCTTCTCCTTCTCCTTCTTCTGCTTCTTCTGATTCACCCTCCTGACTTCACCTTCTCCTTCTCCTTCTTCTCCTTCTTCTGCTTCACCCTCCAGAATTCACCTTCTCCTTCTCCTTCTTCTCCTTCTTCTGCTTCACCCTCCAGACTTCACCTTCTCCTTCTCCTTGTTCTGCTTCTTCTGCTTCACCCTCCAGACTTCACCTTCTACTTCTCCTTCTTCTGCTTCTTCTGCTTCACCCTCCTGACTTCACCTTCTCCTTCTCCTTCTTCTACTTCTTCTGATTCACCATCCAGACTTCACCTTCTCCTTCTCCTTCTTCTGCTTCTTCTGCTTCACCCTACAGACTTCACCTTCTCCTTCTCCTTCTTCTGCATCTTCTGCTGCGCCCTCCAGACTTCACCTTCTCCTTCTCCTTCTTCTGCTTCTTCTGCTTCACCCTCCTGACTTCACCTTCTCCTTCTCCTTCTTCTACTTCTTCTGCTTCTCACCCCTGACTTCGCCTTCTCCTTCTCCTTCTTCTGCTTCTTCTGATTCACCCTCCTAACTTCACCTTCTCCTTCTCCTTCTTCTGCTTCTTCTGATTCACCCTCCTGACATCACCTTCTCCTTCTCCTTCTGCTTCTTCTGATTCACCCTCCAGACTTCACCTTCTCCTTCTCCTTCTTCTGCTTCTTCTGATTCACCCTCCAGACTTCACCTTCTCCTTCTCCTTCTTCTGCTTCTTCTGATTCACCCTCCAGACCTCACCTTCTCCTTCTCCTTCTTCTACTTCTTCTGATTCACCCTCCAGAATTCATCTTCTCCTTCTCCTTCTTCTGCATCTTCTGATTCACCCTCCAGACTTCACCTTCTCCTTCTCCTTCTTCTGCTTCTTCTGATTCACCCTCCAGACTTCACCTTCTCCTTCTCCTTCTTCTACTTCTTCTGATTCACCCTCCAGACTTCACCTTCTCCTTCTCCTTCTTCTACTTCTTCTGATTCACCCTCCAGTCTTCACCTTCTCCTTCTCCTTCTTCTGCTTCTTCTGCTTCACCCTCCAGACTTCACCTTCTCCTTCTCCTTCTTCTGATTCTTCTGATTCACCCTCCAGACTTCACCTTCTCCTTCTCTTCTTCTGCTTCTTCTGATTCACCCTCCTGACTTCACCTTCTCCTTCTCCTTCTTCTACTCCTTCTGATTCACCATCCTGACTTCACCTTCTCCTTCTCCTTCTTCTACTTCTTCTGCTTCACCCTCCAGACTTCACCTTCTCCTTCTCCTTCTTCTGATTCTTCTGATTCACCCTCCAGACTTCAACTTCTCCTTCTCCTTCTGCTTCTTCTGATTCACCCTCCTGACTTCATCTTCTCCTTCTCCTTCTTCTACTTCTTCTGATTCACCATCCTGACTTCACCTTCTCCTTCTCCTTCTTCTACTTCTTCTTCTTCACCCTCCAGACTTCACCTTCTCCTTCTCCTTCTTCTACGTCTTCTGATTCACCCTCCAGACTTCACCTTCTCCTTCTCCTTCTTCTGCTTCTTCTGATTCACCCTCCAGACTTCACCTTCTCCTTCTCCTTCTTCTGCTTCTTCTGATTCACCCTCCAGACTTCACCTTCTCCTTCTACTTCTTCTACTTCTTCTGATTCACCCTCCAGACTTCATCTTCTCCTTCTCCTTCTTCTACTTCTTCTGCTTCACCCCCCTGACTTCACCTTCTCCTTCTCCTTCTTCTGCTTCTTCTGATTCACCCTCCTAACTTCACCTTCTCCTTCTCCTTCTTCTGCTTCTTCTGATTCACCCTCCAGACTTCACCTTCTCCTTCTCCTTCGTCTACTTCTTCTGATTCACCCTCCAGACTACACCTTCTCCTTCTCCTTCTTCTACTTCTTCTGATTCACCCTCCAGACTTCACCTTCTCCTTCTCCTTCTTCTGCTTCTTCTGATTCACCCTCCAGACTTCACCTTCTCCTTCTCCTTCTTCTACTTCTTCTGATTCACCCTCCAGACTTCACCTTCTCCTTCGCCTTCTTCTACTTCTTCTGATTCACCCTCCAGACTTCATCTTCTCCTTCTCCTTCTTCTACTTCTTCTGCTTCTCCCTCCCGACTTCACCTTCTCCTTCTCCTTCCTCTGCTTCTTCTGATTCACCCTCCAGACTTCACCTTCTCCTTCTCCTTCTTCTACTTCTTCTGATTCACCCTCCAGACTTCACCTTCTCCTTCTCCTTCTCCTACTTCTTCTGATTCACCCTCCAGACTTCACCTTCTCCTTCTCCTTCTTCTACTTCTTCTGATTCACCCTCCTGACTTCACCTTCTCCTTCTCATTCTTCTGCTTCTTCTGCTTCACCATCCAGACTTCACCTTCTCCTTCTCCTTCTTCTGCTTCTGCTGCTTCACCCTTCAGACTTCACCTTCTCCTTCTCCATCTTCTGCTTCTTCTGCTTCACCCTCCTGACTTCACCTTCTCCTTCTCCTTCTTCTCCTTCTTCTGATTCACCCTCCAGACTTCATCTTCTCCTTCTCCTTCTTCTGCTTCTTCTGATTCACCCTCCTGACTTCACCTTCTCCTTCTCCTTCTTCTGCTTCTTCTGCTTCACCATCCAGACTTCACCTTCTCCTTCTCCTTCTTCTGCTTCTTCTGCTTCACCCTTCAGACTTCACCTTCTCCTTCTCCATCTTCTGCTTCTTCTGCTTCACCCTCCTGACTTCACCTTCTCCTTCTCCTTCTTCTCCTTCTTCTGATTCACCCTCCAGACTTCAGCTTCTCCTTCTCCTTCTTCTGCTTCTTCTGCTTCACCCTCCAGACTTCACCTTCTCCTTCTCCTTCTTCTACTTCTTCTGCTTCGCCCTCCAGACTTCACCTTCTCCTTCTCCTTCTCCTGCTTCTTCTGCTTCACCCTCCAGACTTCACCTTCTCCTTCTCCTTCTTCTGCTTCTTCTGCTTCACCCTCCTGACTTCACCTTTTCCTTCTCCTTCTTCTACTTCTTCTGATTCACCCTCCAGACTTCACCTTCTCCTTCTCCTTCTTCTGCATCATCTGCTTCACCCTCCAGACTTCACCTTCACCTTCTCCTTCTTCTGCTTCTTCTGCTGCGCCCTCCAGACTTCACCTTCTCCTTTTCCTTCTTCTGCTTCTTCTGCTTCACCCCCCTGACTTCACCTTCTCCTTCTCCTTCTTCTGCTGCTTCTGATTCACCCTCCTAACTTCACCTTCTCCTTCTCCTTCTTCTGCTTCTTCTGATTCACCCTCCTGACTTCACCTTCTCCTTCTCCTTCTTCTGCTTCTTCTGATTCACCCTCCAGACTTCACCTTCTCCTTCTACTTCTTCTGCTTCTTCTGATTCACCCTCCAGACTTCACCTTCTCCTTCTCCTTCTTCTGCTTCTTCTGATTCACCCTCCAGACTTCACCTTCTCCTTCTCCTTCTTCTACTTCTTCTGATTCACCCTCCAGACTTCATCTTCTCCTTCTCCTTCTTCTGCTTCTTCTGATTCACCCTCCAGACTTCACCTTCTCCTTCTCCTTCTTCTGCTTCTTCTGATTCACCCTCCAGACTTCACCTTCTCCTTCTCCTTCTTCTACTTCTTCTGATTCACCGTCCAGACTTCATCTTCTCCTTCTCCTTCTTCTGCTTCTTCTGATTCACCCTCCAGACTTCACCTTCTCCTTCTCTTTCTTCTACTTCTTCTGATTCACCCTCCAGACTTCATCTTCTCCTTCTCCTTCTTCTGCTTCTTCTGATTCACCCTCCAGACTTCACCTTCTCCTTCTCCTTCTTCTGCTTCTTCTCATTCACCCTCCAGACTTCACCTTCTGCTTCTCCTTCTTCTACTTCTACTGATTCACCCTCCAGTCTTCACCTTCTCCTTCTTCTGCTTCTTCTGCTTCGCCCTCCAGACTTCACCTTCTCCTTCTCCTTCTTCTGCTTCTTCTGCTTCACCCTCCAGACTTCACCTTCTCCTTCTCCTTCTTCTGCTTCTTCTGCTTCACCCTCCTGACTTCATCTTCTCCTTCTCCTTCTTCTACTTCTTCTGATTCACCCTCCAGACTTCACCTTCTCCTTCTCCTTCTTCTGCTTCTTCTGCTTCACCCTCCAGACTTCATCTTCTCGTTCTCCTTCTTCTGCTGTGCCCTCCAGTCTTCACCTGCTCCTTCTCCTTCTTCTGCTTCTTCTGCTTCACCATCCTGACTTCACCTTCTCCTTCTCCTTCTTCTACTTCTTCTGATTCACCCCCCTGACTTCACCTTCTCCTTCTCCTATTTCAGCTTCTTCTGATTCACCCTCCGAACTTCACCTTCTCCTTCTCCTTCTTCTGCTTCTTCTGATTCACCCTCCTGACTTCACCTTCTCCTTCTCCATCTTCTGCTACTTCTGATTCACCCTCCAGACTTTACGTTCTCCTTCTCCTTCTTCTGCTTCTTCTGATTCACCCTCCAGACTTCACCTTCTCCTTCTCCTTCTTCTGCTTCATCTGATTCACCCTCCAGACTTCACCTTCTCCTTCTCCTTATTCTGCTTCTTCTGATTCACCCCCCTGACTTCACCTTCTCCTTCTCCTTCTTCTGCTTCTTCCGATTCACCCTCCTAACTTCACCTCCTCCTTCTCCTTCTTCTGCTTCATCTGTTTCACCCTCCTGACGTCACCTTCTCCTTCTCCTTCTTCTGCTTCTTCTGATTCACCCTCCAGACTTCACCTTCTCCTTCTCCTTCTTCTGCTTCTTCTGATACACCCTCCAGACTTCACCTTCTCCTTCTCCTTCTTCTGCTTCTTCTGATTCACCCTCCAGACTTCACCTTCTCCTTCTCCTTCTTCTACTTCTTCTGATTCACCCTCCAGACTTCACCTTCTCCTTCTCCTTCTTCTGCTTCTGCAGCTTCACCGTCCTAACTTCACCTTCTCCTTCTCCTTCTTCTACTTCTTCTGATTCACCCTCCAGACTTCACCTTCTTCTGCTTCTTCTGCTGCGCCCTCCAGACTTCACCTTCTCCTTTTCCTTCTTCTGCTTCTTCTGCTTCACCCTCCTGACTTCACCTTCTCCTTCTCCTTCTTCTACTTCTTCTGCTTCACCCCCCTGACTTCACCTTCTCCTTCTCCTTCTTCTGCTTCTTCTGATTCACCCTCCTAACTTCACCTTCCCCTTCTCCTTCTTCTGCTTCTTCTGATTCACTCTCCTGACTTCACCTTCTTCTCCTTCTTCTGCTTCTTCTGATTCACCCTCCAGACTTCACCTTCTCCTTCTCCTTCTTCTGCTTCTTCTGACTCACCCTCCAGACTTCACCTTCTCCTTCTCCTTCTTCTGCTTCTTCTGATTCACCCTCCTGACTTCACCTTCTCCTTCTCCTTCTTCTGCTACTTCTGATTCACCCTCCAGACTTCACGTTCTCCTTCTCCTTCTTCTGCTTCTTCTGATTCACCCTCCAGACTTCACCTTCTCCTTCTCCTTCTTCTGCTTCATCTGATTCACCCTCCAGACTCCACCTTCTCCTTCTCCTTATTCTGCTTCTTCTGATTCACCCCCCTGACTTCACCTTCTCCTTCTCCTTCTTCTGCTTCTTCCGATTCACCCTCCTAACTTCACCTCCTCCTTCTCCTTCTTCTGCTTCATCTGATTCACCCTCCTGACGTCACCTTCTCCTTCTCCTTCTTCTGCTTCTTCTGATTCACCCTCCAGACTTCACCTTCTCCTTCTCCTTCTTCTGCTTCTTCTGATTCACCCTCCAGACTTCACCTTCTCCTTCTCCTTCTTCTGCTTCTTCTAATTCACCCTCCAGACTTCACCTTCTCCTTCTCTTTCTTCTACTTCTTCTGATTCACCCTCCAGACTTCACCTTCTCCTTCTCCTTCTTCTACTTCTTCTGATTCACCCTCCAGTCTTCACCTTCTCCTTCTCCTTCTTCTACTTCTTCTGCTTCTCCCTCCAGACTTCACCTTCTCCTTCTCCTTCTTCTGCTTCTTCTGATTCACCCTCCTGACTTCACCTTCTCCTTCTCCTTCTTCTGCTTCTTCTGCTTCACCCTCCAGACTTCACCTTCTCCTTCTCCTTCTTCTGCTTCTGCAGCTTCACCGTCCTAACTTCACCTTCTCCTTCTCCTTCTTCTACTTCTTCTGATTCACCCTCCAGACTTCACCTTCTCCGTCTCCTTCTTCTGCTTCTTCTGCTGCGCCCTCCAGACTTCACCTTCTCCTTTTCCTTCTTCTGCTTCTTCTGCTTCACCCTCCTGACTTCACCTTCTCCTTCTCCTTCTTCTACTTCTTCTGCTTCACCCCCCTGACTTCACCTTCTCCTTCTCCTTCTTCTGCTTCTTCTGATTCACCCTCCTAACTTCACCTTCTCCTTCTCCTTCTTCTGCTTCTTCTGATTCACTCTCCTGACTTCACCTTCTCCTTCTCCTTCTTCTGCTTCTTCTGATTCACCCTCCAGACTTCACCTTCTCCTTCTCCTTCTTCTGCTTCTTCTGATTCACTCTCCAGACTTCAACTTCTCCTTCTCCTTCTTCTGCTTCTTCTGATTCACCCTATAGACCGCACCTTCTCCTTCTCCTTCTTCTACTTCTTCTGATTCACCCTCCAGACTTCATCTTCTCCTTCTCCTCCTTCTGCTTCTTCTGATTCACCCTCCAGACTTCACCTTCTCCTTCTCCTTCTTCTGCTTCTTCTGATTCACACTCCAGACTTCACCTTCTCCTTCGCCTTCTTCTACTTCTTCTGGTTCACCCTCCAGACTTCACCTTCTCCTTCTCCTTCTTCTACTTCTTCTGATTCACCCTCCAGTCTTCACCTTCTCCTTCTCCTTCTTCTGCTTCTTCTGCTTCACCCTCCAGACTTCACCTTCTCCTTCTCTTTCTTCTGCTTCTTCTGATTCAGCCTCCAGACTTCACCTTCTCCTTCTCCTTCTTCTGATTCTTCTGATTCACCCTCCAGACTTCACCTTCTCCTTCTCCTTCTTCTGCTTCTTCTGATTCACCCTCCTGACTTCACCTTCTCCTTCTCCTTCTTCTACTTATTCTGATTCACCCTCCTGACTTCACCTTCTCCTTCTCCTTCTTCTACTTCTTCTGATTCACCCTCCAGACTTCACCTTCTCCTTCTCCTTCTTCTCCTTCTTCTGATTCACCCTCCAGACTTCACCTTCTCCTTCTCCTTATTCTGCTTCTTCTGATTCACCCTCCAGACTTCACTTTCTCCTTCTCCTTCTTCTGCTTCTTCTGATTCACCCTCCAGACTTCACCTTCTCCTTCTCCTTCTTCTGCTTGTTCTGATTCAACCTCCAGACTTCACCTTCTCCTTCTCCTTCTTCTACTTCTTCTGATTCACCCTCCAGACTTCATCTTCTCCTTCTCCTTCTTCTGCTTCTTCTGATTCACCCTCCAGACTTCACCTTCTCCTTCTCCTTCTTCTGCTTCTTCTGATTCACCCTCCAGACTTCACCTTCTCCTTCTCCTTCTTCTACTTCTTCTGATTCACCCTCCAGACTTCACCTTCTCCTTCTCCTTCTTCTGCTTCTTCTGATTCACCCTCCAGACTTCACCTTCTCCTTCTCCTTCTTCTACTTCTTCTGCTTCTCCCTCCAGACTTCACCTTCTCCTTCTCCTTCTTCTGCTTCTTCTGAGTCACCCACCAGACTTCACCTTCTAATTCTCCTTCTTCTACTTCTTCTGATTCACCCTCCAGACTTCACCTTCTCCTTCTCCTTCTTCTACTTCTTCTGATTCACCCTCCAGACTTCACCGTCTCCTTCTCCTTCTTCTACTTCTTCTGATTCACCCTCCTGACTTCACCTTCTCCTTCTCCTTCTTCTGCTTCTTCTGCTTCACCCTCCAGACTTCACCTTCTCCTTCTCCTTCTTCTGCTTCTTCTACTTCACCCTCCAGACTTCACCTTCTCCTTCTCCTTCTCTGCTTCTTCTGCTTCACCCTCCTGACTTCACCTTCTCCTTCTCCTTCTTCTACTTCTTCTGATTCACCCTCCAGACTTCACCTTCTCCTTCTCCTTCTTCTGCTTCTTCTGCTTCACCCTCCAGACTTCACCTTCTCCTTCTCCTTCTTCTGCTTCTTCTGCTTCGCCCTCCAGACTTCACCTTCTCCTTCTCCTTCTTCTGCTTCTTCTGCTTCACCCTCCAGACTTCACCTTCTCCTTCTCCTTCTTCTGCTTCTTCTGCTTCACCCTCCTGACTTCACCTTCTCCTTCTCCTTCTTCTGCTTCTTCTGATTCACCCTCCAGACTTCTCCTTCTCCTTCTCCTTCTTCTCCTTCTTCTGCTTCACCCTCCAGACTTCACCTTCTCCTTCTCCTTCTTCTGCTTCTTCTGATTCACCCTCCAGACTTTACCTTCTCCTTCTACTTCTTCTGCTTCTTCTGATTCACCCTCCAGACTTCACCTTCTCATTCTCCTTCTTCTGCTTCTTCTGATTCACCCTCCAGACTTCACCTTCTCCTTCTCCTTCTTCTGCTTCTTCTGATTCACCCTTCAGACTTCACCTTCTCCTTCTCCTTTTTCTGCTTCTTCTGATTCACCCTCCAGACCTCACCTTCTCCTTCTCCTTCTTCTACTTCTTCTGATTCACCCTCCAGACTTCATCTTCTCCTTCTCCTTCTTCTGCTTCTTCTGATTCACCCTCCAGACTTCACCTTCTCCTTCTCCTTCTTCTGCTTCTTCTGATTCACCCTCCAGACTTCGCCTTCTCCTTCTCCTTCTACTTCTTCTGATTCACCCTCCAGACTTCACCTTCTCCTTCTCCTTCTTCTACTTCTTCTGATTCACCCTCCAGTCTTCACCTTCTCCTTCTCCTTCTTCTGCTTCTTCTGATTCACCCTCCAGACTTCACCTTCTCCTTCTCCTTCTTCTGCTTCTTCTGATTCACCCTCCTGACTTCACCTTCTCCTTCTCCTTCTTCTCCTTCTTCTGCTTCGCCCTCCAGACTTCACATTCTCCTTCTCCTTGTTCTGCTTCTTCTGCTTCACCCTCCAGACTTCACCTTCTACTTCTCCTTCTTCTGCTTCTTCTGCTTCACCCTCCTGACTTCACCTTCTCCTTCTCCTTCTTCTACTTCTTCTGATTCACCCTCCAGACTTCACCTTCTCCTTCTCCTTCTTCTGCTTATTCTGATTCACCCTCCAGACTTCACCTTCTCCTTCTCCTTCTTCTACTTCTTCTGATTCACCCTCCAGACTTCATCTTCTCCTTCTCCTTCTTCTGCTTCTTCTGATTCACCCTCCAGACTTCACCTTCTCCTTCTCCTTCTTCTGCTTCTTCTGATTCACCCTCCAGACTTCACCTTCTCCTTCTCCTTCTTCTACTTCTTCTGATTCACCTTCCAGACTTCACCTTCTCCTTCTCCTTCTCCTACTTCTTCTGATTCACCCTCCAGACTTCAACTTCTCCTTCTCCTTCTTCTGCTTCTTCTGATTCACCCTCCAGACTTCACCTTCTCCTTCTCCTTCTTCTGCTTCTTCTGATTCACCCTCCAGACTTCACCGACTCCTTCTCCTTCTTCTGCTTCTTCTGATTCACACTTCGGACCTCACCTTCTCCTTCTCCTTCTTCTACTTCTTCTGATTCACCCTCCAGACTTCATCTTCTCCTTCTCCCACTTCTGCTTCTTCTGATTCACCCTCCAGACTTCACCTTCTCCTTCTCCTTCTTCTGCTTCTTCTGATTCACCCTCCAGACTTCACCTTCTCCTTCTCCTTCTTCTACTTCTTCTGATTCACCCATCAGACTTCACCTTCTCCTTCTCCTTCTTCTACTTCTTCTGATTCACCCTCCAGACTTCACCTTCTCGTTCTCCTTTTTCTGCTTCTTCTGCTTCACCCTCCAGATATCACCTTCTCCTTCTCTTTCTTCTGCTTCTTCTGATTCACCCTCCAGACTTCACCTTCTCCTTCTCCTTCTTCTGATTCTTCTGATTCACCCTCCAGACTTCACCTTCTCCTTCTCCTTCTTCTGCTTCTTCTCATTCACCCTCCTGACTTCACCTTCTCCTTCTCCTTCTTCTACTTCTTCTGATTCACCCTCCTGACTTCACCTTCTCCTTCTCCTTCTTCTACTTCTTCTGCTTCACCCTCCAGACTTCACCTTCTCCTTCTCCTTCTTCTACTTCGTCTGATTCACCCTCCAGACTTCACCTTCTCCTTCTCCTTCTTCAGCTTCTTCTGATTCACCCTCCAGACTTCACCTTCTCCTTCTCCTTATTCTGCTTCTTCTGATTCACCCTCCAGACTTCACCTTCTCCTTCTCCTTCTTCTGCTTCTTCTGATTCACCCTCCAGACATCACCTTCTCCTTCTCCTTCTTCTGCTTCTTCTGATTCACCCTCCAGGCTTCACCTTCTCCTTCTCCTTCTTCTCCTTCTTCTGATTCACCCTCCAGACTTCACCTTCTCCTTCTCCTTCTTCTGCTTCTTCTGCTTCACCCTACAGACTTCACCTTCTCCTTCTCCTTCTTCTGCTTCTTCTGCTGCGCCCTCCAGACTTCACCTTCTCCTTCTCCTTCTTCTGCTTCTTCTGCTTCACCCTACAGACTTCACCTTCTCCTTCTCCTTCTTCTGCTTCTTCTGCTGCGCCCTCCAGACTTCACCTTCTCCTTCTCCTTCTTCTACTTCTTCTGCTTCACCCCTCTGACTTCACCTTCTCCTTCTCCTTCTTCTGCTTCTTCTGATTCACCCTCCTAACTTCACCTTCTCCTTCTCCTTCTGCTGCTTCTTCTGATTCACCCTCCTGACATCACCTTCTCCTTCTCCTTCTTCTGCTTCTTCTGATTCACCCTCCAGACCTCACCTTCTCCTTCTCCTTCTTCTATTTCTTCTGATTCACCCTCCAGAATTCATCTTCTCCTTCTCCTTCTTCTGCTTCTTCTGATTCACCCTCCAGACTTCACCTTCTCCTTCTCCTTCTTCTGCTTCTTCTGATTCAACCTCCAGACTTCACCTTCTCCTTCTCGTTCTTCTACCTCTTCTGATTCACCCTCCAGACTTCACCTTCTCCTTCTCCTTCTTCTACTTCTTCTGATTCACCCTCCAATCTTCACCTTCTCCTTCTCCTTCTTCTGCTTCTTCTGCTTCACCCTCCAGACTTCACCTTCTCCTTCTCTTTCTTCTGCTTCTTCTGATTCACCCTCCAGACTTCACCTTCTCCTTCTCCTTCTTCTGATTCTTCTGAATCACCCTCCAGACTTCACCTTCTCCTTCTCCTTCTTCTACTTCTTCTGATTCACCCTCCTGACTTCACCTTCTCCTTCTCCTTCTTCTACTTCTTCTGATTCACCATCCTGACTTCACCTTCTCCTTCTCCTTCTTCTACTTCTTCTGCTTCACCCTCCAGACTTCACCTTCTCCTTCTTCTTCTTCTACTTCTTCTGATTCACCCTCCAGACTTCACCTTCTCCTTCTCCTTATTCTGCTTCTTCTGATTCACCCTCCAGACTTCACCTTCTCCTTCTCCTTCTTCTGCTTCTTCTGATTCACCCTCCAGACTTCACCTTCTCCTTCTCCTTCTTCTGCTTATTCTGATTCACCCTCCAGACTTCACCTTCTCCTTCTCCTTCTTCTACTTCTTCTGATTCACCCTCCAGACTTCATCTTCTCCTTCTCCCTCTTCTGCTTCTTCTGATTCACCCTCCAGACTTCACCTTCTCCTTCTCCTTCTTCTGCTTCTTCTGATTCACCCTCCAGACTTCACCTTCTCCTTCTCCTTCTTCTACTTCTTCTGATTCACCTTCCAGACTTCACCTTCTCCTTCTCCTTCTCCTACTTCTTCTGATTCACCCTCCAGACTTCACCTTCTCCTTCTCCTTCTTCTGCTTCTTCTGATTCACCCTCCAGACTTCACCTTCTCCTTCTCCTACCTCTGCTTCTTCTGATTCACCCTCCAGACTTCACCTTCTCCTTCTCCTTCTTCTGCTTCTTCTGATTCACCCTCCAGACTTCACCGACTCCTTCTCCTTCTTCTGCTTCTTCTGATTCACACTTCGGACCTCACCTTCTCCTTCTCCTTCTTCTACTTCGTCTGATTCACCCTCCAGACTTCACCTTCTCCTTCTCCTTCTTCAGCTTCTTCTGATTCACCCTCCAGACTTCACCTTCTCCTTCTCCTTATTCTGCTTCTTCTGATTCACCCTCCAGACTTCACCTTCTCCTTCTCCTTCTTCTGCTTCTTCTGATTCACCCTCCAGACATCACCTTCTCCTTCTCCTTCTTCTGCTTCTTCTGATTCACCCTCCAGGCTTCACCTTCTCCTTCTCCTTCTTCTCCTTCTTCTGATTCACCCTCCAGACTTCACCTTCTCCTTCTCCTTCTTCTGCTTCTTCTGATTCACCCTCCAGACTTCTCCTTCTCCTTCTCCTTCTTCTCCTTCTTCTGATTCACCCTCCAGACTTCACCTTCTCCTTCTCCTTCTTCTACTTCTTCTGATTCACCCTCCAGACTTCACCTTCTCCTTCTACTTCTTCTGCTTCTTCTGATTCACCCTCCAGACTTCACCTTCTCCTTCTCCTTCTTCTGCTTCTTCTGATTCACCCTTCAGACTTCACCTTCTCCTTCTCCTTTTTCTGCTTCTTCTGATTCACCCTCCAGACCTCACCTTCTCCTTCTCCTTCTTCTACTTCTTCTGATTCACCCTCCAGACTTCATCTTCTCCTTCTCCTTCTTCTGCTTCTTCTGATTCACCCTCCAGACTTCACCTTCTCCTTCTCCTTCTTCTGCTTCTTCTGATTCACCCTTCAGACTTCACCTTCTCCTTCTCCTTTTTCTGCTTCTTCTGATTCACCCTCCAGACCTCACCTTCTCCTTCTCCTTTTTCTACTTCTTCTGATTCACCCTCCAGACTTCATCTTCTCCTTCTCCTTCTTCTGCTTCTTCTGATTCACCCTCCAGACTTCACCTTCTCCTTCTCCTTCTTCTGCTTCTTCTGATTCACCCTCCAGACTTCGCCTTCTCCTTCTCCTTCTACTTCTTCTGATTCACCCTCCAGACTTCACCTTCTCCTTCTCCTTCTTCTACTTCTTCTGATTCACCCTCCAGTCTTCACCTTCTCCTTCTCCTTCTTCTGCTTCTTCTGATTCACCCCCCAGACTTCACCTTCTCCTTCTCCTTCTTCTGCTTCTTCTGATTCACCCTCCTGACTTCACCTTCTCCTTCTCCTTCTTCTCCTTCTTCTGCTTCGCCCTCCAGACTTCACCTTCTCCTTCTCCTTGTTCTGCTTCTTCTGCTTCACCCTCCAGACTTCACCTTCTACTTCTCCTTCTTCTGCTTCTTCTGCTTCACCCTCCTGACTTCACCTTCTCCTTCTCCTTCTTCTACTTCTTCTGATTCACCATCCAGACTTCACCTTCTCCTTCTCCTTCTTCTGCTTCTTCTGCTTCACCCTACAGACTTCACCTTCTCCTTCTCCTTCTTCTGCATCTTCTGCTGCGCCCTCCAGACTTCACCTTCTCCTTCTCCTTCTTCTGCTTCTTCTGCTTCACCCTCCTGACTTCACCTTCTCCTTCTCCTTCTTCTACTTCTTCTGCTTCTCACCCCTGACTTCGCCTTCTCCTTCTCCTTCTTCTGCTTCTTCTGATTCACCCTCCTAACTTCACCTTCTCCTTCTCCTTCTTCAGCTTCTTCTGATTCACCCTCCTGACATCACCTTCTCCTTCTCCTTCTGCTTCTTCTGATTCACCCTCCAGACTTCACCTTCTCCTTCTCCTTCTTCTGCTTCTTCTGATTCACCCTCCAGACTTCACCTTCTCCTTCTCCTTCTTCTGCTTCTTCTGATTCACCCTCCAGACCTCACCTTCTCCTTCTCCTTCTTCTACTTCTTCTGATTCACCCTCCAGAATTCATCTTCTCCTTCTCCTTCTTCTGCATTTTCTGATTCACCCTCCAGACTTCACCTTCTCATTCTCCTTCTTCTGCTTCTTCTGATTCACCCTCCAGACTTCACCTTCTCCTTCTCCTTCTTCTACTTCTTCTGATTCACCCTCCAGACTTCACCTTCTCCTTCTCCTTCTTCTACTTCTTCTGATTCACCCTCCAGTCTTCATCTTCTCCTTCTCCTTCTTCTGCTTCTTCTGCTTCACCCTCCAGACTTCACCTTCCCCTTCTCCTTCTTCTGATTCTTCTGATTCACCCTCCAGACTTCACCTTCTCCTTCTCTTCTTCTGCTTCTTCTGATTCACCCTCCTGACTTCACCTTCTCCTTCTCCTTCTTCTACTCCTTCTGATTCACCATCCTGACTTCACCTTCTCCTTCTCCTTCTTCTACTTCTTCTGCTTCGCCCTCCAGACTTCACCTTCTCCTTCTCCTTCTTCTGATTCTTCTGATTCACCCTCCAGACTTCACCTTCTCCTTCTCCTTCTGCTTCTTCTGATTCACCCTCCTGACTTCATCTTCTCCTTCTCCTTCTTCTACTTCTTCTGATTCACCATCCTGACTTCACCTTCTCCTTCTCCTTCTTCTACTTCTTCTTCTTCACCCTCCAGACTTCATCTTCTCCTTCTCCTTCTTCTACTTCTTCTGATTCACCCTCCAGACTTCACCTTCTCCTTCTCCTTCTTCTGCTTCTTCTGATTCACCCTCCAGACTTCACCTTCTCCTTCTCCTTCTTCTGCTTCTTCTGATTCACCCTCCAGACTTCACCTTCTCCTTCTACTTCTTCTACTTCTTCTGATTCACCCTCCAGACTTCATCTTCTCCTTCTCCTTCTCCTGCTTCTTCTGATTCACCCTCCAGACTTCACCTTCTCCTTCTCCTTCTTCTGCTTCTTCTGATTCACCCTCCAGACTTCACCTTCTCCTTCTCCTCCTTCTACTTCTTCTGATTCACCCTTCTGACTTCACCTTCTCCTTCTCCTTCTTCTACTTCTTCTGATTCACCCTCCAGACTTCATCTTCTCCTTCTCCCACTTCTGCTTCTTCTGATTCACCCTCCAGACTTCACCTTCTCCTTCTCCTTCTTCTGCTTCTTCTGCTTCACCCTCCAGACTTCACCTTCTCCTTCTCTTTCTTCTGCTTTTTCAGATTCACCCTCCAGACTTCATCTTCTCCTTCTCCTTCTTCTGATTCTTCTGATTCACCCTCCAGACTTCACCTTCTCCTTCTCCTTCTTCTGCTTCTTCTGATTCACCCTTCTCACTTCACCTTCTCCTTCTCCTTCTTCTACTTCTTCTGATTCACCCTCCTGACTTCACCTTCTCCTTCTCCTTCTTCTACTTATTCTGCTTCACCCTCCAGACTTCACCTTCTCCTTCTCCTTCTTCTACTTCTTCTGATTCACCCTCCAGACTTCACCTTCTCCTTCTCCTTCTTCTGCTTCTTCTGATTCACCCTCCAGACTTTACCTTCTCCTTCTCCTTATTCTGCTTCTTCTGATTCACCCTCCAGACTTCACCTTCTCCTTCTCCTTCTTCTGCTTCTTCTGATTCACCCTCCAGACTTCACCTTCTCCTTCTCCTTCTTCTGCTTCTTCTGATTCACCCTCCAGGCTTCACCTTCTCCTTCTCCTTCTTCTACTTCTTCTGATTCACCCTCCAGACTTCATCTTCTCCTTCTCCTTCTTCTGCTTCTTCTGCTTCTCCCTCCAGACTTCACCTTCTACTTCTCCTTCTTCTGCTTCTTCTGATTCACCCTCCAGACTTCACCTTCTCCTTCTCCTTCTTCAACTTCTTCTGATTCACCCTCCAGACTTCACCTTCTCCTTCTCCTTCTTCTACTTCTTCTGATTCACCCTCCAGACTTCACCTTCTCCTTCTTCTTCTTCTGCTTCTTCTGATTCACCCTCCAGACTTCACCTTCTCCTTCTCCTTCTTCTGCTTCTTCTGATTCACCCTCCAGACTTCACCTTCTCCTTCTCCTTCTTCTGCTTCTTCTGATTCACCCATCAGACTTCACCTTCTCCTTCTCCTTCTTCTGCTTCTTCTGATTCACCCTCCAGCCCTCACCTTCTCCTTCTCCTTCTTCTACTTCTTCTGATTCACCCTCCAGACTTCATCTTCTCCTTCTCCTTCTTCTGCTTCTTCTGATTCACCCTCCAGACTTCACCTTCTCGTTCTCCTTCTTCTGCTTCTTCTGATTCAGCCTCCAGACTTCACCTTCTCCTTCTCCTTCTTCTGCTTCTTCTGATTCACCCTCCAGACTTCACCTTCTCCTTCTCCTTCTTCTACTTCTTCTGATTCACACTCCAGACTTCACCTTCTCCTTCTCCTTCTTCTACTTCTTCTGATTCACCCTCCAGACTTCACCTTCTCCTGCTCCTTCTTCTGCTTCTTCTGATTCACCCTTCTGACTTCACCTTCTCCTTCTCCTTCTACTTCTTCCGATTCACCCTCCAGACTTCATCTTCTCCTTCTCCCACTTCTGCTTCTTCTGATTCACCCTCCAGACTTCACCTTCTCCTTCTCCTTCTTCTGCTTCTTCTGATTCACCCTTCTGACTTCACCTTCTCCTTCTCCTTCTTCTACTTCTTCCGATTCACCCTCCAGACTTCATCTTAACCTTCTCCCACTTCTGCTTCTTCTGATTCACCCTCCAGACTTCACCTTCTCCTTCTCCTTCTTCTGCTTCTTCTGATTCACCCTCCAGACTTCACCTTTTCCTTCTCCTTCTTCTGATTCTTCTGATTCACCCTCCAGACTTCACCTTCTCCTTCTCCTTCTTCTGCGTCTTCTGATTCACCCTTCTTACTTCACCTTCTCCTTCTCCTTCTTCTACTTCTTCTGATTCACCCTCCTGACTTCACCTTCTCCTTCTCCTTCTTCTACTTCTTCTGCTTCACCCTCCAGACTTCACCTTCTCCTTCTCCTTCTTCCACTTCTTCTGATTCACCCTCCAGACTTCACCTTCTCCTTCTCCTTCTTCTGCTTCTTCTGATTCACCCTCCAGACTTCACCTTCTCCTTCTCCTTATTCTGCTTCTTCTGATTCACCCTCCACACTTCACCTTCTCCTTCTCCTTCTTCTGCTTCTTCTGATTCACCCTCCAGACTTCACCTTCTCCTTCTCCTTCTTCTGCTTCTTCTGATTCATCCTCCAGGCTTCACCTTCTCCTTCTCCTTCTTCTACTTCTTCTGATTCACCCTCCAGACTTCATCTTCTCCTTCTCCTTCTTCTGCTTCTTCTGCTTCACCCTCCAGACTTCACCTTCTCCTTCTCCTTCTTCTGCTTCTTCTGATTCACCCTCCAGACTTCAACTTCTCCTTCTCCTTCTTCTACTTCTTCTGATTCACCTTCCAGACTTCACCTTCTCCTTCTCCTTCTTCTACTTCTTCTGATTCAACCTCCAGACTTCACCTTCTCCTTCTTCTTCTTCTGCTTCTTCTGATTCACCCTCCAGACTTCACCTTCTCCTTCTCCTTCTTCTGCTTCTTCTGATTCACCCTCCAGACTTCACCTTCTCCTTCTCCTTCTTCTGCTTCTTCTGATTCACCCATCAGACTTCAAGTTCTCCTTCTCCTTCTTCTGCTTCTTCTGATTCACCCACCAGATCTCACCTTCTCCTTCTCCTTCTTCTACTTCTTCTGATTCACCCTCCGGACTTCATCTTCTCCTTCTCCTTTTTCTGCTTCTTCTGATTCACCCTCAGACTTCACCTTCTCGTTCTCCTTCTTCTGCTTCTTCTGATTCACCCTCCAGACTTCGCCATCTCCTTCTCCTTCTTCTACTTCTTCTGATTCACCCTCCAGACTTCACCTTCTCTTTCTCCTTCTTCTGCTTCTTGTGATTCACCCTCCAGACTTCACCTTCTCCTTCTCCTTCTTCTACTTCTTCTGATTCACCCTCCAGACTTCACCTTCTCCTTCTCCTTCTTCCGCTTCTTCTGATTCACCCTCCAGACTTCACCTTCTCCTTCTCCTTCTTCTGCTTCTTCTGATTCACCCTCCAGACTTCACCTTCTCCTTCTCCTTCGTCTACTTCTTCTGATTCACCCTCCAGACTACACCTTCTCCTTCTCCTTCTTCTACTTCTTCTGATTCACCCTCCAGACTTCACCTTCTCCTTCTCCTTCTTCTGCTTCTTCTGATTCACCCTCCAGTCTTCACCTTCTCCTTCTCCTTCTTCTACTTCTTCTGATTCACCCTCCAGACTTCTCCTTCTCCTCCTCCTTCTTCTACTTCTTCTGATTCACCCTCCAGACTTCACCTTCTCCTTCTCCTTCTTGTACTTCTTCTGCTTCTCCCTCCAGACTTCACCTTCTCCTTCTCCTTCTTCTGCTTCTTCTGATTCACCCTCCAGACTTCACCTTCTCCTTCTCCTTCTTCTACTTCTTCTGATTTACCCTCCAGACTTCACCTTTTCCTTCTCCTTCTTCAACTTCTTCTGATTCACTCTCCAGACTTCACCTTCTCCTTCTCCTTCTTCTACTTCTTCTGATTCACCCTCCTGACTTCGCCTTCTCCTTCTCCTTCTTCTGCTTCTTCTGCTTCACCCTCCAGACTTCACCTTCTCCTTCTCCTTCTTCTGCTTCTTCTGCTTCACCCTCCAGACTTCACCTTCTCCTTCTCCTTCTTCTGCTTCTTCTGCTTCACCCTCCTGACTTCACCTTCTCCTTCTCCTTCTTCTACTTCTTCTGATTCACCCTCCAGACTTCACCTTCTCCTTCTCCTTCTTCTGCTTCTTCTGCTTCACCCTCCAGACTTCACCTTCTCCTTCTCCTTCTTCTGCTTCTTCTGCTTCGCCCTCCAGACTTCACCTTCTCCTTCTCCTTCTCCTGCTTCTTCTGCTTCACCCTCCAGACTTCACCTTCTAATTCTCCTTCTTCTACTTCTTCTGATTCACCCTCCAGACTTCACCTTCTCCTTCTCCTTCTCCTGCTTCTGCTGCTTCACCCTCCAGACTTCACCTTCTAATTCTCCTTCTTCTACTTCTTCTGATTCACCCTCCAGACTTCACCTTCTCCTTCTCCTTCTTCTGCTTCTTCTGCTTCGCCCTCCAGACTTCACCTTCTCCTTCTCCTTCTTCTGCTTCTTCTGATTCACCCTCCTGACTTCACCTTCTCCTTCTCCATCTTCTGCTTCTTCTGATTCACCCTCCAGACTTCACCTTCTCCTTCTCCTTCTTCTGCTTCTTCTGATTCACCCTCCAGACTTCACCTTCTCCTTCTCCTCCTTCTGCTTCTGCTGATTCACCCTCCAGACCTCACCTTCTCCTTCTCCTTCTTCTACTTCTTCTGATTCACCCTCCAGACTTCATCTTCTCCTTCTCCTTCTTCTGCTTCTTCTGATTCACCCTCCAGACTTCACCTTCTCCTTCTCCTTCTTCTGCTTCTTCTGATTCACCCTCCAGACCTCACCTTCTCCTTCTCCTTCTTCTGCTTCTTCTGATTCACCCTCCAGACTTCACCTTCTCCTTCTCCTTCTTCTGCTTCTTGTGATTCACCCTCCAGACTTCACCTTCTCCTTCTCCTTCTTCTACTTCTTCTGATTCACCCTCCAGACTTCACCTTCTCCTTCTCCTTCTTCTGCTTCTTCTGATTCACCCTCCAGACTTCACCTTCTCCTTCTCCTTCGTCTACTTCTTCTGATTCACCCTCCAGACTACACCTTCTCCTTCTCCTTCTTCTACTTCTTCTGATTCACCCTCCAGGCTTCACCTTCTCCTTCTCCTTCTTCTGCTTCTTCTGATTCACCCTCCAGTCTTCACCTTCTCCTTCTCCTTCTTCTACTTCTTCTGATTCACCCTCCAGACTTCACCTTCTCCTTCTCCTTCTTCTGATTCACCCTCCAGACTTCACCTTCTCCTTCTCCTTCTTCTACTTCTTCTGCTTCTCCCTCCAGACTTCACCTTCTCCTTCTCCTTCTTCTGCTTCTTCTGATTCACCTTCCAGACTTCACCTTCTCCTTCTCCTTCTTCTACTTCTTCTGATTCACCCTCCAGACTTCACCTTCTCCTTCTCCTTCTTCTACTTCTTCTGATTCACCCTCCAGACTTCACCTTCTCCTTCTCCTTCTTCTGCTTCTTCTGATTCACCCTCCAGACTTCACCTTCTCCTTCTCCTTATTCTGCTTCTTCTGATTCACCCTCCAGACTTCACCTTCTCCTTCTCCTTCTTCTGCTTCTTCTGATTCACCCTCCAGACTTCACCTTCTCCTTCTCCTTCTTCTGCTTATTCTGATTCACCCTCCAGACTTCACCTTATCCTTCTCCTTCTTCTACTTCTTCTGATTCACCCTCCAGACTTCATCTTCTCCTTCTCCTTCTTCTGCTTCTTCTGATTCACCCTCCAGACTTCACCTTCTCCTTCTCCTTCTTCTGCTTCTTCTGATTCACCCTCCAGACTTCACCTTCTCCTTCTCCTTCTTCTACTTCTTCTGATTCACACTCCAGACTTCACCTTCTCCTTCTCCTTCTTCTACTTCTTCTGATTCACCCTCCAGACTTCACCTTCTCCTTCTCCTTCTTCTGCTTCTTCTGATTCACCCTCCAGACTTCACCTTCTCCTTCTCCTACCTCTGCTTCTTCTGATTCACCCTCCAGACTTCACCTTCTCCTTCTCCTTCTTCTGCTTCTTCTGGTTCACCCTCCAGACTTCACCGACTCCTTCTCCTTCTTCTGCTTCTTCTGATTCACACTTCGGACCTCACCTTCTCCTTCTCCTTCTTCTACTTCTTCTGATTCACCCTCCAGACTTCATCTTCTCCTTCTCCCACTTCTGCTTCTTCTGATTCACCCTCCAGACTTCACCTTCTCCTTCTCCTTCTTCTGCTTCTTCTGATTCACCCTCCAGACTTCACCTTCTCCTTCTCCTTCTTCTACTTCTTCTGATTCACCCTCCAGACTTCACCTTCTCCTTCTCCTTCTTCTACTTCTTCTGATTCACCCTCCAGTCTTCACCTTCTCGTTCTCCTTCTTCTGCTTCTTCTGCTTCACCCTCCAGACTTCACCTTCTCCTTCTCTTTCTTCTGCTTCTTCTGATTCACCCTCCAGACTTCACCTTCTCCTTCTCCTTCTTCTGATTCTTCTGATTCACCCTCCAGACTTCACCTTCTCCTTCTCCTTCTTCTGCTTCTTCTGATTCACCCTCCTGACTTCACCTTCTCCTTCTCCTTCTTCTACTTCTTCTGATTCACCCTCCTGACTTCACCTTCTCCTTCTCCTTCTTCTACTTCTTCTGCTTCACCCTCCAGACTTCACCTTCTCCTTCTCCTTCTTCTACTTCGTCTGATTCACCCTCCAGACTTCACCTTCTCCTTCTCCTTCTTCAGCTTCTTCTGATTCACCCTCCAGACTTCACCTTCTCCTTCTACTTATTCTGCTTCTTCTGATTCACCCTCCAGACTTCACCTTCTCCTTCTCCTTCTTTTGCTTCTTCTGATTCACCCTCCAGACATCACCTTCTCCTTCTCCTTCTTCTGCTTCTTCTGATTCACCCTCCAGGCTTCACCTTCTCCTTCTCCTTCTTCTCCTTCTTCTGATTCACCCTCCAGACTTCATCTTCTCCTTCTCCTTATTCTGCTTCTTCTGATTCACCCTCCAGACTTCACCTTCTCCTTCTCCTTCTTCTGCTTCTTCTGATTCACCCTCCAGACTTCACCTTCTCCTTCTCCTTCTTCTCCTTCTTCTGATTCACCCTCCAGACTTCACCTTCTCCTTCTACTTCTTCTGCTTCTTCTGATTCACCCTCCAGACTTCACCTTCTCATTCTCCTTCTTCTGCTTCTTCTGATTCACCCTCCAGACTTCACCTTCTCCTTCTCCTTCTTCTGCTTCTTCTGATTCACCCTTCAGACTTCACCTTCTCCTTCTCCTTCTTCTGCTTCTTCTGATTCACCCTCCAGACCTCACCTTCTCCTTCTCCTTCTTCTACTTCTTCTGATTCACCCTCCAGACTTCATCTTCTCCTTCTCCTTCTTCTGCTTCTTCTGATTCACCCTCCAGACTTCACCTTCTCCTTCTCCTTCTTCTGCTTCTTCTGATTCACCCTCCAGACTTCGCCTTCTCCTTCTCCTTCTACTTCTTCTGATTCACCCTCCAGACTTCACCTTCTCCTTCTCCTTCTTCTACTTCTTCTGATTCACCCTCCAGTCTTCACCTTCTCCTTCTCCTTCTTCTGCTTCTTCTGATTCACCCTCCAGACTTCACCTTCTCCTTCTCCTTCTTCTGCTTCTTCTGATTCACCCTCCTGACTTCACCTTCTCCTTCTCCTTCTTCTGCTTCTTCTGCTTCGCCCTCCAGACTTCACCTTCTCCTTCTCCTTGTTCTGCTAATTCTGCTTCACCCTCCAGACTTCACCTTCTACTTCTCCTTCTTCTGCTTCTTCTGCTTCACCCTCCTGACTTCACCTTCTCCTTCTCCTTCTTCTACTTCTTCTGATTCACCATCCAGACTTCACCTTCTCCTTCTCCTTCTTCTGCTTCTTCTGCTTCACCCTACAGACTTCACCTTCTCCTTCTCCTTCTTCTGCATCTTCTGCTGCGCCCTCCAGACTTCACCTTCTCCTTCTCCTTCTTCTGCTTCTTCTGCTTCACCCTCCTGACTTCACCTTCTCCTTCTCCTTCATCTACTTCTTCTGCTTCTCACCCCTGACTTCGCCTTCTCCTTCTCCTTCTTCTGCTTCTTCTGATTCACCCTCCTAACTTCACCTTCTCCTTCTCCTTCTTCTGCTTCTTCTGATTCACCCTCCAGACTTCACCTTCTCCTTCTCCTTCTTCTGCTTCTTCTGATTCACCCTCCAGACTTCACCTTCTCCTTCTCCTTCTTCTACTTCTTCTGATTCACCCTCCAGACTTCACCTTCTCCTTCTCCTTCTTCTACTTCTTCTGATTCACCCTCCAGTCTTCACCTTCTCCTTCTCCTTCTTCTGCTTCTTCTGCTTCACCCTCCAGACTTCACCTTCTCCTTCTCCTTCTTCTGATTCTTCTGATTCACCCTCCAGACTTCACCTTCTCCTTCTCTTCTTCTGCTTCTTCTGATTCACCCTCCTGACTTCACCTTCTCCTTCTCCTTCTTCTACTTCTTCTGATTCACCATCCTGACTTCACCTTCTCCTTCTCCTTCTTCTACTTCTTCTGCTTCACCCTCCAGACTTCACCTTCTCCTTCTCCTTCTTCTGATTCTTCTGATTCACCCTCCAGACTTCACCTTCTCCTTCTCCTTCTTCTGCTTCTTCTGATTCACCTTCCTGACTTCATCTTCTCCTTCTCCTTCTTCTACTTCTTCTGATTCACCATCCTGACTTCACCTTCTCCTTCTCCTTCTTCTACTTCTTCTTCTTCACCCTCCAGACTTCACCTTCTCCTTCTCCTTCTTCTACTTCTTCTGATTCACCCTCCAGACTTCACCTTCTCCTTCTCCTTCTTCTGCTTCTTCTGATTCACCCTCCAGACTTCACCTTCTCCTTCTCCTTCTTCTGCTTCTTCTGATTCACCCTCCAGACTTCACCTTCTCCTTCTACTTCTTCTACTTCTTCTGATTCACCCTCCAGACTTCATCTTCTCCTTCTCCTTCTTCTGCTTCTTCTGATTCACCCTCCAGACTTCACCTTCTCCTTCTCCTTCTTCTGCTTCTTCTGATTCACCCTCCAGACTTCACCTTCTCCTTCTCCTCCATCTACTTCTTCTGATTCACACTCCAGACTTCACCTTCTCCTTCTCCTTCTTCTACTTCTTCTGATTCACCCTTCAGACTTCACCTTCTCCTTCTCCTTCTTCTGCTTCTTCTGATTCACCCTTCTGACTTCACCTTCTCCTTCTCCTTCTTCTACTTCTTCTGATTCACTCTCCAGACTTCATCTTCTCCTTCTCCCACTTCTGCTTCTTCTGATTCACCCTCCAGACTTCACCTTCTCCTTCTCCTTCTTCTGCTTCTTCTGCTTCACCCTCCAGACTTCACCTTCTCCTTCTCTTTCTTCTGCTTTTTCAGATTCACCCTCCAGACTTCATCTTCTCCTTCTCCTTCTTCTGATTCTTCTGATTCACCCTCCAGACTTCACCTTCTCCTTCTCCTTCTTCTGCTTCTTCTGATTCACCCTTCTCACTTCACCTTCTCCTTCTCCTTCTTCTACTTCTTCTGATTCACCCTCCTGACTTCACCTTCTCCTTCTCCTTCTTCTACTTATTCTGCTTCACCCTCCAGACATCACCTTCTCCTTCTCCTTCTTCTACTTCTTCTGATTCACCCTCCAGACTTCACCTTCTCCTTCTCCTTCTTCTGCTTCTTCTGATTCACCCTCCAGACTTTACCTTCTCCTTCTCCTTATTCTGCTTCTTCTGATTCACCCTCCAGACTTCACCTTCTCCTTCTCCTTCTTCTGCTTCTTCTGATTCACCCTCCAGACTTCACCTTCTCCTTCTCCTTCTTCTGCTTTTTCTGATTCACCCTCCAGGCTTCACCTTCTCCTTCTCCTTCTTCTACTTCTTCTGATTCACCCTCCAGACTTCATCTTCTCCTTCTCCTTCTTCTGCTTCTTCTGCTTCACCCTCCAGACTTCACCTTCTCCTTCTCCTTCTTCTGCTTATTCTGATTCACCCTCCAGACTTCACCTTCTCCTTCTCCTTCTTCAACTTCTTCTGATTCACCCTCCAGACTTCACCTTCTCCTTCTCCTTCTTCTACTTCTTCTGATACACCCTCCAGACTTCACCTTCTCCTTCTTCTTCTTCTGCTTCTTCTGATTCACCCTCCAGACTTCACCTTCTCCTTCTCCTTCTTCTGCTTCTTCTGATTCACCCTCCAGACTTCACCTTCTCCTTCTCCTTCTTCTGCTTCTTCTGATTCACCCATCAGACTTCACCTTCTCCTTCTGCTCCTTCTGCTTCTTCTGCTTCACCCTCCAGACCTCACCTTCTCCTTCTCCTTCTTCTACTTCTTCTGATTCACCCTCCAGACTTCATCTTCTCCTTCTCCTTCTTCTGCTTCTTCTGATTCACCCTCCAGACTTCACCTTCTCGTTCTCCTTCTTCTGCTTCTTCTGATTCAGCCTCCAGACTTCACCTTCTCCTTCTCCTTCTTCTGCTTCTTCTGATTCACCCTCCAGACTTCACCTTCTCCTTCTCCTTCTTCTACTTCTTCTGATTCACACTCCAGACTTCACCTTCTCCTTCTCCTTCTTCTACTTCTTCTGATTCACCCTCCAGACTTCACCTTCTCCTGCTCCTTCTTCTGCTTCTTCTGATTCACCCTTCTGACTTCACCTTCTCCTTCTCCTTCTTCTACTTCTTCCGATTCACCCTCCAGACTTCATCTTCTCCTTCTCCTTCTTCTGCTTCTTCTGATTCACCCTCCAGACTTCACCTTCTCGTTCTCCTTCTTCTGCTTCTTCTGATTCAGCCTCCAGACTTCACCTTCTCCTTCTCCTTCTTCTGCTTCTTCAGATTCACCCTCCAGACTTCACCTTCTCCTTCTCCTTCTTCTGCTTCTTCTGATTCACCCTTCTGACTTCACCTTCTCCTTCTCCTTCTTCTACTTCTTCCGATTCACCCTCCAGACTTCATCTTTACCTTCTCCCACTTCTGCTTCTTCTGATTCACCCTCCAGACTTCACCTTCTCCTTCTCCTTCTTCTGCTTCTTCTGATTCACCCTCCAGACTTCACCTTTTCCTTCTCCTTCTTCTGATTCTTCTGATTCACCCTCCAGACTTCACCTTCTCCTTCTCCTTCTTCTGCGTCTTCTGATTCACCCTTCTTACTTCACCTTCTCCTTCTCCTTCTTCTACTTCTTCTGATTCACCCTCCTGACTTCACCTTCTCCTTCTCCTTCTTCTACTTCTTCTGCTTCATCCTCCAGACTTCACCTTCTCCTTCTCCTTCTTCCACTTCTTCTGATTCACCCTCCAGACTTCATCTTCTCCTTCTCCTTCTTCTGCTTCTTCTGATTCACCCTCCAGACTTCACCTTCTCCTTCTCCTTATTCTGCTTCTTCTGATTCACCCTCCACACTTCACCTTCTCCTTCTCCTTCTTCTGCTTCTTCTGATTCACCCTCCAGACTTCACCTTCTCCTTCTCCTTCTTCTGCTTCTTCTGATTCATCCTCCAGGCTTCACCTTCTCCTTCTCCTTCTTGTACTTCTTCTGATTCACCCTCCAGACTTCATCTTCTCCTTCTCCTTCTTCTGCTTCTTCTGCTTCACCCTCCAGACTTCACCTTCTCCTTCTCCTTCTTCTGCTTCTTCTGATTCACCCTCCAGACTTCACCTTCTCCTTCTCCTTCTTCTACTTCTTCTGATTCACCTTCCAGACTTCACCTTCGCCTTCTCCTTCTTCTACTTCTTCTGATTCACCCTCCAGACTTCACCTTCTTCTTCTTCTTCTTCTGCTTCTTCTGATTCACCCTCCAGACTTCACCTTCTCCTTCTCCTTCTTCTGCTTCTTCTGATTCACCCTCCAGACTTCACCTTCTCCTTCTCCTTCTTCTGCTTCTTCTGATTCACCCATCAGACTTCACGTTCTCCTTCTCCTTCTTCTGCTTCTTCTGATTCACCCACCAGATCTCACCTTCTCCTTCTCCTTCTTCTACTTCTTCTGATTCACCCTCCGGACTTCATCTTCTCCTTCTCCTTTTTCTGCTTCTTCTGATTCACCCTCCAGACTTCACCTTCTCGTTCTCCTTCTTCTGCTTCTTCTGATTCACCCTCCAGACTTCGCCATCTCCTTCTCCTTCTTCTACTTCTTCTGATTCACCCTCCAGACTTCACCTTCTCCTTCTCCTTCTTCTACTTCTTCTGATTCACCCTCCAGTCTTCACCTTCTCCTTCTCCTTCTTCTGCTTCTTCTGATTCACCCTCCAGACTTCATCTTCTCCTTCTCCTTCTTCTCCTTCTTCTGATTCACCCTCCTGACTTCACCTTCTCCTTCTCCTTCTTCTGCTTCTTCTGATTCACCCTCCAGACTTCACCTTCTCCTTCTCCTTATTCTACTACTTCTGATTCACCCTCCAGACTTCACCTTCTCCTTCTCCTTCTACTGCTTCTTGTGATTCACCCTCCAGACTTCACCTTCTCCTGCTCCTTCTTCTACTTCTTCTGATTCACCCTCCAGACTTCACCTTCTCCTTCTCCTTCTTCCGCTTCTTCTGATTCACCCTCCTGACTTCACCTTCTCCTTCTCCTTCTTCTGCTTCTTCTGATTCACCCTCCAGACTTCACCTTCTCCTTCTCCTTCGTCTACTTCTTCTGATTCACCCTCCAGACTACACCTTCTCCTTCTCCTTCTTCTACTTCTTCTGATTCACCCTCCAAACTTCACCTTCTCCTTCTCCTTCTTCTGCTTCTTCTGATTCACCCTCCAGTCTTCACCTTCTCCTTCTCCTTCTTCTACTTCTTCTGATTCACCCTCCAGACTTCTCCTTCTCCTTCTCCTTCTTCTACTTCTTCTGCTTCTCCCTCCAGACTTCACCTTCTCCTTCTCCTTCTTCTGCTTCTTCTGATTCACCCTCCAGACTTCACCTTCTCCTTCTCCTTCTTCTACTTCTTCTGATTTACCCTCCAGACTTCACCTTTTCCTTCTCCTTCTTCTACTTATTCTGATTCACCCTCCAGACTTCACCTTCTCCTTCTCCTTCTTCTACTTCTTCTGATTCACCCTCCTGACTTCGCCTTCTCCTTCTCCTTCTTCTGCTTCTTCTGCTTCACCCTCCAGACTTCACCTTCTCCTTCTCCTTCTTCTGCTTCACCCTCCAGACATCACCTTCTCCTTCTCCTTCTTCTGCTTCTTCTGCTTCACCCTCCTGACTTCACCTTCTCCTTCTCCTTCTTCTACTTCTTCTGATTCACCCTCCAGACTTCACCTTCTCCTTCTCCTTCTTCTGCTTCTTCTGCTTCACCCTCCAGACTTCACCTTCTCCTTCTCCTTCTTCTGCTTCTTCTGCTTCGCCCTCCAGACTTCACCTTCTCCTTCTCCTTCTCCTGCTTCTTCTGCTTCACCCTCCAGACTTCACCTTCTAATTCTCCTTCTTCTACTTCTTCTCATTCACCCTCCAGACTTCACCTTCTCCTTCTCCTTCTTCTGCATCTTCTGCTTCACCCTCCAGACTTCACCTTCTCCTTCTCCTTCTTCTGCTTCTTCTGATTCACCCTCCTAACTTCACCTTCTCCTTCTCCTTCTTCTGCTTCTTCTGATTCACCCTCCTGACTTCACCTTCTCCTTCTCCATCTTCTGCTTCTTCTGATTCACCCTCCAGACTTCACCTTCTCCTTCTCCTTCTTCTGCTTCTTCTGATTCACCCTCCAGACTTCACCTTCTCCTTCTCCTCCTTCTGCTTCTGCTGATTCACCCTCCAGACCTCACCTTCTCCTTCTCCTTCTTCTACTTCTTCTGATTCACCCTCCAGACTTCATCTTCTCCTTCTCCTTCTTCTGCTTCTTCTGATTCACCCTCCAGACTTCACCTTCTCCTTCTCCTTCTTCTGCTTCTTCTGATTCACCCTCCAGACCTCACCTTCTCCTTCTCCTTCTTCTGCTTCTTCTGATTCACCCTCCAGACTTCACCTTCTCCTTCTCCTTCTTCTGCTTCTTGTGATTCACCCTCCAGACTTCACCTTCTCCTTCTCCTTCTTCTACTTCTTCTGATTCACCCTCCAGACTTCACCTTCTCCTTCTCCTTCTTCTGCTTCTTCTGATTCACCCTCCAGACTTCACCTTCTCCTTCTCCTTCGTCTACTTCTTCTGATTCACCCTCCAGACTACACCTTCTCCTTCTCCTTCTTCTACTTCTTCTGATTCACCCTCCAGGCTTCACCTTCTCCTTCTCCTTCTTCTGCTTCTTCTGATTCACCCTCCAGTCTTCACCTTCTCCTTCTCCTTCTTCTACTTCTTCTGATTCACCCTCCAGACTTCACCTTCTCCTTCTCCTTCTTCTGATTCACCCTCCAGACTTCACCTTCTCCTTCTCCTTCTTCTACTTCTTCTGCTTCTCCCTCCAGACTTCACCTTCTCCTTCTCCTTCTTCTGCTTCTTCTGATACACCTTCCAGACTTCACCTTCTCCTTCTCCTTCTTCTACTTCTTCTGATTCACCCTCCAGACTTCACCTTCTCCTTCTCCTTCTTCTACTTCTTCTGATTCACCCTCCAGTCTTCACCTTCTCCTTCTCCTTCTTCTGCTTCTTCTGATTCACCCTCCAGACTTCATCTTCTCCTTCTCCTTCTTCTGCTTCTTCTGATTCACCCTCCTGACTTCACCTTCTCCTTCTCCTTCTTCTGCTTCTTCTGATTCACCCTCCAGACTTCACCTTCTCCTTCTCCTTCTTCTACTACTTCTGATTCACCCTCCAGACTTCACCTTCTCCTTCTCCTTCTTCTGCTTCTTCTGATTCACCCTCCAGACTTCACCTTCTCCTTCTCCTTCTTCTGCTTCTTCTGATTCACCCTTCTTACTTCACCTTCTCCTTCTCCTTCTTCTACTTCTTCTGATTCACCCTCCTGACTTCACCTTCTCCTTCTCCTTCTTCTACTTCTTCTGCTTCATCCTCCAGACTTCACCTTCTCCTTCTCCTTCTTCCACTTCTTCTGATTCACCCTCCAGACTTCACCTTCTCCTTCTCCTTCTTCTGCTTCTTCTGATTCACCCTCCAGACTTCACCTTCTCCTTCTCCTTATTCTGCTTCTTCTGATTCACCCTCCACACTTCACCTTCTGCTTCTCCTTCTTCTGCTTCTTCTGATTCACCCTCCAGACTTCACCTTCTCCTTCTCCTTCTTCTGCTTCGTCTGATTCATCCTCCAGGCTTCACCTTCTCCTTCTCGTTCTTCTACTTCTTCTGATTCACCCTCCAGACTTCATCTTCTCCTTCTCCTTCTTCTGCTTCTTCTGCTTCACCCTCCAGACTTCACCTTCTCCTTCTCCTTCTTCTGCTTCTTCTGATTCACCCTCCAGACTTCACCTTCTCCTTCTCCTTCTTCTACTTCTTCTGATTCACCTTCCAGACTTCACCTTCTCCTTCTCCTTCTTCTACTTCTTCTGATTCACCCTCCAGACTTCACCTTCTCCTTCTTCTTCTTCTGCTTCTTCTGATTCACCCTCCAGACTTCACCTTCTCCTTCTTCTGCTTCTTCTGATTCACCCTCCAGACTTCACCTTCTCCTTCTCCTTCTTCTGCTTCTTCTGATTCACCCATCAGACTTCACGTTCTCCTTCTCCTTCTTCTGCTTCTTCTGATTCACCCACCAGATCTCACCTTCTCCTTCTCCTTCTTCTACTTCTTCTGATTCACCCTCCGGACTTCATCTTCTCCTTCTCCTTTTTCTGCTTCTTCTGATTCACCCTCCAGACTTCACCTTCTCGTTCTCCTTCTTCTGCTTCTTCTGATTCACCCTCCAGACTTCGCCATCTCCTTCTCCTTCTTCTACTTCTTCTGATTCACCCTCCAGACTTCACCTTCTCCTTCTCCTTCTTCTACTTCTTCTGATTCACCCTCCAGTCTTCACCTTCTCCTTCTCCTTCTTCTGCTTCTTCTGATTCACCCTCCAGACTTCATCTTCTCCTTCTCCTTCTTCTCCTTCTTCTGATTCACCCTCCTGACTTCACCTTCTCCTTCTCCTTCTTCTGCTTCTTCTGATTCACCCTCCATACTTCACCTTCTCCTTCTCCTTATTCTACTACTTCTGATTCACCCTCCAGACTTCACCTTCTCCTTCTCCTTCTACTGCTTCTTGTGATTCACCCTCCAGACTTCACCTTCTCCTTCTCCTTCTTCTACTTCTTCTGATTCACCCTCCAGACTTCACCTTCTCCTTCTCCTTCTTCCGCTTCTTCTGATTCACCCTCCAGACTTCACCTTCTCCTTCTCCTTCTTCTGCTTCTTCTGATTCACCCTCCAGACTTCACCTTCTCCTTCTCCTTCGTCTACTTCTTCTGTTTCACCCTCCAGACTACACCTTCTCCTTCTCCTTCTTCTACTTCTTCTGATTCACCCTCCAGACTTCACCTTCTCCTTCTCCTTCTTCTGCTTCTTCTGATTCACCCTCCAGTCTTCACCTTCTCCTTCTCCTTCTTCTACTTCTTCTGATTCACCCTCCAGACTTCTCCTTCTCCTTCTCCTTCTTCTACTTCTTCTGCTTCTCCCTCCAGACTTCACCTTCTCCTTCTTCTGCTTCTTCTGATTCACCCTCCAGACTTCACCTTCTCCTTCTCCTTCTTCTACTTCTTCTGATTAACCCTCCAGACTTCACCTTTTCCTTCTCCTTCTTCTACTTCTTCTGATTCACCCTCCAGACTTCACCTTCTCCTTCTCCTTCTTCTACTTCTTCTGATTCACCCTCCTGACTTCGCCTTCTCCTTCTCCTTCTTCTGCTTCTTCTGCTTCACCCTCCAGACTTCACCTTCTCCTTCTCCTTCTTCTGCTTCTTCTGCTTCACCCTCCAGACTTCACCTTCTCCTTCTCCTTCTTCTGCTTCTTCTGCTTCACCCTCCTGACTTCACCTTCTCCTTCTCCTTCTTCTACTTCTTCTGATTCACCCTCCAGACTTCACCTTCTCCTTCTCCTTCTTCTGCTTCTTCTGCTTCACCCTCCAGACTTCACCTTCTCCTTCTCCTTCTTCTGCTTCTTCTGCTTCGCCCTCCAGACTTCACCTTCTCCTTCTCCTTCTCCTGCTTCTTCTGCTTCACCCTCCAGACTTCACCTTCTAATTCTCCTTCTTCTACTTCTTCTGATTCACCCTCCAGACTTCACCTTCTCCTTCTCCTTCTTCTGCATCTTCTGCTTCACCCTCCAGACTTCACCTTCTCCTTCTCCTTCTTCTGCTTCTTCTGATTCACCCTCCTAACTTCACCTTCTCCTTCTCCTTCTTCTGCTTCTTCTGATTCACCCTCCTGACTTCATCTTCTCCTTCTCCATCTTCTGCTTCTTCTGATTCACCCTCCAGACTTCACCTTCTCCTTCTCCTTCTTCTGCTTCTTCTGATTCACCCTCCAGACTTCACCTTCTCCTTCTCCTCCTTCTGCTTCTGCTGATTCACCCTCCAGACCTCACCTTCTCCTTCTCCTTCTTCTACTTCTTCTGATTCACCCTCCAGACTTCATCTTCTCCTTCTTCTTCTTCTGCTTCTTCTGATTCACCCTCCAGACTTCACCTTCTCCTTCTCCTTCTTCTGCTTCTTCTGATTCACCCTCCAGATCTCACCTTCTCCTTCTCCTTCTTCTGCTTCTTCTGATTCACCCTCCAGACTTCACCTTCTCCTTCTCCTTCTTCTGCTTCTTGTGATTCACCCTCCAGACTTCACCTTCTCCTTCTCCTTCTTCTACTTCTTCTGATTCACCCTCCAGACTTCACCTTCTCCTTCTCCTTCTTCTGCTTCTTCTGATTCACCCTCCAGACTTCACCTTCTCCTTCTCCTTCGTCTACTTCTTCTGATTCACCCTCCAGACTACACCTTCTCCTTCTCCTTCTTCTACTTCTTCTGATTCACCCTCCAGGCTTCACCTTCTCCTTCTCCTTCTTCTGCTTCTTCTGATTCACCCTCCAGTCTTCACCTTCTCCTTCTCCTTCTTCTACTTCTTCTGATTCACCCTCCAGACTTCACCTTCTCCTTCTCCTTCTTCTGATTCACCCTCCAGACTTCACCTTCTCCTTCTCCTTCTTCTACTTCTTCTGCTTCTCCCTCCAGACTTCACCTTCTCCTTCTCCTTCTTCTGCTTCTTCTGATTCACCTTCCAGACTTCACCTTCTCCTTCTCCTTCTTCTACTTCTTCTGATTCACCCTCCAGACTTCACCTTCTCCTTCTCCTTCTTCTACTTCTTCTGATTCACCCTCCAGTCTTCACCTTCTCCTTCTCCTTCTTCTGCTTCTTCTGATTCACCCTCCAGACTTCATCTTCTCCTTCTCCTTCTTCTGCTTCTTCTGATTCACCCTCCTGACTTCACCTTCTCCTTCTCCTTCTTCTGCTTCTTCTGATTCACCCTCCAGACTTCACCTTCTCCTTCTCCTTCTTCTACTACTTCTGATTCACCCTCCAGACTTCACCTTCTCCTTCTCCTTCTTCTGCTTCTTCTGATTCACCCTCCAGACTTCACCTTCTCCTTCTCCTTCTTCTGCTTCTTCTGATTCACCCTCCAGACTTCACCTTCTCCTTCTTCTACTTCTTCTGATTCACCCTCCAGACTTCACCTTCTCCTTCTCCTTCTTCTACTTCTTCTGATTCACCCTTCAGACTTCACCTTCTCCTTCTCCTTCTTCTACTTCTTCTGCTTCTCCCTCCAGACTTCACCTTCTCCTTCTCCTTCTTCTGCTTCTTCTGATTCACCCTCCAGACTTCACCTTCTCCTTCTCCTTCTTCTGCTTCTTCTGATTCACCCTCCAGACTTCACCTTCTCCTTCTCCTTCTTCTACTTCTTCTGATTCACCCTCCAGACTTCACCTTCTCCTTCTCCTTCTTCTACTTCTTCTGATTCACCCTCCAGACTTCACCTTCTCCTTCTCCTTCTTCTACTTCTTCTGATTCACCCTCCTGACTTCAGCTTCTCCTTCTCCTTCTTCTACTTCTTCTGATTCACCCTCCTGACTTCACCTTCTCCTTCTCCTTCTTCTGCTTCTTCTGCTTCACCCTCCAGACTTCACCTTCTCCTTCTCCTTCTTCTGCTTCTTCTGCTTCACCCTCCAGACTTCACCTTCTCCTTCTCCTTCTTCTGCTTCTTCTGCTTCACCCTCCTGACTTCACCTTCTCCTTCTCCTTCTTCTACTTCTTCTGATTCACCCTCCAGACTTCACCTTCTCCTTCTCCTTCTTCTGCATCTTCTGCTTCACCCTCCAGACTTCACCTTCTCCTTCTCCTTCTTCTGCTTCTTCTGCTGCGCCCTCCAGACTTCACCTTCTCCTTTTCCTTCTTATGCTTCTTCTGCTTCACCCTCCTGACTTCACCTTCTCCTTCTCCTTCTTCTACTTCTTCGGATTCACCCTCCAGACTTCACCTTCTCCTTCTCCTTCTTCTGCTTCTTCTGATTCACCCTCCTGACTTCACCTTCTCCTTCTCCTTCTTCTACTTCTTCTGATTCACCCTCCTGACTTCGCCTTCTCCTTCTCCTTCTTCTACTTCTTCTGCTTCACCCTCCAGACTTCACCTTCTCCTTCTCCTTCTTCTACTTCTTCTGATTCACCCTCCAGACTTCACCTTCTCCTTCTCCTTCTTCTGCTTCTTCTGATTCACCCTCCAGACTTCACATTCTCCTGCTTCTTATTCTGCTTCTTCTGATTCACCCTCCAGACTTCACCTTCTCCTTTTCCTTCTTATGCTTCTTCTGATTCCACCTCCAGACTTCACCTTCTCCTTCTCCTTCTTCTGCTTCTTCTGATTCACCCTCCAGACTTCACCTTCTCCTTCTCCTTCTTCTACTTCTTCTGAGTCACCCTCCAGAGTTCACCTTCTCCTTCTCCTTCTTCTGATTCTTCTGATTCACCCTCCAGACTTCACCTTCTCCTTCTCCTTCTTCTGCTTCTTTTGATTCACCCTCCAGACTTCACCTTCTCCTTCTCCTTCTTCTACTTCTTCTGATTCACCCTCCAGACTTCACCTTCTCCTTCTCCTTCTTCTACTTCTTCTGATTCACCCTCCAGACTTCACCTTCTCCTTCTCCTTCTTCTGCATCTTCTGCTTCACCCTCCAGGCTTCACCTTCTCCTTCTCCTTCTTCTGCTTCTTCTGCTGCGCCCTCCAGACTTCACCTTCTCCTTTTCCTTCTTCTGCTTCTTCTGCTTCACCCTCCTGACTTCACCTTCTCCTTCTCCTTCTTCTACTTCTTCTGCTTCACCCCCCTGACTTCACCTTCTCCTTCTCCTTCTTCTGCTTCTTCTGATTCACCCTCCTAACTTCACCTTCTCCTTCTCCTTCTTCTGCTTCTTCTGATTCACCCTCCTGACTTCAGCTTCTCCTTCTCCTTCTTCTGATTCTTCGGATTCACCCTCCAGACTTCACCTTCTCCTTCTCCTTCTTCTGCTTCTTCTGATTCACCCTCCTGACTTCACCTTCTACTTCTCCTTCTTCTACTTCTTCTGATTCACCCTCCTGACTTCGCCTTCTCCTTCTCCTTCTTCTACTTCTTCTGCTTCACCCTCCAGACTTCACCTTCTCCTTCTCCTTCTTCTACTTCTTCTGATTCACCCTCCAGACTTCACCTTCTCCTTCTCCTTCTTCTGCTTCTTCTGATTCACCCTCCAGACTTCACATTCTCCTTCTTCTTATTCTGCTTCTTCTGATTCACCCTCCAGACTTCACCTTCTCCTTCTCCTTCTTATGCTTCTTCTGATTCAGCCTCCAGACTTCACCTTCTCCTTCTCCTTCTTCTGCTTCTTCTGATTCACTCTCCAGACTTCACCTTCTCCTTCTCCTTCTTCTACTTCTTCTGAGTCACCCTCCAGAGTTCACCTTCTCCTTCTCCTTCTTCTGATTCTTCTGATTCACCCTCCAGACTTCACCTTCTCCTTCTCCTTCTTCTGCTTCTTCTGCTTCACCCTCCAGACTTCACCTTCTCCTTCTCTTTCTTCTGCTTCTTCTGATTCACCCTCCAGACTTCACCTTCTCCTTCTCCTTCTTCTGCATCTTCTGCTTCACCCTCCAGGCTTCACCTTCTCCTTCTCCTTCTTCTGCTTCTTCTGCTGCGCCCTCCAGACTTCACCTTCTCCTTTTCCTTCTTCTGCTTCTTCTGCTTCACCCTCCTGACTTCACCTTCTCCTTCTCCTTCTTCTACTTCTTCTGCTTCACCCCCCTGACTTCACCTTCTCCTTCTCCTTCTTCTGCTTCTTCTGATTCACCCTCCTAACTTCACCTTCTCCTTCTCCTTCTTCTGCTTCTTCTGATTCACCCTCCTGACTTCAGCTTCTCCTTCTCCTTCTTCTGATTCTTCGGATTCACCCTCCAGACTTCACCTTCTCCTTCTCCTTCTTCTGCTTCTTCTGATTCACCCTCCTGACTTCACCTTCTACTTCTCCTTCTTCTACTTCTTCTGATTCACCCTCCTGACTTCGCCTTCTCCTTCTCCTTCTTCTACTTCTTCTGCTTCACCCTCCAGACTTCACCTTCTCCTTCTCCTTCTTCTACTTCTTCTGATTCACCCTCCAGACTTCACCTTCTCCTTCTCCTTCTTCTGCTTCTTCTGATTCACCCTCCAGACTTCACATTCTCCTTCTTCTTATTCTGCTTCTTCTGATTCACCCTCCAGACTTCACCTTCTCCTTCTCCTTCTTATGCTTCTTCTGATTCAGCCTCCAGACTTCACCTTCTCCTTCTCCTTCTTCTGCTTCTTCTGATTCACCCTCCAGACTTCACCTTCTCCTTCTCCTTCTTCTACTTCTTCTGAGTCACCCTCCAGAGTTCACCTTCTCCTTCTCCTTCTTCTGATTCTTCTGATTCACCCTCCAGACTTCACCTTCTCCTTCTCCTTCTTCTGCTTCTTTTGATTCACCCTCCAGACTTCACCTTCTCCTTCTCCTTCTTCTATTTCTTCTGATTCACCCTCCAGACTTCACCTTCTCCTTCTCCTTCTTCTACTTCTTCTGATTCACCCTCCAGTCTTCACCTTCTCCTTCTCCTTCTTCTGCTTCTTCTGCTTCACCCTCCAGACTTCACCTTCTCCTTCTCTTTCTTCTGCTTCTTCTGATTCACCCTCCAGACTTCACCTTCTCCTTCTCCTTCTTCTGCTTCTTCTGCTTCACCCTCCAGACTTCACCTTCTCCTTCTCCTTCTTCTGCTTCTTCTGCTACGCCCTCCAGACTTCACCTTCTCATTCTCCTTCTTCTGCTTCTTCTGCTTCACCCCCCAGACTTCACCTTCTCCTTCTCCTTCTTCTGCTTCTTCTGCTTCACCCTCCTGACTTCACCTTCTCCTTCTCCTTCTTCTACTTCTTCTGATTCACCCTCCAGACTTCACCTTCTCCTTCTCCTTCTTCTGCTTCTTCTGCTTCACCCTCCAGACTTCACCTTCTCCTTCTCCTTCTTCTGCTTCTTCTGCTGCGCTCTCCAGACTTCACCTTCTCCTTCTCCTTCTTCTGCTTCTTCTGCTTCACCCTCCTGACTTCACCTTCTCCTTCTCCTTCTTTTACATCTTCTGCTTCACCCCCCTGACTTCACCTTCTCCTTCTCCTTCTTCTGCTTCTTCTGATTCACCCTCCTAACTTCACCTTCTCCTTCTCCTTCTTCTGCTTCTTCTGATTCACCCTCCAGACTTCACCTTCTCCTTCTCCTTCTTCTACCTCTTCTGATTCACCCTCCAGACTTCACCTTCTCCTTCTCCTTCTTCTACTTCTTCTGATTCACCCTCCAGTCTTCACCTTCTCCTTCTCCTTCTTCTGCTTCTTCTGCTTCACCCTCCAGACTTCACCTTCTCCTTCTCCTTCTTCTGCTTCTTCTGCTGCGCCCTCCAGATTCACCTTCTCCTTCTCCTTCTTCTGCTTCTTCTGCTTCACCTTCCTGACTTCACCTTCTCCTTCTCCTTCTTCTATTCTTCTGCTTCACCCCCCTGACTTCACCTTCTCCTTCTCCTTCTTCTGCTTCTTCTGATTCACCCTCCTGACTTCACCTTCTCCTTCTCCTTCTTCTGCTTCTTCTGATTCACCCTCCAGACTTCACCTTCTCATTCTCCTTCTTCTGCTTCTTCTGATTCACCCTCCAGAATACACCTTCTCCTTCTCCTTCTTCTGCTTCTTCTGATTCACCCTCCAGTCTTCACCTTCTCCTTCTCCTTCTTCTGCTTCTTCTGATTCACCCCCCTGACTTCACCTTCTCCTTCTCCTTCTTCTACTTCTTCTGATTCACCCTCCAGACTTCACCTTCTCCTTCTCCTTCTTCTGCTTCTTCTGCTTCACCCTCCAGACTTCACCTTCTCCTTCTCCTTCTTCTGCTTCTTCTGCTGCGCCCTCCAGACTTCACCTTCTCCTTCTCCTTCTTCTGCTTCTTCTGCTTCACCCTCCTGACTTCACCTTCTCCTTCTCCTTCTTTTACATCTTCTGCTTCACCCCCCTGACTTCACCTTCTCCTTCTCCTTCTTCTGCTTCTTCTGATTCACCCTCCTAACTTCACCTTCTCCTTCTCCTTCTTCTGCTTCTTCTGATTCACCCTCCAGACTTCACCTTCTCCTTCTCCTTCTTCTACCTCTTCTGATTCACCCTCCAGACTTCACCTTCTCCTTCTCCTTCTTCTACTTCTTCTGATTCACCCTCCAGTCTTCACCTTCTCCTTCTCCTTCTTCTGCTTCTTCTGCTTCACCCTCCAGACTTCACCTTCTCCTTCTCCTTCTTCTGCTTCTTCTGCTGCGCCCTCCAGATTCACCTTCTCCTTCTCCTTCTTCTGCTTCTTCTGCTTCACCTTCCTGACTTCACCTTCTCCTTCTCCTTCTTCTATTCTTCTGCTTCACCCCCCTGACTTCACCTTCTCCTTCTCCTTCTTCTGCTTCTTCTGATTCACCCTCCTGACTTCACCTTCTCCTTCTCCTTCTTCTGCTTCTTCTGATTCACCCTCCAGACTTCACCTTCTCATTCTCCTTCTTCTGCTTCTTCTGATTCACCCTCCAGAATACACCTTCTCCTTCTCCTTCTTCTGCTTCTTCTGATTCACCCTCCAGTCTTCACCTTCTCCTTCTCCTTCTTCTGCTTCTTCTGATTCACCCCCCTGACTTCACCTTCTCCTTCTCCTTCTTCTGCTTCTTCTGATTCACCCTCCTAACTTCTCCTTCTCCTTCTCCTTCTTCTGCTTCTTCTGACTCACCCTCCTGACTTCACCTTCTCCTTCTTCTGCTTCTTCTGATTCACCCTCCAGACTTCACCTTCTCCTTCTCCTTCTTCTACTTCTTCTGATTCACCCTCCAGACTTCACCTTCTCCTTCTCCTTCTTCTGCTTCTTCTGATTCACCCTCCAGACTTCACCTTCTCCTTCTCCTTCTTCTGCTTCTTCTGATTCACCCTCCGGACTTCACCTTCTCCTTCTCCTTCTTCTGCTTCTTCTGATTCACCCTCCAGACTTCACCTTCTCCTTCTCCTTCTTCTACTTCTTCTGATTCACCCTCCAGACTTCACCTTCTCCTTCTCCTTCTTCTACTTCTTCTGATTCACCCTGCAGACTTCACCTTCTCCTTCTCCTTCTTCTACTTCTTCTGCTTCTCCCTCCAGACTTCACCTTCTCCTTCTCCTTCTTCTGCTTCTTCTGATTCACCCTCCAGACTTCACCTTCTCCTTCTCCTTCGTCTACTTCTTCTGATTCACCCTCCAGACTTCACCTTCTCCTTCTCCTTCTTCTACTTCTTCTGATTTACCCTCCAGACTTCACCTTCTCCTTCTCCTTCTTCTACTTCTTCTGATTCACCCTCCTGACTTCACCTTCTCCTTCTCCTTCTTCTGCTTCTTCTGCTTCACCCTCCAGACTTCACCTTCTCCTTCTCCTTCTTCTACTTCTTCTGATTCACCCTCCAGACTTCACCTTCTTCTTCTCCTTCTTCTGCTTCTTCTGATTCACCCTCCAGACTTCACCTTCTCCTTCTCCTTCTTCTGCTTCTTCTGATTCACCCTCCGGACTTCACCTTCTCCTTCTCCTTCTTCTGCTTCTTCTGATTCACCCTCCAGACTTCACCTTCTCCTTCTCCTTCTTCTACTTCTTCTGATTCACCCTCCAGACTTCACCTTCTCCTTCTCCTTCTTCTACTTCTTCTGATTCACCCTTCAGACTTCACCTTCTCCTTCTCCTTCTTCTACTTCTTCTGCTTCTCCCTCCAGACTTCACCTTCTCCTTCTCCTTCTTCTGCTTCTTCTGATTCACCCTCCAGACTTCACCTTCTCCTTCTCCTTCTTCTACTTCTTCAGATTCACCCTCCAGACTTCACCTTCTCCTTCTCCTTCTTCTACTTCTTCTGATTTACCCTCCAGACTTCACCTTCTCCTTCTCCTTCTTCTACTTCTTCTGATTCACCCTCCTGACTTCACCTTCTCCTTCTCCTTCTTCTGCTTCTTCTGCTTCACCCTCCAGACTTCACCTTCTCCTTCTCCTTCTTCTGCTTCTTCTGCTTCACCCTCCAGACTTCACCTTCTCCTTCTCCTTCTTCTGCTTCTTCTGCTTCACCCTCCTGACTTCACCTTCTCCTTCTCCTTCTTTTACTTTTTCTGATTCACCCTCCAGACTTCACCTTCTCCTTCTCCTTCTTCTGCTTCTTCTGATTCACCCTCCAGACTTCACCTTCTCCTTCTTCTTATTCTGCTTCTTCTGATTCACCCTCCAGACTTCACCTTCTCCTTCTCCTTCTTCTGCTTCTTCTGATTCACCCTCCAGACTTCACCTTCTCCTTCTCCTTCTTCTATTTCTTCTGAGTCACCCTCCAGAGTTCACCTTCTCCTTCTCCTTCTTCTGATTCTTCTGATTCAACCTCCAGACTTCACCTTCTCCTTCTCCTTCTTCTGCTTCTTTTGATTCACCCTCCAGACTTCACCTTCTCCTTCTCCTTCTTCTACTTCTTCTGATTCACCCTCCAGACTTCACCTTCTCCTTCTCCTTCTTCTACTTCTTCTGATTCACCCTCCAGTCTTCACCTTCTCCTTCTCCTTCTTCTGCTTCTTCTGCTTCACCCTCCAGACTTCACCTTCTCCTTCTCTTTCTTCTGCTTCTTCTGATTCACCCTCCTAACTTCACCTTCTCCTTCTCCTTCTTCTGCTTCTTCTGATTCACCCTCCAGACTTCACCTTCTCCTTCTCCTTCTTCTACCTCTTCTGATTCACCCTCCAGACTTCACCTTCTCCTTCTCCTTCTTCTACTTCTTCTGATTCACCCTCCAGTCTTCACCTTCTCCTTCTCCTTCTTCTACTTCTTCTGATTCACCCTCCAGTCTTCGCCTTCTCCTTCTCCTTCTTCTGCTTCTTCTGCTTCACCCTCCAGACTTCACCTTCTCCTTCTCCTTCTTCTGCTTCTTCTGCTGCGCCCTCCAGATTCACCTTCTCCTTCTCCTTCTTCTGCTTCTTCTGCTTCACCTTCCTGACTTCACCTTCTCCTTCTCCTTCTTCTATTCTTCTGCTTCACCCCCCTGACTTCACCTTCTCCTTCTCTTTCTTCTGCTTCTTCTGATTCACCCTCCTAACTTCACCTTCTCCTTCTCCTTCTTCTGCTTCTTCTGATTCACCCTCCAGACTTCACCTTCTCCTTCTACTTCTTCTACCTCTTCTGATTCACCCTCCAGACTTCACCTTCTCCTTCTCCTTCTTCTACTTCTTCTGATTCATCCTCCAGTCTTCACCTTCTCCTTCTCCTTCTTCTACTTCTTCTGATTCACCCTCCAGTCTTCACCTTCTCCTTCTCCTTCTTCTGCTTCTTCTGCTTCACCCTCCAGACTTCACCTTCTCCTTCTCCTTCTTCTGCTTCTTCTGCTGCGCCCTCCAGATTCACCTTCTCCTTCTCCTTCTTCTGCTTCTTCTGCTTCACCTTCCTGACTTCACCTTCTCCTTCTCCTTCTTCTATTCTTCTGCTTCACCCCCCTGACTTCACCTTCTCCTTCTCCTTCTTCTGCTTCTTCTGATTCACCCTCCTGACTTCACCTTCTCCTTCTCCTTCTTCTGCTTCTTCTGATTCACCCTCCAGACTTCACCTTCTCATTCTCCTTCTTCTGCTTCTTCTGATTCACCCTCCAGAATACACCTTCTCCTTCTCCTTCTTCTGCTTCTTCTGATTCACCCTCCAGTCTTCACCTTCTCCTTCTCCTTCTTCTGCTTCTTCTGATTCACCCCCCTGACTTCACCTTCTCCTTCTCCTTCTTCTGCTTCTTCTGATTCACCCTCCTAACTTCTCCTTCTCCTTCTCCTTCTTCTGCTTCTTCGGATGCACCCTCCTGACTTCACCTTCTCCTTCTTCTGCTTCTTCTGATTCACCCTCCAGACTTCACCTTCTCCTTCTCCTTCTTCTACTTCTTCTGATTCACCCTCCAGACTTCACCTTCTCCTTCTCCTTCTTCTGCTTCTTCTGATTCACCCTCCAGACTTCACCTTCTCCTTCTCCTTCTTCTGCTTCTTCTGATTCACCCTCCGGACTTCACCTTCTCCTTCTCCTTCTTCTGCTTCTTCTGATTCACCCTCCAGACTTCACCTTCTCCTTCTCCTTCTTCTACTTCTTCTGATTCACCCTCCAGACTTCACCTTCTCCTTCTCCTTCTTCTACTTCTTCTGATTCACCCTTCAGACTTCACCTTCTCCTTCTCCTTCTTCTACTTCTTCTGCTTCTCCCTCCAGACTTCACCTTCTCCTTCTCCTTCTTCTGCTTCTTCTGATTCACCCTCCAGACTTCACCTTCTCCTTCTCCTTCTTCTACTTCTTCTGATTCACCCTCCAGACTTCACCTTCTCCTTCTCCTTCTTCTACTTCTTCTGATTTACCCTCCAGACTTCACCTTCTCCTTCTCCTTCTTCTACTTCTTCTGATTCACCCTCCTGACTTCACCTTCTCCTTCTCCTTCTTCTGCTTCTTCTGCTTCACCCTCCAGACTTCACCTTCTCCTTCTCCTTCTTCTGCTTCTTCTGCTTCACCCTCCAGACTTCACCTTCTCCTTCTCCTTCTTCTGCTTCTTCTGCTTCACCCTCCTGACTTCACCTTCTCCTTCTCCTTCTTCTACTTCTTCTGATTCACCCTCCAGACTTCACCTTCTCCTTCTCCTTCTTCTGCATCTTCTGCTTCACCCTCCAGACTTCACCTTCTCCTTCTCCTTCTTCTGCTTCTTCTGCTGCGCCCTCCAGACTTCACCTTCTCCTTTTCCTTCTTCTGCTTCTTCTGCTTCACCCTCCTGATTTCACCTTCTCCTTCTCCTTCTTCTACTTCTTCTGATTTACCCTCCAGACTTCACCTTCTCCTTCTCCTTCTTCTACTTCTTCTGATTCACCCTCCTGACTTCACCTTCTCCTTCTCCTTCTTCTGCTTCTTCTGCTTCACCCTCCAGACTTCACCTTCTCCTTCTCCTTCTTCTGCTTCTTCTGCTTCACCCTCCAGACTTCACCTTCTCCTTCTCCTTCTTCTGCTTCTTCTGATTCACCCTCCTAACTTCACCTTCTCCTTCTCCTTCTTCTGCTTCTTCTGATTCACCCTCCTGACTTCAGCTTCTCCTTCTCCTTCTTCTGATTCTTCGGATTCACCCTCCAGACTTCACCTTCTCCTTCTCCTTCTTCTGCTTCTTCTGATTCACCCTCCTGACTTCACCTTCTCCTTCTCCTTCTTCTACTTCTTCTGATTCACCGTCCTGACTTCGTCTTCTCCTTCTCCTTCTTCTACTTCTTCTGCTTCACCCTCCAGACTTCACCTTCTCCTTCTCCTTCTTCTACTTCTTCTGATTCACCCTCCAGACTTAACCTTCTCCTTCTCCTTCTTCTGCTTCTTCTGATTCACCCTCCAGACTTCACCTTCTCCTTCTTCTTATTCTGCTTCTTCTGATTCACCCTCCAGACTTCACCTTCTCCTTCTCCTTCTTCTGCTTCTTCTGATTCACCCTCCAGACTTCACCTTCTCCTTCTCCTTCTTCTATTTCTTCTGAGTCACCCTCCAGAGTTCACCTTCTCCTTCTCCTTCTTCTGATTCTTCTGATTCAACCTCCAGACTTCACCTTCTCCTTCTCCTTCTTCTGCTTCTTTTGATTCACCCTCCAGACTTCACCTTCTCCTTCTCCTTCTTCTACTTCTTCTGATTCACCCTCCAGACTTCACCTTCTCCTTCTCCTTCTTCTACTTCTTCTGATTCACCCTCCAGTCTTCACCTTCTCCTTCTCCTTCTTCTGCTTCTTCTGCTTCACCCTCCAGACTTCACCTTCTCCTTCTCCTTCTTCTGCTTCTTCTGCTTCACCCTCCAGACTTCACCTTCTCCTTCTCCTTCTTCTGCTTCTTCTGATTCACCCTCCTAACTTCACCTTCTCCTTCTCCTTCTTCTGCTTCTTCTGATTCACCCTCCTGACTTCAGCTTCTCCTTCTCCTTCTTCTGATTCTTCGGATTCACCCTCCAGACTTCACCTTCTCCTTCTCCTTCTTCTGCTTCTTCTGATTCACCCTCCTGACTTCACCTTCTCCTTCTCCTTCTTCTACTTCTTCTGATTCACCCTCCTGACTTCGTCTTCTCCTTCTCCTTCTTCTACTTCTTCTGCTTCACCCTCCAGACTTCACCTTCTCCTTCTCCTTCTTCTACTTCTTCTGATTCACCCTCCAGACTTAACCTTCTCCTTCTCCTTCTTCTGCTTCTTCTGATTCACCCTCCAGACTTCACCTTCTCCTTCTTCTTATTCTGCTTCTTCTGATTCACCCTCCAGACTTCACCTTCTCCTTCTCCTTCTTCTGCTTCTTCTGATTCACCCTCCAGACTTCACCTTCTCCTTCTCCTTCTTCTATTTCTTCTGAGTCACCCTCCAGAGTTCACCTTCTCCTTCTCCTTCTTCTGATTCTTCTGATTCAACCTCCAGACTTCACCTTCTCCTTCTCCTTCTTCTGCTTCTTTTGATTCACCCTCCAGACTTCACCTTCTCCTTCTCCTTCTTCTACTTCTTCTGATTCACCCTCCAGACTTCACCTTCTCCTTCTCCTTCTTCTACTTCTTCTGATTCACCCTCCAGTCTTCACCTTCTCCTTCTCCTTCTTCTGCTTCTTCTGCTTCACCCTCCAGACTTCACCTTCTCCTTCTCTTTCTTCTGCTTCTTCTGATTCACCCTCCAGACTTCACCTTCTCCTTCTCCTTCTTCTGCTTCTTCTGCTTCACCCTCCAGACTTCACCTTCTCCTTCTCCTTCTTCTGCTTCTTCTGCTACGCCCTCCAGACTTCACCTTCTCCTTCTCCTTCTTCTGCTTCACCCCCCAGACTTAACCTTCTCCTTCTCCTTCTTCTGCTTCTTCTGCTTCAACCTCCTGACTTCACCTTCTCCTTCTCTTTCTTCTACTTCTTCTGATTCACCCTCCAGACTTCACCTTCTCCTTCTCCTTCTTCTGCATCTTCTGCTTCTCCCTCCAGACTTCACCTTCTCCTTCTCCTTCTTCTGCTTCTTCTGCTGCGCCCTCCAGACTTCACCTTCTCTTTTCCTTCTTCTGCTTCTTCTGCTTCACCCTCCTGACTTCACCTTCTCCTTCTCCTTCTTCTACTTCTTCTGCTTCACCCCCCTGACTTCACCTTCTCCTTCTCCTTCTTCTGCTTCTTCTGATTCACCCTCCAGTCTTCACCTTCTCCTTCTCCTTCTTCTACTTCTTCTGATTCACCCTCCAGTCTTCACCTTCTCCTTCTCCTTCTTCTGCTTCTTCTGCTTCACCCTCCAGACTTCACCTTCTCCTTCTCCTTCTTCTGCTTCTTCTGCTGCGCCATCCAGATTCACCTTCTCCTTCTCCTTCTTCTGCTTCTTCTGCTTCACCTTCCTGACTTCACCTTCTCCTTCTCCTTCTTCTATTCTTCTGCTTCACCCCCCTGACTTCACCTTCTCCTTCTCCTTCTTCTGCTTCTTCTGATTCACCCTCCTGACTTCACCTTCTCCTTCTCCTTCTTCTGCTTCTTCTGATTCACCCTCCAGACTTCACCTTCTCATTCTCCTTCTTCTGCTTCTTCTGATTCACCCTCCAGAATACACCTTCTCCTTCTCCTTCTTCTGCTTCTTCTGATTCACCCTCCAGTCTTCACCTTCTCCTTCTCCTTCTTCTGCTTCTTCTGATTCACCCCCCTGACTTCACCTTCTCCTTCTCCTTCTTCTGCTTCTTCTGATTCACCCTCCTAACTTCTCCTTCTCCTTCTCCTTCTTCTGCTTCTTCTGATTCACCCTCCTAACTTCACCTTCTCCTTCTTCTGCTTCTTCTGATTCACCCTCCAGACTTCACCTTCTCCTTCTCCTTCTTCTACTTCTTCTGATTCACCCTCCAGACTTCACCTTCTCCTTCTCCTTCTTCTGCTTCTTCTGATTCACCCTCCAGACTTCACCTTCTCCTTCTCCTTCTTCTGCTTCTTCTGATTCACCCTCCGGACTTCACCTTCTCCTTCTCCTTCTTCTGCTTCTACTGATTCACCCTCCAGACTTCACCTTCTCCTTCTCCTTCTTCTACTTCTTCTGATTCACCCTCCAGACTTCACCTTCTCCTTCTCCTTCTTCTACTTCTTCTGATTCACCCTTCAGACTTCACCTTCTCCTTCTCCTTCTTCTACTTCTTCTGCTTCTCCCTCCAGACTTCACCTTCTCCTTCTCCTTCTTCTGCTTCTTCTGATTCACCCTCCAGACTTCACCTTCTCCTTCTCCTTCTTCTACTTCTTCTGATTCACCCTCCAGACTTCACCTTCTCCTTCTCCTTCTTCTACTTCTTCTGATTTACCCTCCAGACTTCACCTTCTCCTTCTCCTTCTTCTACTTCTTCTGATTCACCCTCCTGACTTCACCTTCTCCTTCTCCTTCTTCTGCTTCTTCTGCTTCACCCTCCAGACTTCACCTTCTCCTTCTCCTTCTTCTGCTTCTTCTGCTTCACCCTCCAGACTTCACCTTCTCCTTCTCCTTCTTCTGCTTCTTCTGCTTCACCCTCCTGACTTCACCTTCTCCTTCTCCTTCTTCTACTTCTTCTGATTCACCCTCCAGACTTCACCTTCTCCTTCTCCTTCTTCTGCATCTTCTGCTTCACCCTCCAGACTTCACCTTCTCCTTCTCCTTCTTCTGCTTCTTCTGCTGCGCCCTCCAGACTTCACCTTCTCCTTTTCCTTCTTCTGCTTCTTCTGCTTCACCCTCCTGATTTCACCTTCTCCTTCTCCTTCTTCTACTTCTTCTGCTTCACCCCCATGACTTCACCTTCTCCTTCTCCTTCTTCTGCTTCTTCTGATTCACCCTCCTAACTTCACCTTCTCCTTCTCCTTCTTCTGCTTCTTCTGATTCACCCTCCTGACTTCAGCTTCTCCTTCTCCTTCTTCTGATTCTTCGGATTCACCCTCCAGACTTCACCTTCTCCTTCTCCTTCTTCTGCTTCTTCTGATTCACCCTCCTGACTTCACCTTCTCCTTCTCCTTCTTCTACTTCTTCTGATTCACCCTCCTGACTTCGCCTTCTCCTTCTCCTTCTTCCACTTCTTCTGCTTCACCCTGCAGACTTCACCTTCTCCTTCTCCTTCTTCTACTTCTTCTGATTCACCCTCCAGACTTCACCTTCTCCTTCTCCTTCTTCTGCTTCTTCTGATTCACCCTCCAGACTTCACCTTCTCCTTCTTCTTATTCTGCTTCTTCTGATTCACCCTCCAGACTTCACCTTCTCCTTCTCCTTCTTCTGCTTCTTCTGATTCACCCTCCAGACTTCACCTTCTCCTTCTCCTTCTTCTATTTCTTCTGAGTCACCCTCCAGAGTTCACCTTCTCCTTCTCCTTCTTCTGAATCTTCTGATTCAACCTCCAGACTTCACCTTCTCCTTCTCCTTCTTCTGCTTCTTTTGATTCACCCTCCAGACTTCACCTTCTCCTTCTCCTTCTTCTACTTCTTCTGATTCACCCTCCAGACTTCACCTTCTCCTTCTCCTTCTTCTACTTCTTCTGATTCACCCTCCAGTCTTCACCTTCTCCTTCTCCTTCTTCTGCTTCTTCTGCTTCACCCTCCAGACTTCACCTTCTCCTTCTCTTTCTTCTGCTTCTTCTGATTCACCCTCCAGACTTCACCTTCTCCTTCTCCTTCTTCTGCTTCTTCTGCTTCACCCTCCAGACTTCACCTTCTCCTTCTCCTTCTTCTGCTTCTTCTGCTACGCCCTCCAGACTTCACCTTCTCCTTCTCCTTCCTCTGCTTCACCCCCCAGACTTAACCTTCTCCTTCTCCTTCTTCTGCTTCTTCTGCTTCAACCTCCTGACTTCACCTTCTCCTTCTCTTTCTTCTACTTCTTCTGATTCACCCTCCAGACTTCACCTTCTCCTTCTCCTTCTTCTGCATCTTCTGCTTCTCCCTCCAGACTTCACCTTCTCCTTCTCCTTCTTCTGCTTCTTCTGCTGCGCCCTCCAGACTTCACCTTCTCTTTTCCTTCTTCTGCTTCTTCTGCTTCACCCTCCTGACTTCACCTTCTCCTTCTCCTTCTTCTACTTCTTCTGCTTCACCCCCCTGACTTCACCTTCTCCTTCTCCTTCTTCTGCTTCTTCTGATTCACCCTCCTAACTTCACCTTCTCCTTCTCCTTCTTCTGCTTCTTCTGATTCACCCTCCTGACTTCAGCTTCTCCTTCTCCTTCTTCTGATTCTTCGGATTCACCCTCCAGACTTCACCTTCTCCTTCTCCTTCTTCTGCTTCTTCTGATTCACCCTCCTGACTTCACCTTCTCCTTCTCCTTCTTCTACTTCTTCTGATTCACCCTCCAGACTTCACCTTCTCCTTCTCCTTCTTCTGCTTCTTCTGATTCACCCTCCAGACTTCACCTTCTCCTTCTTCTTATTCTGCTTCTTCTGATTCACCCTCCAGACTTCACCTTCTCCTTCTCCTTCTTCTGCTTCTTCTGATTCACCCTCCAGACTTCACCTTCTCCTTCTCCTTCTTCTATTTCTTCTGAGTCACCCTCCAGAGTTCACCTTCTCCTTCTCCTTCTTCTGATTCTTCTGATTCAACCTCCAGACTTCACCTTCTCCTTCTCCTTCTTCTGCTTCTTTTGATCCACCCTCCAGACTTCACCTTCTCCTTCTCCTTCTTCTACTTCTTCTGATTCACCCTCCAGACTTCACCTTCTCCTTCTCCTTCTTCTACTTCTTCTGATTCACCCTCCAGTCTTCACCTTCTCCTTCTCCTTCTTCTGCTTCTTCTGCTTCACCCTCCAGACTTCACCTTCTCCTTCTCTTTCTTCTGCTTCTTCTGATTCACCCTCCAGACTTCACCTTCTCCTTCTCCTTCTTCTGCTTCTTCTGCTTCACCCTCCAGACTTCACCTTCTCCTTCTCCTTCTTCTGCTTCTTCTGCTACGCCCTCCAGACTTCACCTTCTCCTTCTCCTTCTTCTGCTTCACCCCCCAGACTTAACCTTCTCCTTCTCCTTCTTCTGCTTCTTCTGCTTCACCCTCCTGACTTCACCTTCTCCTTCTCCTTCTTCTACTTCTTCTGATTCACCCTCCAGACTTCACCTTCTCCTTCTCCTTCTTCTGCTTCTTCTGCTTCACCCTCCAGACTTCACCTTCTCCTTCTCTTTCTTCTGCTTCTTCTACTGCGCCCTCCAGACTTCACCTTCTCCTTCTCCTTCTTCTGCTTCTTCTGCTTCACCCTCCTGACTTCACCTTCTCCTTCTCCTTCTTCTACTTCTTCTGCTTCACCCCCCTGACTTCACCTTCTCCTTCTCCTTCTTCTGCTTCTTCTGATTCACCCTCCTAACTTCACCTTCTCCTTCTCCTTCTTCTGCTTCTTCTGATTCACCCTCCAGACTTCACCTTCTCCTTCTCCTTCTTCTACTTCTTCCGATTCACCCTCCAGACTTTACCTTCTCCTTCTCCTTCTTCTACTTCTTCTGATTCACCCTCCAATCTTCACCTTCTCCTTCTCCTTCTTCTGCTTCTTCTGCTTCACCCTCCAGACTTCACCTTCTCCTTCTCTTTCTTCTGCTTCTGCTGATTCACCCTCCAGACTTCACCTTCTCCTTCTCCTTCTTCTGCTTCTTCTGATTCACCCTCCTGACTTCACCTTCTCCTTCTCCTTCTTCTGCTTCTTCTAATTCACCCTCCTGACTTCACCTTCTCCTTCTCCTTCTTCTACTTCTTCTGCTTCACCCTCCAGACATCACCTTCTCCTTCTCCTTCTTCTACTTCTTCTGATTCACGCTCCAGACTTCACCTTCTCCTTCTCTTTCTTCTGCTTCTTCTGATTCACCCTCCAGACTTCACCTTCTCCTTCTCCTTCTTCTGCTTCTTCTGCTTCACCCTCCAGACTTCACCTTCTCCTTCTCCTTCTTCTGCTTCTTCTGATTCACCCTCCTGACTTCACCTTCTCCTTCTCCTTCTTCTACTTCTTCTAATTCACCCTCCTGACTTCACCTTCTCCTTCTCCTTCTTCTACTTCTTCTGCTTCACCCTCCAGACATCACCTTTTCCTTCTCCTTCATCTGCTTCTTCTGATTCACCCTCCAGACTTCACCTTCTCCTTCTCCTTATTCTGCTTCTTCTGATTCACCCTCCAGACTTCACCTTCTCCTTCTCCTTCTTCTGCTTCTTCTGATTCACCCTCCAGACTTCACCTTCTCCTTCTCCTTCTTCTACTTCTTCTGCTTCTCCCTCCAGACTTCACCTTCTCCTTCTCCTTCTTCTGCTTCTTCTGATTCACCCTCCAGACTTCACCTTCTCCTTCTCCTTCTTCTACTTCTTCTGATTCACCCTCCAGACTTCACCTTCTCCTTCGCCTTCTTCTACTTCTTCTGATTCACCCTCCAGACTTCACCTTCTCCTTCTCCTTCTTCTACTTCTTCTGATTCACCCTCCTGACTTCACCTTCTCCTTCTCCTTCTTCTGCTTCTTCTGCTTCACCCTCCAGACTTCACCTTCTCCTTCTCCTTCTTCTGCTTCTTCTGCTTCACCCTCCAGACTTCACCTTCTCCTTCTCCTTCTTCTGCTTCTTCTGCTTCAACCTCCTGACTTCACCTTCTCCTTCTCCTTCTTCTACTTCTTCTGATTCACCCTCCAGACTTCAACTTCTCCTTCTCCTTCTTCTGCATCTTCTGCTTCACCCTCCAGACTTCACCTTCTCCTTCTCCTTCTTCTGCTTCTTCTGCTGCGCCCTCCAGACTTCACCTTCTCCTTCTCCTTCTTCTGCATCTTCTGCTTCACCCTCCAGACTTCAACTTCTCCTTCTCCTTCTTCTGCATCTTCTGCTTCACCCTCCAGACTTCACCTTCTCCTTCTCCTTCTTCTGCTTCTTCTGCTGCGCCCTCCAGACTTCACCTTCTCCTTTTCCTTCTTCTGCTTCTTCTGCTTCACCCTCCTGACTTCAACTTCTCCTTCTCCTTCTTCTACTTCTTCTGATTCTCCCTCCAGACTTCACCTTCTCCTTCTCCTTCTTCTACTTCTTCTGATTCACCCTCCAGTCTTCACCTTCTCCTTCTCCTTCTTCTGCTTCTTCTGCTTCACCCTCCAGACTTCACCTTCTCCTTCTCTTTCTTCTGCTTCTTCTGATTCACCCTCCAGACTTCACCTTCTCCTTCTCCTTCTTCTGCTTCTTCTGCTTCACCCTCCAGACTTCACCTTCTCCTTCTCCTTCTTCTGCTTCTTCTGCTATGCCCTCCAGACTTCACCTTCTGCTTCTCCTTCTTCTGCTTCTTCTGCTTCACCCCCCAGACTTCACCTTCTCCTTCTCCTTCTTCTGCTTCTTCTGCTTCACCCTCCTGACTTCACCTTCTCCTTCTCCTTCTTCTACTTCTTCTGATTCACCCTCCAGACTTCACCTTCTCCTTCTCGTTCTTCCGCTTCTTCTGCTTCACCCTCCAGACTTCACCTTCTCCTTCTCCTTCTTCTGCTTCTTCTGCTGCGCCCTCCAGACTTCACCTTCTCCTTCTCCTTCTTCTGCTTCTTCTGCTTCACCCTCCTGACTTCACCTTCTCCTTCTCCTTCTTCTACTTCTTCTGCTTCACCCCCCTGACTTCACCTTCTCCTTCTCCTTCTTCTGCTTCTTCTGATTCACCCTCCTAACTTCACCTTCTCCTTCTCCTTCTTCTGCTTCTTCTGATTCACCCTCCAGACTTCACCTTCTCCTTCTCCTTCTTCTACTTCTTCTGATTCACCCTCCAGACTTCACCTTCTCCTTCTCCTTCTTCTACTTCTTCTGATTCACCCTCCAGTCTTCACCTTCTCCTTCTCCTTCTTCTGCTTCTTCTGCTTCACCCTCCAGACTTCACCTTCTCCTTCTCCTTCTTCTGCTTCTTCTGCTGCGCCCTCCAGACTTCACCTTCTCCTTCTCCTTCTTCTGCTTCTTCTGCTTCACCCTCCTGACTTCACCTTCTCCTTCTCCTTCTTCTATTCTTCTGCTTCAACCCCCTGACTTCACCTTCTCCTTCTCCTTCTTCTGCTTCTTCTGATTCACCCTCCTGACTTCACCTTCTCCTTCTCCTTCTTCTGCTTCTTCTGATTCACCCTCCAGACTTGACCTTCTCCTTCTCCTTCTTCTGCTTCTTCTGATTCCCCCTCCAGACTTCACCTTCTCCTTCTCCTTCTTCTACTTCTTCTGATTCACCCTCCAGACTTCAACTTCTCCTTCTCCTTCTTCTGCATCTTCTGCTTCACCCTCCAGACTTCACCTTCTCCTTCTCCTTCTTCTGCTTCTTCTGCTGCGCCCTCCAGACTTCACCTTCTCCTTTTCCTTCTTCTGCTTCTTCTGCTTCACCCTCCTGACTTCACCTTCTCCTTCTCCTTCTTCTACTTCTTCTGCTTCACCCCCCTGACTTCACCTTCTCCTTCTCCTTCTTCTGCTTCTTCTGATTCACCCTCCTAACTTCACCTTCTCCTTCTCCTTCTTCTGCTTCTTCTGATTCACCCTCCTGACTTCAGCTTCTCCTTCTCCTTCTTCTGATTCTTCGGATTCACCCTAAAGACTTCACCTTCTCCTTCTCCTTCTTCTGCTTCTCCTGATTCACCCTCCAGACTTCACCTTCTCCTTCTCCTTCTTCTACTTCTTCTGAGTCACCCTCCAGAGTTCACCTTCTCCTTCTCCTTCTTCTGATTCTTCTGATTCACCCTCCAGACTTCACCTTCTCCTTCTCCTTCTTCTGCTTCTTTTGATTCACCCTCCAGACTTCAACTTCTCCTTCTCCTTCTTCTACTTCTTCTGATTCACCCTCCAGACTTCACCTTCTCCTTCTCCTTCTTCTACTTCTTCTGATTCACCCTCCAGTCTTCACCTTCTCCTTCTCCTTCTTCTGCTTCTTCTGCTTCACCCTCCAGACTTCACCTTCTCCTTCTCTTTCTTCTGCTTCTTCTGATTCACCCTCCAGACTTCACCTTCTCCTTCTCCTTCTTCTGCTTCTTCTGCTTCACCCTCCAGACTTCACCTTCTCCTTCTCCTTCTTCTGCTTCTTCTGCTACGCCCTCCAGACTTCACCTTCTCCTTCTCCTTTTCTGCTTCTTCTGCTTCACCCCCCAGACTGCACCTTCTCCTTCTCCTTCTTCTGCTTCTTCTGCTTCACCCTCCTGACTTCACCTTCTCCTTCTCCTTCTTCTACTTCTTCTGATTCACCCTCCAGACTTCACCTTCTCCTTCTCCTTCTTCTGCTTCTTCTGCTGCGCCCTCCAGACTTCACCTTCTCCTTCTCCTTCTTCTGCTTCTTCTGCTTCACCCTCCTGACTTCACCTTCTCCTTCTCCTTCTTCTACTTCTTCTGCTTCACCCCCCTGACTTCACCTTCTCCTTCTCCTTCTTCTGCTTCTTCTGATTCACCCTCCTAACTTCACCTTCTCCTTCTCCTTCTTCTGCTTCTTCTGATTCACCCTCCAGACTTCACCTTCTCCTTCTCCTTCTTCTACTTCTTCTGATTCACCCTCCAGACTTCACCTTCTCCTTCTCCTTCTTCTACTTCTTCTGACTCACCCTCCAGTCTTCACCTTCTCCTTCTCCTTCTTCTGCTTCTTCTGCTTCACCCTCCAGACTTCACCTTCTCCTTCTCCTTCTTCTGCTTCTTCTGCTGCGCCCTCCAGACTTCACCTTCTCCTTCTCCTTCTTCTGCTTCTTCTGCTTCACCCTCCTGACTTCACCTTCTCCTTCTCCTTCTTCTATTCTTCTGCTTCAACCCCCTGACTTCACCTTCTCCTTCTCCTTCTTCTGCTTCTTCTGATTCACCCTCCTGACTTCACCTTCTCCTTCTCCTTCTTCTGCTTCTTTTGATTCACCCTCCAGACTTCACCTTCTCCTTCTCCTTCTTCTGCTTCTTCTGATTCACCCTCCAGACTTCACCTTCTCCTTCTCCTTCTTCTGCTTCTTCTGATTCACCCTCCAGACTTCACCTTCTCCTTCTCCTTCTTCTGCTTCTTCACTTCACCCCCCTGACTTCACCTTCTCCTTCTCCTTCTTCTGCTTCTTCTGCTTCACCCTCCAGACTTCACCTTCTCCTTCTCTTTCTTCTGCTTCTTCTACTGCGCCCTCCAGACTTCACCTTCTCCTTCTCCTTCTTCTGCTTCTTCTGATTCACCCTCCAGAATTCACCTTCTCCTTCTCCTTCTTCTGCTTCTTCTGATTCACCCTCCAGACTTCACCTTCTCCTTCTCCTTCTTCTACTTCTTCTGATTCACCCTCCAGACTTCACCTTCTCCTTCTCCTTCTTCTACTTCTTCTGATTCACCCTCCAGTCTTCACCTTCTCCTTCTCCTTCTTCTGCTTCTTCTGCTTCACCCTCCAGACTTCACCTTCTCCTTCTCCTTCTTCTGCTTCTTCTGCTGCGCCCTCCAGACTTCACCTTCTCCTTCTCCTTCTTCTGCTTCTTCTGCTTCACCCTCCTGACTTCACCTTCTCCTTCTCCTTCTTCTATTCTTCTGCTTCAACCCCCTGACTTCACCTTCTCCTTCTCCTTCTTCTGCTTCTTCTGATTCACCCTCCTGACTTCACCTTCTCCTTCTCCTTCTTCTGCTTCTTCTGATTCACCCTCCAGACTTGACCTTCTCCTTCTCCTTCTTCTGCTTCTTCTGATTCCCCCTCCAGACTTCACCTTCTCCTTCTCCTTCTTCTACTTCTTCTGATTCACCCTCCAGACTTCAACTTCTCCTTCTCCTTCTTCTGCATCTTCTGCTTCACCCTCCAGACTTCACCTTCTCCTTCTCCTTCTTCTGCTTCTTCTGCTGCGCCCTCCAGACTTCACCTTCTCCTTTTCCTTCTTCTGCTTCTTCTGCTTCACCCTCCTGACTTCACCTTCTCCTTCTCCTTCTTCTACTTCTTCTGCTTCACCCCCCTGACTTCACCTTCTCCTTCTCCTTCTTCTGCTTCTTCTGATTCACCCTCCTAACTTCACCTTCTCCTTCTCCTTCTTCTGCTTCTTCTGATTCACCCTCCTGACTTCAGCTTCTCCTTCTCCTTCTTCTGATTCTTCGGATTCACCCTAAAGACTTCACCTTCTCCTTCTCCTTCTTCTGCTTCTCCTGATTCACCCTCCAGACTTCACATTCTCCTTCTCCTTCTTCTACTTCTTCTGAGTCACCCTCCAGAGTTCACCTTCTCCTTCTCCTTCTTCTGATTCTTCTGATTCACCCTCCAGACTTCACCTTCTCCTTCTCCTTCTTCTGCTTCTTTTGATTCACCCTCCAGACTTCAACTTCTCCTTCTCCTTCTTCTACTTCTTCTGATTCACCCTCCAGACTTCACCTTCTCCTTCTCCTTCTTCTACTTCTTCTGATTCACCCTCCAGTCTTCACCTTCTCCTTCTCCTTCTTCTGCTTCTTCTGCTTCACCCTCCAGACTTCACCTTCTCCTTCTCTTTCTTCTGCTTCTTCTGATTCACCCTCCAGACTTCACCTTCTCCTTCTCCTTCTTCTGCTTCTTCTGCTTCACCCTCCAGACTTCACCTTCTCCTTCTCCTTCTTCTGCTTCTTCTGCTACGCCCTCCAGACTTCACCTTCTCCTTCTCCTTTTCTGCTTCTTCTGCTTCACCCCCCAGACTGCACCTTCTCCTTCTCCTTCTTCTGCTTCTTCTGCTTCACCCTCCTGACTTCACCTTCTCCTTCTCCTTCTTCTACTTCTTCTGATTCACCCTCCAGACTTCACCTTCTCCTTCTCCTTCTTCTGCTTCTTCTGCTGCGCCCTCCAGACTTCACCTTCTCCTTCTCCTTCTTCTGCTTCTTCTGCTTCACCCTCCTGACTTCACCTTCTCCTTCTCCTTCTTCTACTTCTTCTGCTTCACCCCCCTGACTTCACCTTCTCCTTCTCCTTCTTCTGCTTCTTCTGATTCACCCTCCTAACTTCACCTTCTCCTTCTCCTTCTTCTGCTTCTTCTGATTCACCCTCCAGACTTCACCTTCTCCTTCTCCTTCTTCTACTTCTTCTGATTCACCCTCCAGACTTCACCTTCTCCTTCTCCTTCTTCTACTTCTTCTGACTCACCCTCCAGTCTTCACCTTCTCCTTCTCCTTCTTCTGCTTCTTCTGCTTCACCCTCCAGACTTCACCTTCTCCTTCTCCTTCTTCTGCTTCTTCTGCTGCGCCCTCCAGACTTCACCTTCTCCTTCTCCTTCTTCTGCTTCTTCTGCTTCACCCTCCTGACTTCACCTTCTCCTTCTCCTTCTTCTATTCTTCTGCTTCAACCCCCTGACTTCACCTTCTCCTTCTCCTTCTTCTGCTTCTTCTGATTCACCCTCCTGACTTCACCTTCTCCTTCTCCTTCTTCTGCTTCTTTTGATTCACCCTCCAGACTTCACCTTCTCCTTCTCCTTCTTCTGCTTCTTCTGATTCACCCTCCAGACTTCACCTTCTCCTTCTCCTTCTTCTGCTTCTTCTGATTCACCCTCCAGACTTCACCTTCTCCTTCTCCTTCTTCTGCTTCTTCACTTCACCCCCCTGACTTCACCTTCTCCTTCTCCTTCTTCTGCTTCTTCTGCTTCACCCTCCAGACTTCACCTTCTCCTTCTCTTTCTTCTGCTTCTTCTACTGCGCCCTCCAGACTTCACCTTCTCCTTCTCCTTCTTCTGCTTCTTCTGATTCACCCTCCAGAATTCACCTTCTCCTTCTCCTTCTTCTGCTTCTTCTGATTCACCCTCCAGTCTTCACCTTCTCCTTCTCCTTCTTCTGCTTCTTCTGATTCACCCCCCTGACTTCACCTTCTCCTTCTCCTTCTTCTGCTGCTTCTGATTCACCCTCCTAACTTCTCCTTCTCCTTCTCCTTCTTCTGCTTCTTCTGATTCACCCTCCTGACTTCACCTTCTCCTTCTTCTGCTATTTCTGATTCACCCTCCAGACTTCACCTTCTCCTTCTCCTTCTTCTACTTCTTCTGATTCACCCTCCAGACTTCACCTTCTCCTTCTCCTTCTTCTGCTTCTTCTGATTCACCCTCCAGACTTCACCTTCTACTTCTCCTTCTTCTGCTTCTTCTGATTCACCCTCCGGACTTCACCTTCTCCTTCTCCTTCTTCTGCTTCTTCTGATTCACCCTCCTGACTTCACCTTCTCCTTCTCCTTCTTCTACTTCTTCTGATTCACCCTCCAGACTTCACCTTCTCCTTCTCCTTCTTCTACTTCTTCTGATTCACCCTTCAGACTTCACCTTCTCCTTCTCCTTCTTCTACTTCTTCTGCTTCTCCCTCCAGACTTCACCTTCTCCTTCTCCTTCTTCTGCTTCTTCTGATTCACCCTCCAGACTTCACCTTCTCCTTCTCCTTCTTCTACTTCTTCTGATTCACCCTCCAGACTTCACCTTCTCCTTCTCCATCTTCTACTTCTTCTGATTTACCCTCCAGACTTCACCTTCTCCTTCTCCTTCTTCTACTTCTTCTGATTCACCCTCCTGACTTCACCTTCTCCTTCTCCTTCTTCTGCTTCTTCTGCTTCACCCTCCAGACTTCTCCTTCTCCTTCTCCTTCTTCTGCTTCTTCTGCTTCACCCTCCAGACTTCACCTTCTCCTTCTCCTTCTTCTGCTTCTTCTGCTTCACCCTCCTGACTTCACCTTCTCCTTCTCCTTCTTCTACTTCTTCTGATTCACCCTCCAGACTTCACCTTCTCCTTTTCCTTCTTCTGCTTCTTCTGCTTCACCCTCCTGACTTCACCTTCTCCTTCTCCTTCTTCTACTTCTTCTGCTTCACACCCCTGACTTCACCTTCTCCTTCTCCTTCTTCTGCTTCTTCTGATTCACCCTCCTAACTTCACCTACTCCTTCTCCTTCTTCTGCTTCTTCTGATTCACCCTCCTGACTTCAGCTTCTCCTTCTCCTTCTTCTGATTCTTCGGATTCACCCTCCAGACTTCACCTTCTCCTTCTCCTTCTTCTGCTTCTTCTGATTCACCCTCCTGACTTCACCTTCTCCTTCTCCTTCTTCTACTTCTTCTGATTCACCCTCCTGACTTAGCCTTCTCCTTCTCCTTCTTCTACTTCTTCTGCTTCACCCTCCAGACTTCACCTTCTCCTTCTCCTTCTTCTACTTCTTCTGATTCACCCTCCAGACTTCACCTTCTCCTTCTCCTTCTTCTGCTTCTTCTGATTCACCCTCCAGACTTCACCTTCTCCTTCTTCTTCTTCTGCTTCTTCTGATTCACCCTCCAGACTTCACCTTCTCCTTCTCCTTCTTCTATTTCTTCTGAGTCACCCTCCAGAGTTCACCTTCTCCTTCTCCTTCTTCTGATTCTTCTGATTCAACCTCCAGACTTCACCTTCTCCTTCTCCTTCTTCTGCTTCTTTTGATTCACCCTCCAGACTTCACCTTCTCCTTCTCCTTCTTCTACTTCTTCTGATTCACCCTCCAGTCTTCACCTTCTCCTTCTCCTTCTTCTGCTTCTTCTGCTTCACCCTCCAGACTTCACCTTCTCCTTCTCTTTCTTCTGCTTCTTCTGATTCACCCTCCAGACTTCACCTTCTCCTTCTCCTTCTTCTGCTTCTTCTGCTTCACCCTCCAGACTTCACCTTCTCCTTCTCCTTCTTCTGTGTTGTGTGTGTAATATGTGTGCTACTTTGAACCTATGGACAGGACTGCACTACTTGTTGGGCGTAGTGATACGCAGTACCACTCCTGGCCATAGGGGTATAAATAGTACTGTGGGTACTGATCCCCCTCAGTTCCCGCCTGTGGGCATGAAGTAAAGACCTATGTATAGTCCATACCTCCAACCAGTAAAGACCTGTTTGAGTTATACGTTTAAGTCTTTGTGTTAATTGTTCAATACAATACACATACTTAACACTGGCGACGAGTCGGTTCGAACCCTGCGGCAGTTATTCCACAGCGGCTTCGTCCAAAGACAGGACATTGAAGAGAGGTTCCAATCCTCAACACCCCACTGAAAACTGAAGGGCAGCAGAAATCCTGACAGCTTCCAGCGACTGGAAGCGACAGGCATTAGGACCCTGAAGCCTCCATCAACGACTGAAAACGGGAGGACAGAAGACATCCTGCAGCTTTTTCAACCTCGGTGGTGGGTAAGCCAAGCAGCGTTGGCTGCAAAGACAGGGCTGGGGGAAGTCGGAGGTAGAAGGGCAATCGATCGAAATCCCTGATAAGGGCCGCACTCGGGCTGGAAGGCGCAGCGTCGGCAGACACTGAGGGCGCGAGCGGGTAAGCCAGAGCCCGGGAGGGAGCGAGCAAGAGCCGCCGAGCGGGTGAGCCAGAGGCCGGGAGCCGCTTCAAGCGGGAGGCGCTTAGCGGGCCAGCGATCGCACCGGTGATAAGGGCTGAGAACCGTTTCGGGCGGGCGGCGCACCAGCGATCGCACAGGAGATAAGAGCCGCAGTCGGGCTGAAAGTCAGCGACGAGAAGCGCGGGAAAACCGCCATTGAAGTGGGCGGGGAGAGCGAGAAGAGCGGGAAAGCCGCCATTTTTCGCGGGAAAACCGCTGGGGAATAAGGCAGAAGCGGGAAAACCGCCATTTTGTGGGCGGAGGACGACGGCAAGAGCGGGAAGCCGCCATCTTGGATAACAGTAAAAAAAAAAATCTGAGAAATTGCAAATCTGATAAAGTACTACAATGCCTAAACACGGGAATATTAGCAACTTTGATAGTGACATCGAAGATTGGGCCATATATGTTGAACGAGTTAAAAATTATTGTAAGGCCAATAAAATTCGTGAGGCTGATAAAGCACTAACATTATTAAATTTAATGGGTGCGAAGACATACGGGCAATTGAAACACCTGTTATCACCAGATGAACCGGCGGATAAGACGTTCGATGAGATTGTTACTGTCCTGAAAGATCATCTAAACCCCACGCCGCTGATGCTAGCGGAACGATTTAAATTTTACGACAGAAGGCAGCTACAGCATGAAAGCAATGCTGAATATTTGCTGGAATTGCGTAAATTAGCGAAATATTGTCAGTTTGGAACGGAACTGACAGAGGCACTTTGAGACAAATTTGTGTGTGGTTTATTTAAACAGGATACACAAAAGCGACTGCTCGAGGAGAATGAGCTGACGCTTGAGAAGGCGGTCACTATGGCAGCAGCACACGAAGCCGCAGCGAGAGGCATGGCAGTAATGCAGCTACGGTCACCGGAGCTCAGTGCACACAAATTGGGTGTGAGTTCTGGCAAATGTTATCGTTGTGGAAAGACAACGCATGATCAGAACCAGTGTTGGTTTAAAAACCAAGAATGTAGAACTTGTGGTAGGCTTGGACATATAGCTAGAGTATGCAGGTCAGCGAAGAAGACCAGCAACAAGAAGTCACCGCAAGGAAAATACGCAAAGGTACACAAGGTGGCCGAACAGGAGTCCAATTCAGACGCTAGCAGTAATGAACTGGCTAGCTTAAGCTGTAATGAACTGGCTAGCTTAAGAGTACTCAACGCTGGTAAGGGTGCAGACCTCCAGACAATTTGGGTCACTCTTCAGATAGAAGGAGTCCAAGTAAAACTGGAATTGGACACTGGATCGGCATTGACGGTCATAAATAAGAAAGATTACGGAAAGTTATTCCAACATATTCCCCTTCAGGATACGGGGATTAGATTGAAAACATACACGGGGCAAAGAGTGTACCACATCGGGAAAATAGAGGTTGCAGTGGTCCACAAGGGCGAAGACAGTCAAATAATGGACTTATATGTGATATCTGAAGGAGGTCCTCCACTACTAGGACGGGAGTGGATTAGGAAAATGAATATGGACTGGCATTTCCTACAAACAATAACGAGTGAGAACTCGGTGAAGATAGTCGGCCCAGATTCTGGAACGGATGATGGTAAGCCCAACTCAGGTGCAAAAGACAAAGTTTCAGCACAGAATTCCACTGAGCAACAACAACATAGTTTAACTGTGGATTCTGAGTCTGGCAAGTCTACTGATGTGCCCATTTCTGAGGGACACCGGGCTCGAACTCAACTCCATTTCAAACTACAACAGCAATTAGAACAAATGCTTCGCTGTTTTGAGCAAGAGTTGAATGCAACGAAAGAGTTCTTTGATATAGAGTTGGAGAATCTGGAAAGACAACAGAAGCAGCTGATGGAGAAAATGGAGCAGGAGCACACAAAACGTCTGGTGTCAGAGGAGTTAACGGTCAGCCAACTCCTGCATATGCTGAAGGACAGGACTCTGAAATGGGAAAAACTTGAACATGAACTTCAATATTCAAACGAAAGGGGTTCGGAGCTCTCAAAGGTTATTGGAAGAGCTGAGGTGGCAACACAGACTGAGATGACTGCAACAGAGCAGCCCTTGGATGCCAAAAGTACGCTGACTCACGTCAACGTAGAACAACAGACCGCTGAAACAGCTGCTCCGGTAGAGGGATTGCATAGTCCGATCAATCAATCTCCAAAGGAAGTTGAAGTATTAAAATCACAAATGAGGTCACTAGTAAACGACTTGCTGAAAGCCCAGAAAAAGCTGGATGCAGAGGTACACATGAAGAAGTCTCTTCAGGAAAGATGTCTGGATTTGGAACAAGAGCTGGCTAATGTCCAGCTGGGTATGGAGGAAATAGACGACCCTCTCACTGGTCTAGCTCAGGACGACACCGAATATTACGATGTCCTGTCCTGCCCAGCTTGTAACTTCGACTCCCAAAGTGCAGAAATCATGGAGGAGCACCAAAAGTCTACGGAACATCGGGAGAAGCTGGCTCTACGACGGAAACAGGAGGAAGAGAAGGAGGAACTGCGCATGCAGCTGGCAGCTGTGGCAGCTGACAATGGAGCCCAGAGAGTCTCCAAGAAGCAGAAAAGGAAAAGTAAAAACAGAAGATGACCCATCTGAACCATTATCACCTCTACCAGATCACACACGTGGTCCCTCCGAACGGAGCCAATTCAGTTCGGAAGTTCAAACTGTTAAATCCATGGAAGGACTATTGAATGAGTCACTCCAGCAACGTGAACCGACTACACCACAGAGATTGAATCTGTGAACTGTTTTCCGCAGAGACTGAATCTGTGATCTGTTTTGACATGAAGTTATCTATGTATCTATGTTATTCTGTTATGTAAACCTGAAGTTATATATGTATATATGTTATTACGTTATGTTAAATGGGGAGATGACTGTAAAGCTAGGAAGGGAGGAATGTTGTGTATGTAATATGTGTGCTACTTTGAACCTATGGACAGGACTGCACTACTTGTTCGGCGTAGTGATACGCAGTACCACTCCTGGCCATAGGGGTATAAATAGTACTGTGGGTACTGATCCCCCTCAGTTCCCGCCTGTGGGCATGAAGTAAAGACCTATGTATAGTCCCTACCTCCAACCAGTAAAGACCTGTTTGAGTTATACCTTTAAGTCTTTGTGTTAATTGTTCAATACAATACACATACTTAACATTCTGCTTCTTCTGCTACGCCCTCCAGACTTCACCTTCTCCTTCTCCTTCTTCTGCTTCACCCCCCAGACTTAACCTTCTCCTTCTCCTTCTTCTGCTTCTTCTGCTTCACCCTCCTGACTTCACCTTCTCCTTCTCCTTTTTCTACTTCTTCTGATTGCCCTCCAGACTTCACCTTCTCCTTCTCCTTCTTCTGCTTCTTCTGCTTCACCCTCCAGACTTCACCTTCTCCTTCTCTTTCTTCTGCTTCTTCTACTGCGCCCTCCAGACTTCACCTTCTCCTTCTCCTTCTTCTGCTTCTTCTGCTTCACCCTCCTGACTTCACCTTCTCCTTCTCCTTCTTCTACTTCTTCTGCTTCACCCCCCTGACTTCACCTTCTCCTTCTCCTTCTTCTGCTTCTTCTGATTCACCCTCCTAACTTCACCTTCTCCTTCTCCTTCTTCTGCTTCTTCTGATTCACCCTCCAGACTTCACCTTCTCCTTCTCCTTCTTCTACTTCTTCTGATTCACCCTCCAGACTTCACCTTCTCCTTCTCCTTCTTCTACTTCTTCTGATTCACAATCCAATCTTCACCTTCTCCTTCTCCTTCTTCTGCTTCTTCTGCTTCACCCTCCAGACTTCACCTTCTCCTTCTCTTTCTTCTGCTTCTTCTGATTCACCTTCCAGACTTCACCTTCTCCTTCTCCTTCTTCTGCTTCTTCTGATTCAGCCTCCTGACTTCAACTTCTCCTTCTCCTTCTTCTACTTCTTCTAATTCACCCTCCTGACTTCACCTTCTCCTTCTCCTTCTTCTACTTCTTCTGCTTCACCCTCCAGACATCACCTTCTCCTTCTCCTTCTTCTACTTCTTCTGATTCACGCTCCAGACTTCACCTTTTCCTTCTCCTTCTTCTGCTTCTTCTGATTCACCCTCCAGACTTCACCTTCTCCTTCTCCTTATTCTGCTTCTTCTGATTCACCCTCCAGACTTCACCTTCTCCTTCTCCTTCTTCTGCTTCTTCTGATTCACCCTCCAGACTTCACCTTCTCCTTCTCCTTCTTCTACTTCTTCTGCTTCTCCCTCCAGACTTCACCTTCTCCTTCTCCTTCTTCTGCTTCTTCTGATTCACCCTCCAGACTTCACCTTCTCCTTCTCCTTCTTCTACTTCTTCTGATTCACCCTCCAGACTTCACCTTCTCCTTCGCCTTCTTCTACTTCTTCTGATTCACCCTCCAGACTTCACCTTCTCCTTCTCCTTCTTCTACTTCTTCTGATTCACCCTCCTGACTTCACCTTCTCCTTCTCCTTCTTCTGCTTCTTCTGCTTCACCCTCCAGACTTCACCTTCTCCTTCTCCTTCTTCTGCTTCTTCTGCTTCACCCTCCAGACTTCACCTTCTCCTTCTCCTTCTTCTGCTTCTTCTGCTTCACCCTCCTGACTTCACCTTCTCCTTCTCCTTCTTCTACTTCTTCTGATTCACCCTCCAGACTTCAACTTCTCCTTCTCCTTCTTATGCATCTTCTGCTTCACCCTCCAGACTTCACCTTCTCCTTTTCCTTCTTCTGCTTCTTCTGCTTCACCCTCCTGACTTCACCTTCTCCTTCTCCTTCTTCTACTTCTTCTGCTTCACCCCCCTGACTTCACCTTCTCCTTCTCCTTCTTCTGCTTCTTCTGATTCACCCTTCTAACTTCACCTTCTCCTTCTCCTTCTTCTGCTTCTTCTGATTCACCCTCCTGACTTCAGCTTCTCTTCTCCTTCTTCTGATTCTTCGGTTTCACCCTCCAGACTTCACCTTCTCCTTCTCCTTCTTCTGCTTCTTCTGATTCACCCTCCAGACTTCACCTTCTCCTTCTCCTTCTTCTACTTCTTCTGAGTCACCCTCCAGAGTTCACCTTCTCCTTCTCCTTCTTCTGATTCTTCTGATTCACCCTCCAGACTTCACCTTCTCCTTCTCCTTCTTCTGCTTCTTTTGATTCACCCTCCAGACTTCACCTTCTCCTTCTCCTTCTTCTACTTCTTCTGATTCACCCTCCAGACTTCACCTTCTCCTTCTCCTTCTTCTACTTCTTCTGATACACCCTCCAGTCTTCACCTTCTCCTTCTCCTTCTTCTGCTTCTTCTGCTTCACCCTCCAGACTTCACCTTCTCCTTCTCTTTCTTCTGCTTCTTCTGATTCACCCTCCAGACTTCACCTTCTCCTTCTCCTTCTTCTGCTTCTTCTGCTTCACCCTCCAGACTTCACCTTCTCCTTCTCCTTCTTCTGCTTCTTCTGCTTCACCCCCCAGACTTCACCTTCTCCTTCTCCTTCTTCTGCTTCTTCTGCTTCACCCTCCTGACTTCACCTTCTCCTTCTCCTTCTTCTACTTCTTCTGATTCACCCTCCAGACTTCACCTTCTCCTTCTCCTTCTTCTGCTTCTTCTGCTTCACCCTCCAGACTTCACCTTCTCCTTCTCCTTCTTCTGCTTCTTCTGCTGCGCCCTCCAGACTTCACCTTCTCCTTCTCCTTCTTCTGCTTATTCTGCTTCACCCTCATGACTTCACCTTCTCCTTCTCCTTCTTCTACTTCTTCTGCTTCACCCCCCTGACTTCACCTTCTCCTTCTCCTTCTTCTGCTTCTTCTGATTCACCCTCCTAACTTCACCTTCTCCTTCTCCTTCTTCTGCTTCTTCTGATTCACCCTCCAGACTTCACCTTCTCCTTCTCCTTCTTCTACTTCTTCTGATTCACCCTCCAGACTTCACATTCTCCTTCTCCTTCTTCTACTTCTTCTGATTCACCCTCCAGTCTTCACCTTCTCCTTCTCCTTCTTCTGCTTCTTCTGCTTCACCCTCCAGACTTCACCTTCTCCTTCTCCTTCTTCTGCTTCTTCTGCTGCGCCCTCCAGACTTCACCTTCTCCTTCTCCTTCTTCTGCTTCTTCTGCTTCACCCTCCTGACTTCACCTTCTCCTTCTCCTTCTTCTATTCTTCTGCTTCAACCCCCTGACTTCACCTTCTCCTTCTCCTTCTTCTGCTTCTTCTGATTCACCCTCCTGACTTCACCTTCTCCTTCTCCTTCTTCTGCTTCTTCTGATTCACCCTCCAGACTTCACCTTCTCCTTCTCCTTCTTCTGCTTCTTCTGATTCACCCTCCAGACTTCACCTTCTCCTTCTCCTTCTTCTGCTTCTTCTGATTCACCCTCCAGACTTCACCTTCTCCTTCTCCTTCTTCTGCTTCTTCTGATTCACCCCCCTGACTTCACCTTCTCCTTCTCCTTCTTCTGCTTCTTCTGATTCACCCTCCTAACTTCTCCTTCTCCTTCTTCTGCTTCTTCTGCTTCACCCTCCAGACTTCACCTTCTCCTTCTCTTTCTTCTGCTTCTTCTACTGCGCCCTCCAGACTTCACCTTCTCCTTCTCCTTCTTCTGCTTCTTCTGCTTCACCCTCCTGACTTCACCTTCTCCTTCTCCTTCTTCTACTTCTTCTGCTTCACCCCCCTGACTTCACCTTCTCCTTCTCCTTCTTCTGCTTCTTCTGATTCACCCTCCTAACTTCACCTTCTCCTTCTCCTTCTTCTGCTTCTTCTGATTCACCCTCCAGACTTCACCTTCTCCTTCTCCTTCTTCTACTTCTTCTGATTCACCCTCCAGACTTCACCTTCTCCTTCTCCTTCTTCTACTTCTTCTGATTCACCCTCCAATCTTCACCTTCTCCTTCTCCTTCTTCTGCTTCTTCTGCTTCACCCTCCAGACTTCACCTTCTCCTTCTCTTTCTTCTGCTTCTTCTGATTCTCCCTCCAGACTTCACCTTCTCCTTCTCCTTCTTCTGCTTCTTCTGATTCACCCTCCTGACTTCACCTTCTCCTTCTCCTTCTTCTACTTCTTCTAATTCACCCTCCTGACTTCACCTTCTCCTTCTCCTTCTTCTACTTCTTCTGCTTCACCCTCCAGACATCACCTTCTCCTTCTCCTTCTTCTACTTCTTCTGATTCACGCTCCAGACTTCACCTTTTCCTTCTCCTTCTTCTGCTTCTTCTGATTCACCCTACAGACTTCACCTTCTCCTTCTCCTTATTCTGCTTCTTCTGATTCACCCTCCAGACTTCACCTTCTCCTTCTCCTTCTTCTGCTTCTTCTGATTCACCCTCCAGACTTCACCTTCTCCTTCTCCTTCTTCTACTTCTTCTGCTTCTCCCTCCAGACTTCACCTTCTCCTTCTCCTTCTTCTGCTTCTTCTGATTCACCCTCCAGACTTCACCTTCTCCTTCTCCTTCTTCTACTTCTTCTGATTCACCCTCCAGACTTCACCTTCTCCTTCGCCTTCTTCTACTTCTTCTGATTCACCCTCCAGACTTCACCTTCTCCTTCTCCTTCTTCTACTTCTTCTGATTCACCCTCCTGACTTCACCTTCTCCTTCTCCTTCTTCTGCTTCTTCTGCTTCACCCTCCAGACTTCACCTTCTCCTTCTCCTTCTTCTGCTTCTTCTGCTTCACCCTCCAGACTTCACCTTCTCCTTCTCCTTCTTCTGCTTCTTCTGCTTCACCCTCCTGACTTCACCTTCTCCTTCTCCTTCTTCTACTTCTTCTGATTCACCCTCCAGACTTCAACTTCTCCTTCTCCTTCTTCTGCATCTTCTGCTTCACCCTCCAGACTTCACCTTCTCCTTCTCCTTCTTCTGCTTCTTCTGCTGCGCCCTCCAGACTTCACCTTCTCCTTTTCCTTCTTCTGCTTCTTCTGCTTCACCCTCCTGACTTCACCTTCTCCTTCTCCTTCTTCTACTTCTTCTGCTTCACCCCCCTGACTTCACCTTCTCCTTCTCCTTCTTCTGCTTCTTCTGATTCACCCTCCTAACTTCACCTTCTCCTTCTCCTTCTTCTGCTTCTTCTGATTCACCCTCCTGACTTCAGCTTCTCCTTCTCCTTCTTCTGATTCTTCGGATTCACCCTCCAGACTTCACCTTCTCCTTCTCCTTCTTCTGCTTCTTCTGATTCACCCTCCAGACTTCACCTTCTCCTTCTCCTTCTTCTACTTCTTCTGAGTCACCCTCCAGAGTTCACCTTCTCCTTCTCCTTCTTCTGATTCTTCTGATTCACCCTCCAGACTTCACCTTCTCCTTCTCCTTCTTCTGCTTCTTTTGATTCACCCTCCAGGTTTCACCTTCTCCTTCTCCTTCTTCTACTTCTTCTGATTCACCCTCCAGACTTCACCTTCTCCATCTCCTTCTTCTACTTCTTCTGATTCACCCTCCAGTCTTCACCTTCTTTTTCTCCTTCTTCTGCTTCTTCTGCTTCACCCTCCAGACTTCACCTTCTCCTTCTCTTTCTTCTGCTTCTTCTGATTCACCCTCCAGACTTCACCTTCTCCTTCTCCTTCTTCTGCTTCTTCTGCTTCACCCTCCAGACTTCACCTTCTCCTTCTCCTTCTTCTGCTTCTTCTGCTACGCCCTCCAGACTTCACCTTCTCCTTCTCCTTCTTCTGCTTCTTCTGCTTCACCCTCCTGACTTCACCTTCTCCTTCTCCTTCTTCTATTCTTCTGCTTCAACCCCCTGACTTCACCTTCTCCTTCTCCTTCTTCTGCTTCTTCTGATTCACCCTCCTGACTTCACCTTCTCCTTCTCCTTCTTCTGCTTCTTCTGATTCACCCTCCAGACTTCACCTTCTCCTTCTCCTTCTTCTGCTTTTCTGATTCACCCTCCAGACTTCACCTTCTCCTTCTCCTTCTTCTGCTTCTTCTGATTCACCCTCCAGACTTCACCTTCTCCTTCTCCTTCTTCTGCTTCTTCTGATTCACCCCCCTGACTTCACCTTCTCCTTCTCCTTCTTCTGCTTCTTCTGATTCACCCTCCTAACTTCTCCTTCTCCTTCTCCTGCTTCTTCTGCTTCACCCTCCAGACTTCACCTTCTCCTTCTCTTTCTTCTGCTTCTTCTACAGCGCCCTCCAGACTTCACCTTCTCCTTCTCCTTCTTCTGCTTCTTCTGCTTCACCCTCCTGACTTCACCTTCTCCTTCTCCTTCTTCTACTTCTTCTGCTTCACCCCCCTGACTTCACCTTCTCCTTCTCCTTCTTCTGCTTCTTCTGATTCACCCTCCTAACTTCACCTTCTCCTTTTCCTTCTTCTGCTTCTTCTGATTCACCCTCCAGACTTCACCTTCTCCTTCTCCTTCTTCTGCTTCTTCTGATTCACCCTCCAGACTTCACCTTCTCCTTCTCCTTATTCTGCTTCTTCTGATTCACCCTCCAGACTTCACCTTCTCCTTCTCCTTCTTCTGCTTCTTCTGATTCACCCTCCAGACTTCACCTTCTCCTTCTCCTTCTTCTACTTCTTCTGCTTCTCCCTCCAGACTTCACCTTCTCCTTCTCCTTCTTCTGCTTCTTCTGATTCACCCTCCAGACTTCACCTTCTCCTTCTCCTTCTTCTACTTCTTCTGATTCACCCTCCAGACTTCACCTTCTCCTTCGCCTTCTTCTACTTCTTCTGATTCACCCTCCAGACTTCACCTTCTCCTTCTCCTTCTTCTACTTCTTCTGATTCACCCTCCTGACTTCACCTTCTCCTTCTCCTTCTTCTGCTTCTTCTGCTTCACCCTCCAGACTTCACCTTCTCCTTCTCCTTCTTCTGCTTCTTCTGCTTCACCCTCCAGACTTCACCTTCTCCTTCTCCTTCTTCTGCTTCTTCTGCTTCACCCTCCTGACTTCACCTTCTCCTTCTCCTTCTTCTACTTCTTCTGATTCACCCTCCAGACTTCAACTTCTCCTTCTCCTTCTTATGCATCTTCTGCTTCACCCTCCAGACTTCACCTTCTCCTTTTCCTTCTTCTGCTTCTTCTGCTTCACCCTCCTGACTTCACCTTCTCCTTCTCCTTCTTCTACTTCTTCTGCTTCACCCCCCTGACTTCACCTTCTCCTTCTCCTTCTTCTGCTTCTTCTGATTCACCCTTCTAACTTCACCTTCTCCTTCTCCTTCTTCTGCTTCTTCTGATTCACCCTCCTGACTTCAGCTTCTCTTCTCCTTCTTCTGATTCTTCGGTTTCACCCTCCAGACTTCACCTTCTCCTTCTCCTTCTTCTGCTTCTTCTGATTCACCCTCCAGACTTCACCTTCTCCTTCTCCTTCTTCTACTTCTTCTGAGTCACCCTCCAGAGTTCACCTTCTCCTTCTCCTTCTTCTGATTCTTCTGATTCACCCTCCAGACTTCACCTTCTCCTTCTCCTTCTTCTGCTTCTTTTGATTCACCCTCCAGACTTCACCTTCTCCTTCTCCTTCTTCTACTTCTTCTGATTCACCCTCCAGACTTCACCTTCTCCTTCTCCTTCTTCTACTTCTTCTGATACACCCTCCAGTCTTCACCTTCTCCTTCTCCTTCTTCTGCTTCTTCTGCTTCACCCTCCAGACTTCACCTTCTCCTTCTCTTTCTTCTGCTTCTTCTGATTCACCCTCCAGACTTCACCTTCTCCTTCTCCTTCTTCTGCTTCTTCTGCTTCACCCTCCAGACTTCACCTTCTCCTTCTCCTTCTTCTGCTTCTTCTGCTACGCCCTCCAGACTTCACCTTCTCCTTCTCCTTCTTCTGCTTCTTCTGCTTCACCCCCCAGACTTCACCTTCTCCTTCTCCTTCTTCTGCTTCTTCTGCTTCACCCTCCTGACTTCACCTTCTCCTTCTCCTTCTTCTACTTCTTCTGATTCACCCTCCAGACTTCACCTTCTCCTTCTCCTTCTTCTGCTTCTTCTGCTTCACCCTCCAGACTTCACCTTCTCCTTCTCCTTCTTCTGCTTCTTCTGCTGCGCCCTCCAGACTTCACCTTCTCCTTCTCCTTCTTCTGCTTATTCTGCTTCACCCTCATGACTTCACCTTCTCCTTCTCCTTCTTCTACTTCTTCTGCTTCACCCCCCTGACTTCACCTTCTCCTTCTCCTTCTTCTGCTTCTTCTGATTCACCCTCCTAACTTCACCTTCTCCTTCTCCTTCTTCTGCTTCTTCTGATTCACCCTCCAGACTTCACCTTCTCCTTCTCCTTCTTCTACTTCTTCTGATTCACCCTCCAGACTTCACATTCTCCTTCTCCTTCTTCTACTTCTTCTGATTCACCCTCCAGTCTTCACCTTCTCCTTCTCCTTCTTCTGCTTCTTCTGCTTCACCCTCCAGACTTCACCTTCTCCTTCTCCTTCTTCTGCTTCTTCTGCTGCGCCCTCCAGACTTCACCTTCTCCTTCTCCTTCTTCTGCTTCTTCTGCTTCACCCTCCTGACTTCACCTTCTCCTTCTCCTTCTTCTATTCTTCTGCTTCAACCCCCTGACTTCACCTTCTCCTTCTCCTTCTTCTGCTTCTTCTGATTCACCCTCCTGACTTCACCTTCTCCTTCTCCTTCTTCTGCTTCTTCTGATTCACCCTCCAGACTTCACCTTCTCCTTCTCCTTCTTCTGCTTCTTCTGATTCACCCTCCAGACTTCACCTTCTCCTTCTCCTTCTTCTGCTTCTTCTGATTCACCCTCCAGACTTCACCTTCTCCTTCTCCTTCTTCTGCTTCTTCTGATTCACCCCCCTGACTTCACCTTCTCCTTCTCCTTCTTCTGCTTCTTCTGATTCACCCTCCTAACTTCTCCTTCTCCTTCTTCTGCTTCTTCTGCTTCACCCTCCAGACTTCACCTTCTCCTTCTCTTTCTTCTGCTTCTTCTACTGCGCCCTCCAGACTTCACCTTCTCCTTCTCCTTCTTCTGCTTCTTCTGCTTCACCCTCCTGACTTCACCTTCTCCTTCTCCTTCTTCTACTTCTTCTGCTTCACCCCCCTGACTTCACCTTCTCCTTCTCCTTCTTCTGCTTCTTCTGATTCACCCTCCTAACTTCACCTTCTCCTTCTCCTTCTTCTGCTTCTTCTGATTCACCCTCCAGACTTCACCTTCTCCTTCTCCTTCTTCTACTTCTTCTGATTCACCCTCCAGACTTCACCTTCTCCTTCTCCTTCTTCTACTTCTTCTGATTCACCCTCCAATCTTCACCTTCTCCTTCTCCTTCTTCTGCTTCTTCTGCTTCACCCTCCAGACTTCACCTTCTCCTTCTCTTTCTTCTGCTTCTTCTGATTCTCCCTCCAGACTTCACCTTCTCCTTCTCCTTCTTCTGCTTCTTCTGATTCACCCTCCTGACTTCACCTTCTCCTTCTCCTTCTTCTACTTCTTCTAATTCACCCTCCTGACTTCACCTTCTCCTTCTCCTTCTTCTACTTCTTCTGCTTCACCCTCCAGACATCACCTTCTCCTTCTCCTTCTTCTACTTCTTCTGATTCACGCTCCAGACTTCACCTTTTCCTTCTCCTTCTTCTGCTTCTTCTGATTCACCCTACAGACTTCACCTTCTCCTTCTCCTTATTCTGCTTCTTCTGATTCACCCTCCAGACTTCACCTTCTCCTTCTCCTTCTTCTGCTTCTTCTGATTCACCCTCCAGACTTCACCTTCTCCTTCTCCTTCTTCTACTTCTTCTGCTTCTCCCTCCAGACTTCACCTTCTCCTTCTCCTTCTTCTGCTTCTTCTGATTCACCCTCCAGACTTCACCTTCTCCTTCTCCTTCTTCTACTTCTTCTGATTCACCCTCCAGACTTCACCTTCTCCTTCGCCTTCTTCTACTTCTTCTGATTCACCCTCCAGACTTCACCTTCTCCTTCTCCTTCTTCTACTTCTTCTGATTCACCCTCCTGACTTCACCTTCTCCTTCTCCTTCTTCTGCTTCTTCTGCTTCACCCTCCAGACTTCACCTTCTCCTTCTCCTTCTTCTGCTTCTTCTGCTTCACCCTCCAGACTTCACCTTCTCCTTCTCCTTCTTCTGCTTCTTCTGCTTCACCCTCCTGACTTCACCTTCTCCTTCTCCTTCTTCTACTTCTTCTGATTCACCCTCCAGACTTCAACTTCTCCTTCTCCTTCTTCTGCATCTTCTGCTTCACCCTCCAGACTTCACCTTCTCCTTCTCCTTCTTCTGCTTCTTCTGCTGCGCCCTCCAGACTTCACCTTCTCCTTTTCCTTCTTCTGCTTCTTCTGCTTCACCCTCCTGACTTCACCTTCTCCTTCTCCTTCTTCTACTTCTTCTGCTTCACCCCCCTGACTTCACCTTCTCCTTCTCCTTCTTCTGCTTCTTCTGATTCACCCTCCTAACTTCACCTTCTCCTTCTCCTTCTTCTGCTTCTTCTGATTCACCCTCCTGACTTCAGCTTCTCCTTCTCCTTCTTCTGATTCTTCGGATTCACCCTCCAGACTTCACCTTCTCCTTCTCCTTCTTCTGCTTCTTCTGATTCACCCTCCAGACTTCACCTTCTCCTTCTCCTTCTTCTACTTCTTCTGAGTCACCCTCCAGAGTTCACCTTCTCCTTCTCCTTCTTCTGATTCTTCTGATTCACCCTCCAGACTTCACCTTCTCCTTCTCCTTCTTCTGCTTCTTTTGATTCACCCTCCAGGTTTCACCTTCTCCTTCTCCTTCTTCTACTTCTTCTGATTCACCCTCCAGACTTCACCTTCTCCATCTCCTTCTTCTACTTCTTCTGATTCACCCTCCAGTCTTCACCTTCTTTTTCTCCTTCTTCTGCTTCTTCTGCTTCACCCTCCAGACTTCACCTTCTCCTTCTCTTTCTTCTGCTTCTTCTGATTCACCCTCCAGACTTCACCTTCTCCTTCTCCTTCTTCTGCTTCTTCTGCTTCACCCTCCAGACTTCACCTTCTCCTTCTCCTTCTTCTGCTTCTTCTGCTACGCCCTCCAGACTTCACCTTCTCCTTCTCCTTCTTCTGCTTCTTCTGCTTCACCCTCCTGACTTCACCTTCTCCTTCTCCTTCTTCTATTCTTCTGCTTCAACCCCCTGACTTCACCTTCTCCTTCTCCTTCTTCTGCTTCTTCTGATTCACCCTCCTGACTTCACCTTCTCCTTCTCCTTCTTCTGCTTCTTCTGATTCACCCTCCAGACTTCACCTTCTCCTTCTCCTTCTTCTGCTTCTTCTGATTCACCCTCCAGACTTCACCTTCTCCTTCTCCTTCTTCTGCTTCTTCTGATTCACCCTCCAGACTTCACCTTCTCCTTCTCCTTCTTCTGCTTCTTCTGATTCACCCCCCTGACTTCACCTTCTCCTTCTCCTTCTTCTGCTTCTTCTGATTCACCCTCCTAACTTCTCCTTCTCCTTCTCCTGCTTCTTCTGCTTCACCCTCCAGACTTCACCTTCTCCTTCTCTTTCTTCTGCTTCTTCTACAGCGCCCTCCAGACTTCACCTTCTCCTTCTCCTTCTTCTGCTTCTTCTGCTTCACCCTCCTGACTTCACCTTCTCCTTCTCCTTCTTCTACTTCTTCTGCTTCACCCCCCTGACTTCACCTTCTCCTTCTCCTTCTTCTGCTTCTTCTGATTCACCCTCCTAACTTCACCTTCTCCTTTTCCTTCTTCTGCTTCTTCTGATTCACCCTCCAGACTTCACCTTCTCCTTCTCCTTCTGCTACTTCTTCTGATTCACCCTCCAGACTTCACCTTCTCCTTCTCCTTCTTCTACTTCTTCTGATTCACCCTCCAATCTTCACCTTCTCCTTCTCCTTCTTCTGCTTCTTCTGCTTCACCCTCCAGACTTCACCTTCTCCTTCTCTTTCTTCTGCTTCTTCTGATTCTCCCTCCAGACTTCACCTTCTCCTTCTCCTTCTTCTGCTTCTTCTGATTCACCCTCCTGACTTCACCTTCTCCTTCTCCTTCTTCTACTTCTTCTAATTCACCCTCCTGACTTCACCTTCTCCTTCTCCTTCTTCTACTTCTTCTGCTTCACACTCCAGACATCACCTTCTCCTTCTCCTTCTTCTACTTCTTCTGATTCACGCTCCAGACTTCACCTTTTCCTTCTCCTTCTTCTGCTTCTTCTGATTCACCCTCCAGACTTCACCTTCTCCTTCTCCTTATTCTGCTTCTTCTGATTCACCCTCCAGACTTCACCTTCTCCTTCTCCTTCTTCTGCTTCTTCTGATTCACCCTCCAGACTTCACCTTCTCCTTCTCCTTCTTCTACTTCTTCTGCTTCTCCCTCCAGACTTCACCTTCTCCTTCTCCTTCTTCTGCTTCTTCTGATTCACCCTCCAGACTTCACCTTCTCCTTCTCCTTCTTCTACTTCTTCTGATTCACCCTCCAGACTTCACCTTCTCCTTCGCCTTCTTCTACTTCTTCTGATTCACCCTCCAGACTTCACCTTCTCCTTCTCCTTCTTCTACTTCTTCTGATTCACCCTCCTGACTTCACCTTCTCCTTCTCCTTCTTCTGCTTCTTCTGCTTCACCCTCCAGACTTCACCTTCTCCTTCTCCTTCTTCTGCTTCTTCTGCTTCACCCTCCAGACTTCACCTTCTCCTTCTCCTTCTTCTGCTTCTTCTGCTTCACCCTCCTGACTTCAACTTCTCCTTCTCCTTCTTCTACTTCTTCTGATTCACCCTCCAGACTTCAACTTCTCCTTCTCCTTCTTCTGCATCTTCTGCTTCACCCTCCAGACTTCACCTTCTCCTTCTCCTTCTTCTGCTTCTTCTGCTGCGCCCTCCAGACTTCACCTTCTCCTTTTCCTTCTTCTGCTTGTCCTGCTTCACCCTCCTGACTTCACCTTCTCCTTCTCCTTCTTCTACTTCTTCTGCTTCACCCCCCTGACTTCACCTTCTCCTTCTCCTTCTTCTGCTTCTTCTGATTCACCCTCCTAACTTCACCTTCTCCTTCTCCTTCTTCTGCTTCTTCTGATTCACCCTCCTGACTTCAGCTTCTCCTTCTCCTTCTTCTGATTCTTCGGATTCACCCTCCAGACTTCACCTTCTCCTTCTCCTTCTTCTGCTTCTTCTGATTCACCCTCCAGACTTCACCTTCTCCTTCTCCTTCTTCTACTTCTTCTGAGTCACCCTCCAGAGTTCACCTTCTCCTTCTCCTTCTTCTGATTCTTCTGATTCACCCTCCAGACTTCACCTTCTCCTTCTCCTTCTTCTGCTTCTTTTGATTCACCCTCCAGACTTCACCTTCTCCTTCTCCTTCTTCTACTTCTTCTGATTCACCCTCCAGACTTCACCTTCTCCTTCTCCTTCTTCTGCTTCTTCTGCTTCACCCTCCAGACTTCACCTTCTCCTTCTCTTTCTTCTGCTTCTTCTGATTCACCCTCCAGACTTCACCTTCTCCTTCTCCTTCTTCTGCTTCTTCTGCTTCACCCTCCAGACTTCACCTTCTCCTTCTCCTTCTTCTGCTTCTTCTGCTACGCCCTCCAGACTTCACCTTCTCCTTCTCCTTCTTCTGCTTCTTCTGCTTCACCCCCCAGACTTCACCTTCTCCGTCTCCTTCTTCTGCTTCTTCTGCTTCACCCTCCTGACTTCACCTTCTCCTTCTTCTACGTCTTCTGATTCACCCTCCAGACTTCACCTTCTCCTTCTCCTTCTTCTGCTTCTTCTGCTTCACCCTCCAGACTTCACCTTCTCCTTCTCCTTCTTCTGCTTCTTCTGCTGCGCCCTCCAGACTTCACCTTCTCCTTCTCCTTCTTCTGCTTCTTCTGCTTCACCCTCCTGACTTCACCTTCTCCTTCTCCTTCTTCTACTTCTTCTGCTTCACCCCCCTGACTTCACCTTCTCCTTCTCCTTCTTCTGCTTCTTCTGATTCACCCTCCAGACTTCACCTTCTCCTTCTCCTTCTTCTACTTCTTCTGATTCACCCTCCAGACTTCACCTTCTCCTTCTCCTTCTTCTACTTCTTCTGATTCACCCTCCAGTCTTCACCTTCTCCTTCTCCTTCTTCTGCTTCTTCTGCTTCACCCTCCAGACTTCACCTTCTCCTTCTCCTTCTTCTGCTTCTTCTGCTGCGCCCTCCAGACTTCACCTTCTCCTTCTCCTTCTTCTGCTTCTTCTGCTTCACCCTCCTGACTTCACCTTCTCCTTCTCCTTCTTCTATTCTTCTGCTTCAACCCCCTGACTTCACCTTCTCCTTCTCCTTCTTCTGCTTCTTCTGATTCACCCTCCTGACTTCACCTTCTCCTTCTCCTTCTTCTGCTTCTTCTGATTCACCCTCCAGACTTCACCTTCTCCTTCTCCTTCTTCTGCTTCTTCTGATTCACCCTCCAGACTTCACCTTCTCCTTCTCCTTCTTCTGCTTCTTCTGATTCACCCTCCAGACTTCACCTTCTCCTTTTCCTTCTTCTGCTTCTTCTGATTCACCCTCCAGACTTCACCTTCTCCTTCTCCTTCTTCTACTTCTTCTGATTCTCCCTCCAGACTTCACCTTCTCCTTCTCCTTCTTCTGCTTCTTCTGATTCACCCTCCAGACTTCACCTTCTCCTTCTCCTTCTTCTGCTTCTTCTGATACACCCTCCAGACTTCACCTTCTCCTTCTCCTTCTTCTGCTTCTTCTGATTCACCCTCCAGACTTCACCTTCTCCTTCTCCTTCTTCTACTTCTTCTGATTCACCCTCCAGACTTCACCTTCTCCTTCTCCTTCTTCTACTTCTTCTGATTCACCCTTCAGACTTCACCTTCTCTTTCTCCTTCTTCTACTTCTTCTGCTTCTCCCTCCAGACTTCACCTTCTCCTTCTCCTTCTTCTGCTTCTTCTGATTCACCCTCCAGACTTCACCTTCTCCTTCTTCTACTTCTTCTGATTCACCCTCCAGACTTCACCTTCTCCTTCTCCTTCTTCTACTTCTTCTGATTCACCCTCCAGACTTCACCTTCTCCTTCTCCTTCTTCTACTTCTTCTGATTCACCCTCCTGACTTCACCTTCTCCTTCTCCTTCTTCTGCTTCTTCTGCTTCACCCTCCAGACTTCACCTTCTCCTTCTCCTTCTTCTGCTTCTTCTGCTTCACCCTCCAGACTTCACCTTCTCCTTCTCCTTCTTCTGCTTCTTCTGCTTCACCCTCCTGACTTCACCTTCTCCTTCTCCTTCTTCTACTTCTTCTGATTCACCCTCCAGACTTCACCTTCTCCTTCTCCTTCTTCTGCATCTTCTGCTTCACCCTCCAGACTTCACCTTCTCCTTCTCCTTCTTCTGCTTCTTCTGCTTCTCCCTCCAGACTTCACCTTCTCCTTCTCCTTCTTCTACTTTTTCTGATTCAACCTCTTGACTTCACCTTCTCCTTCTCCTTCTTCTGCTTCTTCTGCTTCACCCTCCAGACTTCACCTTCTCCTTCTCCTTCTTCTGCTTCTTCTGCTTCACCCTCCAGACTTCACCTTCTCCTTCTCCTTCTTCTGCTTCTTCTGCTTCACCCTCCAGACTTCACCTTCTCCTTCTCCTTCTTCTGCATCTTCTGATTCACCCTCCAGACTTCACCTTCTCCTTCTCCTTCTTCTACTTCTTCTGATTCAACCTCCTGACTTCACCTTCTCCTTCTCCTTCTTCTGCTTCTTCTGCTTCACCCTCCAGACTTCACCTTCTCCTTCTCCTTCTTCTGCTTCTTCTGCTTCACCCTCCAGACTTCAACTTCTCCTTCTCCTTCTTCTGCTTCTTCTGCTTCACCCTCCTGACTTCACCTTCTCCTTCTCCTTCTTCTACTTCTTCTGATTCACCCTCCAGACTTCACCTTCTCCTTCTCCTTCTTCTGCATCTTCTGCTTCACCCTCCAGACTTCACCTTCTCCTTCTCCTTCTTCTGCTTCTTCTGCTGCGCCCTCCAGACTTCACCTTCTCCTTTTCCTTCTTCTGCTTCTTCTGCTTCACCCTCCTGACTTCACCTTCTCCTTCTCCTTCTTCTACTTCTTCTGCTTCACCCCCCTGACTTCACCTTCTCCTTCTCCTTCTTCTGCTTCTTCTGATTCACCCTCCTAACTTCACCTTCTCCTTTTCCTTCTTCTGCTTCTTCTGATTCACCCTCCAGACTTCACCTTCTCCTTCTCCTTCTGCTACTTCTTCTGATTCACCCTCCAGACTTCACCTTCTCCTTCTCCTTCTTCTACTTCTTCTGATTCACCCTCCAATCTTCACCTTCTCCTTCTCCTTCTTCTGCTTCTTCTGCTTCACCCTCCAGACTTCACCTTCTCCTTCTCTTTCTTCTGCTTCTTCTGATTCTCCCTCCAGATTTCACCTTCTCCTTCTCCTTCTTCTGCTTCTTCTGATTCACCCTCCTGACTGCACCTTCTCCTTCTCCTTCTTCTACTTCTTCTAATTCACCCTCCTGACTTCACCTTCTCCTTCTCCTTCTTCTACTTCTTCTGCTTCACACTCCAGACATCACCTTCTCCTTCTCCTTCTTCTACTTCTTCTGATTCACGCTCCAGACTTCACCTTTTCCTTCTCTTTCTTCTGCTTCTTCTGATTCACCCTCCAGACTTCACCTTCTCCTTCTCCTTATTCTGCTTCTTCTGATTCACCCTCCAGACTTCACCTTCTCCTTCTCCTTCTTCTGCTTCTTCTGATTCACCCTCCAGACTTCACCTTCTCCTTCTCCTTCTTCTACTTCTTCTGCTTCTCCCTCCAGACTTCACCTTCTCCTTCTCCTTCTTCTGCTTCTTCTGATTCACCCTCCAGACTTCACCTTCTCCTTCTCCTTCTTCTGCTTCTTCTGCTTCACCCTCCTGACTTCACCTTCTCCTTCTCCTTCTTCTACTTCTTATGATTCACCCTCCAGACTTCAACTTCTCCTTCTCCTTCTTCTGCATCTTCTGCTTCACCCTCCAGACTTCACCTTCTCCTTCTTCTGCTTCTTCTGCTGCGCCCTCCAGACTTCACCTTCTCCTTTTCCTTCTTCTGCTTCTTCTGCTTCACCCTCCTGACTTCACCTTCTCCTTCTCCTTCTTCTACTTCTTCTGCTTCACCCCCCTGACTTCACCTTCTCCTTCTCCTTCTTCTGCTTCTTCTGATTCACCCTCCTAACTTCACCTTCTCCTTCTCCTTCTTCTGCTTCTTCTGATTCACCCTCCTGACTTCAGCTTCTCCTTCTCCTTCTTCTGATTCTTCGGATTCACCCTCCAGACTTCACCTTCTCCTTCTCCTTCTTCTGCTTCTTCTGATTCACCCTCCAGACTTCACCTTCTCCTTCTCCTTCTTCTACTTCTTCTGAGTCACCCTCCAGAGTTCACCTTCTCCTTCTCCTTCTTCTGATTCTTCTGATTCACCCTCCAGACTTCACCTTCTCCTTCTCCTTCTTCTGCTTCTTTTGATTCACCCTCCAGACTTCACCTTCTCCTTCTCCTTCTTCTACTTCTTCTGATTCACCCTCCAGACTTCACCTTCTCCTTCTCCTTCTTCTACTTCTTCTGATTCACCCTCCAGTCTTCACCTTCTCCTTCTCCTTCTTCTGCTTCTTCTGCTTCACCCTCCAGACTTCACCTTCTCCTTCTCTTTCTTCTGCTTCTTCTGATTCACCCTCCAGACTTCACCTTCTCCTTCTCCTTCTTCTGCTTCTTCTGCTTCACCCTCCAGACTTCACCTTCTCCTTCTCCTTCTTCTGCTTCTTCTGCTACGCCCTCCAGACTTCACCTTCTCCTTCTCCTTCTTCTGCTTCTTCTGCTTCACCCCCCAGACTTCACCTTCTCCGTCTCCTTCTTCTGCTTCTTCTGCTTCACCCTCCTGACTTCACCTTCTCCTTCTTCTACTTCTTCTGATTCACCCTCCAGACTTCACCTTCTCCTTCTCCTTCTTCTGCTTCTTCTGCTTCACCCTCCAGACTTCACCTTCTCCTTCTCCTTCTTCTGCTTCTTCTGCTGCGCCCTCCAGACTTCACCTTCTCCTTCTCCTTCTTCTGCTTCTTCTGCTTCACCCTCCTGACTTCACCTTCTCCTTCTCCTTCTTCTACTTCTTCTGCTTCACCCCCCTGACTTCACCTTCTCCTTCTCCTTCTTCTGCTTCTTCTGATTCACCCTCCTAACTTCACCTTCTCCTTCTCCTTCTTCTGCTTCTTCTGATTCACCCTCCAGACTTCACCTTCTCCTTCTCCTTCTTCTACTTCTTCTGATTCACCCTCCAGACTTCACCTTCTCCTTCTCCTTCTTCTACTTCTTCTGATTCACCCTCCAGTCTTCACCTTCTCCTTCTCCTTCTTCTGCTTCTTCTGCTTCACCCTCCAGACTTCACCTTCTCCTTCTCCTTCTTCTGCTTCTTCTGCTGCGCCCTCCAGACTTCACCTTCTCCTTCTCCTTCTTCTGCTTCTTCTGCTTCACCCTCCTGACTTCACCTTCTCCTTCTCCTTCTTCTATTCTTCTGCTTCAATCCCCTGACTTCACCTTCTCCTTCTCCTTCTTCTGCTTCTTCTGATTCACCCTCCTGACTTCACCTTCTCCTTCTCCTTCTTCTGCTTCTTCTGATTCACCCTCCAGACTTCACCTTCTCCTTCTCCTTCTTCTGCTTCTTCTGATTCACCCTCCAGACTTCACCTTCTCCTTCTCCTTCTTCTGCTTCTTCTGATTCACCCTCCAGACTTCACCTTCTCCTTTTCCTTCTTCTGCTTCTTCTGATTCACCCTCCAGACTTCACCTTCTCCTTCTCCTTCTTCTACTTCTTCTGATTCTCCCTCCAGACTTCACCTTCTCCTTCTCCTTCTTCTGCTTCTTCTGATTCACCCTCCAGACTTCACCTTCTCCTTCTCCTTCTTCTGCTTCTTCTGATACACCCTCCAGACTTCACCTTCTCCTTCTCCTTCTTCTGCTTCTTCTGATTCACCCTCCAGACTTCACCTTCTCCTTCTCCTTCTTCTACTTCTTCTGATTCACCCTCCAGACTTCACCTTCTCCTTCTCCTTCTTCTACTTCTTCTGATTCACCCTTCAGACTTCACCTTCTCTTTCTCCTTCTTCTACTTCTTCTGCTTCTCCCTCCAGACTTCACCTTCTCCTTCTCCTTCTTCTGCTTCTTCTGATTCACCCTCCAGACTTCACCTTCTCCTTCTTCTACTTCTTCTGATTCACCCTCCAGACTTCACCTTCTCCTTCTCCTTCTTCTACTTCTTCTGATTCACCCTCCAGACTTCACCTTCTCCTTCTCCTTCTTCTACTTCTTCTGATTCACCCTCCTGACTTCACCTTCTCCTTCTCCTTCTTCTGCTTCTTCTGCTTCACCCTCCAGACTTCACCTTCTCCTTCTCCTTCTTCTGCTTCTTCTGCTTCACCCTCCAGACTTCACCTTCTCCTTCTCCTTCTTCTGCTTCTTCTGCTTCACCCTCCTGACTTCACCTTCTCCTTCTCCTTCTTCTACTTCTTCTGATTCACCCTCCAGACTTCACCTTCTCCTTCTCCTTCTTCTGCATCTTCTGCTTCACCCTCCAGACTTCACCTTCTCCTTCTCCTTCTTCTGCTTCTTCTGCTTCTCCCTCCAGACTTCACCTTCTCCTTCTCCTTCTTCTACTTCTTCTGATTCAACCTCCTGCCTTCACCTTCTCCTTCTCCTTCTTCTGCTTCTTCTGCTTCACCCTCCAGACTTCACCTTCTCCTTCTCCTTCTTCTGCTTCTTCTGCTTCACCCTCCAGACTTCACCTTCTCCTTCTCCTTCTTCTGCTTCTTCTGCTTCACCCTCCAGACTTCACCTTCTCCTTCTCCTTCTTCTGCATCTTCTGATTCACCCTCCAGACTTCACCTTCTCCTTCTCCTTCTTCTACTTCTTCTGATTCAACCTCCTGACTTCACCTTCTCCTTCTCCTTCTTCTGCTTCTTCTGCTTTACCCTCCAGACTTCACCTTCTCCTTCTCCTTCTTCTGCTTCTTCTGCTTCACCCTCCAGACTTCACCTTCTCCTTCTCCTTCTTCTGCTTCTTCTGCTTCACCCTCCTGACTTCACCTTCTCCTTCTCCTTCTTCTACTTCTTCTGATTCACCCTCCAGACTTCACCTTCTCCTTCTCCTTCTTCTGCATCTTCTGCTTCACCCTCCAGACTTCACCTTCTCCTTCTCCTTCTTCTGCTTCTTCTGCTGCGCCCTCCAGACTTCACCTTCTCCTTTTCCTTCTTCTGCTTCTTCTGCTTCACCCTCCTGACTTCACCTTCTCCTTCTCCTTCTTCTACTTCTTCTGCTTCACCCCCCTGACTTCACCTTCTCCTTCTCCTTCTTCTGCTTCTTCTGATTCACCCTCCTGACTTCAGCTTCTCCTTCTCCTTCTTCTGATTCTTCGGATTCACCCTCCAGACTTCACCTTCTCCTTCTCCTGCTTCTGCTTCTTCTGATTCACCCTCCTGACTTCACCTTCTCTTTCTCCTTCTTCTATTTCTTCTGAGTCACCCTCCAGAGTTCACCTTCTCCTTCTACTTCTTCTGATTCTTCTGATTCACCCTCCAGACTTCACCTTCTCCTTCTCCTTCTTCTGCTTCTTTTGATTCACCCTCCAGACTTCACCTTCTCCTTCTCCTTCTTCTACTTCTTCTGATTCACCCTCCAGACTTCACCTTCTCCTTCTCCTTCTTCTACTTCTTCTGATTCACCCTCCAGTCTTCACCTTCTCCTTCTCCTTCTTCTGCTTCTTCTGCTACGCCCTCCAGACTTCACCTTCTCCTTCTCCTTCTTCTGCTTCTTCTGCTTCACCCCCCAGACTTCACCTTCTCCTTCTCCTTCTTCTGCTTCTTCTGCTTCACCCTCCTGACTTCACCTTCTCCTTCTCCTTCTTCTACTTCTTCTGATTCACCCTCCAGACGTCACCTTCTCCTTCTCCTTCTTCTGCTTCTTCTGCTTCACCCTCCAGACTTCACCTTCTCCTTCTTCTGCTTCTTCTGCTGCGCCCTCCAGACTTCACCTTCTCCTTCTCCTTCTTCTGCTTCTTCTGCTTCACCCTCCTGACTTCACCTTCTCCTTCTCCTTCTTCTACTTCTTCTGCTTCACCCCCCTGACTTCACCTTCTCCTTCTCCTTCTTCTGCTTCTTCTGATTCACCCTCCTAACTTCACCTTCTCCTTCTCCTTCTTCTGCTTCTTCTGCTGCGCCCTCCAGACTTCACCTTCTCCTTTTCCTTCTTCTGCTTCTTCTGCTTCACCCTCCTGACTTCACCTTCTCCTTCTCCTTCTTCTACTTCTTCTGCTTCACCCCCCTGACTTCACCTTCTCCTTCTCCTTCTTCTGCTTCTTCTGATTCACCCTCCTAACTTCACTTTCTCCTTCTCCTTCTTCTGCTTCTTCTGATTCACCCTCCTGACTTCAGCTTCTCCTTCTCCTTCTTCTGTTTCTTCAGATTCACCCTCCAGACTTCACCTTCTCCTTCTCCTTTTTCTGCTTCTTCTGATTCACCCTCCAGACTTCACCTTCTCCTTCTCCTTCTTCTACTTCTTCTGAGTCACCCTCCAGAGTTCACCTTCTCCTTCTCCTTCTTCTGATTCTTTTGATTCACTCTCCAGACTTCACCTTCTCCTTCTCTTTCTTCTGCTTCTTCTGATTCACCCTCCAGACTTCACCTTCTCCTTCTCCTTCTTCTGCTTCTTCTACTTCACCCTCCAGACTTCACCTTCTCCTTCTCCTTCTTCTGCTTCTTCTGCTACGCCCTCCAGACTTCACCTTCTCCTTCTCCTTCTTCTGCTTCTTCTGCTTCACCCCCCAGACTTCACCTTCTCCTTCTCCTTCTTCTGCTTCTTCTGCTTCACCCTCCTGACTTCACCTTCTCCTTCTCCTTCTTCTACTTCTTCTGATTCACCCTCCAGACGTCACCTTCTCCTTCTCCTTCTTCTGCTTCTTCTGCTTCACCCTCCAGACTTCACCTTCTCCTTCTCCTTCTTCTGCTTCTTCTGCTTCACCCTCCTGACTTCACCTTCTCCTTCTCCTTCTTCTACTTCTTCTGCTTCACCCCCCTGACTTCACCTTCTCCTTCTCCTTCTTCTGCTTCTTCTGATTCACCCTCCAGTCTTCACCTTCTCCTTCTCCTTCTTCTGCTTCTTCTGCTTCACCCTCCAGACTTCACCTTCTCCTTCTCTTTCTTCTGTTCCTTCTGATTCACCCTCCAGACTTCACCTTCTCCTTCTCCTTCTTCTGCTTCTTCTGATTCACCCTCCTGACTTCACCTTCTCCTTCTCCTTCTTCTACTTCTTCTAATTCACCCTCCTGACTTCACCTTCTCCTTCTCCTTCTTCTACTTCTTCTGCTTCACCCTCCAGACATCACCTTCTCCTTCTCCTTCTTCTACTTCTTCTGATTCACTCTCCAGACTTCACCTTTTCCTTCTCCTTCTTCTGCTTCTTCTGATTCACCCTCCAGACTTCACCTTCTCCTTCTCCTTATTCTGCTTCTTCTGATTCACCCTGCAGACTTCACCTTCTCCTTCTCCTTCTTCTGCTTCTTCTGCTTCACCCTCCAGACTTCACCTTCTCCTTCTCCTTCTTCTGCTTCTTCTGCTGCGCCCTCCAGACTTCACCTTCTCCTTTTCCTTCTTCTGCTTCTTCTGCTTCACCCTCCTGACTTCACCTTCTCCTTCTCCTTCTTCTACTTCTTCTGCTTCACCCCCCTGACTTCACCTTCTCCTTCTCCTTCTTCTGCTTCTTCTGATTCACCCTCCTAACTTCACTTTCTCCTTCTCCTTCTTCTGCTTCTTCTGATTCACCCTCCTGACTTCAGCTTCTCCTTCTCCTTCTTCTGATTCTTCGGATTCACCCTCCAGACTTCGCCTTCTCCTTCTCCTTCTTCTGCTTCTTCTGATTCACCCTCCAGACTTCACCTTCTCCTTCTCCTTCTTCTACTTCTTCTGAGTCACCCTCCAGAGTTCACCTTCTCCTTCTCCTTCTTCTGATTCTTCTGATTCACTCTCCAGACTTCACCTTCTCCTTCTCCTTCTTCTGCTTCTTTTGATTCACCCTCCAGACTTCACCTTCTCCTTCTCCTTCTTCTACTTCTTCTGATTCACCCTCCAGACTTCACCTTCTCCTTCTCCTTTTCTACTTCTTCTGATTCACCCTCCAGTCTTCACCTTCTCCTTCTCCTTCTTCTGCTTCTTCTGCTTCACCCTCCAGACTTCACCTTCTCCTTCTCTTTCTTCTGCTTCTTCTGATTCACCCTCCAGACTTCACCTTCTCCTTCTCCTTCTTCTGCTTCTTCTGCTTCACCCTCCAGACTTCCCCTTCTCCTTCTCCTTCTTCTGCTTCTTCTGCTACGCCCTCCAGACTTCACCTTCTCCTTCTCCTTCTTCTGCTTCTTCTGCTTCACCCCCCAGACTTCACCTTCTCCTTCTCCTTCTTCTGCTTCTTCTGCTTCACCCTCCAGACTTCACCTTCTCCTTCTCCTTCTTCTGCTTCTTCTGCTTCACCCTCCTGACTTCACCTTCTCCTTCTCCTTCTTCTGCTTCTTCTGCTTCACCCTCCAGACTTCACCTTCTCCTTCTCCTTCTTCTGCCTCTTCTGATTCACCCTCCTAACTTCACCTTCTCCTTCTCCTTCTTCTGCTTCTTCTGATTCACCCTCCAGACTTCACCTTCTCCTTCTCCTTCTTCTACTTCTTCTGATTCACCCTCCAGACTTCACCTTCTCCTTCTCCTTCTTCTACTTCTTCTGGTTCACCCTCCAGTCTTCACCTTCTCCTTCTCCTTCTTCTGCTTCTTCTGCTTCACCCTCCAGACTTCACCTTCTCCTTCTCCTTCTTCTGCTTCTTCTGCTGCGCCCTCCAGACTTCACCTTCTCCTTCTCCTTCTTCTGCTTCTTCTGCTTCACCCTCCTGACTTCACCTTCTCCTTCTCCTTCTTCTATTCTTCTGCTTCACCCCCCTGACTTCACCTTCTCCTTCTCCTTCTTCTGCTTCTTCTGATTCACCCACCTGACTTCACCTTCTCCTTCTCCTTCTTCTGCTTCTTCTGATTCACCCTCCAGACTTCACCTTCTCATTCTCCTTCTTCTGCCTCTTCTGATTCACCCTCCAGACTTCACCTTCTCCTTCTCCTTCTTCTGCTGCTTCTGATTCACCCTCCAGACTTCACCTTCTCCTTCTCCTTCTTCTGCTTCTTCTGATTCACCCCCTGACTTCACCTTCTCCTTCTCCTTCTTCTGCTTTTCTGATTCACCCTCCTAACTTCTCCTTCTCCTTCTCCTTCTTATGCTTCTTCTGATTCACCCTCCAGACTTCACCTTCTCCTTCTCCTTCTTCTGCTTCTTCTGCTTCACCCTCCTGACTTCACCTTCTCCTTCTCCTTCGTCTACTTCTTCTGCTTCACCCCCCTGACTTCACCTTCTCCTTCTCCTTCTTCTGCTTCTTCTGATTCACCCTCCTAACTTCACCTTCTCCTTCTCCTTCTTCTGCTTCTTCTGATTCACCCTCCAGACTTCACCTTCTCCTTCTCCTTATTCTGCTTCTTCTGATTCACCCTCCAGACTTCACCTTCTCCTTCTCCTTCTTCTGCTTCTTCTGATTCACCCTCCAGACTTCACCTTCTACTTCTCCTTCTTCTACTTCTTCTGAGTCACCCTCCAGACTTCACCTTCTCCTTCTCCTTCTTCTGATTCTTCTGATTCACCCTCCAGACTTCACCTTCTCCTTCTCCTTCTTCTGCTTCTTTTGATTCACCCTCCAGACTTCACCTTCTCCTTCTCCTTCTTCTTCTTCTTCTGATTCACCCTCCAGACTTCACCTTCTCCTTCTCCTTCTTCTACTTCTTCTGATTCACCCTCCAGTCTTCACCTTCTCCTTCTCCTTCTTCTGCTTCTTCTGCTTCACCCTCCAGACTTCACCTTCTCCTTCTCTTTCTTCTGCTTCTTCTGATTCACCCTCCAGACTTCACCTTCTCCTTCTCCTTCTTCTGCTTCTTCTGCTTCACCCTCCAGACTTCACCTTCTCCTTCTCCTTCTTCTGCTTCTTCTGCTACGCCCTCCAGACTTCACCTTCTCCTTCTCCTTCTTCTGCTTCTTCTGCTTCACCCTCCAGACTTCACCTTCTCCTTCTCCTTCTTCTGCTTCTTCTGCTTCACCCTCCTGACTTCACCTTCTCCTTCTCCTTCTTCTACTTCTTCTGATTCACCCTCCAGACTTCACCTTCTCCTTCTCCTTCTTCTGATTCTTCTGATTCACCCTCCAGACTTCACCTTCTCCTTCTCCTTCTTCTGCTTCTTTTGATTCACCCTCCAGACTTCACCTTCTCCTTCTCCTTCTTCTACTTCTTCTGATTCACCCTCCAGACTTCACCTTCTCCTTCACCTTCTTCTACTTCTTCTGATTCACCCTCCAGTCTTCACCTTCTCCTTCTCCTTCTTCTGCTTCTTCTGCTACGCCCTCCAGACTTCACCTTCTCCTTCTCCTTCTTCTGCTTCTTCTGCTTCACCCTCCAGACTTCACCTTCTCCTTCTCCTTCTTCTGCTTCTTCTGCTTCACCCTCCTGACTTCACCTTCTCCTTCTCCTTCTTCTACTTCTTCTGATTCACCCTCCAGAGTTCACCTTCTCCTTCTCCTTCTTCTGATTCTTCTGATTCACCCTCCAGACTTCACCTTCTCCTTCTCCTTCTTCTGCTTCTTTTGATTCACCCTCCAGACTTCACCTTCTCCTTCTCCTTCCTCTACTTCTTCTGATTCACCCTCCAGACTTCACCTTCTCCTTCACCTTCTTCTACTTCTTCTGATTCACCCTCCAGTCTTCACCTTCTCCTTCTCCTTCTTCTGCTTCTTCTGCTTCACCCTCCAGACTTCACCTTCTCCTTCTCTTTCTTCTGCTTCTTCTGATTCACCCACCAGACTTCACCTTCTCCTTCTCCTTCTTCTGCTTCTTCTGCTTCACCCTCCAGAATTCACCTTCTCCTTCTCCTTCTTCTGCTTCTTCTGCTTCACCCTCCTGACTTCACCTTCTCCTTCTCCTTCTTCTACTTCTTCTGCTTCACCCCCCTGACTTCACCTTCTCCTTCTCCTTCTTCTGCTTCTTCTGATTCACCCTCCTAACTTCACCTTCTCCTTCTCCTTCTTCTGCTTCTTCTGATTCACCCTCCAGACTTCACCTTCTCCTTCTCCTTCTTCTACTTCTTCTGATTCACCCTCCAGACTTCAGCTTCTCCTTCTCCTTCTTCTACTTCTTCTTATTCACCCTCCAGTCTTCACCTTCTCCTTCTCCTTCTTCTGCTTCTTCTGCTTCACCCTCCAGACTTCACCTTCTCCTTCTCTTTCTTCTGCTTCTTCTGATTCACCCTCCAGACTTCACCTTCTCCTTCTCCTTCTTCTGCTTCTTCTGATTCACCCTCCTGACTTCACCTTCTCCTTCTTCTACTTCTTCTAATTCACCCTCCTGACTTCACCTTCTCCTTCTCCTTCTTCTACTTCTTCTGCTTCACCCTCCAGACATCACCTTCTCCTTCTCCTTCTTCTACTTCTTCTGATTCACGCTCCAGACTTCACCTTTTCCTTCTCCTTCTTCTGCTTCTTCTGATTCACCCTCCAGACTTCACCTTCTCCTTCTCCTTATTCTGCTTCTTCTGATTCACCCTCCAGACTTCACCTTCTCCTTCTCCTTCTTCTGTTTCTTCTGATTCACCCTCCAGACTTCACCTTCTCCTTCTCCTTCTTCTACTTCTTCTGAGTCACCCTCCAGACTTCACCTTCTCCTTCTCCTTCTTCTGATTCTTCTGATTCACCCTCCAGACTTCACCTTCTCCTTCTCCTTCTTCTGCTTCTTTTGATTCACCCTCCAGACTTCACCTTCTCATTCTCCTTCTTCTACTACTTCTGATTCACCCTCCAGACTTCACCTTCTCCTTCTCCTTCTTCTACTTCTTCTGATTCACCCTCCAGTCTTCACCTTCTCCTTCTCCTTCTTCTGCTTCTTCTGCTTCACCCTCCAGACTTCACCTTCTCCTTTCCTTTCTTCTGCTTCTTCTGATTCACCCTCCAGACTTCACCTTCTCCTTCTCCTTCTTCTGCTTCTTCTGCTACGCCCTCCAGACTTCACCTTCTCCTTCTCCTTCTTCTGCTTCTTCTGATTCACCCTCCTGACTTCATCTTCTCCTTCTTCTACTTCTTCTAATTCACCCTCCTGACTTCACCTTCTCCTTCTCCTTCTTCTACTTCTTCTGCTTCACCCTCCAGACATCACCTTCTCCTTCTCCTTCTTCTACTTCTTCTGATTCACGCTCCAGACTTCACCTTTTCCATCTCCTTCTTCTGCTTCTTCTGATTCACCCTCCAGACTTCACCTTCTCCTTCTCCTTATTCTGCTTCTTCTGATTCACCCTCCAGACTTCACCTTCTCCTTCTCCTTCTTCTGCTTCTTCTGATTCACCCTCCAGACTTCACCTTCTCCTTCTCCTTCTTCTACTTCTTCTGAGTCACCCTCCAGACTTCACCTTCTCCTTCTCCTTCTTCTGATTCTTCTGATTCACCCTCCAGACTTCACCTTCTCCTTTTCCTTCTTCTGCTTCTTTTGATTCACCCTCCAGACTTCACCTTCTCCTTCTCCTTCTTCTTCTTCTTCTGATTCACCCTCCAGACTTCACCTTCTCCTTCTCCTTCTTCTACTTCTTCTGATTCACCCTCCAGTCTTCACCTTCTCCTTCTCCTTCTTCTGCTTCTTCTGCTTCACCCTCCAGACTTCACCTTCTCCTTCTCTTTCTTCTGCTTCTTCTGATTCACCCTCCAGACTTCACCTTCTCCTTCTCCTTCTTCTGCTTCTTCTGCTTCACCCTCCAGACTTCACCTTCTCCTTCTCCTTCTTCTGCTTCTTCTGCTACGCCCTCCAGACTTCACCTTCTCCTTCTCCTTCTTCTGCTTCTTCTGCTTCACCCTCCAGACTTCACCTTCTCCTTCTCCTTCTTCTGCTTCTTCTGCTTCACCCTCCTGACTTCACCTTCTCCTTCTCCTTCTTCTACTTCTTCTGATTCACCCTCCAGACTTCACCTTCTCCTTCTCCTTCTTCTGCTTCTTCTGCTTCACCCTCCAGACTTCACCTTCTCCTTCTCCTTCTTCTGCTTCTTCTGCTTCACCCTCCAGACTTCACCTTCTCCTTCTCCTTCTTCTGCTTTTTCTGCTGCGCCCTCCAGACTTCACCTTCTCCTTCTCCTTCTTCTGCTTCTTCTGCTTCACCCTCCTGACTTCACCTTCTCCTTCTCCTTCTTCTACTTCTTCTGCTTCACCCCCCTGACTTCACCTTCTCCTTCTCCTTCTTCTGCTTCTTCTGATTCACCCTCCTAACTTCACCTTCTCCTTCTCCTTCTGCTGCTTCTTCTGATTCACCCTCCTGACTTCACCTTCTCCTTCTCCTTCTTCTGATTCTTCTGATTCAACCTCCAGACTTCACCTTCTCCTTCTCCTTCTTCTGCTTCTTCTGCTTCACCCTCCTGACTTCACCTTCTCCTTCTCCTTCTTCTACTTCTTCTGCTTCACCCCCCTGACTTCACCTTCTCCTTCTCCTTCTTCTGCTTCTTCTGATTCACCCTCCTAACTTCACCTTCTCCTTCTCCTTCTTCTGCTTCTTCAGATTCACCCTCCTGACTTCACCTTCTCCTTCTCCTTCTTCTGATTCTTCTGATTCAACCTCCAGACTTCACCTTCTCCTTCTCCTTCTTCTGCTTCTTCTGATTCACCCTCCTGACTTCACCTTCTCCTTCTCCTTCTTCTACTTCTTCTGATTCACCCTCCTGACTTCACCTTCTCCTTCTCCTTCTTCTACTTCTTCTGCTTCACCCTCCAGACTTCACCTTCTCCTTCTCCTTCTTCTACTTCTTCTAATTCACCCTCCAGACTTCACCTTCTCCTTCTCCTTCTTCTGCTTCTTCTGATTCACCCTCCAGACTTCACCTTCTCCTTCTCCTTATTCTGCTTCTTCTGATTCACCCTCCAGACTTCACCTTCTCCTTCTCCTTCTTCTGCTTCTTCTGATTCACCCTCCAGACTTCACCTTCTCCTTCTCCTTCTTCTGCTTCTTCTGATTCACCCTCCAGACTTCACCTTCTCCTTCTCCTTCTTCTACTTCTTCTGAGTCACCCTCCAGACTTCACCTTCTCCTTCTCCTTCTTCTGATTCTTCTGATTCACCCTCCAGACTTCACCATCTCCTTCTCCTTCTTCTGCTTCTTCTGATTCACCCTCCAGACTTCACCTTCTCCTTCTCCTTCTTCTACTTCTTCTGATTGACCCTCCAGACTTCACCTTCTCCTTCTCCTTCTTCTACTTCTTCTGATTCACCCTCCAGTCTTCACCTTCTCCTTCTCCTTCTTCTGCTTCTTCTGCTTCACCCTCCAGACTTCACCTTCTCCTTCTCTTTCTTCTGCTTCTTCTGATTCACCTTCCAGACTTCACCTTCTCCTTCTCCTTCTTCTACTTCTTCTGATTCAGCCTCCAGACTTCACCTTCTCCTTCTCCTTCTTCTACTTCTTCTGATTCACCCTCCTGACTTCACCTTCTCCTTCTCCTTCTTCTGCTTCTTCTGCTTCACCCTCCAGACTTCACCTTCTCCTTCTCCTTCTTCTGCTTCTTCTGCTTCACCCTCCAGACTTCACCTTCTCCTTCTCCTTCTTCTGCTTCTTCTGCTTCACCCTCCTGACTTCACCTTCTCCTTCTCCTTCTTCTACTTCTTCTGATTCACCCTCCAGACTTCACCTTCTCCTTCTCCTTCTTCTGCATCTTCTGCTTCACCCTCCAGACTTCACCTTCTCCTTCTCCTTCTTCTGCTTCTTCTGCTGCGCCCTCCAGACTTCACCTTCTCCTTTTCCTTCTTCTGCTTCTTCTGCTTCACCCTCCTGACTTCACCTTCTCCTTCTCCTTCTTCTACTTCTTCTGCTTCACCCCCCTGACTTCACCTTCTCCTTCTCCTTCTTCTGCTTCTTCTGATTCACCCTCCTAACTTCACCTTCTCCTTCTCCTTCTTCTGCTTCTTCTGATTCACCCTCCTGACTTCAGCTTCTCCTTCTCCTTCTTCTGATTCTTCGGATTCACCCTCCAGACTTCACCTTCTCCTTCTCCTTCTTCTGCTTCTTCTGATTCACCCTCCTGACTTCACCTTCTCCTTCTCCTTCTTCTACTTCTTCTGATTCACCCTCCTGACTTCACCTTCTCCTTCTCCTTTTTTACTTCTTCTGCTTCACCCTCCAGACTTCACGTTCTCCTTCTCCTTCTTCTACTTCTTCTGATTCACCCTCCAGACTTAACCTTCTCCTTCTCCTTCTTCTGCTTCTTCTGATTCACCCTCCAGACTTCACCTTCTCCTTCTTCTTATTCTGCTTCTTCTGATTCACCCTCCAGACTTCACCTTCTCCTTCTCCTTCTGCTTCTTCTGATTCACCCTCCAGACTTCAGCTTCTCCTTCTCCTTCTTCTGCTTCTTCTGATTCACCCTCCAGACTTCACCTTCTCCTTCTCCTTCTTCTGCTTCTTCTGATTCACCCTCCAGACTTCACCTTCTCCTTCTCCTTCTTCTACTTCTTCTGATTCACCCTCCAGACTTCACCTTCTCCTTCTCCTTCTTCTGCTTCTTCTGATTCACCCTCCAGACTTCACCTTCTCCTTCTCCTTCTTCTACTTCTTCTGATTCACCCTCCAGACTTCACCTTCTCCTTCTCCTTCTTCTACTTCTTCTGATTCACCCTCCTGACTTCACCTTCTCCTTCTCCTTCTTCTACTTCTTCTGATTCACCCTCCAGACTTCACCTTCTCCTTCTCCTTCTTCTGCTTCTTCTGCTTCACCCTCCAGACTTCACCTTCTCCTTCTCCTCCTTCTGCTTCTTCTGCTACGCCCTCCAGACTTCACCTTCTCCTTCTCCTTCTTCTGCTTCTTCTGCTTCACCCTCCAGACTTCACCTTCTCCTTCTCCTTCTTCTGCTTCTTCTGCTTCACCCTCCAGACCTCACCTTCTCCTTCTCCTTCTTCTACTTCTTCTGATTCACCCTCCAGACCTCACCTTCTCCTTCTCCTTCTTCTACTTCTTCTGATTCACCCTCCAGACTTCACCTTCTCCTTCTCCTTCTTCTGCTTCTTCTGATTCACCGTCCAGACTTCACCTTCTCCTTCTCCTTCTTCTACTTCTTCTGCTTCTCCCTCCAGACTTCACCTTCTCCTTCTCCTTCTTCTGCTTCTTCTGATTCACCCTCCAGACTTCACCTTCTCCTTCTCCTTATTCTGCTTCTTCTGATTCACCCTCCAGACTTCACCTTCTCCTTCTCCTTCTTCTGCTTCTTCTGCTTCACCCTCCAGACTTCACCTTCTCCTTCTCCTTCTTCTGCTTCTTCTGCTTCACCCTCCTGACTTCACCTTCTCCTTCTCCTTCTTCTAGTTCTTCTGCTTCACCCTCCAGACTTCACCTTCTCCTTCTCCTTCTTCTGCTTCTTCTGCTTCACCCTCCTGACTTCACCTTCTCCTTCTCCTTCTTCTACTTCTTCTGATTCACCCTCCAGACTTCACCTTCTCCTTCTCCTTCTACTGCTTCTTCTGCTTCACCCTCCAGACTTCACCATCTCCTTCTCCTTCTTCTGCTTCTTCTGCTGCTCACTCCAGACTTCACCTTCTCCTTCTCCTTCTTCTGCTTCTTCTGCTTCACCTTCCTGACTTCACCTTCTCCTTCTCCTTCTTCTACTTCTTCTGCTTCACCCCCCTGACTTCACCTTCTCCTTCTCCTTCTTCTGCTTCTTCTGATTCACCTTCCTAACTTCACCTTCTCCTTCTCCTTCTTCTGCTTCTTCTCATTCACCCTCCTGACTTCACCTTCTCCTTCTCCTTCTCCTGAATCTTCTGATTCACCCTCCAGACTTCACCTTCTCCTTCTCCTTCTTCTGCTTCTTCTGATTCACCCTCCTGACTTCACCTTCTCCTTCTCCTTCTTCTACTTCTTCTGATTCACCCTCCTGACTTCACCATCTCCTTCTCCTTCTTCTACTTCTTCTGCTTCACCCTCCAGACTTCACGTTCTCCTTCTCCTTCTTCTACTTCTTCTGATTCACCCTCCAGACTTCACCTTCTCCTTCTCCTTCTTCTGCTTCTTCTGATTCACCCTCCAGACTTCACCTTCTCCTTCTTCTTATTCTGCTTCTTCTGATTCACCCTCCAGACTTCACCTTCTCCTTCTCCTTCTTCTGCTTCTTCTGATTCACCCTCCAGACTTCAGCTTCTCCTTCTCCTTCTTCTGCTTCTTCTGATTCACCCTCCAGACTTCACCTTCTCCTTCTCCTTCTTCTGCTTCTTCTGATTCACCCTCCAGACTTCACCTTCTCCTTCTCCTTCTTCTACTTCTTCTGATTCACCCTCCAGACTTCACCTTCTCCTTCTCCTTCTTCTACTTCTTCTGATTCACCCTCCAGACTTCACATTCTCCTTCTCGTTCTTCTACTTCTTCTGCTTCTCCCTCCAGACTTCATCTTCTCCTTCTCCTTCTTCTGCTTCTTCTGATTCACCCTCCAGACTTCTCCTTCTCCTTCTCCTTCTTCTACTTCTTCTGATTCACCCTCCAGACTTCACCTTCTCCTTCTCCTTCTTCTACTTCTTCTGATTGTCCCTCCAGACTTCACCTTCTCCTTCTCCTTCTTCTGCTTCTTCTGATTCACCCTCCAGACTTCACCTTCTCCTTCTTCTTATTCTGCTTCTTCTGATTCACCCTCCAGACTTCACCTTCTCCTTCTCCTTCTTCTGCTTCTTCTGATTCACCCTCCAGACTTCACCTTCTCCTTCTCCTTCTTCTGCTTCTTCTGATTCACCCTCCAGACTTCACCTTCTCCTTCTCCTTCTTCTGCTTCTTCTGATTCACCCTCCAGACTGCACCTTCTCCTTCTCCTTCTTCTACTTCTTCTGATTCACCCTCCAGACTTCACCTTCTCCTTCTCCTTCTTCTACTTCTTCTGATTCACCCTCCAGACTTCACATTCTCCTTCTCGTTCTTCTACTTCTTCTGCTTCTCCCTCCAGACTTCACCTTCTCCTTCTCCTTCTTCTGCTTCTTCTGATTCACCCTCCAGACTTCTCCTTCTCCTTCTCCTTCTTCTACTTCTTCTGATTCACCCTCCAGACTTCACCTTCTCCTTCTCCTTCTTCTACTTCTTCTGATTCTCCCTCCAGACTTCACCTTCTCCTTCTCCTTCTTCTACTTCTTCTGATTCACCCTCCTGACTTCACCTTCTCCTTCTCCTTCTTCTGCTTCTTCTGCTTCCCCCTCCAGACTTCACCTTCTCCTTCTCCTTCTTCTGCTTCTTCTGCTTCACCTTCCTGACTTCACCTTCTCCTTCTCCTTCTTCTACTTCTTCTGCTTCACCCCCCTGACTTCACCTTCTCCTTCTCCTTCTTCTGCTTCTTCTGATTCACCTTCCTAACTTCACCTTCTCCTTCTCCTTCTTCTGCTTCTTCTGATTCACCCTCCTCACTTCACCTTCTCCTTCTCCTTCTCCTGAATCTTCTGATTCACCCTCCAGACTTCACCTTCTCCTTCTCCTTCTTCTACTTCTTCTGATTCACCCTCCTGACTTCACCTTCTCCTTCTCCTTCTTCTGCTTCTTCTGCTTCACCCTCCAGACTTCAACTTCTCCTTCTTCTCCTTCTCCTTCTTCTACTTCTTCTGATTCACCCTCCAGACTTCACCTTCTCCTTCTCCTTCTTCTACTTCTTCTGATTGACCCTCCAGACTTCACCTTCTCCTTCTCCTTCTTCTACTTCTTCTGATTCACCCTCCAGTCTTCACCTTCTCCTTCTCCTTCTTCTGCTTCTTCTGCTTCACCCTCCAGACTTCACCTTCTCCTTCTCTTTCTTCTGCTTCTTCTGATTCACCCTCCAGACTTCACCTTCTCCTTCTCCTTCTTCTACTTCTTCTGATTCAGCCTCCAGACTTCACCTTCTCCTTCTCCTTCTTCTACTTCTTCTGATTCACCCTCCTGACTTCACCTTCTCCTTCTCCTTCTTCTGCTTCTTCTGCTTCACCCTCCAGACTTCACCTTCTCCTTCTCCTTCTTCTGCTTCTTCTGCTTCACCCTCCAGACTTCACCTTCTCCTTCTCCTTCTTCTGCTTCTTCTGCTTCACCCTCCTGACTTCACCTTCTCCTTCTCCTTCTTCTACTTCTTCTGATTCACCCTCCAGACTTCACCTTCTCCTTCTCCTTCTTCTGCATCTTCTGCTTCACCCTCCAGACTTCACCTTCTCCTTCTCCTTCTTCTGCTTCTTCTGCTGCGCCCTCCAGACTTCACCTTCTCCTTTTCCTTCTTCTGCTTCTTCTGCTTCACCCTCCTGACTTCACCTTCTCCTTCTCCTTCTTCTACTTCTTCTGCTTCACCCCCCTGACTTCACCTTCTCCTTCTCCTTCTTCTGCTTCTTCTGATTCACCCTCCTAACTTCACCTTCTCCTTCTCCTTCTTCTGCTTCTTCTGATTCACCCTCCTGACTTCAGCTTCTCCTTCTCCTTCTTCTGATTCTTCGGATTCACCCTCCAGACTTCACCTTCTCCTTCTCCTTCTTCTGCTTCTTCTGATTCACCCTCCTGACTTCACCTTCTCCTTCTCCTTCTTCTACTTCTTCTGATTCACCCTCCTGACTTCACCTTCTCCTTCTCCTTTTTTACTTCTTCTGCTTCACCCTCCAGACTTCACGTTCTCCTTCTCCTTCTTCTACTTCTTCTGATTCACCCTCCAGACTTAACCTTCTCCTTCTCCTTCTTCTGCTTCTTCTGATTCACCCTCCAGACTTCACCTTCTCCTTCTTCTTATTCTGCTTCTTCTGATTCACCCTCCAGACTTCACCTTCTCCTTCTCCTTCTTCTGCTTCTTCTGATTCACCCTCCAGACTTCAGCTTCTCCTTCTCCTTCTTCTGCTTCTTCTGATTCACCCTCCAGACTTCACCTTCTCCTTCTCCTTCTTCTGCTTCTTCTGATTCACCCTCCAGACTTCACCTTCTCCTTCTCCTTCTTCTACTTCTTCTGATTCACCCTCCAGACTTCGCCTTCTCCTTCTCCTTCTTCTGCTTCTTCTGATTCACCCTCCAGACTTCACCTTCTCCTTCTCCTTCTTCTACTTCTTCTGATTCACCCTCCAGACTTCACCTTCTCCTTCTCCTTCTTCTACTTCTTCTGATTCACCCTCCTGACTTCACCTTCTCCTTCTCCTTCTTCTACTTCTTCTGATTCACCCTCCAGACTTCACCTTCTCCTTCTCCTTCTTCTGCTTCTTCTGCTTCACCCTCCAGACTTCACCTTCTCCTTCTCCTCCTTCTGCTTCTTCTTCTACGCCCTCCAGACTTCACCTTCTCCTTCTCCTTCTTCTGCTTCTTCTGCTTCACCCTCCAGACTTCACCTTCTCCTTCTCCTTCTTCTGCTTCTTCTGCTTCACCCTCCAGACCTCACCTTCTCCTTCTCCTTCTTCTACTTCTTCTGATTCACCCTCCAGACCTCACCTTCTCCTTCTCCTTCTTCTACTTCTTCTGATTCACCCTCCAGACTTCACCTTCTCCTTCTCCTTCTTCTGCTTCTTCTGATTCACCCTCCAGACTTCACCTTCTCCTTCTCCTTCTTCTACTTCTTCTGCTTCTCCCTCCAGACTTCACCTTCTCCTTCTCCTTCTTCTGCTTCTTCTGATTCACCCTCCAGACTTCACCTTCTCCTTCTCCTTATTCTGCTTCTTCTGATTCACCCTCCAGACTTCACCTTCTCCTTCTCCTTCTTCTGCTTCTTCTGCTTCACGCTCCAGACTTCACCTTCTCCTTCTCCTTCTTCTGCTTCTTCTGCTTCACCCTCCTGACTTCACCTTCTCCTTCTCCTTCTTCTACTTCTTCTGCTTCACCCTCCAGACTTCACCTTCTCCTTCTCCTTCTTCTGCTTCTTCTGCTTCACCCTCCTGACTTCACCTTCTCCTTCTCCTTCTTCTACTTCTTCTGATTCACCCTCCAGACTTCACCTTCTCCTTCTCCTTCTACTGCTTCTTCTGCTTCACCCTCCAGACATCACCATCTCCTTCTCCTTCTTCTGCTTCTTCTGCTGCACACTCCAGACTTCACCTTCTCCTTCTCCTTCTTCTGCTTCTTCTGCTTCACCTTCCTGACTTCACCTTCTCCTTCTCCTTCTTCTACTTCTTCTGCTTCACCCCCCTGACTTCACCTTCTCCTTCTCCTTCTTCTGCTTCTTCTGATTCACCTTCCTAACTTCACCATCTCCTTCTCCTTCTTCTGCTTCTTCTGATTCACCCTCCTGACTTCACCTTCTCCTTCTCCTTCTCCTGAATCTTCTGATTCACCCTCCAGACTTCACCTTCTCCTTCTCCTTCTTCTGCTTCTTCTGATTCACCCTCCTGACTTCACCTTCTCCTTCTCCTTCTTCTACTTCTTCTGATTCACCCTCCTGACTTCACCTTCTCTTTCTCCTTCTTCTACTTCTTCTGCTTCACCCTCCAGACTTCACGTTCTCCTTCTCCTTCTTCTACTTCTTCTGATTCACCCTCCAGACTTCACCTTCTCCTTCTCCTTCTTCTGCTTCTTCTGATTCACCCTCCAGACTTCACCTTCTCCTTCTTCTTATTCTGCTTCTTCTGATTCACCCTCCAGACTTCACCTTCTCCTTCTCCTTCTTCTGCTTCTTCTGATTCACCCTCCAGACTTCAGCTTCTCCTTCTCCTTCTTCTGCTTCTTCTGATTCACCCTCCAGACTTCACCTTCTCCTTCTCCTTCTTCTGCTTCTTCTGATTCACCCTCCAGACTTCACCTTCTCCTTCTCCTTCTTCTACTTCTTCTGATTCACCCTCCAGACTTCACCTTCTCCTTCTCCTTCTTCTACTTCTTCTGATTCACCCTCCAGACTTCACATTCTCCTTCTCGTTCTTCTACTTCTTCTGCTTCTCCCTCCAGACTTCACCTTCTCCTTCTCCTTCTTCTGCTTCTTCTGATTCACCCTCCAGACTTATCCTTCTCCTTCTCCTTCTTCTACTTCTTCTGATTCACCCTCCAGACTTCACCTTCTCCTTCTCCTTCTTCTACTTCTTCTGATTGTCCCTCCAGACTTCACCTTCTCCTTCTCCTTCTTCTGCTTCTTCTGATTCACCCTCCAGACTTCACCTTCTCCTTCTTCTTATTCTGCTTCTTCTGATTCACCCTCCAGACTTCACCTTCTCCTTCTCCTTCTTCTGCTTCTTCTGATTCACCCTCCAGACTTCACCTTCTCCTTCTCCTTCTTCTGCTTCTTCTGATTCACCCTCCAGACTTCACCTTCTCCTTCTCCTTCTTCTGCTTCTTCTGATTCACCCTCCAGACTGCACCTTCTCCTTCTCCTTCTTCTACTTCTTCTGATTCACCCTCCAGACTTCACCTTCTCCTTCTCCTTCTTCTACTTCTTCTGATTCACCCTCCAGACTTCACATTCTCCTTCTCGTTCTTCTACTTCTTCTGCTTCTCCCTCCAGACTTCACCTTCTCCTTCTCCTTCTTCTGCTTCTTCTGATTCACCCTCCAGACTTCTCCGTCTCCTTCTCCTTCTTCTACTTCTTCTGATTCACCCTCCAGACTTCACCTTCTCCTTCTCCTTCTTCTACTTCTTCTGATTCTCCCTCCAGACTTCACCTTCTCCTTCTCCTTCTTCTACTTCTTCTGATTCACCCTCCTGACTTCACCTTCTCCTTCTCCTTCTTCTGCTTCTTCTGCTTCCCCCTCCAGACTTCACCTTCTCCTTCTCCTTCTTCTGCTTCTTCTGCTTCACCTTCCTGACTTCACCTTCTCCTTCTCCTTCTTCTACTTCTTCTGCTTCACCCCCCTGACTTCACCTTCTCCTTCTCCTTCTTCTGCTTCTTCTGATTCACCTTCCTAACTTCACCTTCTCCTTCTCCTTCTTCTGCTTCTTCTGATTCACCCTCCTCACTTCACCTTCTCCTTCTCCTTCTCCTGAATCTTCTGATGCACCCTCCAGACTTCACCTTCTCCTTCTCCTTCTTCTACTTCTTCTGATTCACCCTCCTGACTTCACCTTCTCCTTCTCCTTCTTCTGCTTCTTCTGCTTCACCCTCCAGACTTCAACTTCTCCTTCTTCTCCTTCTCCTTCTTCTACTTCTTCTGATTCACCCTCCAGACTTCACCTTCTCCTTCTCCTTCTTCTACTTCTTCTGATTGTCCCTCCAGACTTCACCTTCTCCTTCTCCTTCTTCTGCTTCTTCTGATTCACCCTCCAGACTTCACCTTCTCCTTCTTCTTATTCTGCTTCTTCTGATTCACCCTCCAGACTTCACCTTCTCCTTCTCCTTCTTCTGCTTCTTCTGATTCACCCTCCAGACTTCACCTTCTCCTTCTCCTTCTTCTGCTTCTTCTGATTCACCCTCCAGACTTCACCTTCTCCTTCTCCTTCTTCTGCTTCTTCTGATTCACCCTCCAGACTTCACCTTCTCCTTCTCCTTCTTCTACTTCTTCTGATTCACCCTCCAGACTTCACCTTCTCCTTCTCCTTCTTCTACTTCTTCTGATTCACCCTCCAGATTTCACATTCTCCTTCTCGTTCTTCTACTTCTTCTGCTTCTCCCTCCAGACTTCACCTTCTCCTTCTCCTTCTTCTGCTTCTTCTGATTCACCCTCCAGACTTCTCCTTCTCCTTCTCCTTCTTCGAATTCTTCTGATTCACCCTCCAGACTTCACCTTCTCCTTCTCCTTCTTCTACTTCTTCTGATTCTCCCTCCAGACTTCACCTTCTCCTTCTCCTTCTTCTACTTCTTCTGATTCACCCTCCTGACTTCACCTTCTCCTTCTCCTTCTTCTACTTCTTCTGCTTCACCCCCCTGACTTCACCTTCTCCTTCTCCTTCTTCTGCTTCTTCTGATTCACCTTCCTAACTTCACCTTCTCCTTCTCCTTCTTCTGCTTCTTCTGATTCAACCTCCTCACTTCACCTTCTCCTTCTCCTTCTCCTGAATCTTCTGATTCACCCTCCAGACTTCACCTTCTCCTTCTCCTTCTTCTGCTTCTTCTGATTCACCCTCCTGACTTCAACTTCTCCTTCTCCTTCTTCTACTTCTTCTGATTCACCCTCCTGACTTCACCTTCTCCTTCTCCTTCTTCTACTTCTTCTGCTTCACCCTCCAGACTTCACGTTCTCCTTCTCCTTCTTCTACTTCTTCTGATTCACCCTCCAGACTTCACCTTCTCCTTCTCCTTCTTCTGATTCACCCTCCAGACTTCACCTTCTCCTTGTTCTTATTCTGCTTCTTCTGATTCACCCTCCAGACTTCACCTTCTCCTTCTCCTTCTTCTGCTTCTTCTGATTCACCCTCCAGACTTCACCTTCTCCTTCTCCTTCTTCTGCTTCTTCTGATTCACCCTCCAGACTTCACCTTCTCCTTCTCCTTCTTCTGCTTCTTCTGATTCACCCTCCAGACTTCACCTTCTCCTTCTCCTTCTTCTACTTCTTCTGATTCACCCTCCAGACTTCACCTTCTCCTTCTCCTTCTTCTACTTCTTCTGATTCACCCTCCAGACTATACATTCTCCTTCTCGTTCTTCTACTTCTTCTGCTTCTCCCTCCAGACTTCACCTTCTCCTTTTCCTTCTTCTGCTTCTTCTGATTCACCCTCCAGACTTCTCCTTCTCCTTCTCCTTCTTCTACTTCTTCTGATTCACCCTCCAGACTTCACCTTCTCCTTCTCCTTCTTCTACTTCTTCTGATTCTCCCTCCAGACTTCACCTTCTCCTTCTCCTTCTTCTGCTTCTTCTGATTCACCCTCCAGACTTTAACTTCTCCTTCTTCTTATTCTGCTTCTTCTGATTCACCCTCCAGACTTCACCTTCTCCTTCTCCTTCTTCTGCTTCTTCTGATTCACCCTCCAGACTTCACCTTCTCCTTCTCCTTCTTCTGCTTCTTCTGATTCACCCTCCAGACTTCACCTTCTCCTTCTCCTTCTTCTGCTTCTTCTGATTCACCCTCCAGACTTCACCTTCTCCTTCTCCTTCTTCTACTTCTTCTGATTCATCCTCCAGACTTCACCTTCTCCTTCTCCTTCTTCTACTTCTTCTGATTCATCCTCCAGACTTCACATTCTCCTTCTCGTTCTTCTACTTCTTCTGCTTCTCCCTCCAGACTTCACCTTCTCCTTCTCCTTCTTCTGCTTCTTCTGATTCACCCTCCAGACTTCTCCTTCTCCTTCTCCTTCTTCTACTTCTTCTGATTCACCCTCCAGACTTCACCTTCTCCTTCTCCTTCTTCTACTTCTTCTGATTCTCCCTCCAGACTTCACCTTCTCCTTCTCCTTCTTCTACTTCTTCTGATTCACCCTCCTGACTTCACCTTCTCCTTCTCCTTCTTCTGCTTCTTCTGCTTCACCCTCCAGACTTCACCTTCTCCTTCTCCTTCTTCTGCTTCTTCTGCTTCACCCTCCAGACTTCACCTTCTCCTTCTCCTTCTTCTGCTTCTTCTGCTTCACCCTCCTGACTTCACCTTCTCCTTCTCCTTCTTCTACTTCTTCTGATTCACCCTCCAGACTTCACCTTCTCCTTCTCCTTCTTCTGCTTCTTCTGCTTCACCCTCCAGACTTCACCTTCTCCTTCTCCTCCTTCTGCTTCTTCTGCTACGCCCTCCAGACTTCACCTTCTCCTTCTCCTTCTTCTGCTACTTCTGCTTCACCCTCCAGTCTTCACCTTCTCCTTCTCCTTCTTCTGCTTCTTCTGCTTCACCCTCCAGACCTCACCTTCTCCTTCTCCTTCTTCTACTTCTTCTGATTCACCCTCCAGACCTCACCTTCTCCTTCTCCTTCTTCTACTTCTTCTGATTCACCCTCCAGACTTAACCTTCTCCTTCTCCTTCTTCTGCTTCTTCTGATTCACCCTCCAGACTTCACCTTCTCCTTCTCCTTCTTCTACTTCTTCTGATTCACCCTCCAGACTTCACATTCTCCTTCTCCTTCTTCTACTTCTTCTGCTTCTCCCTCCAGACTTCACCTTCTCCTTCTCCTTCTTCTGCTTCTTCTGATTCACCCTCCAGACTTCTCCTTCTCCTTCTCCTACTTCTACTTCTTCTGATTCACCCTCCAGACTTCACCTTCTCCTTCTCCTTCTTCTACTTCTTCTGATTCTCCCTCCAGACTTCACCTTCTCCTTCTCCTTCTTCTACTTCTTCTGATTCACCCTCCTGACTTCACCTTCTCCTTCTCCTTCTTCTGCTTCTTCTGCTTCACCCTCCAGACTTCACCTTCTCCTTCTCCTTCTTCTGCTTCTTCTGCTTCACCCTCCTGACTTCACCTTCTCCTTCTTCTACTTCTTCTGATTCACCCTCCAGACCTCACCTTCTCCTTCTCCTTCTTCTACTTCTTCTGATTCACCCTCCAGACCTCACCTTCTCATTCTCCTTCTTCTACTTCTTCTGATTCACCCTCCAGACTTCACCTTCTCCTTCTCCTTCTTCTGCTTCTTCTGATTCACCCTCCAGACTTCGCCTTCTCCTTCTCCTTCTTCACCTTCTTCTGATTTACCCTCCAGACTTCACCTTCTCCTTCTCCTTCTTCTACTTCTTCTGATTCACCCTCCAGTCTTCACCTTCTCCTTCTCCTTGTTCTGCATCTTCTGATTCACCCTCCAGACTTCACCTTCTCCTTCTCCTTCTTCTGCTTCTTCTGATTCACCCTCCAGACTTCACCTTCTCCTTCTCCTTCTTCTACTTCTTCTGATTCACCCTCCAGACTTCACCTTCTCCTTCTCCTTCTTCTGCTTCTTCTGATTCACACTCCAGACTTCACCTTCTCCTTCTCCTTCGTCTACTTCTTCTGATTCACCCTCCAGACTACATCTTCTCCTTCTCCCTCTTCTACTTCTTCTGATTCACCCTCCAGACTTCACCTTCTCCTTCTCCTTCTTCTGCTTCTTCTAATTCACCCTCCAGACTTCACCTTCTCCTTCTCCTTCTTGTACTTCTTCTGATTCACCCTCCAGACTTCACCTTCTCCTTCTCCTTCTTCTACTTCTTCTGATTCACCCTCCAGACTTCATCTTCTCCTTCTCCTTCTTCTACTTCTTCTGCTTCTCCCTCCAGACTTCACCTTCTCCTTCTCCTTCTTCTGCTTCTTCTGATTCACCCTCCAGACTTCACCTTCTCCTTCTCCTTATTCTGCTTCTTCTGATTCACCCTCCAGACTTCACCTTCTCCTTCTCCTTCTTCTGCTTCTTCTGCTTCACCCTCCAGACTTCACCTTCTCCTTCTCCTTCTTCTGCTTCTTCTGCTTCACCCTCCTGACTTCACCTTCTCCTTCTCCTTCTTCTACTTCTTCTGCTTCACCCTCCAGACTTCACCTTCTCCTTCTCCTTCTTCTGCTTCTTCTGCTTCACCCTCCTGACTTCACCTTCTCCTTCTCCTTCTTCGACTTCTTCTGATTCACCCTCCAGACTTCACCTTCTCCTTCTCCTTCTTCTGCTTCTTCTGCTTCACCCTCCAGACTTCACCTTCTCCTTCTCCTTCTTCTGCTTCTTCTGCTGCGCACTCCAGACTTCACCTTCTCCTTCTCCTTCTTCTGCTTCTCCTGCTTCACCGTCCTGACTTCACCTTCTCCTTCTCCTTCTTCTACTTCTTCGGCTTCACCCCCCTGACTTCACCTTCTCCTTCTCCTTCTTCTGCTTCTTCTGATTCACCTTCCTAACATCACCTTCTCCTTCTCCTTCTTCTGCTTCTTCTGATTCACCCTCCTGACTACACCTTCTCCTTCTCCTTCTCCTGAATCTTCTGATTCACCCTCCAGACTTCACCTTCTCCTTCTCCTTCTTCTGCTTCTTCTGATTCACCCTCCTAACTTCACCTTCTCCTTCTCCTTCTTCTACTTCTTCTGATTCACCCTCCTGACTTCACCTTCCCCTTCTCCTTCTTCTACTTCTTCTGCTTCACCCTCCAGACTTCACCTTCTCCTTCTCCTTCTTCTACTTCTTCTGATTCACCCTCCAGACTTCACCTTCTCCTTCTCCTTCTTCTGCTTCTTCTGATTCACCCTCCAGACTTCACCTTCTCCTTCTTCTTATTCTGCTTCTTCTGATTCACCCTCCAGACTTCACCTTCTCCTTCTCCTTCTTCTGCTTCTTCTGATTCACCCTCCAGACTTCACCTTCTCCTTCTACTTCTTCTGCTTCTTCTGATTCACCTTCCAGACTTCATCTTCTCCTTCTCCTTCTTCTGCTTCTTCTGCTTCACCCTCCAGACTTCACCTTCTCCTTCTCCTTCTTCTACTTCTTCTGATTCACCCTCCAGACTTCACCTTCTCCTTCTCCTTCTTCTACTTCTTCTGACTCACCCTCCTGACTTCACCTTCTCCTTCTCCTTCTTCTGCTTCTTCTGCTTCACCCTCCAGACTTCACCTTCTCCTTCTCCTTCTTCTGCTTCTTCTGCTTCACCCTCCAGACTTCACCTTCTCCTTCTCCTTCTTCTGCTTCTTCTGCTTCACCCTCCTGACTTCACCTTCTCCTTCTCCTTCTTCTACTTCTTCTGATTCACCCTCCAGACTTCACCTTCGCCATCTCCTTCTTCTGCTTCTTCTGCTTCACCCTCCAGACTTCACCTTCTCCTTCTCCTTCTTCTACTTCTTCTGATTCACCCTCCAGACTTCATCTTCTCCTTCTCCTTCTTCTACTTCTTCTGCTTCTCCCTCCAGACTTCACCTTCTCCTTCTCCTTCTTCTGCTTCTTCTGATTCACCCTCCAGACTTCACCTTCTCCTTCTCCTTATTCTGCTTCTTCTGATTCACCCTCCAGACTTCACCTTCTCCTTCTCCTTCTTCTGCTTCTTCTGCTTCACCCTCCAGACTTCACCTTCTCCTTCTCCTTCTTCTGCTTCTTCTGCTTCACCCTCCTGACTTCACCTTCTCCTTCTCCTTCTTCTACTTCTTCTGCTTCACCCTCCAGACTTCACCTTCTCCTTCTCCTTCTTCTGCTTCTTCTGCTTCACCCTCCTGACTTCACCTTCTCCTTCTCCTTCTTCTACTTCTTCTGATTCACCCTCCAGACTTCACCTTCTGCTTCTCCTTCTTCTGCTTCTTCTGCTTCACCCTCCAGACTTCACCTTCTCCTTCTCCTTCTTCTGCTTCTTCTGCTGCGCACTCCAGAATTCACCTTCTCCTTCTCCTTCTTCTGCTTCTCCTGCTTCACCGTCCTGACTTCACCTTCTCCTTCTCCTTCTTCTACTTCTTCTGCTTCACCCCCCTGACTTCACCTTCTCCTTCTCCTTCTTCTGTTTCTTCTGATTCACCTTCCTAACTTCACCTTCTCCTTCTCCTTCTTCTGCTTCTTCTGATTCACCCTCCTGACTTCACCTTCTCCTTCTCCTTCTCCTGAATCTTCTGATTCACCCTCCAGACTTCACCTTCTCCTTCTCCTTCTTCTGATTCTTCTGCTTCACCCTCCAGACTTCACCTTCTCCTTCTCCTTCTTCTGCTTCTTCTGCTTCACCCTCCTGACTTCACCTTCTCCTTCTCCTTCTTCTACTTCTTCTGATTCACCCTCCAGACTTCACCTTCTCCTTCTCCTTCTTCTGCTTCTTCTGCTTCACCCTCCAGACTTCACCTTCTCCTTCTCCTTCTTCTACTTCTTCTGATTCACCCTCCAGACTTCATCTTCTCCTTCTCCTTCTTCTACTTCTTCTGCTTCTCCCTCCAGACTTCACCTTCTCCTTCTCCTTCTTCTGCTTCTTCTGATTCACCCTCCAGACTTCACCTTCTCCGTCTCCTTATTCTGCTTCTTCTGATTCACCCTCCAGACTTGACCTTCTCCTTCTCCTTCTTCTGCTTCTTCTGCTTCACCCTCCAGACTTCACCTTCTCCTTCTCCTTCTTCTGCTTCTTCTGCTTCACCCTCCTGACTTCACCTTCTCCTTCTCCTTCTTCTGCTTCTTCTGCTTCACCCTCCAGACTTCACCTTCTCCTTCTCCTTCTTCTGCTTCTTCTGCTGCGCACTCCAGAATTCACCTTCTCCTTCTCCTTCTTCTGCTTCGCCTGCTTCACCGTCCTGACTTCACCTTCTCCTTCTCCTTCTTCTCCTTCTTCTGCTTCACCCCCTGACTTCACCTTCTCCTTCTCCTTCTTCTGTTTCTTCTGATTCACCTTCCTAACTTCACCTTCTCCTTCTCCTTCTTCTGCTTCTTCTGATTCACCCTCCTGACTTCACCTTCTCCTTCTCCTTCTCCTGAATCTTCTGATTCACCCTCCAGACTTCACCTTCTCCTTCTCCTTCTTCTGCTTCTTCTGATTCACCCTCCTGACTTCACCTTCTCCTTCTCCTTCTTCTACTTCTTCTGATTCACCCTCCAGACTTCACCTTCCCCTTCTCCTTCTTCTACTTCTTCTGCTTCACCCTCCAGACTTCACCTTCTCCTTCTCCTTCTTCTACTTCTTCTGATTCACCCTCCAGACTTCACCTTCTCCTTCTCCTTCTTCTGCTTCTTCTGATTCACCCTCCAGACTTCACCTTCTCCTTCTTCTTATTCTGCTTCTTCTGATTCACCCTCCAGACTTCACCTTCTCCTTCTCCTTCTTCTGCTTCTTCTGATTCACCCTCCAGACTTCACCTTCTCCTTCTACTTCTTCTGCTTCTTCTGATTCACCCTCCAGTCTTCACCTTCTCCTCCTCCTTCTTCTGCTTCTTCTGATTCACCCTCCAGACTTCACCTTCTCCTTCTCCTTCTTCTACTTCTTCTGATTCACCCTCCAGACTTCACCTTCTCCTTCTCCTTCTTCTACATCTTCTGATTCACCCTCCAGACTTCATCTTCTCCTTCTCCTTCTTCTACTTCTTCTGCTTCTCCCTCCAGACTTCACCTTCTCCTTCTCCTTCTTCTGCTTCTTCTGATTCACCCTCCAGACTTCACCTTCTCCTTCTCCTTATTCTGCTTCTTCTGATTCACCCTCCAGACTTCACCTTCTCCTTCTCCTTCTTCTGCTTCTTCTGCTTCACCCTCCAGACTTCACCTTCTCCTGCTCCTTCTTCTGCTTCTTCTGCTTCACCCTCCTGACTTCACCTTCTCCTTCTCCTTCTTCTACTTCTTCTGCTTCACCCTCCAGACTTCACCTTCTCCTTCTCCTTCTTCTGCTTCTTCTGCTTCACCCTCCTGACTTCACCTTCTCCTTCTCCTTCTTCTACTTCTTCTGATTCACCCTCCAGACTTCACCTTCTCCTTCTCCTTCTTCTGCTTCTTCTGCTTCACCCTCCAGACTTCACCTTCTCCTTCTCCTTCTTCTGCTTCTTCTGCTGCGCACTCCAGACTTCACCTTCTCCTTCTCCTTCTTCTGCTTCTTCTGCTGCGCACTCCAGACTTCACCTTCTCCTTCTCCTTCTTCTGCTTCTCCTGCTTCACCGTCCTGACTTCACCTTCTCCTTCTCCTTCTTCTACTTCTTCTGATTCACCCTCCTGACTTCACCTTCTCCTTCTCCTTCTCCTGAATCTTCTGATTCACCATCCAGACTTCACCTTCTCCTTCTCCTTCTTCTGCTTCTTCTGATTCACCCTCCTGACTTCACCTTCTCCTTCTCCTTCTTCTACTTCTTCTGATTCACCCTCCTGACTTCACCTTCCCCTTCTCCTTCTTCTACTTCTTCTGCTTCACCCTCCAGACTTCACCTTCTCCTTCTCCTTCTTCTACTTCTTCTGATTCACCCTCCAGACTTCACCTTCTCCTTCACCTTCTTCTGCTTCTTCTGATTCACCCTCCAGACTTCACCTTCTCCTTCTTCTTATTCTGCTTCTTCTGATTCACCCTCCAGACTTCACCTTCTCCTTCTCCTTCTTCTGCTTCTTCTGCTTCACCCTCCTGACTTCACCTTCTCCTTCTCCTTCTTCTACTTCTTCTGCTTCACCCTCCAGACTTCACCTTCTCCTTCTCCTTCTTCTGCTTCTTCTGCTTCACCCTCCTGACTTCACCTTCTCCTTCTCCTTCTTCTACTTCTTCTGATTCACCCTCCAGACTTCACCTTCTCCTTCTCCTTCTTCTGCTTCTTCTGCTTCACCCTCCAGACTTCACCTTCTCCTTCTCCTTCTTCTCCTTCTTCTGCTGCGCACTCCAGACTTCACCTTCTCCTTCTCATTCTTCTGCTTCTCCTGCTTCACCGTCCTGACTTCACCTTCTCCTTCTCCTTCTTCTACTTCTTCTGCTTCACCCCCCTGACTTCACCTTCTCCTTCTTCTGTTTCTTCTGATTCACCTTCCTAACTTCACCTTCTCCTTCTCCTTCTTCTGCTTCTTCTGATTCACCCTCCTGACTTCACCTCCTCCTTCTCCTTCTCCTGAATCTTCTGATTCACCCTCCAGACTTCACCTTCTCCTTCTCCTTCTTCTGCTTCTTCTGATTCACCCTCCTGACTTCACCTTCTCCTTCTCCTTCTTCTACTTCTTCTGATTCACCCTCCTGACTTCACCTTCCCCTTCTCCTTCTTCTACTTCTTCTGCTTCACCCTCCAGACTTCACCTTCTCCTTCTCCTTCTTCCACTTCTTCTGATTCACCCTCCAGACTTCACCTTCTCCTTCTCCTTCTTCTGCTTCTTCTGATTCACCCTCCAGACTTCACCTTCTCCTTCTTCTTATTCTGCTTCTTCTGATTCACCCTCCAGACTTCACCTTCTCCTTCTCCTTCTTCTGCTTCTTCTGGTTCACCCTCCAGACTTCACCTTCTCCTTCTACTTCTTCTGCTTCTTCTGATTCACCCTCCAGACTTCACCTTCTCCTTCTCCTTCTTCTGCTTCTTCTGATTCACCCTCCAGACTACACCTTCTCCTTCTCCTTCTTCTACTTCTTCTGATTCACCCTCCAGACTTCATCTTCTCCTTCTCCTTCTTCTACTTCTTCTGCTTCTCCCTCCAGACTTCACCATCTCCTTCTCCTTCTTCTGCTTCTTGTGATTCACCCTCCAGACTTCACCTTCTCCTTCTCCTTATTCTGCTTCTTCTGATTCACCCTCCAGACTTCACCTTCTCCTTCTCCTTCTTCTGATTCTTCTGCTTCACCCTCCAGACTTCACCTTCTCCTTCTCCTTCTTCTGCTTCTTCTGCTTCACCCTCCTGACTTCACCTTCTCCTTCTCCTTCTTCTACTTCTTCTGCTTCACCCTCCAGACTTCACCTTCTCCTTCTCCTTCTTCTGCTTCTTCTGCTTCACCCTCCTGACTTCACCTTCTCCTTCTCCTTCTTCTACTTCTTCTGATTCACCCTCCAGACTTCACCTTCTCCTTCTCCTTCTTCTGCTTCTTCTGCTTCACCCTCCAGACTTCACCTTCTCCTTCTCCTTCTTCTGCTTCTTCTGCTGCGCACTCCAGACTTCACCTTCTCCTTCTCCTTCTTCTGCTTCTCCTGCTTCACCGTCCTGACTTCACCTTCTCCTTCTCCGTCTTCTACTTCTTCTGCTTCACCGCCCTGACTTCACCTTCTCCTTCTCCTTCTTCTGTTTCTTCTGATTCACCTTCCTAACTTCACCTTCTCCTTCTCCTTCTTCTGCTTCTTCTGATTCACCCTCCTGACTTCACCTTCTCCTTCTCCTTCTCCTGAATCTTCTGATTCACCCTCCAGACTTCACCTTCTCCTTCTCCTTCTTCTGCTTCTTCTGATTCACCCTCCTGACTTCACCTTCTCCTTCTCCTTCTTCTACTTCTTCTGATTCACCCTCCTGACTTCACCTTCCCCTTCTCCTTCTTCTACTTCTTCTGCTTCACCCTCCAGACTTCACCTTCTCCTTCTCCTTCTTCTGCTTCTTCTGATTCACCCTCCAGACTTCACCTTCTCCTTCTTCTTATTCTGCTACTTCTGATGCACCCTCCAGACTTCACGTTCTCCTTCTCCTTCTTCTGCTTCTTCTGATTCACCCTCCAGACTTCACCTTCTCCTTCTACTTCTTCTGCTTCTTCTGATTCACCCTCCAGACTTCACCTTCTCCTTCTCCTTCTTCTGCTTCTTCTGATTCACCCTCCAGACTTCACCTTCTCCTTCTCCTTCTTCTACTTCTTCTGATTCACCCTCCAGACTTCACCTTCTCCTTCTCCTTCTTCTACTTCTTCTGATTCACCCTCCAGATTTCACATTCTCCTTCTCGTTCTTCTCCTTCTTCTGCTTCTCCCTCCAGACTTCACCTTCTCCTTCTCCTTCTTCTGCTTCTTCTGATTCACCCTCCAGACTTCTCCTTCTCCTTCTCCTTCTTCTACTTCTTCTGATTCATCCTCCAGACTTCACCTTCTCCTTCTCCTTCTTCTACTTCTTCTGATTTTCCCTCCAGACTTCACCTTCTCCTTCTCCTCCTTCTACTTCTTCTGATTCACCCTCCTGACTTCACCTTCTCCTTCTCCTTCTTCTGCTTCTTCTGCTTCACCCTCCAGACTTCACCTTCTCCTTCTCCTTCTTCTGCTTCTTCTGCTTCACCCTCCAGTCTTCATCTTCTCCTTCTCCTTCTTCTGCTTCTTCTGCTACGCCCTCCAGACTTCACCTTCTCCTTCTCCTTCTTCTGCTTCTTCTGCTTCACCCTCCAGACTTCACCTTCTCCTTCTTCTGCTTCTTCTGCTTCACCCTCCTGACTTCACCTTCTCCTTCTCCTTCTTCTACTTCTTCTGATTCACCCTCCAGACTTCACCTTCTCCTTCTCCTTCTTCTGCTTCTTCTGCTTCACCCTCCAGACTTCACCTTCTCCTTCTCCTTCTTCTGCTTCTTCTGCTGCGCCCTCCAGACTTCACCTTCTCCTTCTCCTTCTTCTGCTTCACCCCCCTGACTTCGCCTTCTCCTTCTCCTTCTTCTGCTTCTTCTGATTCACCCTCCTAACTTCACCTTCTCCTTCTCCTTCTTCTGCTTCTTCTGATTCACCCTCCTGACTTCAACTTCTCCTTCTCCTTCTTCTGATTCTTCGGATTCACCCTCCAGACTTCACCTTCTCCTTGTCCTTCTTCTGCTTCTTCTGATTCACCCTCCTGACTTCACCTTCTCCTTCTCCTTCTTCTACTTCTTCTGATTCACCCTCCTGACTTCACCTTCTCCTTCTTCTTCTTCTACTTCTTCTGCTTCACCCTCCAGACTTCACCTTCTCCTTCTCCTTCTTCCACTTCTTCTGATTCACCCTCCAGACTTCACCTTCTCCTTCTCCTTCTTCTGCTTCTTCTGATTCACCCTCCAGACTTCACCTTCTCCTTCTTCTTATTCTGCTTCTTCTGATTCACCCTCCAGACTTCACCTTCTCCTTCTCCTTCTTATGCTTCTTCTGATTCACCCTCCAGACCTCACCTTCTCCTTCTCCTTCTTCTGCTTCTTCTGATTCACCCTCCAGACTTCACCTTCTCCTTCTCCTTCTTCTACTTCTTCTGAGTCACCCTCCAGACTTCACCTTCTCCTTCTCCTTCTTCTGATTCTTCTGATTCACCCTCCAGACTTCACCTTCTCCTTCTCCTTCATCTGCTTCTTTTGATTCACCCTCCAGACTTCACCTTCTCCTTCTCCTTCTTCTGCTTCTTTTGATTCACCCCCAGACTTCACCTTCTCCTTCTCCTTCTTCTACTTCCTCTGATTCACCCTCCAGTCTTCACCTTCTCCTTCTCCTTCTTCTGCTTCTTCTGCTTCACCCTCCAGACTTCACCTTCTCCTTCTCTTTCTTCTGCTTCTTCTGATTCACCCTCCAGACTTCACCTTCTCTTTCTCCTTCTTCTGCTTCTTCTGCTTCACCCTCCAGACTTCACCTTCTCCTTCTCCTTCTTCTGCTTCTTCTGCTACGCCCTCCAGACTTCACCTTCTCCTTCTGCTTCTTCTGCTTCTGCTGCTTCACCCCCCAGACTTCACCTTCTCATTCTCCTTCTTCTGCTTCTTCTGCTTCACCCTCCTGACTTCACCTTCTCCTTCTCCTTCTTCTACTTCTTCTGGTTCACCCTCCAGACTTCACCTTCTCCTTCTCCTTCTTCTGCTTCTTCTGCTTCACCCTCCAGACTTTACCTTCTCCTTCTCCTTCTTCTGCTTCTTCTGCTGCGCCCTCCAGACTTCACCTTCTCCTTCTGCATATTCTACTTCTTCTGATTCACCCTCCAGACTTCACCTTCTCCTTCTCCTTCTTCTGCTTCTTCTGATTCACCCTCCAGACTTCACCTTCTCCTTCTCCTTATTCTGCTTCTTCTGATTCACCCTCCAGACTTCACCTTCTCCTTCTCCTTCTTCTGCTTCTTCTGATTCACCCTCCAGACTTCACCTTCTCCTTCTCCTTCTTCTGCTACTTCTGATTCACCCTCCAGACTTCACCTTCTCCTTCTCCTTCTTCTACTTCTTCTGATTCACCCTCCAGACTTCACCTTCTCCTTCTACTTCTTCTGCTTCTTCTGATTCACCCTCCATTCTTCACCTTCTCCTTCTCCTTCTTCTGCTTCTTCTGATTCACCCTCCAGACTTCACCTTCTCCTTCTCCTTCTTCTGCTTCTTCTGATGCGCCCTCCAGACTTCTCCTTCTCCTTCTCCTTCTTCTGCTTCTTCTGCTTCACCCTGCTGACTTCACCTTCTCCTTCTCCTTCTTCTACTTCTTCTGCTTCACCCCCCTGACTTCACCTTCTCCTTCTCCTTCTTCTACTTCTTCTGATTCACCCTCCAGACTTCACCTTCTCCTTCTCCTTCTTCTACTTCTTCTGATTCACCCTCCAGTCTTCACCTTCTCCTTCTCCTTCTTCTGCTTCTTCTGCTTCACCCTCCAGACTTCACCTTCTCCTTCTCTTTCTTCTGCTTCTTCTGATTCACCCTCCAGACTTCACCTTCTCCTTCTCCTTCTTCTGATTCTTCTGATTCACCCTCCAGACTTCACCTTCTTCTTGTCCTTCTTCTACTTCTTCTGATTCACCCTCCTGACTTCACCTTCTCCTTCTCCTTCTTCTACTTCTTCTGCTTCACCCTCCAGACTTCACCTTCTCCTTCTGCATATTCTACTTCTTCTGATTCACCCTCCAGACTTCACCTTCTCCTTCTCCTTCTTCTGCTTCTTCTGATTCACCCTCCAGACTTCACCTTCTCCTTCTCCTTATTCTGCTTCTTCTGATTCACCCTCCAGACTTCACCTTCTCCTTCTCCTTCTTCTGCTTCTTCTGATTCACCCTCCAGACTTCACCTTCTCCTTCTCCTTCTTCTGCTACTTCTGATTCACCCCTCCAGACTTCACCTTCTCCTTCTCCTTCTTCTACTTCTTCTGATTCACCCTCCAGACTTCACCTTCTCCTTCTACTTCTTCTGCTTCTTCTGATTCACCCTCCATTCTTCACCTTCTCCTTCTCTTCCCTTCTTCTGCTTCTTCTGATTCACCCTCCAGACTTCACCTTCTCCTTCTCCTTCTTCTGCTTCTTCTGATGCGCCCTCCAGACTTCTCCTTCTCCTTCTCCTTCTTCTGCTTCTTCTGCTTCACCCTGCTGACTTCACCTTCTCCTTCTCCTTCTTCTACTTCTTCTGCTTCACCCCCCTGACTTCACCTTCTCCTTCTCCTTCTTCTGCTTCTTCTGATTCACCCTCCTAACTTCACCTTCTCCTTCTCCTTCTTCTGCTTCTTCTGATTCACCCTCCTGACTTCACCTTCTCCTTCTCCTTCTTCTGCTTCTTCTGATTCACCCTCCAGACTTCACCTTCTCCTTCTCCTTCTTCTGCTTCTTCTGATTCACCCTCCAGACTTCTCCTTCTCCTTCTCCTTCTTCTGCTTCTTCTGATTCACCCTCCATACCTCACCTTCTCCTTCTCCTTCTTCTACTTCTTCTGATTCACCCTCCAGACTTCATCTTCTCCTTCTCCTTCTTCTGCTTCTTCTGATTCACCCTCCAGACTTCACCTTCTCCTTCTCCTTATTCTGCTTCTTCTGATTCACCCTCCAGACTTCACCTTCTCCTTCTCCTTCTTCTGCTTCTTCTGATTCACCCTCCAGACTTCACCTTCTCCTTCTCCTTCTTCTGCTACTTCTGATTCACCCTCCAGACTTCACCTTCTCCTTCTCCTTCTTCTACTTCTTCTGATTCACCCTCCAGACTTCACCTTCTCCTTCTACTTCTTCTGCTTCTTCTGATTCACCCTCCATTCTTCACCTTCTCCTTCTCCTTCTTCTGCTTCTTCTGATTCACCCTCCAGACTTCACCTTCTCCTTCTCCTTCTTCTGCTTCTTCTGATGCGCCCTCCAGACTTCTCCTTCTCCTTCTCCTTCTTCTGCTTCTTCTGCTTCACCCTGCTGACTTCACCTTCTCCTTCTCCTTCTTCTACTTCTTCTGCTTCACCCCCCTGACTTCACCTTCTCCTTCTCCTTCTTCTACTTCTTCTGATTCACCCTCCAGACTTCACCTTCTCCTTCTCCTTCTTCTGCTTCTTCTGATTCACCCTCCAGACTTCACCTTCTCCTTCGCCTTCTTCTACTTCTTCTGATTCACCCTCCAGACTTCACCTTCTCCTTCTCCTTCTTCTGCTTCTTCTGCTTCACCCTCCAGACTTCACCTTCTCCTTCTCCTTCTTCTGCTTCTTCTGCTGCGCCCTCCAGACTTCACCTTCTCCTTCTCCTTCTTCTGCTTCTTCTGCTTCACCCTGCTGACTTCACCTTCTCCTTCTCCTTCTTCTACTTCTTCTGCTTCACCCCCCCTGACTTCACCTTCTCCTTCTCCTTCTTCTGCTTCTTCTGTTTCACCCTCCTAACTTCACCTTCTCCTTCTCCTTTTTTCTGCTTCTTCTGATTCACCCTCCTGACTTCACCTTCTCCTTCTCCTTCTTCTGCTTCTTCTGATTCACCCTCCAGACTTCACCTCCTTCTCCTTCTTCTGCTTCTTCTGATTCACCCTCCAGACTTCACCTTCTCCTTCTCCTTCTTCTGCTTCTTCTGATTCACCCTCCATACCTCACCTTCTCCTTCTCCTTCTTCTACTTCTTCTGATTCACCCTCCAGACTTCATCTTCTCCTTCTCCTTCTTCTGCTTCTTCTGATTCACCCTCCAGACTTCACCTTCTCCTTCTCCTTCTTCTGCTTCTTCTGATTCACCCTCCAGACTTCACCTTCTCCTTCTCCTTCTTCTACTTCTTCTGATTCACCCTCCAGACTTCACCTTCTCCTTCTCCTTCTTCTACTTCTTCTGATTCACCCTCCAGACTTCACCTTCTCCTTCTCCTTCTTCTACTTCTTCTGATTCACCCTCCAGTCTTCACCTTCTCCTTCTCCTTCTTCTGCTTCTTCTGCTTCACCCTCCAGACTTCACCTTCTCCTTCTCTTTCTTCTGCTTCTTCTGATTCACCCTCCAGACTTCACCTTCTCCTTCTCCTTCTTCTGATTCTTCTGATTCACCCTCCAGACTTCACAGTCTCCTTGTCCTTCTTCTACTTCTTCTGATTCACTCTCCTGACTTCACCTTCTCCTTCTCCTTCTTCTACTTCTTCTGCTTCACCCTCCAGACTTCACCTTCTCCTTCTCCTTCTTCTGCTTCTTCTGATGCGCCCTCCAGACTTCTCCTTCTCCTTCTCCTTCTTCTGCTTCTTCTGCTTCACCCTGCTGACTTCACCTTCTCCTTCTCCTTCTTCTACTTCTTCTGCTTCACCCCCCTGACTTCACCTTCTCCTTCTCCTTCTTCTACTTCTTCTGATTCACCCTCCAGACTTCACCTTCTCCTTCTCCTTCTTCTGCTTCTTCTGATTCACCCTCCAGACTTCACCTTCTCCTTCGCCTTCTTCTACTTCTTCTGATTCACCCTCCAGACTTCACCTTCTCCTTCTCCTTCTTCTGCTTCTTCTGCTTCACCCTCCAGACTTCACCTTCTCCTTCTCCTTCTTCTGCTTCTTCTGCTGCGCCCTCCAGACTTCACCTTCTCCTTCTCCTTCTTCTGCTTCTTCTGCTTCACCCTGCTGACTTCACCTTCTCCTTCTCCTTCTTCTACTTCTTCTGCTTCACCCCCCTGACTTCACCTTCTCCTTCTCCTTCTTCTGCTTCTTCTGTTTCACCCTCCTAACTTCACCTTCTCCTTCTCCTTTTTTCTGCTTCTTCTGATTCACCCTCCTGACTTCACCTTCTCCTTCTCCTTCTTCTGCTTCTTCTGATTCACCCTCCAGACTTCACCTCCTTCTCCTTCTTCTGCTTCTTCTGATTCACCCTCCAGACTTCACCTTCTCCTTCTCCTTCTTCTGCTTCTTCTGATTCACCCTCCATACCTCACCTTCTCCTTCTCCTTCTTCTACTTCTTCTGATTCACCCTCCAGACTTCATCTTCTCCTTCTCCTTCTTCTGCTTCTTCTGATTCACCCTCCAGACTTCACCTTCTCCTTCTCCTTCTTCTGCTTCTTCTGATTCACCCTCCAGACTTCACCTTCTCCTTCTCCTTCTTCTACTTCTTCTGATTCACCCTCCAGACTTCACCTTCTCCTTCTCCTTCTTCTACTTCTTCTGATTCACCCTCCAGACTTCACCTTCTCCTTCTCCTTCTTCTACTTCTTCTGATTCACCCTCCAGTCTTCACCTTCTCCTTCTCCTTCTTCTGCTTCTTCTGCTTCACCCTCCAGACTTCACCTTCTCCTTCTCTTTCTTCTGCTTCTTCTGATTCACCCTCCAGACTTCACCTTCTCCTTCTCCTTCTTCTGATTCTTCTGATTCACCCTCCAGACTTCACAGTCTCCTTGTCCTTCTTCTACTTCTTCTGATTCACTCTCCTGACTTCACCTTCTCCTTCTCCTTCTTCTACTTCTTCTGCTTCACCCTCCAGACTTCACCTTCTCCTTCTGCATATTATACTTCTTCTGATTCACCCTCCAGACTTCACCTTCTCCTTCTCCTTCTTCTGCTTCTTCTGATTCACACTCCAGACTTCACCTTCTCCTTCTCCTTATTCTGCTTCTTCTGATTCACCCTCCAGACTTCACCTTCTCCTTCTCCTTCTTCTGCTTCTTCTGATTCACCCTCCAGATTTCACCTTCTCCTTCTCCTTCTTCTGCTACTTCTGATTCACCCTCCAGACTTCACCTTCTCCTTCTCCTTCTTCTACTTCTTCTGATTCACCCTCCAGACTTCACCTTCTCCTTCTACTTCTTCTGCTTCTTCTGATTCACCCTCCATTCTTCACCTTCTCCTTCTCCTTCTTCTGCTTCTTCTGATTCACCCTCCAGACTTCACCTTCTCCTTCTCCTTCTTCTGCTTCTTCTGATTCACCCTCCAGACTTCGCCTTCTCTTCCTCCTTCTTCTACTTCTTCTGATTCACCCTCCAGACTTCACCTTCTCCTTCTCCTTCTTCTGCTTCTTCTGATTCACCCTCCAGACTTCACCTTCTCCTTCTCCTTATTCTGCTTCTTCTGATTCACCCTCCAGACTTCACCTTCTCCTTCTCCTTCTTCTGCTTCTTCTGATTCACCCTCCAGACTTCACCTTCTCCTTCTCCTTCTTCTGCTACTTCTGATTCACCCTCCAGACTTCACCTTCTCCTTCTCCTTCTTCTACTTCTTCTGATTCACCCTCCAGTCTTCACCTTCTCCTTCTCCTTCTTCTGCTTCTTCTGCTTCACCCTCCAGACTTCACCTTCTCCTTCTCTTTCTTCTGCTTCTTCTGATTCACCCTCCAGACTTCACCTTCTCCTTCTCCTTCTTCTGATTCTTCTGATTCACCCTCCAGACTTCACCTTCTTCTTGTCCTTCTTCTACTTCTTCTGATTCACCCTCCTGACTTCACCTTCTCCTTCTCCTTCTTCTACTTCTTCTGCTTCACCCTCCAGACTTCACCTTCTCCTTCTGCATATTCTTCTTCTTCTGATTCACCCTCCAGACTTCACCTTCTCCTTCTCCTTCTTCTGCTTCTTCTGATTCACCCTCCAGACTTCACCTTCTCCTTCTCCTTATTCTGCTTCTTCTGATTCACCCTCCAGACTTCACCTTCTCCTTCTCCTTCTTCTGCTTCTTCTGATTCACCCTCCAGACTTCACCTTCTCCTTCTCCTTCTTCTGCTACTTCTGATTCACCCTCCAGACTTCACCTTCTCCTTCTCCTTCTTCTACTTCTTCTGATTCACCCTCCAGACTTCACCTTCTCCTTCTACTTCTTCTGCTTCTTCTGATTCACCCTCCATTCTTCACCTTCTCCTTCTCCTTCTTCTGCTTCTTCTGATTCACCCTCCAGACTTCACCTTCTCCTTCTCCTTCTTCTGCTTCTTCTGATGCGCCCTCCAGACTTCTCCTTCTCCTTCTCCTTCTTCTGCTTCTTCTGCTTCACCCTGCTGACTTCACCTTCTCCTTCTCCTTCTTCTACTTCTTCTGCTTCACCCCCCTGACTTCACCTTCTCCTTCTCCTTCTTCTGCTTCTTCTGATTCACCCTCCTAACTTCACCTTCTCCTTCTCCTTCTTCTGCTTCTTCTGATTCACCCTCCTGACTTCACCTTCTCCTTCTCCTTCTTCTGCTTCTTCTGATTCACCCTCCAGACTTCACCTTCTCCTTCTCCTTCTTCTGCTTCTTCTGATTCACCCTCCAGACTTCTCCTTCTCCTTCTCCTTCTTCTGCTTCTTCTGATTCACCCTCCATACCTCACCTTCTCCTTCTCCTTCTTCTACTTCTTCTGATTCACCCTCCAGACTTCATCTTCTCCTTCTCCTTCTTCTGCTTCTTCTGATTCACCCTCCAGACTTCACCTTCTCCTTCTCCTTATTCTGCTTCTTCTGATTCACCCTCCAGACTTCACCTTCTCCTTCTCCTTCTTCTGCTTCTTCTGATTCACCCTCCAGACTTCACCTTCTCCTTCTCCTTCTTCTGCTACTTCTGATTCACCCTCCAGACTTCACCTTCTCCTTCTCCTTCTTCTACTTCTTCTGATTCACCCTCCAGACTTCACCTTCTCCTTCTACTTCTTCTGCTTCTTCTGATTCACCCTCCATTCTTCACCTTCTCCTTCTCCTTCTTCTGCTTCTTCTGATTCACCCTCCAGACTTCACCTTCTCCTTCTCCTTCTTCTGCTTCTTCTGATGCGCCCTCCAGACTTCTCCTTCTCCTTCTCCTTCTTCTGCTTCTTCTGCTTCACCCTGCTGACTTCACCTTCTCCTTCTCCTTCTTCTACTTCTTCTGCTTCACCCCCCTGACTTCACCTTCTCCTTCTCCTTCTTCTACTTCTTCTGATTCACCCTCCAGACTTCACCTTCTCCTTCTCCTTCTTCTACTTCTTCTGATTCACCCTCCTGTCTTCACCTTCTCCTTCTCCTTCTTCTGCTTCTTCTGCTTCACCCTCCAGACTTCACCTTCTCCTTCTCTTTCTTCTGCTTCTTCTGATTCACCCTCCAGACTTCACCTTCTCCTTCTCCTTCTTCTGATTCTTCTGATTCACCCTCCAGACTTCACCTTCTTCTTGTCCTTCTTCTACTTCTTCTGATTCACCCTCCTGACTTCACCTTCTCCTTCTCCTTCTTCTACTTCTTCTGCTTCACCCTCCAGACTTCACCTTCTCCTTCTACTTCTTCTGCTTCTTCTGATTCACCCTCCATTCTTCACCTTCTCCTTCTCCTTCTTCTGCTTCTTCTGATTCACCCTCCAGACTTCACCTTCTCCTTCTCCTTCTTCTGCTTCTTCTGATGCGCCCTCCAGACTTCTCCTTCTCCTTCTCCTTCTTCTGCTTCTTCTGCTTCACCCTGCTGACTTCACCTTCTCCTTCTCCTTCTTCTACTTCTTCTGCTTCACCCCCCTGACTTCACCTTCTCCTTCTCCTTCTTCTGCTTCTTCTGATTCACCCTCCTAACTTCACCTTCTCCTTCTCCTTCTTCTGCTTCTTCTGATTCACCCTCCTGACTTCACCTTCTCCTTCTCCTTCTTCTGCTTCTTCTGATTCACCCTCCAGACTTCACCTTCTCCTTCTCCTTCTTCTGCTTCTTCTGATTCACCCTCCAGACTTCACCTTCTCCTTCTCCTTCTTCTGCTTCTTCTGATTCACCCTCCATACCTCACCTTCTCCTTCTCCTTCTTCTACTTCTTCTGATTCACCCTCCAGACTTCATCTTCTCCTTCTCCTTCTTCTGCTTCTTCTGATTCACCCTCCAGACTTCACCTTCTCCTTCTCCTCCTTCTGCTTCTTCTGATTCACCCTCCAGACTTCACCTTCTCCTTCTCCTTCTTCTACTTCTTCTGATTCACCCTCCAGACTTCACCTTCTCCTTCTCCTTCTTCTACTTCTTCTGATTCACCCTCCAGACTTCACCTTCTTCTTCTCCTTCTTCTGCTTCTTCTGATTCACCCTCCAGTCTTCACCTTCTCCTTCTCCTTCTTCTGCTTCTTCTGCTTCACCCTCCAGACTTCACCTTCTCCTTCTCTTTCTTCTGCTTCTTCTGATTCACCCTCCAGACTTCACCTTCTCCTTCTCCTTCTTCTGATTCTTCTGATTCACCCTCCAGACTTCACCTTCTCCTTGTCCTTCTTCTACTTCTTCTGATTCACCCTCCTGAATTCACCTTCTCCTTCTCCTTCTTCTACTTCTTCTGCTTCACCCTCCAGACTTCACCTTCTCCTTCTGCTTCTTCTACTTCTTCTGATTCACCCTCCAGACTTCACCTTCTCCTTCTCCTTCTTCTGCTTCTTCTGATTCACCCTCCAGACTTCACCTTCTCCTTCTCCTTATGCTGCTTCTTCTGTTTCACCCTCCAGACTTCACCTTCTCCTTCTCCTTCTTCTGCTTCTTCTGATTCAGCCTCCAGACTTCACCTTCTCCTTCTCCTTCTTCTGCTTCTTCTGATTCACCCTCCAGACTTTACCTTCTCCTTCTCCTTCTTCTACTTCTTCTGATTCACCCTCCAGACTTCACCTTCTCCTTCTACTTCTTCTGCTTCTTCTGATTCACCCTCCATTCTTCACATTCTCCTTCTCCTTCTTCTGCTTCTTCTGATTCACCCTCCAGACTTCACCTTCTCCTTCTCCTTCTTCTGCTTCTTCTGATTCACCCTCCAGACTTCACCTTCTCCTTCTCCTTCTTCTGCTTCTTCTGATTCACCCTCCAGACTTCACCTTCTCCTTCTCCTTCTTCTACTTCTTCTGATTCACCCTCCAGACTTCACCTTCTCCTTCTCCTTCTTCTGCTTCTTCTGATTCACCCTCCAGACTTCACCTTCTCCTTCTCCTTCGTCGACTTCTTCTAATTCACCCTCCAGTCTACACCTTCTCCTTCTCCTTCTTCTATTTCTTCTGATTCACCCTCCAGACTTCACCTTCTCCTTCTCCTTCTTCTGCTTCTTCTGATTCACCCTCCAGACTTCACCTTCTCCTTCTCCTTCTTCTGATTCACCCTCCAGACTTCACCTTCTCCTTCTCCTTCTTCTACTTCTTCTGATTCACCCTCCAGACTTCACCTTCTACTTCTCCTTCTTCTACTTCTTCTGATTCACCCTCCAGACTTCACCTTCTCCTTCTCCTTCTTCTGCTTCTTCTGATTCACCCTCCATACCTCACCTTCTCCTTCTCCTTCTTCTACTTCTTCTGATTCACCCTCCAGACTTCATCTTCTCCTTCTCCTTCTTCTGCTTCTTCTGATTCACCCTCCAGACTTCACCTTCTCCTTCTCCTTCTTCTGCTTCTTCTGATTCACCCTCCAGACTTCACCTTCTCCTTCTCCTTCTTCTACTTCTTCTGATTCACCCTCCAGACTTCACCTTCTCCTTCTCCTTCTTCTACTTCTTCTGATTCACCCTCCAGACTTCACCTTCTCCTTCTCCTTCTTCTACTTCTTCTGATTCACCCTCCAGTCTTCACCTTCTCCTTCTCCTTCTTCTGCTTCTTCTGCTTCACCCTCCAGACTTCACCTTCTCCTTCTCTTTCTTCTCCTTCTTCTGATTCACCCTCCAGACTTCACCTTCTCCTTCTCCTTCTTCTGATTCTTCTGATTCACCCTCCAGACTTCACCTTCTTCTTGTCCTTCTTCTACTTCTTCTGATTCACCCTCCTGACTTCACCTTCTCCTTCTCCTTCTTCTACTTCTTCTGCTTCACCCTCCAGACTTCACCTTCTCCTTCTGCATATTCTACTTCTTCTGATTCACCCTCCAGACTTCACCTTCTCCTTCTCCTTCTTCTGCTTCTTCTGATTCACCCTCCAGACTTCACCTTCTCCTTCTCCTTATTCTGCTTCTTCTGATTCACCCTCCAGACTTCACCTTCTCCTTCTCCTTCTTCTGCTTCTTCTGATTCACCCTCCAGACTTCACCTTCTCCTTCTCCTTCTTCTGCTACTTCTGATTCACCCTCCAGACTTCACCTTCTCCTTCTCCTTCTTCTACTTCTTCTGATTCACCCTCCAGACTTCACCTTCTCCTTCTACTTCTTCTGCTTCTTCTGATTCACCCTCCATTCTTCACCTTCTCCTTCTCCTTCTTCTGCTTCTTCTGATTCACCCTCCAGACTTCACCTTCTCCTTCTCCTTCTTCTGCTTCTTCTGATGCGCCCTCCAGACTTCTCCTTCTCCTTCTCCTTCTTCTGCTTCTTCTGCTTCACCCTGCTGACTTCACCTTCTCCTTCTCCTTCTTCTACTTCTTCTGCTTCACCCCCCTGACTTCACCTTCTCCTTCTCCTTCTTCTGCTTCTTCTGATTCACCCTCCTAACTTCACCTTCTCCTTCTCCTTCTTCTGCTTCTTCTGATTCACCCTCCTGACTTCACCTTCTCCTTCTCCTTCTTCTGCTTCTTCTGATTCACCCTCCAGACTTCACCTTCTCCTTCTCCTTCTTCTGCTTCTTCTGATTCACCCTCCAGACTTCACCTTCTCCTTCTCCTTCTTCTGCTTCTTCGGATTCACCCTCCATACCTCACCTTCTCCTTCTCCTTCTTCTACTTCTTCTGATTCACCCTCCAGACTTCATCTTCTCCTTCTCCTTCTTCTGCTTCTTCTGATTCACCCTCCAGACTTCACCTTCTCCTTCTCCTCCTTCTGCTTCTTCTGATTCACCCTCCAGACTTCACCTTCTCCTTCTCCTTCTTCTACTTCTTCTGATTCACCCTCCAGACTTCACCTTCTCCTTCTCCTTCTTCTACTTCTTCTGATTCACCCTCCAGACTTCACCTTCTCCTTCTCCTTCTTCTGCTTCTTCTGATTCACCCTCCAGTCTTCACCTTCTCCTTCTCCTTCTTCTGCTTCTTCTGCTTCACCCTCCAGACTTCACCTTCTCCTTCTCTTTCTTCTGCTTCTTCTGATTCACCCTCCAGACTTCACCTTCTCCTTCTCCTTCTTCTGATTCTTCTGATTCACCCTCCAGACTTCACCTTCTCCTTGTCCTTCTTCTACTTCTTCTGATTCACCCTCCTGACTTCACCTTCTCCTTCTCCTTCTTCTACTTCTTCTGCTTCACCCTCCAGACTTCACCTTCTCCTTCTGCTTCTTCTACTTCTTCTGATTCACCCTCCAGACTTCACCTTCTCCTTCTCCTTCTTCTGCTTCTTCTGATTCACCCTCCAGACTTCACCTTCTCCTTCTCCTTATTCTGCTTCTTCTGTTTCACCCTCCAGACTTCACCTTCTCCTTCTCCTTCTTCTGCTTCTTCTGATTCAGCCTCCAGACTTCACCTTCTCCTTCTCCTTCTTCTGCTTCTTCTGATTCACCCTCCAGACTTTACCTTCTCCTTCTCCTTCTTCTACTTCTTCTGATTCACCCTCCAGACTTCACCTTCTCCTTCTACTTCTTCTGCTTCTTCTGATTCACCCTCCATTCTTCACATTCTCCTTCTCCTTCTTCTGCTTCTTCTGATTCACCCTCCAGACTTCACCTTCTCCTTCTCCTTCTTCTGCTTCTTCTGATTCACCCTCCAGACTTCACCTTCTCCTTCTCCTTCTTCTGCTTCTTCTGATTCACCCTCCAGACTTCACCTTCTCCTTCTCCTTCTTCTACTTCTTCTGATTCACCCTCCAGACTTCACCTTCTCCTTCTCCTTCTTCTGCTTCTTCTGATTCACCCTCCAGACTTCACCTTCTCCTTCTCCTTCGTCGACTTCTTCTAATTCACCCTCCAGTCTACACCTTCTCCTTCTCCTTCTTCTATTTCTTCTGATTCACCCTCCAGACTTCACCTTCTCCTTCTCCTTCTTCTGCTTCTTCTGATTCACCCTCCAGACTTCACCTTCTCCTTCTCCTTCTTCTGATTCACCCTCCAGACTTCACCTTCTCCTTCTCCTTCTTCTACTTCTTCTGATTCACCCTCCAGACTTCACCTTCTACTTCTCCTTCTTCTACTTCTTCTGCTTCTCCCTCCAGACTTCACCTTCTCCTTCTCCTTCTTCTGCTTCTTCTGATTCACCCTCCAGACTTCACCTTCTCCTTCTCCTTCTTCTACTTCTTCTGATTCACCCTCCAGACTTCACCTTCTCCTTCTCCTTCTTCTACTTCTTCTGATTCACCCTCCAGACTTCATCTTCTCCTTCTCCTTCTTCTACTTCTTCTGATTCACCCTCCTGACTTCACCTTCTCCTTCTCCTTCTTCTGCTTCTTCTGCTTCACCCTCCAGACTTCACCTTCTCCTTCTCCTTCTTCTGCTTCTTCTGCTTCACCCTCCAGACTTCACCTTCTCCTTCTCCTTCTTCTGCTTCTTCTGCTTCACCCTCCTGTCTTCACCTTCTCCTTCGCCTTCTTCTACTTCTTCTGATTCACCCTCCAGACTTCACCTTCTCCTTCTCCTTCTTCTGCTTCTTCTGCTTCACCCTCCAGACTTCACCTTCTCCTTCTCCTTCTTCTGCTTCTTCTGCTGCGCCCTCCAGACTTCACCTTCTCCTTCTCCTTCTTCTGCTTCTTCTGCTTCACCCTGCTGACTTCACCTTCTCCTTCTCCTTCTTCTACTTCTTCTGCTTCACCCCCCTGACTTCACCTTCTCCTTCTCCTTCTTCTGCTTCTTCTGTTTCACCCTCCTAACTTCACCTTCTCCTTCTCCTTTTTTCTGCTTCTTCTGATTCACCCTCCTGACTTCACCTTCTCCTTCTCCTTCTTCTGCTTCTTCTGATTCACCCTCCAGACTTCACCTCCTTCTCCTTCTTCTGCTTCTTCTGATTCACCCTCCAGACTTCACCTTCTCCTTTTCCTTCTTCTGCTTCTTCTGATTCACCCTCCATACCTCACCTTCTCCTTCTCCTTCTTCTACTTCTTCTGATTCACCCTCCAGACTTCATCTTCTCCTTCTCCTTCTTCTGCTTCTTCTGATTCACCCTCCAGACTTCACCTTCTCCTTCTCCTTCTTCTGCTTCTTCTGATTCACCCTCCAGACTTCACCTTCTCCTTCTCCTTCTTCTACTTCTTCTGATTCACCCTCCAGACTTCACCTTCTCCTTCTCCTTCTTCTACTTCTTCTGATTCACCCTCCAGACTTCACCTTCTCCTTCTCCTTCTTCTACTTCTTCTGATTCACCCTCCAGTCTTCACCTTCTCCTTCTCCTTCTTCTGCTTCTTCTGCTTCACCCTCCAGACTTCACCTTCTCCTTCTCTTTCTTCTGCTTCTTCTGATTCACCCTCCAGACTTCACCTTCTCCTTCTCCTTCTTCTGATTCTTCTGATTCACCCTCCAGACTTCACAGTCTCCTTGTCCTTCTTCTACTTCTTCTGATTCACTCTCCTGACTTCACCTTCTCCTTCTCCTTCTTCTACTTCTTCTGCTTCACCCTCCAGACTTCACCTTCTCCTTCTGCATATTATACGTCTTCTGATTCACCCTCCAGACTTCACCTTCTCCTTCTCCTTCTTCTGCTTCTTCTGATTCACACTCCAGACTTCACCTTCTCCTTCTCCTTATTCTGCTTCTTCTGATTCACCCTCCAGACTTCACCTTCTCCTTCTCCTTCTTCTGCTTCTTCTGATTCACCCTCCAGATTTCACCTTCTCCTTCTCCTTCTTCTGCTACTTCTGATTCACCCTCCAGACTTCACCTTCTCCTTCTCCTTCTTCTACTTCTTCTGATTCACCCTCCAGACTTCACCTTCTCCTTCTACTTCTTCTGCTTCTTCTGATTCACCCTCCATTCTTCACCTTCTCCTTCTCCTTCTTCTGCTTCTTCTGATTCACCCTCCAGACTTCACCTTCTCCTTCTCCTTCTTCTGCTTCTTCTGATTCACCCTCCAGACTTCGCCTTCTCTTCCTCCTTCTTCTACTTCTTCTGATTCACCCTCCAGACTTCACCTTCTCCTTCTCCTTCTTCTACTTCTTCTGATTCACCCTCCAGTCTTCACCTTCACCTTCTCCTTCTTCTGCTTCTTCTGATTCGCCCTCCAGACTTCACCTTCTCCTTCTCCTTCTTCTGCTTCTTCTGACTCACCCTCCTGACTTCACCTTCTCCTTCTCCTTCTTCTGCTTCTTCTGATTCACCCTCCAGACTTCACATTCTCCTTCTCCTTCGTCCACTTCTTCTGATTCACCCTCTAGACTTCACCTTCTCCTCCTACTTCTTCTGCTTCTTCTGATTCACCCTCCAGAAATCACCTTCTCCTTCTCCTTCTTCTACTTCTTCTGATTCACCCTCCAGTCTACACCTTCTCCTTCTCCTTCTTCTACTTCTTCTGATTCACCCTCCAGACTTCACCTCCTCCTTCTCCTTCTTCTGCTTCTTCTGATTCACCCTCCAGACTTCACCTTCTCCTTCTCCTTCTTCTCCTTCTTCTGATTCACCCTCCAGACTTCACCTTCTCCTTCTCCTTCTTCTGCTTCTTCTGATTCACCCTCCATACCTCACCTTCTCCTTCTCCTTCTTCTACTTCTTCTGATTCACCCTCCAGACTTCATCTTCTCCTTTTCCTTCTTCTGCTTCTTCTGATTCACCCTCCAGACTTCACCTTCTCCTTCTCCTTCTTCTGCTTCTTCTGATTCACCCTCCAGACTTCACCTTCTCCTTCTCCTTCTTCTACTTCTTCTGATTCACCCTCCAGACTTCACCTTCTCCTTCTCCTTCTTCTACTTCTTCTGATTCACCCTCCAGACTTCACCTTCTCCTTCTCCTTCTTCTACTTCTTCTGATTCACCCTCCAGTCTTCACCTTCTCCTTCTCCTTCTTCTGCTTCTTCTGCTTCACCCATCCAGACTTCACCTTCTCCTTCTCTTTCTTCTGCTTCTTCTGATTCACCCTCCAGACTTCACCTTCTCCTTCTCCTTCTTCTGATTCTTCTGATTCACCCTCCAGACTTCACCTTCTCCTTGTCCTTCTTCTACTTCTTCTGATTCACCCTCCTGACTTCACCTTCTCCTTCTCCTTCTTCTACTTCTTCTGCTTCACCCTCCAGACTTCACCTTCTCCTTCTGCTTCTTCTAATTCTTCTGATTCCCCCTCCAGACTTCACCTTCTCCTTCTCCTTCTTCTGCTTCTTCTGATTCACCCTCCAGACTTCACCTTCTCCTTCTCCTTATTCTGTTTCTTCTGATTCACCCTCCAGACTTCACCTTCTCCTTCTCCTTCTTCTCCTTCTTCTGATTCACCCTCCAGACTTCACCTTCTCCTTCTGCTTCTTCTGCTTCTTCTGATTCACCCTCCATACCTCACCTTCTCCTTCTCCTTCTTCTACTTCTTCTGATTCACCCTCCAGACTTCATCTTCTCCTTCTCCTTCTTCTGCTTCTTCTGATTCACCCTCCAGACTTCACCTTCTCCTTCTCCTTCTTCTGCTTCTTCTGATTCACCCTCCAGACTTCACCTTCTCCTTCTCCTTCTTCTACTTCTTCTGATTCACCCTCCAGACTTCACCTTCTCCTTCTCCTTCTTCTACTTCTTCTGATTCACCCTCCAGACTTCACCTTCTCCTTCTCCTTCTTCTACTTCTTCTGATTCACCCTCCAGTCTTCACCTTCTCCTTCTCCTTCTTCTGCTTCTTCTGCTTCACCCTCCAGACTTCACCTTCTCCTTCTCTTTCTTCTGCTTCTTCTGATTCACCCTCCATACTTCACCTTCTCCTTCTCCTTCTTCTGATTCTTCTGATTCACCCTCCAGACTTTACCTTCTCCTTGTCCTTCTTCTACTTCTTCTGATTCACCCTCCTGACTTCACCTTCTCCTTCTTCTACTTCTTCTGCTTCACCCTCCAGACTTCACCTTCTCCTTCTGCTTCTTCTACTTCTTCTGATTCACCCTCCAGACTTCACCTTCTCCTTCTCCTTCTTCTGCTTCTTCTGATTCACCCTCCAGACTTCACCTTCTCCTTCTCCTTATTCTGCTTCTTCTGATTCACCCTCCAGACTTCACCTTCTCCTTCTCCTTCTTCTGCTTCTTCTGATTCACCCTCCAGACTTCACCTTCTCCTTCTCCTTCTTCTGCTTCTTCTGATTCACCCTCCAGACTTCACCTTCTCCTTCTCCTTCTTCTACTTCTTCTGATTCACCCTCCAGACTTCACCTTCTCCTTCTCCGTCTTCTACTTCTTCTGCTTCACCCTCCAGACTTCTCCTTCTGCTTCTTCTACTTCTTCTGATTCACCCTCCAGACTTCACCTTCTCCTTCTCCTTCTTCTGCTTCTTCTGATTCACCCTCCAGACTTCACTTTCTCCTTCTCCTTCTTCTGCTTCTTCTGATTCACCCTCCAGACTTCACCTTCTCCTTCTCCTTCTTGTACTTCTTCTGATTCACCCTCCAGACTTCACCTTCTCCTTCTCCTTCTTCTGCTTCTTCTGATTCACCCTCCAGCCTTCACCTTCTCCTTCTCCTTCGTCTACTTCTTCTGATTCACCCTCCAGTCTACACCTTCTCCTTCTCCTTCTTCTACTTCTTCTGATTCACCCTCCAGACTTCACCTTCTCCTTCTCCTTCTTCTGCTTCTTCTGATTCACCATCCAGACTTCACCTTCTCCTTCTCCTTCTTCTCCTTCTTCTGATTCACCCTCCAGACTTCACCTTCTCCTTCTCCTTTTCTACTTCTTCTGATTCACCCTCCAGACTTCACCTTCTCCTTCTCCTTCTTCTACTTCTTCTGCTTCTCCCTCCAGACTTCACCTTCTCCTTCTCCTTCTTCTGCTTCTTCTGATTCACCCTCCAGACTCCACCTTCTCCTTCTCCTTCTTCTACTTCTTCTGATTCACCCTCCAGACTTCACCTTCTCCTTCTCCTTCTTCTACTTCTTCTGATTCACCCTCCAGACTTCACCTTTTCCTTCTCCTTCTTCTACTTCTTCTGATTCACCCTCCTGACTTCACCTTCTCCTCCTCCTTCTTCTGCTTCTTCTGCTTCACCCTCCAGACTTCACCTTCTCCTTCTCCTTCTTCTGCTTCTTCTGCTTCACCCTCCAGACTTCACCTTCTCCTTCTCCTTCTTCTGCTTCTTCTGCTTCACCCTCCAGACTTCACCTTCTCCTTCTCCTTCTTCTGCTTCTTCTGATTCACCCTCCAGACTTCACCTTCTCCTTCTCCTTCTTCTGCTTCTTCTGATTCACCCTCCAGACTTCGCCTTCTCCTTCTCCTTCTTCTACATCTTCTGATTCACCCTCCTGACTTCAACTTCTCCTTCTCCTTCTTCTACTTCTTCTGCTTCACCCTCCAGACATCACCTTCTCCTTCTGCTTCTTCTACTTCTTCTGATTCAGCCTCCAGACTTCACCTTCTCCTTCTCCTTCCTCTGCTTCTTCTGATACACACTCCAGACTTCACCTTCTCCTCCTCCTTATTCTGCTTCTTCTGATTCACCCTCCAGACTTCACCTTCTCCTTCTCCTTCTTCTACTTCTTCTGATTCACCCTCCAGACTTCACCTTCTCCTTCTCCTTCTTCTATTTCTTCTGATTCACCCTCCAGTCTTCACCTTCTCCTTCTCCTTCTTCTGCTTCTTCTGCTTCACCCTCCAGACTTCACCTTCTCCTTCTCTTTCTTCTGCTTCTTCTGATTCACCCTCCAGACTTCACCTTCTCCTTCTCCTTCTTCTCATTCTTCTGATTCTCCCTCCAGACCTCGCCTTCTCCTTCTCCTTCTTCTACATCTTCTGATTCACCCTCCTGACTTCACCTTCTCCTTCTCCTTCTTCTACTTCTTCTGCTTCACCCTCCAGACTTCACCTTCTCCTTCTGCTTCTTCTACTTCTTCTGATTCAGCCTCCAGACTTCACCTTCTCCTTCTCCTTCTTCTGCTTCTTCTGATTCACCCTCCAGACTTCACCTTCTCCTCCTCCTTATTCTGCTTCTTCTGATTCACCCTCCAGACTTCACCTACTCCTTCTCCTTCTTCTGCTTCTTCTGATTCACCCTCCAGACTTCACCTTCTCCTTCTCCTTCTTCTGCTTCTTCTGATTCACCCTCCAGACTTCACCTTCTCCTTCTCCTTCTTCTACTTCTTCTGATTCACCCTCCAGACTTCATCTTCTCCTTCTCCTTCTTCTGCTTCTTCTTATTCACCCTCCAGACTTCACCTTCTCCTTCTCCTTCTTCTGCTTCTTCTGATTCACCCTCCAGACTTCACCTTCTCCTTCTCCTTCTTCTACTTCTTCTGATTCACCCTCCAGACTTCACCTTCTCCTTCTCCTTCTTCTACTTCTTCTGATTCACCCTCCAGACTTCACCTTCTCCTTCTCCGTCTTCTACTTCTTCTGCTTCACCCTCCAGACTTCTCCTTCTGCTTCTTCTACTTCTTCTGATTCACCCTCCAGACTTCACCTTCTCCTTCTCCTTCTTCTGCTTCTTCTGATTCACCCTCCAGACTTCACTTTCTCCTTCTCCTTCTTCTGCTTCTTCTGATTCACCCTCCAGACTTCACCTTCTCCTTCTCCTTCTTCTGCTTCTTCTGATTCACCCTCCAGACTTCACCTTCTCCTTCTCCTTCTTCTACTTCTTCTGATTCACCCTCCAGACTTCACCTTCTCCTTCTCCGTCTTCTACTTCTTCTGCTTCACCCTCCAGACTTCTCCTTCTGCTTCTTCTACTTCTTCTGATTCACCCTCCAGACTTCACCTTCTCCTTCTCCTTCTTCTGCTTCTTCTGATTCACCCTCCAGACTTCACTTTCTCCTTCTCCTTCTTCTGCTTCTTCTGATTCACCCTCCAGACTTCACCTTCTCCTTCTCCTTCTTGTACTTCTTCTGATTCACCCTCCAGACTTCACCTTCTCCTTCTCCTTCTTCTGCTTCTTCTGATTCACCCTCCAGCTTTCACCTTCTCCTTCTCCTTCGTCTACTTCTTCTGATTCACCCTCCAGTCTACACCTTCTCCTTCTCCTTCTTCTACTTCTTCTGATTCACCCTCCAGACTTCACCTTCTCCTTCTCCTTCTTCTGCTTCTTCTGATTCACCATCCAGACTTCACCTTCTCCTTCTCCTTCTTCTCCTTCTTCTGATTCACCCTCCAGACTTCACCTTCTCCTTCTCCTTCTTCTACTTCTTCTGATTCACCCTCCAGACTTCACCTTCTCCTTCTCCTTCTTCTACTTCTTCTGCTTCTCCCTCCAGACTTCACCTTCTCCTTCTCCTTCTTCTGCTTCTTCTGATTCACCCTCCAGACTCCACCTTCTCCTTCTCCTTCTTCTACTTCTTCTGATTCACCCTCCAGACTTCACCTTCTCCTTCTCCTTCTTCTACTTCTTCTGATTCACCCTCCAGACTTCACCTTTTCCTTCTCCTTCTTCTACTTCTTCTGATTCACCCTCCTGACTTCACCTTCTCCTCCTCCTTCTTCTGCTTCTTCTGCTTCACCCTCCAGACTTCACCTTCTCCTTCTCCTTCTTCTGCTTCTTCTGCTTCACCCTCCAGACTTCACCTTCTCCTTCTCCTTCTTCTGCTTCTTCTGCTTCACCCTCCAGACTTCACCTTCTCCTTCTCCTTCTTCTGCTTCTTCTGATTCACCCTCCAGACTTCACCTTCTCCTTCTCCCTCTTCTGCTTCTTCTGATTCACCCTCCAGACTTCGCCTTCTCCTTCTCCTTCTTCTACATCTTCTGATTCACCCTCCTGACTTCAACTTCTCCTTCTCCTTCTTCTACTTCTTCTGCTTCACCCTCCAGACATCACCTTCTCCTTCTGCTTCTTCTACTTCTTCTGATTCAGCCTCCAGACTTCACCTTCTCCTTCTCCTTCCTCTGCTTCTTCTGATACACCCTCCAGACTTCACCTTCTCCTCCTCCTTATTCTGCTTCTTCTGATTCACCCTCCAGACTTCACCTTCTCCTTCTCCTTCTTCTACTTCTTCTGATTCACCCTCCAGACTTCACCTTCTCCTTCTCCTTCTTCTATTTCTTCTGATTCACCCTCCAGTCTTCACCTTCTCCTTCTCCTTCTTCTGCTTCTTCTGCTTCACCCTCCAGACTTCACCTTCTCCTTCTCTTTCTTCTGCTTCTTCTGATTCACCCTCCAGACTTCACCTTCTCCTTCTCCTTCTTCTCATTCTTCTGATTCTCCCTCCAGACCTCGCCTTCTCCTTCTCCTTCTTCTACATCTTCTGATTCACCCTCCTGACTTCACCTTCTCCTTCTCCTTCTTCTACTTCTTCTGCTTCACCCTCCAGACTTCACCTTCTCCTTCTGCTTCTTCTACTTCTTCTGATTCAGCCTCCAGACTTCACCTTCTCCTTCTCCTTCTTCTGCTTCTTCTGATTCACCCTCCAGACTTCACCTTCTCCTCCTCCTTATTCTGCTTCTTCTGATTCACCCTCCAGACTTCACCTACTCCTTCTCCTTCTTCTGCTTCTTCTGATTCACCCTCCAGACTTCACCTTCTCCTTCTCCTTCTTCTGCTTCTTCTGATTCACCCTCCAGACTTCACCTTCTCCTTCTCCTTCTTCTACTTCTTCTGATTCACCCTCCAGACTTCATCTTCTCCTTCTCCTTCTTCTGCTTCTTCTGATTCACCCTCCAGACTTCACCTTCTCCTTCTCCTTCTTCTGCTTCTTCTGATTCACCCTCCAGACTTCACCTTCTCCTTCTCCTTCTTCTACTTCTTCTGATTCACCCTCCAGACTTCACCTTCTCCTTCTCCTTCTTCTACTTCTTCTGATTCACCCTCCAGACTTCACCTTCTCCTTCTCCGTCTTCTACTTCTTCTGCTTCACCCTCCAGACTTCTCCTTCTGCTTCTTCTACTTCTTCTGATTCACCCTCCAGACTTCACCTTCTCCTTCTCCTTCTTCTGCTTCTTCTGATTCACCCTCCAGACTTCACTTTCTCCTTCTCCTTCTTCTGCTTCTTCTGATTCACCCTCCAGACTTCACCTTCTCCTTCTCCTTCTTCTACTTCTTTTGATTCACCCTCCAGACTTCACCTTCTCCTTCTCCTTCTTCTGCTTCTTCTGATTCACCCTCCAGCCTTCACCTTCTCCTTCTCCTTCGTCTACTTCTTCTGATTCACCCTCCAGTCTACACCTTCTCCTTCTCCTTCTTCTACTTCTTCTGATTCACCCTCCAGACTTCACCTTCTCCTTCTCCTTCTTCTGCTTCTTCTGATTCACCATCCAGACTTCACCTTCTCCTTCTCCTTCTTCTCCTTCTTCTGATTCACCCTCCAGACTTCACCTTCTCCTTCTCCTTCTTCTACTTCTTCTGATTCACCCTCCAGACTTCACCTTCTCCTTCTCCTTCTTCTACTTCTTCTGCTTCTCCCTCCAGACTTCACCTTCTCCTTCTCCTTCTTCTGCTTCTTCTGATTCACCCTCCAGACTCCACCTTCTCCTTCTCCTTCTTCTACTTCTTCTGATTCACCCTCCAGACTTCACCTTCTCCTTCTCCTTCTTCTACTTCTTCTCATTCACCCTCCAGACTCCACCTTCTCCTTCTCCTTCTTCTACTTCTTCTGATTCACCCTCCAGACTTCACCTTCTCCTTCTCCTTCTTCTACTTCTTCTCATTCACCCTCCTGACTTCACCTTCTCCTCCTCCTTCTTCTGCTTCTTCTGCTTCACCCTCCAGACTTCACCTTCTCCTTCTCCTTCTTCTGCTTCTTCTGCTTCACCCTCCAGACTTCACCTTCTCCTTCTCCTTCTTCTGCTTCTTCTGCTTCACCCTCCAGACTTCACCTTCTCCTTCTCCTTCTTCTGCTTCTTCTGATTCACCCTCCAGACTTCACCTTCTCCTTCTCCTTCTTCTGCTTCTTCTGATTCACCCTCCAGACTTCGCCTTCTCCTTCTCCTTCTTCTACATCTTCTGATTCACCCTCCTGACTTCACCTTCTCCTTCTCCTTCTTCTACTTCTTCTGCTTCACCCTCCAGACATCACCTTCTCCTTCTGCTTCTTCTACTTCTTCTGATTCAGCCTCCAGACTTCACCTTCTCCTTCTCCTTCCTCTGCTTCTTCTGATACACCCTCAAGACTTCACCTTCTCCTCCTCCTTATTCTGCTTCTTCTGATTCACCCTCCAGACTTCACCTTCTCCTTCTCCTTCTTCTACTTCTTCTGATTCACCCTCCAGACTTCACCTTCTCCTTCTCCTTCTTCTATTTCTTCTGATTCACCCTCCAGTCTTCACCTTCTCCTTCTCCTTCTTCTGCTTCTTCTGCTTCACCCTCCAGACTTCACCTTCTCCTTCTCTTTCTTCTGCTTCTTCTGATTCACCCTCCAGACTTCACCTTCTCCTTCTCCTTCTTCTCATTCTTCTGATTCTCCCTCCAGACCTCGCCTTCTCCTTCTCCTTCTTCTACATCTTCTGATTCACCCTCCTGACTTCACCTTCTCCTTCTCCTTCTTCTACTTCTTCTGCTTCACCCTCCAGACTTCACCTTCTCCTTCTGCTTCTTCTACTTCTTCTGATTCAGCCTCCAGACTTCACCTTCTCCTTCTCCTTCTTCTGCTTCTTCTGATTCACCCTCCAGACTTCACCTTCTCCTCCTCCTTATTCTGCTTCTTCTGATTCACCCTCCAGACTTCACCTTCTCCTTCTCCTTCTTCTGCTTCTTCTGATTCACCCTCCAGACTTCACCTTCTCCTTCTCCTTCTTCTGCTTCTTCTGATTCACCCTCCAGACTTCACCTTCTCCTTCTCCTTCTTCTACTTCTTCTGATTCACCCTCCAGACTTCATCTTCTCCTTCTCCTTCTTCTGCTTCTTCTGATTCACCCTCCAGACTTCACCTTCTCCTTCTCCTTCTTCTGCTTCTTCTGATTCACCCTCCAGACTTCACCTTCTCCTTCTCCTTCTTCTACTTCTTCTGATTCACCCTCCAGACTTCACCTTCTCCTTCTCCTTCTTCTACTTCTTCTGATTCACCCTCCAGGCTTCACCTTCTCCTTCTACTTCTTCTGCTTCTTCTGATTCACCCTCCAGACTTCACCTTCTCCTTCTCCTTCTTCTGCTTCTTCTGTTTCACCCTCCAGACTTCAGCTTCTCCTTCTCCTTCTTCTGCTTCTTCTGATTCACCCTCCAAACTTCACCTTCTCCTTCTCCTTCTTCTACTTCTTCTGATTCACCCTCCAGACTTCACCTTCTCCTTCTCCTTCTTCTGCTTCTTCTGATTCACCCTCCAGACTTCACCTTCTCCTTCTCCTTCGTCTACTTCTTCTGATTCACCCTCCAGTCTACACCTTCTCCTTCTCCTTCTTCTACTTCTTCTGATTCACCCTCCAGACTTCACCTTCTCCCTCTCCTTCTTCTGCTTCTTCTGATTCACCCTCCAGACTTCACCTTCTCCTTCACCTTCTTCTCCTTCTTCTGATTCACCCTCCAGACTTCACCTTCTCCTTCTCCTTCTTCTACTTCTTCTGATTCACCCTCCAGACTTCACCTTCTCCTTCTCCTTCTTCTACTTCTTCATCTTCTCCCTCCAGACTTCACCTTCTCCTTCTCCTTCTTCTGCTTCTTCTGATTCACCCTCCAGACTTCACCTTCTCCTTCTCCTTCTTCTACTTCTTCTGATTCACCCTCCAGACTTCACCTTCTCCTTCTCCTTCTTCTGCTTCTTCTGATTCACTCTCCAGACTTCACCTTCTCCTTCTCCTTCTTCTACTTCTTCTGATTCACCCTCCTGACTTCACCTTCTCCTTCTCCTTCTTCTGCTTCTTCTGCTTCACCCTCCAGACTTCACCTTCTCCTTCTCCTTCTTCTGCTTTTTCTGCTTCACCCTCCAGACTTCACCTTCTCCTTCTCCTTCTTCTGCTTTTTCTGCTTCACCCTCCAGACTTCACCTTCTCCTTCTCCTTCTTCTACTTCTTCATCTTCTCCCTCCAGACTTCACCTTCTCCTTCTCCTTCTTCTGCTTCTTCTGATTCACCCTCCAGACTTCACCTTCTCCTTCTCCTTCTTCTACTTCTTCTGATTCACCCTCCTGACTTCACCTTCTCCTTCTCCTTCTTCTGCTTCTTCTGCTTCACCCTCCAGACTTCACCTTCTCCTTCTCCTTCTTCTGCTTTTTCTGCTTCACCCTCCAGACTTCACCTTCTCCTTCTCCTTCTTCTGCTTCTTCTGCTTCACCCTCCAGTCTTCACCTTCTCCTTCTCCTTCTTCTGCTTCTTCTGCTTCACCCTCCAGACTTCACCTTCTCCTTCTCTTTCTTCTGCTTCTTCTGATTCACCCTCCAGACTTCACCTTCTCCTTCTCCTTCTTCTGATTCTTCTGATTCACCCTCCAGACTTCACCTTCTTCTTGTCCTTCTTCTACTTCTTCTGATTCACCCTCCTGACTTCACCTTCTCCTTCTCCTTCTTCTACTTCTTCTGCTTCACCCTCCAGACTTCACCTTCTCCTTCTGCATATTCTACTTCTTCTGATTCACCCTCCAGACTTCACCTTCTCCTTCTCCTTCTTCTGCTTCTTCTGATTCACCCTCCAGACTTCACCTTCTCCTTCTCCTTATTCTGCTTCTTCTGATTCACCCTCCAGACTTCACCTTCTCCTTCTCCTTCTTCTGCTTCTTCTGATTCACCCTCCAGACTTCACCTTCTCCTTCTCCTTCTTCTGCTACTTCTGATTCACCCTCCAGACTTCACCTTCTCCTTCTCCTTCTTCTACTTCTTCTGATTCACCCTCCAGACTTCACCTTCTCCTTCTACTTCTTCTGCTTCTTCTGATTCACCCTCCATTCTTCACCTTCTCCTTCTCCTTCTTCTGCTTCTTCTGATTCACCCTCCAGACTTCACCTTCTCCTTCTCCTTCTTCTGCTTCTTCTGATGCGCCCTCCAGACTTCTCCTTCTCCTTCTCCTTCTTCTGCTTCTTCTGCTTCACCCTGCTGACTTCACCTTCTCCTTCTCCTTCTTCTACTTCTTCTGCTTCACCCCCCTGACTTCACCTTCTCCTTCTCCTTCTTCTGCTTCTTCTGATTCACCCTCCTAACTTCACCTTCTCCTTCTCCTTCTTCTGCTTCTTCTGATTCACCCTCCATACCTCACCTTCTCCTTCTCCTTCTTCTACTTCTTCTGATTCACCCTCCAGACTTCATCTTCTCCTTCTCCTTCTTCTGCTTCTTCTGATTCACCCTCCAGACTTCACCTTCTCCTTCTCCTCCTTCTGCTTCTTCTGATTCACCCTCCAGACTTCACCTTCTCCTTCTCCTTCTTCTACTTCTTCTGATTCACCCTCCAGACTTCACCTTCTCCTTCTCCTTCTTCTACTTCTTCTGATTCACCCTCCAGACTTCACCTTCTCCTTCTCCTTCTTCTGCTTCTTCTGATTCACCCTCCAGTCTTCACCTTCTCCTTCTCCTTCTTCTGCTTCTTCTGCTTCACCCTCCAGACTTCACCTTCTCCTTCTCTTTCTTCTGCTTCTTCTGATTCACCCTCCAGACTTCACCTTCTCCTTCTCCTTCTTCTGATTCTTCTGATTCACCCTCCAGACTTCACCTTCTCCTTGTCCTTCTTCTACTTCTTCTGATTCACCCTCCTGACTTCACCTTCTCCTTCTCCTTCTTCTACTTCTTCTGCTTCACCCTCCAGACTTCACCTTCTCCTTCTGCTTCTTCTACTTCTTCTGATTCACCCTCCAGACTTCACCTTCTCCTTCTCCTTCTTCTGCTTCTTCTGATTCACCCTCCAGACTTCACCTTCTCCTTCTCCTTATTCTGCTTCTTCTGTTTCACCCTCCAGACTTCACCTTCTCCTTCTCCTTCTTCTGCTTCTTCTGATTCAGCCTCCAGACTTCACCTTCTCCTTCTCCTTCTTCCGCTTCTTCTGATTCACCCTCCAGACTTTACCTTCTCCTTCTCCTTCTTCTACTTCTTCTGATTCACCCTCCAGACTTCACCTTCTCCTTCTACTTCTTCTGCTTCTTCTGATTCACCCTCCATTCTTCACATTCTCCTTCTCCTTCTTCTGCTTCTTCTGATTCACCCTCCAGACTTCACCTTCTCCTTCTCCTTCTTCTGCTTCTTCTGATTCACCCTCCAGTCTACACCTTCTCCTTCTCCTTCTTCTACTTCTTCTGATTCACCCTCCAGACTTCACCTTCTCCCTCTCCTTCTTCTGCTTCTTCTGATTCACCCTCCAGACTTCACCTTCTCCTTCACCTTCTTCTCCTTCTTCTGATTCACCCTCCAGACTTCACCTTCTCCTTCTCCTTCTTCTACTTCTTCTGATTCACCCTCCAGACTTCACCTTCTCCTTCTCCTTCTTCTACTTCTTCATCTTCTCCCTCCAGACTTCACCTTCTCCTTCTCCTTCTTCTGCTTCTTCTGATTCACCCTCCAGACTTCACCTTCTCCTTCTCCTTCTTCTACTTCTTCTGATTCACCCTCCAGACTTCACCTTCTCCTTCTCCTTCTTCTGCTTCTTCTGATTCACCCTCCAGACTTCACCTTCTCCTTCTCCTTCTTCTACTTCTTCTGATTCACCCTCCTGACTTCACCTTCTCCTTCTCCTTCTTCTGCTTCTTCTGCTTCACCCTCCAGACTTCACCTTCTCCTTCTCCTTCTTCTGCTTTTTCTGCTTCACCCTCCAGACTTCACCTTCTCCTTCTCCTTCTTCTGCTTTTTCTGCTTCACCCTCCAGACTTCACCTTCTCCTTCTCCTTCTTCTACTTCTTCATCTTCTCCCACCAGACTTCACCTTCTCCTTCTCCTTCTTCTGCTTCTTCTGATTCACCCTCCAGACTTCACCTTCTCCTTCTCCTTCTTCTACTTCTTCTGATTCACCCTCCTGACTTCACCTTCTCCTTCTCCTTCTTCTGCTTCTTCTGCTTCACCCTCCAGACTTCACCTTCTCCTTCTTCTGCTTTTTCTGCTTCTCCCTCCAGACTTCACCTTCTCCTTCTCCTTCTTCTGCTTCTTCTGCTTCACCCTCCAGTCTTCACCTTCTCCTTCTCCTTCTTCTGCTTCTTCTGCTTCACCCTCCAGACTTCACCTTCTCCTTCTCTTTCTTCTGCTTCTTCTGATTCACCCTCCAGACTTCACCTTCTCCTTCTCCTTCTTCTGATTCTTCTGATTCACCCTCCAGACTTCACCTTCTTCTTGTCCTTCTTCTACTTCTTCTGATTCACCCTCCTGACTTCACCTTCTCCTTCTCCTTCTTCTACTTCTTCTGCTTCACCCTCCAGACTTCACCTTCTCCTTCTGCATATTCTACTTCTTCTGATTCACCCTCCAGACTTCACCTTCTCCTTCTCCTTCTTCTGCTTCTTCTGATTCACCCTCCAGACTTCACCTTCTCCTTCTCCTTATTCTGCTTCTTCTGATTCACCCTCCAGACTTCACCTTCTCCTTCTCCTTCTTCTGCTTCTTCTGATTCACCCTCCAGACTTCACCTTCTCCTTCTCCTTCTTCTGCTACTTCTGATTCACCCTCCAGACTTCACCTTCTCCTTCTCCTTATTCTGCTTCTTCTGATTCACCCTCCAGACTTCACCTTCTCCTTCTCCTTCTTCTGCTTCTTCTGATTCACCCTCCAGACTTCACCTTCTCCTTCTCCTTCTTCTGCTACTTCTGATTCACCCTCCATTCTTCACCTTCTCCTTCTCCTTCTTCTGCTTCTTCTGATTCACCCTCCAGACTTCACCTTCTCCTTCTCCTTCTTCTGCTTCTTCTGATGCGCCCTCCAGACTTCTCCTTCTCCTTCTCCTTCTTCTGCTTCTTCTGCTTCACCCTGCTGACTTCACCTTCTCCTTCTCCTTCTTCTACTTCTTCTGCTTCACCCCCCTGACTTCACCTTCTCCTTCTCCTTCTTCTGCTTCTTCTGATTCACCCTCCTAACTTCACCTTCTCCTTCTCCTTCTTCTGCTTCTTCTGATTCACCCTCCATACCTCACCTTCTCCTTCTCCTTCTTCTACTTCTTCTGATTCACCCTCCAGACTTCATCTTCTCCTTCTCCTTCTTCTGCTTCTTCTGATTCACCCTCCAGACTTCACCTTCTCCTTCTCCTCCTTCTGCTTCTTCTGATTCACCCTCCAGACTTCACCTTCTCCTTCTCCTTCTTCTACTTCTTCTGATTCACCCTCCAGACTTCACCTTCTCCTTCTCCTTCTTCTACTTCTTCTGATTCACCCTCCAGACTTCACCTTCTCCTTCTCCTTCTTCTGCTTCTTCTGATTCACCCTCCAGTCTTCACCTTCTCCTTCTCCTTCTTCTGCTTCTTCTGCTTCACCCTCCAGACTTCACCTTCTCCTTCTCTTTCTTCTGCTTCTTCTGATTCACCCTCCAGACTTCACCTTCTCCTTCTCCTTCTTCTGATTCTTCTGATTCACCCTCCAGACTTCACCTTCTCCTTGTCCTTCTTCTACTTCTTCTGATTCACCCTCCTGACTTCACCTTCTCCTTCTCCTTCTTCTACTTCTTCTGCTTCACCCTCCAGACTTCACCTTCTCCTTCTGCTTCTTCTACTTCTTCTGATTCACCCTCCAGACTTCACCTTCTCCTTCTCCTTCTTCTGCTTCTTCTGATTCACCCTCCAGACTTCACCTTCTCCTTCTCCTTATTCTGCTTCTTCTGTTTCACCCTCCAGACTTCACCTTCTCCTTCTCCTTCTTCTGCTTCTTCTGATTCAGCCTCCAGACTTCACCTTCTCCTTCTCCTTCTTCCGCTTCTTCTGATTCACCCTCCAGACTTTACCTTCTCCTTCTCCTTCTTCTACTTCTTCTGATTCACCCTCCAGACTTCACCTTCTCCTTCTACTTCTTCTGCTTCTTCTGATTCACCCTCCATTCTTCACATTCTCCTTCTCCTTCTTCTGCTTCTTCTGATTCACCCTCCAGACTTCACCTTCTCCTTCTCCTTCTTCTGCTTCTTCTGATTCACCCTCCAGTCTACACCTTCTCCTTCTCCTTCTTCTACTTCTTCTGATTCACCCTCCAGACTTCACCTTCTCCCTCTCCTTCTTCTGCTTCTTCTGATTCACCCTCCAGACTTCACCTTCTCCTTCACCTTCTTCTCCTTCTTCTGATTCACCCTCCAGACTTCACCTTCTCCTTCTCCTTCTTCTACTTCTTCTGATTCACCCTCCAGACTTCACCTTCTCCTTCTCCTTCTTCTACTTCTTCATCTTCTCCCTCCAGACTTCACCTTCTCCTTCTCCTTCTTCTGCTTCTTCTGATTCACCCTCCAGACTTCACCTTCTCCTTCTCCTTCTTCTACTTCTTCTGATTCACCCTCCAGACTTCACCTTCTCCTTCTCCTTCTTCTGCTTCTTCTGATTCACCCTCCAGACTTCACCTTCTCCTTCTCCTTCTTCTACTTCTTCTGATTCACCCTCCTGACTTCACCTTCTCCTTCTCCTTCTTCTGCTTCTTCTGCTTCACCCTCCAGACTTCACCTTCTCCTTCTCCTTCTTCTGCTTTTTCTGCTTCACCCTCCAGACTTCACCTTCTCCTTCTCCTTCTTCTGCTTTTTCTGCTTCACCCTCCAGACTTCACCTTCTCCTTCTCCTTCTTCTACTTCTTCATCTTCTCCCACCAGACTTCACCTTCTCCTTCTCCTTCTTCTGCTTCTTCTGATTCACCCTCCAGACTTCACCTTCTCCTTCTCCTTCTTCTACTTCTTCTGATTCACCCTCCTGACTTCACCTTCTCCTTCTCCTTCTTCTGCTTCTTCTGCTTCACCCTCCAGACTTCACCTTCTCCTTCTTCTGCTTTTTCTGCTTCTCCCTCCAGACTTCACCTTCTCCTTCTCCTTCTTCTGCTTCTTCTGCTTCACCCTCCAGTCTTCACCTTCTCCTTCTCCTTCTTCTGCTTCTTCTGCTTCACCCTCCAGACTTCACCTTCTCCTTCTCTTTCTTCTGCTTCTTCTGATTCACCCTCCAGACTTCACCTTCTCCTTCTCCTTCTTCTGATTCTTCTGATTCACCCTCCAGACTTCACCTTCTTCTTGTCCTTCTTCTACTTCTTCTGATTCACCCTCCTGACTTCACCTTCTCCTTCTCCTTCTTCTACTTCTTCTGCTTCACCCTCCAGACTTCACCTTCTTCTTCTGCATATTCTACTTCTTCTGATTCACCCTCCAGACTTCACCTTCTCCTTCTCCTTCTTCTGCTTCTTCTGATTCACCCTCCAGACTTCACCTTCTCCTTCTCCTTATTCTGCTTCTTCTGATTCACCCTCCAGACTTCACCTTCTCCTTCTCCTTCTTCTGCTTCTTCTGATTCACCCTCCAGACTTCACCTTCTCCTTCTCCTTCTTCTGCTACTTCTGATTCACCCTCCAGACTTCACCTTCTCCTTCTCCTTCTTCTACTTCTTCTGATTCACCCTCCAGACTTCACCTTCTCCTTCTCCTTCTTCTGCTTCTTCTGATTCACCCTCCAGTCTACACCTTCTCCTTCTCCTTCTTCTACTTCTTCTGATTCACCCTCCAGACTTCACCTTCTCCCTCTCCTTCTTCTGCTTCTTCTGATTCACCCTCCAGACTTCACCTTCTCCTTCACCTTCTTCTCCTTCTTCTGATTCACCCTCCAGACTTCACCTTCTCCTTCTCCTTCTTCTACTTCTTCTGATTCACCCTCCAGACTTCACCTTCTCCTTCTCCTTCTTCTACTTCTTCATCTTCTCCCTCCAGACTTCACCTTCTCCTTCTCCTTCTTCTGCTTCTTCTGATTCACCCTCCAGACTTCACCTTCTCCTTCTCCTTCTTCTACTTCTTCTGATTCACCCTCCAGACTTCACCTTCTCCTTCTCCTTCTTCTGCTTCTTCTGATTCACCCTCCAGACTTCACCTTCTCCTTCTCCTTCTTCTACTTCTTCTGATTCACCCTCCTGACTTCACCTTCTCCTTCTCCTTCTTCTGCTTCTTCTGCTTCACCCTCCAGACTTCACCTTCTCCTTCTCCTTCTTCTGCTTTTTCTGCTTCACCCTCCAGACTTCACCTTCTCCTTCTCCTTCTTCTGCTTTTTCTGCTTCACCCTCCAGACTTCACCTTCTCCTTCTCCTTCTTCTACTTCTTCATCTTCTCCCACCAGACTTCACCTTCTCCTTCTCCTTCTTCTGCTTCTTCTGATTCACCCTCCAGACTTCACCTTCTCCTTCTCCTTCTTCTACTTCTTCTGATTCACCCTCCTGACTTCACCTTCTCCTTCTCCTTCTTCTGCTTCTTCTGCTTCACCCTCCAGACTTCACCTTCTCCTTCTTCTGCTTTTTCTGCTTCTCCCTCCAGACTTCACCTTCTCCTTCTCCTTCTTCTGCTTCTTCTGCTTCACCCTCCAGTCTTCACCTTCTCCTTCTCCTTCTTCTGCTTCTTCTGCTTCACCCTCCAGACTTCACCTTCTCCTTCTCTTTCTTCTGCTTCTTCTGATTCACCCTCCAGACTTCACCTTCTCCTTCTCCTTCTTCTGATTCTTCTGATTCACCCTCCAGACTTCACCTTCTTCTTGTCCTTCTTCTACTTCTTCTGATTCACCCTCCTGACTTCACCTTCTCCTTCTCCTTCTTCTACTTCTTCTGCTTCACCCTCCAGACTTCACCTTCTTCTTCTGCATATTCTACTTCTTCTGATTCACCCTCCAGACTTCACCTTCTCCTTCTCCTTCTTCTGCTTCTTCTGATTCACCCTCCAGACTTCACCTTCTCCTTCTCCTTATTCTGCTTCTTCTGATTCACCCTCCAGACTTCACCTTCTCCTTCTCCTTCTTCTGCTTCTTCTGATTCACCCTCCAGACTTCACCTTCTCCTTCTCCTTCTTCTGCTACTTCTGATTCACCCTCCAGACTTCACCTTCTCCTTCTCCTTCTTCTACTTCTTCTGATTCACCCTCCAGACTTCACCTTCTCCTTCTACTTCTTCTGCTTCTTCTGATTCACCCTCCATTCTTCACCTTCTCCTTCTCCTTCTTCTGCTTCTTCTGATTCACCCTCCAGACTTCACCTTCTCCTTCTCCTTCTTCTGCTTCTTCTGATGCGCCCTCCAGACTTCTCCTTCTCCTTCTCCTTCTTCTGCTTCTTCTGCTTCACCCTGCTGACTTCACCTTCTCCTTCTCCTTCTTCTACTTCTTCTGCTTCACCCCCCTGACTTCACCTTCTCCTTCTCCTTCTTCTGCTTCTTCTGATTCACCCTCCTAACTTCACCTTCTCCTTCTCCTTCTTCTGCTTCTTCTGATTCACCCTCCATACCTCACCTTCTCCTTCTCCTTCTTCTACTTCTTCTGATTCACCCTCCAGACTTCATCTTCTCCTTCTCCTTCTTCTGCTTCTTCTGATTCACCCTCCAGACTTCACCTTCTCCTTCTCCTCCTTCTGCTTCTTCTGATTCACCCTCCAGACTTCACCTTCTCCTTCTCCTTCTTCTACTTCTTCTGATTCACCCTCCAGACTTCACCTTCTCCTTCTCCTTCTTCTACTTCTTCTGATTCACCCTCCAGACTTCACCTTCTCCTTCTCCTTCTTCTGCTTCTTCTGATTCACCCTCCAGTCTTCACCTTCTCCTTCTCCTTCTTCTGCTTCTTCTGCTTCACCCTCCAGACTTCACCTTCTCCTTCTCTTTCTTCTGCTTCTTCTGATTCACCCTCCAGACTTCACCTTCTCCTTCTCCTTCTTCTGATTCTTCTGATTCACCCTCCAGACTTCACCTTCTCCTTCTCCTTCTTCTACTTCTTCTGATTCACCCTCCTGACTTCACCTTCTCCTTCTCCTTCTTCTACTTCTTCTGCTTCACCCTCCAGACTTCACCTTCTCCTTCTGCTTCTTCTACTTCTTCTGATTCACCCTCCAGACTTCACCTTCTCCTTCTCCTTCTTCTGCTTCTTCTGATTCACCCTCCAGACTTCACCTTCTCCTTCTCCTTATTCTGCTTCTTCTGTTTCACCCTCCAGACTTCACCTTCTCCTTCTCCTTCTTCTGCTTCTTCTGATTCAGCCTCCAGACTTCACCTTCTCCTTCTCCTTCTTCCGCTTCTTCTGATTCACCCTCCAGACTTTACCTTCTCCTTCTCCTTCTTCTACTTCTTCTGATTCACCCTCCAGACTTCACCTTCTCCTTCTACTTCTTCTGCTTCTTCTGATTCACCCTCCATTCTTCACATTCTCCTTCTCCTTCTTCTGCTTCTTCTGATTCACCCTCCAGACTTCACCTTCTCCTTCTCCTTCTTCTGCTTCTTCTGATTCACCCTCCAGTCTACACCTTCTCCTTCTCCTTCTTCTGCTTCTTCTGATTCACCCTCCAGACTTCACCTTCTCCCTCTCCTTCTTCTGCTTCTTCTGATTCACCCTCCAGACTTCACCTTCTCCTTCACCTTCTTCTCCTTCTTCTGATTCACCCTCCAGACTTCACCTTCTCCTTCTCCTTCTTCTACTTCTTCTGATTCACCCTCCAGACTTCACCTTCTCCTTCTCCTTCTTCTACTTCTTCATCTTCTCCCTCCAGACTTCACCTTCTCCTTCTCCTTCTTCTGCTTCTTCTGATTCACCCTCCAGACTTCACCTTCTCCTTCTCCTTCTTCTACTTCTTCTGATTCACCCTCCAGACTTCACCTTCTCCTTCTCCTTCTTCTGCTTCTTCTGATTCACACTCCAGACTTCACCTTCTCCTTCTCCTTCTTCTACTTCTTCTGATTCACCCTCCTGACTTCACCTTCTCCTTCTCCTTCTTCTGCTTCTTCTGCTTCACCCTCCAGACTTCACCTTCTCCTTCTCCTTCTTCTGCTTTTTCTGCTTCACCCTCCAGACTTCACCTTCTCCTTCTCCTTCTTCTGCTTTTTCTGCTTCACCCTCCAGACTTCACCTTCTCCTTCTCCTTCTTCTACTTCTTCATCTTCTCCCTCCAGACTTCACCTTCTCCTTCTCCTTCTTCTGCTTCTTCTGATTCACCCTCCAGACTTCACCTTCTCCTTCTCCTTCTTCTACTTCTTCTGATTCACCCTCCTGACATCACCTTCTCCTTCTCCTTCTTCTGCTTCTTCTGCTTCACCCTCCAGACTTCACCTTCTCCTTCTTCTGCTTTTTCTGCTTCACCCTCCAGACTTCACCTTCTCCTTCTCCTTCTTCTGCTTCTTCTGCTTCACCCTCCAGTCTTCACCTTCTCCTTCTCCTTCTTCTGCTTCTTCTGATTCACCCTCCAGACTTCACCTTCTCCTTCTCTTTCTTCTGCTTCTTCTGATTCACCCTCCAGACTTCACCTTCTCCTTCTCCTTCTTCTGATTCTTCTGATTCACCCTCCAGACTTCACCTTCTTCTTGTCCTTCTTCTACTTCTTCTGATTCACCCTCCTGACTTCACCTTCTCCTTCTCCTTCTTCTACTTCTTCTGCTTCACCCTCCAGACTTCACCTTCTCCTTCTGCATATTCTACTTCTTCTGATTCACCCTCCAGACTTCACCTTCTCCTTCTCCTTCTTCTGCTTCTTCTGATTCACCCTCCAGACTTCACCTTCTCCTTCTCCTTATTCTGCTTCTTCTGATTCACCCTCCAGACTTCACCTTCTCCTTCTCCTTCTTCTGCTTCTTCTGATTCACCCTCCAGACTTCACCTTCTCCTTCTCCTTCTTCTGCTACTTCTGATTCACCCTCCAGACTTCACCTTCTCCTTCTCCTTCTTCTACTTCTTCTGATTCACCCTCCAGACTTCACCTTCTCCTTCTACTTCTTCTGCTTCTTCTGATTCACCCTCCATTCTTCACCTTCTCCTTCTCCTTCTTCTGCTTCTTCTGATTCACCCTCCAGACTTCACCTTCTCCTTCTCCTTCTTCTGCTTCTTCTGATGCGCCCTCCAGACTTCTCCTTCTCCTTCTCCTTCTTCTGCTTCTTCTGCTTCACCCTGCTGACTTCACCTTCTCCTTCTCCTTCTTCTACTTCTTCTGCTTCACCCCCCTGACTTCACCTTCTCCTTCTCCTTCTTCTGCTTCTTCTGATTCACCCTCCTAACTTCACCTTCTCCTTCTCCTTCTTCTGCTTCTTCTGATTCACCCTCCATACCTCACCTTCTCCTTCTCCTTCTTCTACTTCTTCTGATTCACCCTCCAGACTTCATCTTCTCCTTCTCCTTCTTCTGCTTCTTCTGATTCACCCTCCAGACTTCACCTTCTCCTTCTCCTCCTTCTGCTTCTTCTGATTCACCCTCCAGACTTCACCTTCTCCTTCTCCTTCTTCTACTTCTTCTGATTCACCCTCCAGACTTCACCTTCTCCTTCTCCTTCTTCTACTTCTTCTGATTCACCCTCCACACTTCACCTTCTCCTTCTCCTTCTTCTGCTTCTTCTGATTCACCCTCCAGTCTTCACCTTCTCCTTCTCCTTCTTCTGCTTCTTCTGCTTCACCCTCCAGACTTCACCTTCTCCTTCTCTTTCTTCTGCTTCTTCTGATTCACCCTCCAGACTTCACCTTCTCCTTCTCCTTCTTCTGATTCTTCTGATTCACCCTCCAGACTTCACCTTCTCCTTCTCCTTCTTCTACTTCTTCTGATTCACCCTCCTGACTTCACCTTCTCCTTCTCCTTCTTCTACTTCTTCTGCTTCACCCTCCAGACTTCACCTTCTCCTTCTGCTTCTTCTACTTCTTCTGATTCACCCTCCAGACTTCACCTTCTCCTTCTCCTTCTTCTGCTTCTTCTGATTCACCCTCCAGACTTCACCTTCTCCTTCTCCTTATTCTGCTTCTTCTGTTTCACCCTCCAGACTTCACCTTCTCCTTCTCCTTCTTCTGCTTCTTCTGATTCAGCCTCCAGACTTCACCTTCTCCTTCTCCTTCTTCCGCTTCTTCTGATTCACCCTCCAGACTTTACCTTCTCCTTCTCCTTCTTCTACTTCTTCTGATTCACCCTCCAGACTTCACCTTCTCCTTCTACTTCTTCTGCTTCTTCTGATTCACCCTCCATTCTTCACATTCTCCTTCTCCTTCTTCTGCTTCTTCTGATTCACCCTCCAGACTTCACCTTCTCCTTCTCCTTCTTCTGCTTCTTCTGATTCACCCTCCATTCTTCACCTTCTCCTTCTCCTTCTTCTGCTTCTTCTGATTCACCCTCCAGACTTCACCTTCTCCTTCTCCTTCTTCTGCTTCTTCTGATGCGCCCTCCAGACTTCTCCTTCTCCTTCTCCTTCTTCTGCTTCTTCTGCTTCACCCTGCTGACTTCACCTTCTCCTTCTCCTTCTTCTACTTCTTCTGCTTCACCCCCCTGACTTCACCTTCTCCTTCTCCTTCTTCTGCTTCTTCTGATTCACCCTCCTAACTTCACCTTCTCCTTCTCTTTCTTCTGCTTCTTCTGATTCACCCTCCTGACTTCACCTTCTCCTTCTCCTTCTTCTGCTTCTTCTGATTCACCCTCCAGACTTCACCTTCTCCTTCTCCTTCTTCTGCTTCTTCTGATTCACCCTCCAGACTTCACCTTCTCCTTCTCCTTCTTCTCCTTCTTCTGATTCACCCTCCATACCTCTCCTTCTCCTTCTCCTTCTTCTACTTCTTCTGATTCACCCTCCAGACTTCATCTTCTCCTTCTCCTTCTTCTGCTTCTTCTGATTCACCCTCCAGACTTCACCTTCTCCTTCTCCTCCTTCTGCTTCTTCTGATTCACCCTCCAGACTTCACCTTCTCCTTCTCCTTCTTCTACTTCTTCTGATTCACCCTCCAGACTTCACCTTCTCCTTCTCCTTCTTCTACTTCTTCTGATTCACCCTCCAGACTTCACCTTCTCCTTCTCCTTCTTCTGCTTCTTCTGATTCACCCTCCAGTCTTCACCTTCTCCTTCTCCTTCTTCTGCTTCTTCTGATTCACCCTCCTGACTTCACCTTCTCCTTCTCCTTCTTCTGCTTCTTCTGATTCACCCTCCAGACTTCACCTTCTCCTTCTCCTTCTTCTGCTTCTTCTGATTCACCCTCCAGACTTCACCTTCTCCTTCTCCTTCTTCTGCTTCTTCTGATTCACCCTCCAGACTTCACCTTCTCCTTCTCCTTCTTCTGCTTCTTCTGATTCACCCTCCAGACTTCACCTTCTCCTTGTCCTTCTTCTACTTCTTCTGATTCACCCTCCTGACTTCACCTTCTCCTTCTCCTTCTTCTACTTCTTCTGCTTCACCCTCCAGACTTCACCTTCTCCTTCTGCTTCTTCTACTTCTTCTGATTCACCCTCCAGACTTCACCTTCTCCTTCTCCTTCTTCTGCTTCTTCTGATTCACCCTCCAGACTTCACCTTCTCCTTCTCCTTATTCTGCTTCTTCTGTTTCACCCTCCAGACTTCACCTTCTCCTTCTCCTTCTTCTGCTTCTTCTGATACAGCCTCCAGACTTCACCTTCTCCTTCTCCTTCTTCTGATTCTTCTGATTCACCCTCCAGACTTTACCTTCTCCTTCTCCTTCTTCTACTTCTTCTGATTCACCCTCCAGACTTCACCTTCTCCTTCTACTTCTTCTGCTTCTTCTGATTCACCCTCCATTCTTCACATTCTCCTTCTCCTTCTTCTGCTTCTTCTGATTCACCCTCCAGACTTCACCTTCTCCTTCTCCTTCTTCTGCTTCTTCTGATTCACCCTCCAGACTTCACCTTCTCCTTCTCCTTCTTCTGCTTCTTCTGATTCACCCTCCAGACTTCACCTTCTCCTTCTCCTTCTTCTACTTCTTCTGATTCACCCTCCAGACTTCACCTTCTCCTTCTCCTTCTTCTGCTTCTTCTGATTCACCCTCCAGACTTCACCTTCTCCTTCTCCTTCGTCGACTTCTTCTGATTCACCCTCCAGTCTACACCTTCTCCTTCTCCTTCTTCTACTTCTTCTGATTCACCCTCCAGACTTCACCTTCTCCTTCTCCTTCTTCTGCTTCTTCTGATTCACCCTCCAGACTTCACCTTCTCCTTCTCCTTCTTCTGATTCACCCTCCAGACTTCACCTTCTTCTTCTCCTTCTTCTACTTCTTCTGATTCACCCTCCAGACTTCACCTTCTACTTCTCCTTCTTCTACTTCTTCTGCTTCTCCCTCCAGACTTCACCTTCTCCTTCTCCTTCTTCTGCTTCTTCTGATTCACCCTCCAGACTTCACCTTCTCCTTCTCCTTCTTCTACTTCTTCTGATTCACCCTCCAGACTTCACCTTCTCCTTCTCCTTCTTCGACTTCTTCTGATTCACCCTCCAGACTTCACCTTCTCCTTCTCCTTCTTCTACTTCTTCTGATTCACCCTCCAGACTTCACCTTCTCATTCTACTTCTTCTGCTTCTTCTGATTCACCCTCCAGACTTCACCTTCTCCTTCTCCTTCTTCTGCTACTTCTGATTCACCCTCCAGACCTCACCTTCTCCTTCTCTTTCTTCTGCTTCTTCTGATTCACCCTCCAGACTTCACCTTCTCCTTCTCCTTCTTCTGCTTCTTCTGATTCACCCTCCAGACTTCACCTTCTCCTTCTCCTTCTTCTGCTTCTTCTGCTGCGCCCTCCAGACTTCACCTTCTCCTTCTCCTTCTTCTGCTTCTTCTGCTTCACCCTGCTGACTTCACCTTCTCCTTCTCCTTCTTCTACTTCTTCTGCTTCACCCCCCTGACTTCACCTTCTCCTTCTCCTTCTTCTGCTTCTTCTGATTCACCCTCCTAACTTCACCTTCTCCTTCTCCTTTTTTCTGCTTCTTCTGATTCACCCTCCTGACTTCACCTTCTCCTTCTCCTTCTTCTGCTTCTTCTGATTCACCCTCCAGACTTCACCTTCTCCTTCTCCTTCTTCTGCTTCTTCTGATTCACCCTCCAGACTTCACCTTCTCCTTCTCCTTCTTCTGCTTCTTCTGATTCACCCTCCATACCTCACCTTCTCCTTCTCCTTCTTCTACTTCTTCTGATTCACCCTCCAGACTTCATCTTCTCCTTCTCCTTCTTCTGCTTCTTCTGATTCACCCTCCAGACTTCACCTTCTCCTTCTCCTTCTTCTGCTTCTTCTGATTCACCCTCCAGACTTCACCTTCTCCTTCTCCTTCTTCTACTTCTTCTGATTCACCCTCCAGACTTCACCTTCTCCTTCTCCTTCTTCTACTTCTTCTGATTCACCCTCCAGACTTCACCTTCTCCTTCTCCTTCTTCTACTTCTTCTGATTCACCCTCCAGTCTTCACCTTCTCCTTCTCCTTCTTCTGCTTCTTCTGCTTCACCCTCCAGACTTCACCTTCTCCTTCTCTTTCTTCTGCTTCTTCTGATTCACCCTCCAGACTTCACCTTCTCCTTCTCCTTCTTCTGATTCTTCTGATTCACCCTCCAGACTTCACCTTCTTCTTGTCCTTCTTCTACTTCTTCTGATTCACCCTCCTGACTTCACCTTCTCCTTCTCCTTCTTCTACTTCTTCTGCTTCACCCTCCAGACTTCACCTTCTCCTTCTGCATATTCTACTTCTTCTGATTCACCCTCCAGACTTCACCTTCTCCTTCTCCTTCTTCTGCTTCTTATGATTCACCCTCCAGACTTCACCTTCTCCTTCTCCTTATTCTGCTTCTTCTGATTCACCCTCCAGACTTCACCTTCTCCTTCTCCTTCTTCTGCTTCTTCTGATTCACCCTCCAGACTTCACCTTCTCCTTCTCCTTCTTCTGCTACTTCTGATTCACCCTCCAGACTTCACCTTCTCCTTCTCCTTCTTCTACTTCTTCTGATTCACCCTCCAGACTTCACCTTCTCCTTCTACTTCTTCTGCTTCTTCTGATTCACCCTCCATTCTTCACCTTCTCCTTCTCCTTCTTCTGCTTCTTCTGATTCACCCTCCAGACTTCACCTTCTCCTTCTCCTTCTTCTGCTTCTTCTGATGCGCCCTCCATACTTCTCCTTCTCCTTCTCCTTCTTCTGCTTCTTCTGCTTCACCCTGCTGACTTCACCTTCTCCTTCTCCTTCTTCTACTTCTTCTGCTTCACCCCCCTGACTTCACCTTCTCCTTCTCCTTCTTCTGCTTCTTCTGATTCACCCTCCTAACTTCACCTTCTCCTTCTCCTTCTTCTGCTTCTTCTGATTCACCCTCCTGACTTCACCTTCTCCTTCTCCTTCTTCTGCTTCTTCTGATTCACCCTCCAGACTTCACCTTCTCCTTCTCCTTCTTCTGCTTCTTCTGATTCACCCTCCAGACTTCACCTTCTCCTTCTCCTTCTTCTGCTTCTTCTGATTCACCCTCCATACCTCACCTTCTCCTTCTCCTTCTTCTGCTTCTTCTGATTCACCCTCCAGTCTTCACCTTCTCCTTCTCCTTCTTCTGCTTCTTCTGCTTCACCCTCCAGACTTCACCTTCTCCTTCTCTTTCTTCTGCTTCTTCTGATTCACCCTCCAGACTTCACCTTCTCCTTCTCCTTCTTCTGATTCTTCTGATTCACCCTCCAGACTTCACCTTCTCCTTGTCCTTCTTCTACTTCTTCTGATTCACCCTCCTGACTTCACCGTCTCCTTCTCCTTCTTCTACTTCTTCTGCTTCACCCTCCAGACTTCACCTTCTCCTTCTGCTTCTTCTACTTCTTCTGATTCACCCTCCAGACTTCACCTTCTCCTTCTCCTTCTTCTGCTTCTTCTGATTCACCCTCCAGACTTCACCTTCTCCTTCTCCTTATTCTGCTTCTTCTGTTTCACCCTCCAGACTTCACCTTCTCCTTCTCCTTCTTCTGCTTCTTCTGATTCAGCCTCCAGACTTCACCTTCTCCTTCTCCTTCTTCTGCTTCTTCTGATTCACCCTCCAGACTTTACCTTCTCCTTCTCCTTCTTCTACTTCTTCTGATTCACCCTCCAGACTTCACCTTCTCCTTCTACTTCTTCTGCTTCTTCTGATTCACCCTCCATTCTTCACATTCTCCTTCTCCTTCTTCTGCTTGTTCTGATTCACCCTCCAGACTTCACCTTCTCCTTCTCCTTCTTCTGCTTCTTCTGATTCACCCTCCAGACTTCACCTTCTCCTTCTCCTTCTTCTGCTTCTTCTGATTCACCCTCCAGACTTCACCTTCTCCTTCTCCTTCTTCTACTTCTTCTGATTCACCCTCCAGACTTCACCTTCTCCTTCTCCTTCTTCTGCTTCTTCTGATTCACCCTCCAGACTTCACCTTCTCCTTCTCCTTCGTCGACTTCTTCTGATTCACCCTCCAGTCTACACCTTCTCCTTCTCCTTCTTCTACTTCTTCTGATTCACCCTCCAGACATCACCTTCTCCTTCTCCTTCTTCTGCTTCTTCTGATTCACCCTCCAGACTTCACCTTCTCCTTCTCCTTCTTCTGATTCACCCTCCAGACTTCACCTTCTCCTTCTCCTTCTTCTACTTCTTCTGATTCACCCTCCAGACTTCACCTTTTACTTCTCCTTCTTCTACTTCTTCTGCTTCTCCCTCCAGACTTCACCTTCTCCTTCTCCTTCTTCTGCTTCTTCTGATTCACCCTCCAGACTTCACCTTCTCCTTCTCCTTCTTCTACTTCTTCTGATTCACCCTCCAGACTTCACCTTCTCCTTCTCCCTCTTCTACTTCTTCTGATTCACCCTCCAGACTTCATCTTCTCCTTCTCCTTCTTCTACTTCTTCTGATTCACCCTCCTGACTTCACCTTCTCCTTCTCCTTCTTCTGCTTCTTCTGCTTCACCCTCCAGACTTCACCTTCTCCTTCTCCTTCTTCTGCTTCTTCTGCTTCACCCTCCAGACTTCACCTTCTCCTTCTCCTTCTTCTGCTTCTTCTGCTTCACCCTCCTGACTTCACCTTCTCCTTCGCCTTCTTCTACTTCTTCTGATTCACCCTCCAGACTTCACCTTCTCCTTCTCCTTCTTCTGCTTCTTCTGCTTCACCCTCCAGACTTCACCTTCTCCTTCTCCTTCTTCTGCTTCTTCTGCTGCGCCCTCCAGACTTCACCTTCTCCTTCTCCTTCTTCTGCTTCTTCTGCTTCACCCTGCTGACTTCACCTTCTCCTTCTCCTTCTTCTACTTCTTCTGCTTCACCCCCCTGACTTCACCTTCTCCTTCTCCTTCTTCTGCTTCTTCTGTTTCACCCTCCTAACTTCACCTTCTCCTTCTCCTTTTTTCTGCTTCTTCTGATTCACCCTCCTGACTTCACCTTCTCCTTCTCCTTCTTCTGCTTCTTCTGATTCACCCTCCAGACTTCACCTCCTTCTCCTTCTTCTGCTTCTTCTGATTCACACTCCAGACTTCACCTTCTCCTTCTCCTTCTTCTGCTTCTTCTGATTCTCCCTCCATACCTCACCTTCTCCTTCTCCTTCTTCTACTTCTTCTGATTCACCCTCCAGACTTCATCTTCTCCTTCTCCTTCTTCTGCTTCTTCTGATTCACCCTCCAGACTTCACCTTCTCCTTCTCCTTCTTCTGCTTCTTCTGATTCACCCTCCAGACTTCACCTTCTCCTTCTCCTTCTTCTACTTCTTCTGATTCACCCTCCAGACTTCACCTTCTCCTTCTCCTTCTTCTACTTCTTCTGATTCACCCTCCAGACTTCACCTTCTCCTTCTCCTTCTTCTACTTCTTCTGATTCACCCTCCAGTCTTCACCTTCTCCTTCTCCTTCTTCTGCTTCTTCTGCTTCACCCTCCAGACTTCACCTTCTCCTTCTCTTTCTTCTGCTTCTTCTGATTCACCCTCCAGACTTCACCTTCTCCTTCTCCTTCTTCTGATTCTTCTGATTCACCCTCCAGACTTCACAGTCTCCTTGTCCTTCTTCTACTTCTTCTGATTCACCCTCCTGACTTCACCTTCTCCTTCTCCTTCTTCTACTTCTTCTGCTTCACCCTCCAGACTTCACCTTCTCCTTCTGCATATTCTACTTCTTCTGATTCACCCTCCAGACTTCACCTTCTCCTTCTCCTTCTTCTGCTTCTTCTGATTCACCCTCCAGACTTCACCTTCTCCTTCTCCTTATTCTGCTTCTTCTGATTCACCCTCCAGACTTCACCTTCTCCTTCTCCTTCTTCTGCTTCTTCTGATTCACCCTCCAGACTTCACCTTCTCCTTCTCCTTCTTCTGCTACTTCTGATTCACCCTCCAGACTTCACCTTCTCCTTCTCCTTCTTCTACTTCTTCTGATTCACCCTCCAGACTTCACCTTCTCCTTCTACTTCTTCTGCTTCTTCTGATTCACCCTCCATTCTTCACCTTCTCCTTCTCCTTCTTCTGCTTCTTCTGATTCACCCTCCAGCCTTCACCTTCTCCTTCTCCTTCTTCTGCTTCTTCTGATTCACCCTCCAGACTTCGCCTTCTCTTCCTCCTTCTTCTACTTCTTCTGATTCACCCTCCAGACTTCACCTTCTCCTTCTCCTTCTTCTACTTCTTCTGATTCACCCTCCAGTCTTCACCTTCACCTTCTCCTTCTTCTGCATCTTCTGATTCACCCTCCAGACTTCTCCTTCTCCTTCTCCTTCTTCTGCATCTTCTGACTCACCCTCCTGACTTCACCTTCTCCTTCTCCTTCTTCTGCTTCTTCTGATTCACCCTCCAGACTTCACCTTCTCCTTCTCCTTCGTCCACTTCTTCTGATTCACCCTCTAGACTTCACCTTCTCCTTCTACTTCTTCTGCTTCTTCTGATTCACCCTCCAGAAATCACCTTCTCCTTCTCCTTCTTCTACTTCTTCTGATTCACCCTCCAGTCTACACCTTCTCCTTCTCGTTCTTCTACTTCTTCTGATTCACCCTCCAGACTTCACCTCCTCCTTCTCCTTCTTCTGCTTCTTCTGATTCACCCTCCAGACTTCACCTTCTCCTTCTCCTTCTTCTCCTTCTTCTGATTCACCCTCCAGACTTCACCTTCTCCTTCTCCTTCTTCTGCTTCTTCTGATTCACCCTCCATACCTCACCTTCTCCTTCTCCTTCTTCTACTTCTTCTGATTCACCCTCCAGACTTCATCTTCTCCTTCTCCTTCTTCTGCTTCTTCTGATTCACCCTCCAGACTTCACCTTCTCCTTCTCCTTCTTCTGCTTCTTCTGATTCACCCTCCAGACTTCACCTTCTCCTTCTCCTTCTTCTACTTCTTCTGATTCACCCTCCAGACTTCACCTTCTCCTTCTCCTTCTTCTGCTTCTTCTGATTCACCCTCCAGACTTCACCTTCTCCTTCTCCTTCTTCTACTTCTTCTGATTCACCCTCCAGTCTTCACCTTCTCCTTCTCCTTCTTCTGCTTCACCCATCCAGACTTCACCTTCTCCTTCTCTTTCTTCTGCTTCTTCTGATTCACCCTCCAGACTTCACCTTCTCCTTCTCCTTCTTCTGATTCTTCTGATTCACCCTCCAGACTTCACCTTCTCCTTGTCCTTCTTCTACTTCTTCTGATTCACCCTCCTGACTTCACCTTCTCCTTCTCCTTCTTCTACTTCTTCTGCTTCACCCTCCAGACTTCACCTTCTCCTTCTGCTTCTTCTAATTCTTCTGATTCACCCTCCAGACTTCACCTTCTCCTTCTCCTTCTTCTGCTTCTTCTGATTCACCCTCCAGACTTCACCTTCTCCTTCTCCTTATTCTGTTTCTTCTGATTCACCCTCCAGACTTCACCTTCTCCTTCTCCTTCTTCTCCTTCTTCTGATTCACCCTCCAGACTTCACCTTCTCCTTCTCCTTCTTCTGCTTCTTCTGATTCACCCTCCATACCTCACCTTCTCCTTCTCCTTCTTCTACTTCTTCTGATTCACCCTCCAGACTTCATCTTCTCCATCTCCTTCTTCTGCTTCTTCTGATTCACCCTCCAGACTTCACCTTCTCCTTCTCCTTCTTCTGCTTCTTCTGATTCACCCTCCAGACTTCACCTTCTCCTTCTCCTTCTTCTACTTCTTCTGATTCACCTCCAGACTTCACCTTCTCCTTCTCCTTCTTCTACTTCTTCTGATTCACCCTCCAGACTTCACCTTCTCCTTCTCCTTCTTCTACTTCTTCTGATTCACCCTCCAGTCTTCACCTTCTCCTTCTCCTTCTTCTGCTTCTTCTGCTTCACCCATCCAGACTTTACCTTCTCCTTCTCTTTCTTCTGCTTCTTCTGATTCACCCTCCAGACTTCACCTTCTCCTTCTCCTTCTTCTGATTCTTCTGATTCACCCTCCAGACTTCACCTTCTCCTTGTCCTTCTTCTACTTCTTCTGATTCACCCTCCTGACTTCACCTTCTCCTTCTCCTTCTTCTACTTCTTCTGCTTCACCCTCCAGACTTCACCTTCTCCTTCTGCTTCTTCTAATTCTTCTGATTCACCCTCCAGACTTCACCTTCTCCTTCTCCTTCTTCTGCTTCTTCTGATTCACCCTCCAGACTTCACCTTCTCCTTCTCCTTATTCTGTTTCTTCTGATTCACCCTCCAGACTTCACCTTCTCCTTCTCCTTCTTCTGCTTCTTCTGATTCACCCTCCAGACTTCACCTTCTCCTTCTCCTTCTTCTGCTTCATCTGATTCACCCTCCAGACTTCACCTTCTCCTTCTCCTTCTTCTACTTCTTCTGATTCACCCTCCAGACTTCACCTTCTCCTTCTACTTCTTCTGCTTCTTCTGATTCACCCTCCATTCTTCACCTTCTCCTTCTCCTTCTTCTGCTTCTTCTGATTCACCCTCCAGACTTCACCTTCTCCTTCTCCTTCTTCTGCTTCTTCTGATTCACCCTCCAGACTTCGCCTTCTCTTCCTCCTTCTTCTACTTCTTCTGATTCACCCTCCAGACTTCACCTTCTCCTTCTCCTTCTTCTACTTCTTCTGATTCACCCTCCAGTCTTCACCTTCATCTTCTCCTTCTTCTGCTTCTTCTGATTCACCCTCCAGACTTCACCTTCTCCTTCTCCTTCTTCTGCTTCTTCTGATTCACCCTCCTGACTTCACCTTCTCCTTCTCCTTCTTCTGCTTCTTCTGATTCACCCTCCAGACTTCACCTTCTCCTTCTCCTTCTTCCACTTCTTCTGATTCACCCTCCAGACTTCACCTTCTCCTTCTACTTCTTCTGCTTCTTCTGATTCACCCTCCAGAAATCACCTTCTCCTTCTCCTTCTTCTACTTCTTCTGATTCACCCTCCAGTCTACACCTTCTCCTTGTCCTTCTTCTACTTCTTCTGATTCACCCTCCAGACTTCACCTTCTCCTTCTCCTTCTTCTGCTTCTTCTGATTCACCCTCCAGACTTCACCTTCTCCTTCTCCTTCTTCTGATTCACCCTCCAGACTTCACCTTCTCCTTCTCCTTCTTCTACTTCTTCTGATTCACCCTCCAGACTTCACCTTCTCCTTCTCCTTCTTCTACTTCTTCTGCTTCTCCCTCCAGACTTCACCTTCTCCTTCTCCGTCTTCTGCTTCTTCTGCTTCACCCTCCAGACTTCACCTTCTCCTTCTCCTTCTTCTGCTTCTTCTGCTTCACCCTCCAGACTTCACCTTCTCCTTCTCCTTCTTCTGCTTCTTCTGCTTCACCCTCCAGACTTCACCTTCTCCTTCTCCTTCTTCTGCTTCTTCTGATTCACCCTCCAGACTTCACCTTCTCCTTCTCCTTCTTCTGCTTCTTCTGATTCACCCTCCAGACTTCACCTTCTCCTTCTCCTTCTTCTGCTTCTTCTGATTCACCCTCCATACCTCACCTTCTCCTTCTCCTTCTTCTACTTCTTCTGATTCACCCTCCAGACTTCATCTTCTCCTTCTCCTTCTTCTGCTCCTTCTGATTCACCCTCCAGACTTCACCTTCTCCTTCTCCTCCTTCTGCTTCTTCTGATTCACCCTCCAGACTTCACCTTCTCCTTCTCCTTCTTCTACTTCTTCTGATTCACCCTCCAGACTTCATCTTCTCCTTCTCCTTCTTCTACTTCTTCTAATTCACCCTCCAGACTTCACCTTCTCCTTCTCCTTCTTCTGCTTCTTCTGATTCACCCTCCAGTCTTCACCTTCTCCTTCTCCTTCTTCTGCTTCTTCTGCTTCACCCTCCAGACTTCACCTTCTCCTTCTCTTTCTTCTGCTTCTTCTGATTCACCCTCCAGACTTCACCTTCTCCTTCTCCTTCTTCTGATTCTTCTGATTCACCCTCCAGACTTCACCTTCTCCTTGTCCTTCTTCTACTTCTTCTGATTCACCCTCCTGACTTCACCGTCTCCTTCTCCTTCTTCTACTTCTTCTGCTTCACCCTCCAGACTTCACCTTCTCCTTCTGCTTCTTCTACTTCTTCTGATTCACCCTCCAGACTTCACCTTCTCCTTCTCCTTCTTCTGCTTCTTCTGATTCACCCTCCAGACTTCACCTTCTCCTTCTCCTTATTCTGCTTCTTCTGTTTCACCCTCCAGACTTCACCTTCTCCTTCTCCTTCTTCTGCTTCTTCTGATTCAGCCTCCAGACTTCACCTTCTCCTTCTCCTTCTTCTGCTTCTTCTGATTCACCCTCCAGACTTTACCTTCTCCTTCTCCTTCTTCTACTTCTTCTGATTCACCCTCCAGACTTCACCTTCTCCTTCTACTTCTTCTGCTTCTTCTGATTCACCCTCCATTCTTCACATTCTCCTTCTCCTTCTTCTGCTTGTTCTGATTCACCCTCCAGACTTCACCTTCTCCTTCTCCTTCTTCTGCTTCTTCTGATTCACCCTCCAGACTTCACCTTCTCCTTCTCCTTCTTCTGCTTCTTCTGATTCACCCTCCAGACTTCACCTTCTCCTTCTCCTTCTTCTACTTCTTCTGATTCACCCTCCAGACTTCACCTTCTCCTTCTCCTTCTTCTGCTTCTTCTGATTCACCCTCCAGACTTCACCTTCTCCTTCTCCTTCGTCGACTTCTTCTGATTCACCCTCCAGTCTACACCTTCTCCTTCTCCTTCTTCTACTTCTTCTGATTCACCCTCCAGACATCACCTTCTCCTTCTCCTTCTTCTGCTTCTTCTGATTCACCCTCCAGACTTCACCTTCTCCTTCTCCTTCTTCTGATTCACCCTCCAGACTTCACCTTCTCCTTCTCCTTCTTCTACTTCTTCTGATTCACCCTCCAGACTTCACCTTTTACTTCTCCTTCTTCTACTTCTTCTGCTTCTCCCTCCAGACTTCACCTTCTCCTTCTCCTTCTTCTGCTTCTTCTGATTCACCCTCCAGACTTCACCTTCTCCTTCTCCTTCTTCTACTTCTTCTGATTCACCCTCCAGACTTCACCTTCTCCTTCTCCCTCTTCTACTTCTTCTGATTCACCCTCCAGACTTCATCTTCTCCTTCTCCTTCTTCTACTTCTTCTGATTCACCCTCCTGACTTCACCTTCTCCTTCTCCTTCTTCTGCTTCTTCTGCTTCACCCTCCAGACTTCACCTTCTCCTTCTCCTTCTTCTGCTTCTTCTGCTTCACCCTCCAGACTTCACCTTCTCCTTCTCCTTCTTCTGCTTCTTCTGCTTCACCCTCCTGACTTCACCTTCTCCTTCGCCTTCTTCTACTTCTTCTGATTCACCCTCCAGACTTCACCTTCTCCTTCTCCTTCTTCTGCTTCTTCTGCTTCACCCTCCAGACTTCACCTTCTCCTTCTCCTTCTTCTGCTTCTTCTGCTGCGCCCTCCAGACTTCACCTTCTCCTTCTCCTTCTTCTGCTTCTTCTGCTTCACCCTGCTGACTTCACCTTCTCCTTCTCCTTCTTCTACTTCTTCTGCTTCACCCCCCTGACTTCACCTTCTCCTTCTCCTTCTTCTGCTTCTTCTGTTTCACCCTCCTAACTTCACCTTCTCCTTCTCCTTTTTTCTGCTTCTTCTGATTCACCCTCCTGACTTCACCTTCTCCTTCTCCTTCTTCTGCTTCTTCTGATTCACCCTCCAGACTTCACCTCCTTCTCCTTCTTCTGCTTCTTCTGATTCACACTCCAGACTTCACCTTCTCCTTCTCCTTCTTCTGCTTCTTCTGATTCTCCCTCCATACCTCACCTTCTCCTTCTCCTTCTTCTACTTCTTCTGATTCACCCTCCAGACTTCATCTTCTCCTTCTCCTTCTTCTGCTTCTTCTGATTCACCCTCCAGACTTCACCTTCTCCTTCTCCTTCTTCTGCTTCTTCTGATTCACCCTCCAGACTTCACCTTCTCCTTCTCCTTCTTCTACTTCTTCTGATTCACCCTCCAGACTTCACCTTCTCCTTCTCCTTCTTCTACTTCTTCTGATTCACCCTCCAGACTTCACCTTCTCCTTCTCCTTCTTCTACTTCTTCTGATTCACCCTCCAGTCTTCACCTTCTCCTTCTCCTTCTTCTGCTTCTTCTGCTTCACCCTCCAGACTTCACCTTCTCCTTCTCTTTCTTCTGCTTCTTCTGATTCACCCTCCAGACTTCACCTTCTCCTTCTCCTTCTTCTGATTCTTCTGATTCACCCTCCAGACTTCACAGTCTCCTTGTCCTTCTTCTACTTCTTCTGATTCACCCTCCTGACTTCACCTTCTCCTTCTCCTTCTTCTACTTCTTCTGCTTCACCCTCCAGACTTCACCTTCTCCTTCTGCATATTCTACTTCTTCTGATTCACCCTCCAGACTTCACCTTCTCCTTCTCCTTCTTCTGCTTCTTCTGATTCACCCTCCAGACTTCACCTTCTCCTTCTCCTTATTCTGCTTCTTCTGATTCACCCTCCAGACTTCACCTTCTCCTTCTCCTTCTTCTGCTTCTTCTGATTCACCCTCCAGACTTCACCTTCTCCTTCTCCTTCTTCTGCTACTTCTGATTCACCCTCCAGACTTCACCTTCTCCTTCTCCTTCTTCTACTTCTTCTGATTCACCCTCCAGACTTCACCTTCTCCTTCTACTTCTTCTGCTTCTTCTGATTCACCCTCCATTCTTCACCTTCTCCTTCTCCTTCTTCTGCTTCTTCTGATTCACCCTCCAGACTTCACCTTCTCCTTCTCCTTCTTCTGCTTCTTCTGATTCACCCTCCAGACTTCGCCTTCTCTTCCTCCTTCTTCTACTTCTTCTGATTCACCCTCCAGACTTCACCTTCTCCTTCTCCTTCTTCTACTTCTTCTGATTCACCCTCCAGTCTTCACCTTCACCTTCTCCTTCTTCTGCATCTTCTGATTCACCCTCCAGACTTCTCCTTCTCCTTCTCCTTCTTCTGCATCTTCTGACTCACCCTCCTGACTTCACCTTCTCCTTCTCCTTCTTCTGCTTCTTCTGATTCACCCTCCAGACTTCACCTTCTCCTTCTCCTTCGTCCACTTCTTCTGATTCACCCTCTAGACTTCACCTTCTCCTTCTACTTCTTCTGCTTCTTCTGATTCACCCTCCAGAAATCACCTTCTCCTTCTCCTTCTTCTACTTCTTCTGATTCACCCTCCAGTCTACACCTTCTCCTTCTCGTTCTTCTACTTCTTCTGATTCACCCTCCAGACTTCACCTCCTCCTTCTCCTTCTTCTGCTTCTTCTGATTCACCCTCCAGACTTCACCTTCTCCTTCTCCTTCTTCTCCTTCTTCTGATTCACCCTCCAGACTTCACCTTCTCCTTCTCCTTCTTCTGCTTCTTCTGATTCACCCTCCATACCTCACCTTCTCCTTCTCCTTCTTCTACTTCTTCTGATTCACCCTCCAGACTTCATCTTCTCCTTCTCCTTCTTCTGCTTCTTCTGATTCACCCTCCAGACTTCACCTTCTCCTTCTCCTTCTTCTGCTTCTTCTGATTCACCCTCCAGACTTCACCTTCTCCTTCTCCTTCTTCTACTTCTTCTGATTCACCCTCCAGACTTCACCTTCTCCTTCTCCTTCTTCTGCTTCTTCTGATTCACCCTCCAGACTTCACCTTCTCCTTCTCCTTCTTCTACTTCTTCTGATTCACCCTCCAGTCTTCACCTTCTCCTTCTCCTTCTTCTGCTTCACCCATCCAGACTTCACCTTCTCCTTCTCTTTCTTCTGCTTCTTCTGATTCACCCTCCAGACTTCACCTTCTCCTTCTCCTTCTTCTGATTCTTCTGATTCACCCTCCAGACTTCACCTTCTCCTTGTCCTTCTTCTACTTCTTCTGATTCACCCTCCTGACTTCACCTTCTCCTTCTCCTTCTTCTACTTCTTCTGCTTCACCCTCCAGACTTCACCTTCTCCTTCTGCTTCTTCTAATTCTTCTGATTCACCCTCCAGACTTCACCTTCTCCTTCTCCTTCTTCTGCTTCTTCTGATTCACCCTCCAGACTTCACCTTCTCCTTCTCCTTATTCTGTTTCTTCTGATTCACCCTCCAGACTTCACCTTCTCCTTCTCCTTCTTCTCCTTCTTCTGATTCACCCTCCAGACTTCACCTTCTCCTTCTCCTTCTTCTGCTTCTTCTGATTCACCCTCCATACCTCACCTTCTCCTTCTCCTTCTTCTACTTCTTCTGATTCACCCTCCAGACTTCATCTTCTCCATCTCCTTCTTCTGCTTCTTCTGATTCACCCTCCAGACTTCACCTTCTCCTTCTCCTTCTTCTGCTTCTTCTGATTCACCCTCCAGACTTCACCTTCTCCTTCTCCTTCTTCTACTTCTTCTGATTCACCTCCAGACTTCACCTTCTCCTTCTCCTTCTTCTACTTCTTCTGATTCACCCTCCAGACTTCACCTTCTCCTTCTCCTTCTTCTACTTCTTCTGATTCACCCTCCAGTCTTCACCTTCTCCTTCTCCTTCTTCTGCTTCTTCTGCTTCACCCATCCAGACTTTACCTTCTCCTTCTCTTTCTTCTGCTTCTTCTGATTCACCCTCCAGACTTCACCTTCTCCTTCTCCTTCTTCTGATTCTTCTGATTCACCCTCCAGACTTCACCTTCTCCTTGTCCTTCTTCTACTTCTTCTGATTCACCCTCCTGACTTCACCTTCTCCTTCTCCTTCTTCTACTTCTTCTGCTTCACCCTCCAGACTTCACCTTCTCCTTCTGCTTCTTCTAATTCTTCTGATTCACCCTCCAGACTTCACCTTCTCCTTCTCCTTCTTCTGCTTCTTCTGATTCACCCTCCAGACTTCACCTTCTCCTTCTCCTTATTCTGTTTCTTCTGATTCACCCTCCAGACTTCACCTTCTCCTTCTCCTTCTTCTGCTTCTTCTGATTCACCCTCCAGACTTCACCTTCTCCTTCTCCTTCTTCTGCTTCATCTGATTCACCCTCCAGACTTCACCTTCTCCTTCTCCTTCTTCTACTTCTTCTGATTCACCCTCCAGACTTCACCTTCTCCTTCTACTTCTTCTGCTTCTTCTGATTCACCCTCCATTCTTCACCTTCTCCTTCTCCTTCTTCTGCTTCTTCTGATTCACCCTCCAGACTTCACCTTCTCCTTCTCCTTCTTCTGCTTCTTCTGATTCACCCTCCAGACTTCGCCTTCTCTTCCTCCTTCTTCTACTTCTTCTGATTCACCCTCCAGACTTCACCTTCTCCTTCTCCTTCTTCTACTTCTTCTGATTCACCCTCCAGTCTTCACCTTCATCTTCTCCTTCTTCTGCTTCTTCTGATTCACCCTCCAGACTTCACCTTCTCCTTCTCCTTCTTCTGCTTCTTCTGATTCACCCTCCTGACTTCACCTTCTCCTTCTCCTTCTTCTGCTTCTTCTGATTCACCCTCCAGACTTCACCTTCTCCTTCTCCTTCTTCCACTTCTTCTGATTCACCCTCCAGACTTCACCTTCTCCTTCTACTTCTTCTGCTTCTTCTGATTCACCCTCCAGAAATCACCTTCTCCTTCTCCTTCTTCTACTTCTTCTGATTCACCCTCCAGTCTACACCTTCTCCTTGTCCTTCTTCTACTTCTTCTGATTCACCCTCCAGACTTCACCTTCTCCTTCTCCTTCTTCTGCTTCTTCTGATTCACCCTCCAGACTTCACCTTCTCCTTCTCCTTCTTCTGATTCACCCTCCAGACTTCACCTTCTCCTTCTCCTTCTTCTACTTCTTCTGATTCACCCTCCAGACTTCACCTTCTCCTTCTCCTTCTTCTACTTCTTCTGCTTCTCCCTCCAGACTTCACCTTCTCCTTCTCCGTCTTCTGCTTCTTCTGCTTCACCCTCCAGACTTCACCTTCTCCTTCTCCTTCTTCTGCTTCTTCTGCTTCACCCTCCAGACTTCACCTTCTCCTTCTCCTTCTTCTGCTTCTTCTGCTTCACCCTCCTGACTTCACCTTTTCCTTCGCCTTCTTCTACTTCTTCTGATTCACCCTCCTGACTTCACCTTCTCCTTCTCCTTCTTCTGCTTCTTCTGCTTCACCGTCCTGACTTCACCTTCTCCTTCTCCTTCTTCTACTTCTTCTGATTCACCCTCCAGACTTCACCTTCTCCTTCTCCTTCTTCTACTTCTTCTGATTCACCCTCCAGACTTCACCTTCTCCTTCTCCTTCTACTTCTTCTGATTCACCCTCCTGACTTCACCTTCTCCTTCTCCTTCTTCTGCTTCTTCTGCTTCACCATCCAGACTTCACCTTCTCCTTCTCCTTCTTCTGCTTCTACTGCTTCACCCTCCAGACTTCACCTTCTCCTTCTCCTTCTTCTGCTTCTTCTGCTTCACCCTCCTGACTTCACCTTCTTCTTCTCCTTCTTCTGCTTCTTCTGCTTCACCCTCCAGATTGCACCTTCTCCTTCTCCTTCTTCTGCTTCTTCTGCTTCACCGTCCTCACTTCACCTTCTCCTTCTCCTTCTTCTACTTCTTCTGATTCACCCTCCGGACTTCACCTTCTCCTTCTCCTTCTTCTGCTTCTTCTGCTTCACCCTCCAGACTTCACCTTCTCCTTCTCCTTCTTCTGCTTCTTCTGCTGCGCTCTCCAGACTTCACCTTCTCCTTCTCCTTCTTCTGCTTCTTCTGCTTCACCCTGCTGACTTCACCTTCTCCTTCTCCTTCTTCTACTTCCTCTGCTTCACCCCCCTGACTTCACCTTCTCCTTCTCCTTCTTCTGCTTCTTCTGATTCACCCTCCTAACTTCACCTTCTCCTTCTCCTTCTTCTGCTTCTTCTGATTCACCCTCCTGACTTCACCCTCTCCTTCTCCTTCTTCTGCTCCTTCTGATTCACCCTCCAGACTTCACCTTCTCCTTCTCCTTCTTCTGCTTCTTCTGAATCACCCTCCAGACTTCACCTTCTCCTTCTCCTTCTTCTGCTTCTTCTGATTCACCCTCCAGACCTCATCTTCTTCTTCTCCTTCTTCTACTTCTTCTGATTCACCCTCCAGACTTCATCTTCTCCTTCTCCTTCTTCTACTTCTTCTGATTCACCCTCCAGACTTCAACTTCTCCTTCTCCTTCTTCTGCTTCTTCTGATTCACCCTCCAGACTTCACCTTCTCCTTCTCCTTCTTCTACTTCTTCTGATTCACCCTCCAGACTTCACCTTCTCCTTCTCCTTCTACTTCTTCTGATTCACCCTCCAGACTTCACCTTCTCCTATTCCTTCTTCTACTTCTTCTGATTCACCCTCCAGTCTTCACCTTCTCCTTCTCGTTCTTCTGCTTCTTCTGCTTCACCCTCCAGACTTCACCTTCTCCTTCTCTTTCTTCTGCTTCTTCTGATTCACCCTCCAGACTTCACCTTCTCCTTCTCCTTCTTCTGATTCTTCTGATTAACCCTCCAGACTTCACCTTCTCCTTCTCCTTCTTCTACTTCTTCTGATTCACCCTCCTGACTTCACCTTCTCCTTCTCCTTCTTCTACTTCTTCTGCTTCACCCTCCAGACTTCACCTTCTCCTTCTGCTTCTTCTACTTCTTCTGATTCACCCTCCAGACTTCACCTTCTCCTTCTCCTTGTTCTGCTTCTTCTGATTCACCCTCCAGACTTCATCTTCTCCTTCTCCTTATTCTGCTTCTTCTGATTCACCCTCCAGACTTCACCTTCTTCTTCTCCTTCTTCTACTTCTTCTGATTCACCCTCCAGACTTCATCTTCTCCTTCTCCTTCTTCTGCTTCTTCTGATTCACCTTCCAGACTTCACCTTCTCCTTCTCCTTCTTCTGCTTCTTCTGATTCACCCTCCAGACTTCACCTTCTCCTTCTCCTTCTTCTACTTCTTCTGATTCACCCTCCAGACTTCACCTTCTCCTTCTACTTCTTCTACTTCTTCTGATTCACCCTCCAGACTTCACCTTCTCCTTCTCCTTCTTCTGCTTCTTCTGATTCACTCTCCAGACTTCACCTTCTCCTTCTCCTTCTTCTGCTTCTTCTGATTCACCCTCCAGACTTCACCTTCTCCTTCTCCTTCTTCTGCTTCTTCTGATTCACCCTTCAGACTTCACCTTCTCCTTCTCCTTCTTCTGCTTCTTCTGATTCACCCTCCAGACCTCACCTTCTCCTTCTCCTTCTTCTACTTCTTCTGATTCACCCTCCAGACTTCATCTTCTCCTTCTCCTTCTTCTGCTTCTTCTGATTCACCCTCCAGACTTCACCTTCTCCTTCTCCTTCTTCTGCTTCTTCTGCTTCACCCTCCAGACTTCGCCTTCTCCTTCTCCTTCTTCTACTTCTTCTGATTCACCCTCCAGACTTCACCTTCTCCTTCTCCTTCTTCTACTTCTTCTGATTCACCCTCCAGTCTTCACCTTCTCCTTCTCCTTCTTCTGCTTCTTCTGATTCACCCTCCAGACTTCACCTTCTCCTTCTCCTTCTTCTGCTTCTTCTGATTCACCCTCCTGACTTCACCTTCTCCTTCTCCTTCTTCTGCTTCTTCTGATTCACCCTCCAGACTTCACCTTCTCCTTCTCTTTCTTCTACTTCTTCTGATTCACCCTCCAGACTTCACCTTCTCCTTCTACTTCTTCTGCTTCTTCTGATTCACCCTCCAGACTTCACCTTCTCCTTCTCCTTCTTCTGCTTCTTCTGATTCACCCTCCAGACTTCACCTTCTCCTTCTCCTTCTTCTGCTTCTTCTGATTCACCCTCCAGACTTCACCTTCTCCTTCTCCTTCTTCTGCTTCTTCTGATTCACCCTCCAGACTTCACCTTCTCCTTCTCCTACTTCTACTTTTTTGATTCACCCTCCAGACTTCACCTTCTCCTTCTCCATCTTCTGCATCTTCTGCTTCACCCTCCAGACTTCACCTTCTCCTTCTCCTTCGTCTCCTTCTTCTGATTCACCCTCCAGACTACACCTTCTCCTTCTCCTTCTTCTACTTCTTCTGATTCACCCTCCAGACTTCACCTTCTCCTTCTCCTTCTGCTGCTTCTTTTGATTCACCCTCCAGACTTCACCTTCTCCTTCTCCTTCTTCTACTTCTTCTGATTCACCCTCCTGACTTCACCTTCTCCTTCTCCTTCTTCTGCTTCTTCTGATTCACCCTCCAGACTTCATCTTCTCCTTCTCCTTCTTCTACTTCTTCTGATTCACCCTCCAGACTTCACCTTCTCCTTCTACCTCTTCTGCATCTTCTGATTCACCCTCCAGACTTCACCTTCTCCTTCTCCTTCTTCTGCTTCTTCTGATTCACCCTCCAGACTTCACCTTCTCCTTCTCCTTCTTCTGCTTCTTCTGATTCACCCTCCAGACTTCACCTTCTCCTTCTCCTTCTTCTGCTTCTTCTGATTCACCCTCCAGACTTCACCTTCTCCTTCTCCTTCTTCTACTTCTTCTGATTCACCCTCCAGACTTCACCTTCTCCTTCTCCTTCTTCTGCTTCTTCTGCTTCACCCTCCAGACTTCACCTTCTCCTTCTCCTTCGTCTACTTCTTCTGATTCACCCTCCAGACTACACCTTCTCCTTCTCCTTCTTCTACTTCTTCTGATTCACCCTCCAGACTTCACCTTCTCCTTCTCCTTCTTCTGCATCTTCTGATTCACCCTCCAGACTTCACCTTCTCCTTCTCCTTCTTCTACTTCTTCTGATTCATCCTCCAGACTTCACCTTCTCCTTCTCCTTCTTCTACTTCTTCTGATTCACCCTCCAGACTTCACCTTCTCCTTCTCCTTCTTTTACTTCTTCTACTTCTCCCTCCAGACTTCACCTTCTCCTTCTCCTTCTTCTGCTTCTTCTGATTCACCCTCCAGACTTCACCTTCTCCTTCTTCTACTTCTTCTGATTCACCCTCCAGACTTCACCTTCTCCTTCTCCTTCTTCTACTTCTTCTGATTCACCCTCCTGACTCCAGCTTCTCCTTCTCCTTCTCCTGCTTCTTCTGCTTCACCCTCCAGACTTCAACTTCTCCTTCTCCTTCTTCTGCTTCTTCTGATTCAGCCTCCTGACTTCACCTTCTCCTTCTCCTTCTTCTGCTTCTTCTGATTCACCCTCCAGACTTCACCTTCTCCTTCTCCTTCTTCTGCTTCTTCTGATTCACCCTCCAGACTTCAGCTTCTCCTTCTCCTTCTTCTGCTTCTTCTGATTCACCCTCCAGACCTCACCATCTCCTTCTCCTTCTTCTACTTCTTCTGATTCACCCTCCAGACTTCATCTTCTCCTTCTCCTTCTTCTGCTTCTTCTGATTCACCCTCCAGACTTCACCTTCTCCTTCTCCCTCTTCTGCTTCTTCTGATTCACCCTCCAGACTTCACCTTCTCCTTCTCCTTCTTCTACTTCTTCTGATTCACCCTCCAGACTTCACAATCTCCTTCTCCTTCTTCTACTTCTTCTGATTCACCCTCCAGTCTTCACCTTCTCCTTCTCCTTCTTCTGCTTCTTCTGCTTCACCCTCCAGACTTCACTTTCTCCTTCTCCTTCTTCTACTTCTTCTGATTCACCCTCCAGGCTTCACCTTCTCCTTCTCCTTCTTCTGCATCTTCTGATTCACCCTCCAGACTTCACCTTCTCCTTCTTCTACTTCTTCTGATTCACCCTCCAGACTTCACCTTCTCCTTCTCCTTCTTCTACTTCTTCTGATTCACCCTCCTGACTCCAGCTTCTCCTTCTCCTTCTCCTGCTTCTTCTGCTTCACCCTCCAGACTTCACCTTCACCTTCTCCTTCTTCTGCTTCTTCTGATTCACCCTCCTGACTTCACCTTCTCCTTCTCCTTCTTCTGCTTCTTCTGATTCACCCTCCAGACTTCACCTTCTCCTTCTCCTTCTTCTGCTTCTTCTGATTCACCCTCCAGACTTCACCTTCTCCTTCTCCTTCTTCTGCTTCTTCTGATTCACCCTCCAGACCTCACCATCTCCTTCTCCTTCTTCTACTTCTTCTGATTCACTCTCCAGACTTCATCTTCTCCTTCTCCTTCTTCTGCTTCTTCTGATTCACCCTCCAGACTTCACCTTCTCCTTCTCCTTCTTCTGCTTCTTCTGATTCACCCTCCAGACTTCACCTTCTCCTTCTCCTTCTTCTACTTCTTCTGATTCACCCTCCAGACTTCACAATCTCCTTCTCCTTCTTCTACTTCTTCTGATTCACCCTCCAGTCTTCACCTTCTCCTTCTCCTTCTTCTGCTTCTTCTGCTTCACCCTCCAGACTTCACTTTCTCCTTCTCTTTCTTCTACTTCTTCTGATTCACCCTCCAGACTTCACCTTCTCCTTCTCCTTCTTCTACTTCTTCTGATTCACCCTCCCAACTTCACCTTCTCCTTCTTCTGCTTCTTTTGATTCACCCTCCAGACTTCACCTTCTCCTTCTCCTTCTTCTGCTTCTTCTGATTCACCCTCCAGACTTCACCTTCTCCTTCTGCTTCTTCTGCTTCTTCTGATTCACCCTCCAGACCTCACCTTCTCCTTCTCCTTCTTCTACTTCTTCTGATTCACCCTCCAGACTTCATCTTCTCCTTCTCCTTCTTCTGCTTCTTCTGATTCACCCTCCAGACTTCACCTTCTCCTTCTCCTTCTTCTGCTTCTTCTGCTTCACCCTCCAGACTTCGCCTCCTCCTTCTCCTTCTTCTACTTCTTCTGATTCACCGTCCAGACTTCACCTTCTCCTTCTCCTTCTTCGACTTCTTCTGATTCACCCTCCAGTCCTCACCTTCTCCTTCTCCTTCTTCTGCTTCTTCTGATTCACCCTCCAGACTTCACCTTCTCCTTCTCCTTCTTCTGCTTCTTCTGATTCACCCCCCTGACTTCACCTTCTCCTTCTCCTTCTTCTGCTTCTTCTGATTCACCCTCCAGACTTCACCTTCTCCTTCTCTTTCTTCTACTTCTTCTGATTCACCCTCCAGACTTCAGCTTCTCCTTCTCCTTCTTCTGCTTCTTCTGATTCACCCTCCAGACTTCACCTTCTCCTTCTCCTTCTTCTACTTCTTCTGATTCACCCTCCAGACTTCACCTTCTCCTTCTCCTTCTTCTGCTTCTTCTGCTTCACCCTCCAGACTTCACCTTCTCCTTCTCCTTCGTCTACTTCTTCTGATTCACCCTCCAGACTACACCTTCTCCTTCTCCTTCTTCGACTTCTTCTGATTCACCCTCCAGACTTCACCTTCTCCTTCTCCTTCTTCTGCTTCTTCTGATTCACCCTGCAGACTTCACATTCTCCTTCTCCTTCTTCTACTTCTTCTGATTCACCCTCCAGACTTCACCTTCTCCTTCTCCTTCTTCTACTTCTTCTGATTCACCCTCCAGACTTCACCTTCTCCTTCTCCTTCTTCTACTTCTTCTGCTTCTCCCTCCAGACTTCACCTTCTCCTTCTCCTTCTTCTGCTTCTTCTGATTCACCCTCCAGACTTCACCTTCTCCTTCTCCTTCTTCTACTTCTTCTGATTCACCCTCCAGACTTCACCTTCTCCTTCTCCTTCTTCTACTTCTTCTGATTCACCCTCCAGACTTCACCTTCTCCTTCTCCTTCTTCTACTTCTTCTAATTCACCCTCCTGACTCCAGCTTTTCCTTCTTCTTCTTATGCTTCTTCTGCTTCACCCTCCAGACTTCACCTTCTCCTTCTCCTTCTTCTGCTTCTTCTGCTTCACCCTCCAGACTTCACCTTCTCCTTCTCCTTCTTCTGCTTCTTCTGCTTCACCCTCCTGACTTCACCTTCTCCTTCTCCTTCTTCTACTTCTTCTGATTCACCCTCCAGACTTCACCTTCTCCTTCTCCTTCTTCTGCTTCTTCTGCTTCACCCTCCAGACTTCACCTTCTCCTTCTCCTTCTTCTGCTTCTTCTGCTTCGCCCTCCAGACTTCACCTTCTCCTTCTCCTTCTTCTGCTTCTTCTGCTTCACCCTCCAGACTTCACCTTCTCCTTCTTCTGCTTCTTCTGCTTCACCCTCCTGAGTTCACCTTCTCCTTCTCCTTCTTCTACTTCTTCTGATTCACCCTCCAGACTTCACCTTCTCCTTCTCCTTCTTCTGCTTCTTCTGCTTCACCCCCCTGACTTCACCTTCTCCTTCTCCTTCTTCTGCTTCTTCTGATTCACCCTCCAGACTTCACCTTCTCCTTCTCCTTCTTCTACTTCTTCTGATTCACCCTCCTGACTCCAGCTTCTCCTTCTCCTTCTCCTGCTTCTTCTGCTTCACCCTCCAGACTTCACCTTCTCCTTCTCCTTCTTCTGCTTCTTCTGATTCACCCTCCTGACTTCACCTTCTCCTTCTCCTTCTTCTGCTTCTGCTGATTCACCCTCCAGACTTCACCTTCTCCTTCTCCTTCTTCTGCTTCTTCTGATTCACCCTCCAGACTTCACCTTCTCCTTCTCCTTCTTCTGCTTCTTCTGATTCACCCTCCAGACCTCACCATCTCCTTCTCCTTCTTCTACTTCTTCTGATACACCCTCCAGACTTCATCTTCTCCTTCTCCTTCTTCTGCTTCTTCTGATTCACCCTCCAGACTTCACCTTCTCCTTCTCCTTCTTCTGCTTCTTCTGATTCACCCTCCAGACTTCACCTTCTCCTTCTCCTTCTTCTACTTCTTCTGATTCACCCTCCAGACTTCACCTTCTCCTTCTCCTTCTTCTACTTCTTCTGATTCACCCTCCAGTCTTCACCTTCTCCTTCTCCTTCTTCTGCTTCTTCTGCTTCACCCTCCAGACTTCACCTTCTCCTTCTCTTTCTTCTACTTCTTCTGATTCACCCTCCAGACTTCACCTTCTCCTTCTCCTTCTTCTACTTCTTCTGATTCACCCTCCAGACTTCACCTTCTCCTTCTCCTTCTTCTGCTTCTTTTGATTCACCCTCCAGACTTCACCTTCTCCTTCTCCTTCTTCTGCTTCTTCTGATTCACCCTCCAGACTTCACCTTCTCCTTCTGCTTCTTCTGCTTCTTCTGATTCACCCTCCAGACCTCACCTTCTCCTTCTCCTTCTTCTACTTCTTCTGATTCACCCTCCAGACTTCATCTTCTCCTTCTCCTTCTTCTGCTTCTTCTGATTCACCCTCCAGACTTCTCCTTCTCCTTCTCCTTCTTCTGCTTCTTCTGCTTCACCCTCCAGACTTCGCCTCCTCGTTCTCCTTCTTCTACTTCTTCTAATTCACCCTCCAGACTTCACCTTCTCCTTCTCCTTCTTCGACTTCTTCTGATTCACCCTCCAGTCCTCACCTTCTCCTTCTCCTTCTTCTGCTTCTTCTGATTCACCCTCCAGACTTCACCTTCTCCTTCTCCTTCTTCTGCTTCTTCTGATTCACCCCCCTGACTTCATCTTCTCCTTCTCCTTCTTCTGCTTCTTCTGATTCACCCTCCAGACTTCACCTTCTCCTTCTCTTTCTTCTACTTCTTCTGATTCACCCTCCAGACTTCAGCTTCTCCTTCTCCTTCTTCTGCTTCTTCTGATTCACCCTCCAGACTTCACCTTCTCCTTCTCCTTCTTCTACTTCTTCTGATTCACCCTCCAGACTTCACCTTCTCCTTCTCCTTCTTCTGCTTCTTCTGCTTCACCCTCCAGACTTCACCTTCTCCTTCTCCTTCGTCTACTTCTTCTGATTCACCCTCCAGACTTCACCTTCTCCTTCTCCTTCTTCTACTTCTTCTGATTCACCCTCCAGACTTCACCTTCTCCTTCTCCTTCTTCTACTTCTTCTGATTCACCCTCCAGACTTCACCTTCTCCTTCTCCTTCTTCTACTTCTTCTAATTCACCCTCCTGACTCCAGCTTTTCCTTCTCCTTCTTTTGCTTCTTCTGCTTCACCCTCCAGACTTCACCTTCTCCTTCTCCTTCTTCTGCTTCTTCTGCTTCACCCTCCAGACTTCACCTTCTCCTTCTCCTTCTTCTGCTTCTTCTGCTTCACTCTCCTGACTTCACCTTCTCTTTCTCCTTCTTCTACTTCTTCTGATTCACCCTCCAGACTTCACCTTCTCCTTCTCCTTCTTCTGCTTCTTCTGCTTCACCCTCCAGACTTCACCTTCTCCTTCTCCTTCTTCTGCTTCTTCTGCTTCGCCCTCCAGACTTCACCTTCTCCTTCTCCTTCTTCTGCTTCTTCTGCTTCACCCTCCAGACTTCACCTTCTCCTTCTCCTTCTTCTGCTTCTTCTGCTTCACCCTCCTGACTTCACCTTCTCCTTCTCCTTCTTCTACTTCTTCTGATTCACCCTCCAGACTTCACCTTCTCCTTCTCCTTCTTCTGCTTCTTCTGCTTCACCCCCCTGACTTCACCTTCTCCTTCTCCTTCTTCTGCTTCTTCTGATTCACCCTCCTAACTTCACCTTCTCCTTCTCCTTCTTCTGCTTCTTCTGATTCACCCCCCTGACTTCATCTTCTCCTTCTCCTTCTTCTGCTTCTTCTGATTCACCCTCCAGACTTCACCTTCTCCTTCTCTTTCTTCTACTTCTTCTGATTCACCCTCCAGACTTCAGCTTCTCCTTCTCCTTCTTCTGCTTCTTCTGATTCACCCTCCAGACTTCACCTTCTCCTTCTCCTTCTTCTACTTCTTCTGATTCACCCTCCAGACTTCACCTTCTCCTTCTCCTTCTTCTGCTTCTTCTGCTTCACCCTCCAGACTTCACCTTCTCCTTCTCCTTCGTCTACATCTTCTGATTCACCCTCCAGACTTCACCTTCTCCTTCTCCTTCTTCTACTTCTTCTGATTCACCCTCCAGACTTCACCTTCTCCTTCTCCTTCTTCTACTTCTTCTGATTCACCCTCCAGACTTCACCTTCTCCTTCTCCTTCTTCTACTTCTTCTAATTCACCCTCCTGACTCCAGCTTTTCCTTCTCCTTCTTTTGCTTCTTCTGCTTCACCCTCCAGACTTCACCTTCTCCTTCTCCTTCTTCTGCTTCTTCTGCTTCACCCTCCAGACTTCACCTTCTCCTTCTCCTTCTTCTGCTTCTTCTGCTTCACTCTCCTGACTTCACCTTCTCCTTCTCCTTCTTCTACTTCTTCTGATTCACCCTCCAGACTTCACCTTCTCCTTCTCCTTCTTCTGCTTCTTCTGCTTCACCCTCCAGACTTCACCTTCTCCTTCTCCTTCTTCTGCTTCTTCTGCTTCGCCCTCCAGACTTCACCTTCTCCTTCTCCTTCTTCTGCTTCTTCTGCTTCACCCTCCAGACTTCACCTTCTCCTTCTCCTTCTTCTGCTTCTTCTGCTTCACCCTCCTGACTTCACCTTCTCCTTCTCCTTCTTCTACTTCTTCTGATTCACCCTCCAGACTTCACCTTCTCCTTCTCCTTCTTCTGCTTCTTCTGCTTCACCCCCCTGACTTCACCTTCTCCTTCTCCTTCTTCTGCTTCTTCTGATTCACCCTCCTAACTTCACCTTCTCCTTCTCCTTCTTCTGCTTCTTCTGATTCACCCTCCTGACTTCACCTTCTCCTTCTCCTTCTTCTGCTTCTTCTGATTCACCCTCCAGACTTCACCTTCTCCTTCTCCTTCTTCTGCTTCTTCTGATTCACCCTCCAGACTTCACCTTCTCCTTCTCCTTCTTCTGCTTCTTCTGATTCACCCTCCAGACCTCACCATCTCCTTCTCCTTCTTCTACTTCTTCTGATTCACCCTCCAGACTTCATCTTCTCCTTCTCCTTCTTCTGCTTCTTCTGATTCACCCTCCAGACTTCACCTTCTCCTTCTCCTTCTTCTGCTTCTTTTGATTCACCCTCCTAACTTCACCTTCTCTTTCTCCTTCTTCTGCTTCTTCTGATTCACCCTCCTGACTTCACCTTCTCCTTCTCCTTCTTCTGCTTCTCCTGATTCACCCTCCAGACTTCACCTTCTCCTTCTCCTTCTTCTGCTTCTTCTGATTCACCCTCCATGCTTCACCTTCTCCTTCTCCTTCTTCTACTTCTTCTGATTCACCCTCCAGACTTCACCTTCTCCTTCTCCTTCTTCGACTTCTTCTGATTCACCCTCCAGACTTCACCTTCTCCTTCTCCTTCTTCTACTTCTTCTGATTCACCCTCCAGACTTCACCTTCTCCTTCTCCTTCTTCTGCTTCTTCTGCTTCACCCTCCAGACTTCACCTTCTCCTTCTCCTTCGTCTACTTCTTCTGATTCACCCTCCAGACTACACCTTCTCCTTCTCCTTCTTCGACTTCTTCTGATTCACCCTCCAGACTTCACCTTCTCCTTCTCCTTCTTCTGCTTCTTCTGATTCACCCTCCAGACTTCACCTTCTCCTTCTCCTTCTTCTGCTTCTTCTGATTCACCCTCCTAACTTCACCTTCTCATTCTCCTTCTTCTGCTTCTTCTGATTCACCCTCCTGACTTCACCTTCTCCTTCTCCTTCCTCTGCTTCTCCTGATTCACCCTCCAGACTTCACCTTCTCATTCTCCTTCTTCTGCTTCTTCTGATTCACCCTCCATACTTCACCTTCTCCTTCTCCTTCTTCTACTTCTTCTGATTCACCCTCCAGACTTCACCTTCTCCTTCTTCTACTTCTTCTGCTTCTCCCTCCAGACTTCACCTTCTCCTTCTCCTTCTTCTGCTTCTTCTGATTCACCCTCCAGACTTCACCTTCTCCTTCTCCTTCTTCTACTTCTTCTGATTCACCCTCCAGACTTCACCTTTTCCATCTCCTTCTTCTACTTCTTCTGATTCACCCTCCAGACTTCACCTTCTCCTTCTCCTTCTTCTACTTCTTCTGATTCACCCTACTGACTTCACGTTCTCCTTCTCCTTCTTCTACTTCTTCTGATTCACCCTCCAGACTTCACCTTCTCCTATTCCTTCTTCTACTTCTTCTGATTCACCCTCCAGTCTTCACCTTCTCCTTCTCGTTCTTCTGCTTCTTCTGCTTCACCCTCCAGACTTCACCTTCTCCTTCTCTTTCTTCTGCTTCTTCTGATTCACCCACCAGACTTCACCTTCTCCTTCTCCTTCTTCTGATTCTTCTGATTCACCCTCCAGACTTCACCTTCTCCTTCTCCTTCTTCTACTACTTCTGATTCACCCTCCTGACTTCACCTTCTCCTTCTCCTTCTTCTACTTCTTCTGCTTCACCCTCCAGACTTCACCTTCTCCTTCTGCTTCTTCTACTTCTTCTGATTCACCCTCCAGACTTCACCTTCTCCTTCTCCTTGTTCTGCTTCTTCTGATTCACCCTCCAGACTTCACCTTCTCCTTCTCCTTATTCTGCTTCTTCTGATTCACCCTCCAGACTTCACCTTCTCCTTCTCCTTCTTCTGCTTCTTCTGATTCACCCTCCAGACTTCACCTCCTCCTTCTCCTCCTTCTGCTTCTTCTGCTTCACCCTCCATACTTCACCTTCTCCTTCTCCTTCTTTTCTTCTTCTGATTCACCCTCCAGACTTCATCTTCTCCTTCTCCTTCTTCTGCTTCTTCTGATTCATCCTCCAGACTTCACCTTCTCCTTCTCCTTCTTCTGCTTCTTCTGATTCACCCTCCAGACTTCACCTTCTCCTTCTCCTTCTTCTACTTCTTCTGATTCACCCTCCAGACTTCACCTTCTCCTTCTCCTTCTTCTACTTCTTCTGATCCACCCTCCAGACTTCACCTTCTCCTTCTCCTTCTTCTGCTTCTTCTGATTCACCCTCCAGACTTCACCTTCTCCTTCTCCTTCTTCTGCTTCTTCTGATTCACCCTCCAGACTTCACCTTCTCCTTCTCCTTCTTCTGCTTCTTCTGATTCACCCTTCAGACTTCACCTTCTCCTTCTCCTTCTTCTGCTTCTTCTGATTCACCCTCCAGACCTCACCTTCTCCTTCTCCTTCTTCTACTTCTTCTGATTCACCCTCCAGACTACATCTTCTCCTTCTCCTTCTTCTGCTTCTTCTGATTCACCCTCCAGACTTCACCTTCTCCTTCTGCTTCTTCTGCTTCTTCTGCTTCACCCTCCAGACTTCGCCTTCTCCTTCTCCTTCTTCTACTTCTTCTGATTCACCCTCCAGACTTCACCTTCTCCTTCTCCTTCTTCTACTTCTTCTGATTCACCCTCCAGTCTTCACCTTCTCCTTCTCCTTCTTCTGCTTCTTCTGATTCACCCTCCAGACTTCACCTTCTCCTTCTCCTTCTTCTGCTTCTTCTGATTCACCCTCCTGACTTCAGCTTCTCCTTCTCCTTCTTCTGCTTCTTCTGATTCACCCTCCAGACTTCACCTTCTCCTTCTCTTTCTTCTACTTCTTCTGATTCACCCTCCAGACTTCACCTTCTCCTTCTACTTCTTCTGCTTCTTCTGATTCACCCTCCAGACTTCACCTTCTCCTTCTCCTTCTTCTGCTTCTTCTGATTCACCCTCCAGACTTCACCTTCTCCTTCTCCTTCTTCTGCTTCTTCTGATTCACCCTCCAGATTTCACCTTCTCCTTCTCCTTCTTCTGCTTCTTCTGATTCACCCTCCAGACTTCACCTTCTCCTTCTCCTACTTCTACTTTTTTGATTCACCCTCCAGACTTCACCTTCTCCTTCTCCTTCTTCTGCATCTTCTGCTTCACCCTCCAGACTTCACCTTCTCCTTCTCCTTCGTCTCCTTCTTCTGATTCACCCTCCAGACTACACCTTCTCCTTCTCCTTCTTCTACTTCTTCTGATTCACCCTCCAGACTTCACCATCTCCTTCTCCTTCTTCTGCTTCTTTTGATTCACCCTCCAGACTTCACCTTCTCCTTCTCCTTCTTCTACTTCTTCTGATTCACCCTCCTGACTTCACCTTCTCCTTCTCCTTCTTCTGCTTCTTCTGATTCACCCTCCAGACTTCATCTTCTCCTTCTCCTTCTTCTACTTCTTCTGATTCACCCTCCAGACTTCACCTTCTCCTTCTACCTCTTCTGCATCTTCTGATTCACCCTCCAGACTTCACCTTCTCCTTCTCCTTCTTCTGCTTCTTCTGATTCACCATCCAGACTTCACCTTCTCCTTCTCCTTCTTCTGCTTCTTCTGATTCACCCTCCAGACTTCACCTTCTCCTTCTCCTTCTTCTGCTTCTTCTGATTCACCCTCCAGACTTCACCTTCTCCTTCTCCTTCTTCTACTTCTTCTGATTCACCCTCCAGACTTCACCTTCTCCTTCTCCTTCTTCTGCTTCTTCTGCTTCACCCTCCAGACTTCACCTTCTCCTTCTCCTTCGTCTACTTCTTCTGATTCACCCTCCAGACTACACCTTCTCCTTCTCCTTCTTCTACTTCTTCTGATTCACCCTCCAGACTTCACCTTCTCCTTCTCCTTCTTCTGCATTTTCTGATTCACCCTCCAGACTTCACCTTCTCCTTCTCCTTCTTCTACTTCTTCTGATTCACCCTCCAGACTTCACCTTCTCCGTCTCCTTCTTCTACTTCTTCTGATTCACCCTCCAGACTTCACCTTCTCCTTCTCCTTCTTTTACTTCTTCTACTTCTCCCTCCAGACTTCACCTTCTCCTTCTCCTTCTTCTGCTTCTTCTGATTCACCCTCCAGACTTCACCTTCTCCTTCTCCTTCTTCTACTTCTTCTGATTCACCCTCCAGACTTCACCTTCTCCTTCTTCTACTTCTTCTGATTCACCCTCCAGACTTCACCTTCTCCTTCTCCTTCTTCTACTTCTTCTGATTCACCCTCCTGACTCCAGCTTCTCCTTCTCCTTCTCCTGCTTCTTCTGCTTCACCCTCCAGACTTCACCTTCTCCTTCTCCTTCTTCTGCTTCTTCTGATTCACCCTCCTGACTTCACCTTCTCCTTCTCCTTCTTCTGCTTCTTCTGATTCACCCTCCAGACTTCACCTTCTCCTTCTCCTTCTTCTGCTTCTTCTGATTCACCCTCCAGACTTCACCTTCTCCTTCTCCTTCTTCTGCTTCTTCTGATTCACCCTCCAGACCTCACCATCTCCTTCTCCTTCTTCTACTTCTTCTGATTCACCCTCCAGACTTCATCTTCTCCTTCTCCTTCTTCTGCTTCTTCTGATTCACCCTCCAGACTTCACCTTCTCCTTCTCCTTCTTCTGCTTCTTCTGATTCACCCTCCAGACTTCACCTTCTCCTTCTCCTTCTTCTACTTCTTCTGATTCACCCTCCAGACTTCACCTTCTCCTTCTCCTTCTTCTACTTCTTCTGATTCACCCTCCAGTCTTCACCTTCTCCTTCTCTTTCTTCTACTTCTTCTGATTCACCCTCCAGACTTCACCTTCTCCTTCTCCTTCTTCTACTTCTTCTGATTCACCCTCCAGACTTCACCTTCTCCTTCTCCTTCTTCTGCTTCTTTTGATTCACCCTCCAGACTTCACCTTCTCCTTCTCCTTCTTCTGCTTCTTCTGATTCACACTCCAGACTTCACCTTCTCCTTCTGCTTCTTCTGCTTCTTCTGATTCACCCTCCAGACCTCACCTTCTCCTTCTCCTTCTTCTACTTCTTCTGATTCACCCTCCAGACTTCATCTTCTCCTTCTCCTTCTTCTGCTTCTTCTGATTCACCCTCCAGACTTCACCTTCTCCTTCTCCTTCTTCTGCTTCTTCTGCTTCACCCTCCAGACTTCGCCTCATCGTTCTCCTTCTTCTACTTCTTCTGATTCACCCTCCAGACTTCACCTTCTCCTTCTCCTTCTTCTACTTCTTCTGATTCACCCTCCAGTCTTCACCTTCTCCTTCTCCTTCTTCTGCTTCTTCTGATTCACCCTCCAGACTTCACCTTCTCCTTCTCCTTCTTCTGCTTCTTCTGATTCACCCCCCTGACTTCACCTTCTCCTTTTCCTTCTTCTGCTTCTTCTGATTCACCCTCCAGACTTCACCTTCTCCTTCTCTTTCTTCTACTTCTTCTGATTCACCCTCCAGACTTCACCTTCTCCTTCTCCTTCTTCTGCTTCTTCTGATTCACCCTCCAGACTTCACCTTCTCCTTCTCCTTCTTCTACTTCTTCTGATTCACCCTCCAGACTTCACCTTCTCCTTCTCCTTCTTCTACTTCTTCTGCTTCACCCTCCAGACTTCACCTTCTCCTTCTCCTTCGTCTACTTCATCTGATTCACCCTCCAGACTACACCTTCTCCTTCTCCTTCTTCGACTTCTTCTGATTCACCCTCCAGACTTCACCTTCTCCTTCTCCTTCTTCTGCTTCTTCTGATTCACCCTGCAGACTTCACCTTCTCCTTCTCCTTCTTCTACTTCTTCTGATTCACCCTCCAGACTTCACCTTCTCCTTCTCCTTCATCTACTTCTTCTGATTCACCCTCCAGACTTCACCTTCTCCTTCTCCTTCTTCTACTTCTTCTGCTTCTCCCTCCAGACTTCACCTTCTCCTTCTCCTTCTTCTGCTTCTTCTGATTCACCCTCCAGACTTCACCTTCTCCTTCTCCTTCTTCTACTTCTTCTGATTCACCCTCCAGACTTCACCTTCTCCTTCTCCTTCTTCTACTTCTTCTGATTCACCCTCCAGACTTCACCTTCTCCTTCTCCTTCTTCTACTTCTTCTAATTCACCCTCCTGACTCCAGCTTTTCCTTCTCCTTCTTTTGCTTCTTCTGCTTCACCCTCCAGACTTCACCTTCTCCTTCTCCTTCTTCTGCTTCTTCTGCTTCACCCTCCAGACTTCACCTTCTCCTTCTCCTTCTTCTGCTTCTTCTGCTTCACTCTCCTGACTTCACCTTCTCCTTCTCCTTCTTCTACTTCTTCTGATTCACCCTCCAGACTTCACCTTCTCCTTCTCCTTCTTCTGCTTCTTCTGCTTCACCCTCCAGACTTCACCTTCTCCTTCTCCTTCTTCTGCTTCTTCTGCTTCGCCCTCCAGACTTCACCTTCGCCTTCTCCTTCTTCTGCTTCTTCTGCTTCACCCTCCAGACTTCACCTTCTCCTTCTCCTTCTTCTGCTTCTTCTGCTTCACCCTCCTGACTTCACCTTCTCCTTCTCCTTCTTCTACTTCTTCTGATTCACCCTCCAGACTTCACCTTCTCCTTCTCCTTCTTCTGCTTCTTCTGCTTCACCCCCCTGACTTCACCTTCTCCTTCTCCTTCTTCTGCTTCTTCTGATTCACCCTCCTAACTTCACCTTCTCCTTCTCCTTCTTCTGCTTCTTCTGATTCACCCTCCTGACTTCACCTTCTCCTTCTCCTTCTTCTGCTTCTTCTGATTCACCCTCCAGACTTCACCTTCTCCTTCTCCTTCTTCTGCTTCTTCTGATTCACCCTCCAGACTTCACCTTCTCCTTCTCCTTCTTCTGCTTCTTCTGATTCACCCTCCAGACCTCACCATCTCCTTCTCCTTCTTCTACTTCTTCTGATTCACCCTCCAGACTTCATCTTCTCCTTCTCCTTCTTCTGCTTCTTCTGATTCACCCTCCAGACTTCACCTTCTCCTTCTCCTTCTTCTGCTTCTTCTGATTCACCCTCCTAACTTCACCTTCTCTTTCTCCTTCTTCTGCTTCTTCTGATTCACCCTCCTGACTTCACCTTCTCCTTCTCCTTCTTCTGCTTCTCCTGATTCACCCTCCAGACTTCACCTTCTCCTTCTCCTTCTTCTGCTTCTTCTGATTCACCCTCCATACTTCACCTTCTCCTTCTCCTTCTTCTACTTCTTCTGATTCACCCTCCAGACTTCACCTTCTCCTTCTCCTTCTTCGACTTCTTCTGATTCACCCTCCAGACTTCACCTTCTCCTTCTCCTTCTTGTACTTCTTCTGATTCACCCTCCAGACTTCACCTTCTCCTTCTCCTTCTTCTGCTTCTTCTGCTTCACCCTCCAGACTTCACCTTCTCCTTCTCCTTCGTCTACTTCTTCTGATTCACCCTCCAGACCACACCTTCTCCTTCTCCTTCTTCGACTTCTTCTGATTCACCCTCCAGACTTCACCTTCTCCTTCTCCTTCTTCTGCTTCTTCTGATTCACCCTCCAGACTTCACCTTCTCCTTCTCCTTCTTCTGCTTCTTCTGATTCACCCTCCTAACTTCACCTTCTCATTCTCCTTCTTCTGCTTCTTCTGATTCACCCTCCTGACTTCACCTTCTCCTTCTCCTTCTTCTGCTTCTCCTGATTCACCCTCCAGACTTCACCTTCTCATTCTCCTTCTTCTGCTTCTTCTGATTCACCCTCCAGACTTCACCTTCCCCTTCTTCTACTTCTTCTGCTTCTCCCTCCAGACTTCACCTTCTCCTTCTCCTTCTTCTGCTTCTTCTGATTCACCCTCCAGACTTCACCTTCTCCTTCTCCTTCTTCTACTTCTTCTGATTCACCCTCCAGACTTCACCTTTTCCATCTCCTTCTTCTACTTCTTCTGATTCACCCTCCAGACTTCACCTTCTCCTTCTCCTTCTTCTACTTCTTCTGATTCACCCTACTGACTTCACGTTCTCCTTCTCCTTCTTCTACTTCTTCTGATTCACCCTCCAGACTTCACCTTCTCCTATTCCTTCTTCTACTTCTTCTGATTCACCCTCCAGTCTTCACCTTCTCCTTCTCGTTCTTCTGCTTCTTCTGCTTCACCCTCCAGACTTCACCTTCTCCTTCTCTTTCTTCTGCTTCTTCTGATACACCCTCCAGACTTCACCTTCTCCTTCTCCTTCTTCTGATTCTTCTGATTCACCCTCCAGACTTCACCTTCTCCTTCTCCTTCTTCTACTTCTTCTTATTCACCCTCCTGACTTCACCTTCTCCTTCTCCTTCTTCTACTTCTTCTGCTTCACCCTCCAGACTTCACCTTCTCCTTCTGCTTCTTCTACTTCTTCTGATTCACCCTCCAGACTTCACATTCTCCTTCTCCTTGTTCTGCTTCTTCTGATTCACCCTCCAGACTTCACCTTCTCCTTCTCCTTATTCTGCTTCTTCTGATTCACCCTCCAGACTTCACCTTCTCCTTCTCCTTCTTCTGCTTCTTCTGAATCACCCTCCAGGCTTCACCTCCTCCTTCTCCTCCTTCTGCTTCTTCTGCTTCACCCTCCATACATCACCTTCTCCTTCTCCTTCTTTTCTTCTTCTGATTCACCCTCCAGACTTCATCTTCTCCTTCTCCTTCTTCTGCTTCTTCTGATTCACCCTCCAGACTTCATCTTCTCCTTCTCCTTCTTCTGCTTCTTCTGATTCACCCTCCAGACTTCACCTTCCCCTTCTTCTACTTCTTCTGCTTCTCCCTCCAGACTTCACCTTCTCCTTCTCCTTCTTCTACTTCTTCTGATTCACCCTCCAGACTTCACCTTCCCCTTCTTCTACTTCTTCTGCTTCTCCCTCCAGACTTCACCTTCTCCTTCTCCTTCTTCTGCTTCTTCTGATTCACCCTCCAGACTTCACCTTCTCCTTCTCCTTCTTCTGCTTCTTCTGATTCACCCTTCAGACTTCACCTTCTCCTTCTCCTTCTTCTGCTTCTTCTGATTCACCCTCCAGACCTCACCTTCTCCTTCTCCTTCTTCTACTTCTTCTCATTCACCCTCCAGACTACATCTTCTCCTTCTCCTTCTTCTGCTTCTTCTGATTCACCCTCCAGACTTCACCTTCTCCTTCTCCTTCTTCTGCTTCTTCTGCTTCACCCTCCAGACTTCGCCTTCTCCTTCTCCTTCTTCTACTTCTTCTGATTCACCCTCCAGACTTCACCTTCTCCTTCTCCTTCTTCTACTTCTTCTGATTCACCCTCCAGACCTCACCTTCTCCTTCTCCTTCTTCTACTTCTTCTGATTCACCCTCCAGACTACATCTTCTCCTTCTCCTTCTTCTGCTTCTTCTGATTCACCCTCCAGACTTCACCTTCTCCTTCTCCTTCTTCTGATTCTTCTGATTCACCCTCCAGACTTCACCTTCTCCTTCTCCTTCTTCTACTTCTTCTTATTCACCCTCCTGACTTCACCTTCTCCTTCTCCTTCTTCTACTTCTTCTGCTTCACCCTCCAGACTTCACCTTCTCCTTCTGCTTCTTCTACTTCTTCTGATTCACCCTCCAGACTTCACATTCTCCTTCTCCTTGTTCTGCTTCTTCTGATTCACCCTCCAGACTTCACCTTCTCCTTCTCCTTATTCTGCTTCTTCTGATTCACCCTCCAGACTTCACCTTCTCCTTCTCCTTCTTCTGCTTCTTCTGAATCACCCTCCAGGCTTCACCTCCTCCTTCTCCTCCTTCTGCTTCTTCTGCTTCACCCTCCATACATCACCTTCTCCTTCTCCTTCTTTTCTTCTTCTGATTCACCCTCCAGACTTCATCTTCTCCTTCTCCTTCTTCTGCTTCTTCTGATTCACCCTCCAGACTTCACCTTCTCCTTCTCCTTCTTCTGCTTCTTCTGATTCACCCTCCAGACTTCACCTTCTCCTTCTCCTTCTTCTACTTCTTCTGATTCACCCTCCAGACTTCACCTTCTCCTTCTCCTTCTTCTACTTCTTCTGATTCACCCTCCAGACTTCACCTTCTCCTTCTCCTTCATCTGCTTCTTCTGATTCAACCTCCAGACTTCACCTTCTCCTTCTCCTTCTTCTGCTTCTTCTGATTCACCCTCCAGACTTCACCTTCTCCTTCTCCTTCTTCTGCTTCTTCTGATTCACCCTTCAGACTTCACCTTCTCCTTCTCCTTCTTCTGCTTCTTCTGATTCACCCTCCAGACCTCACCTTCTCCTTCTCCTTCTTCTACTTCTTCTGATTCACCCTCCAGACTACATCTTCTCCTTCTCCTTCTTCTGCTTCTTCTGATTCACCCTCCAGACTTCACCTTCTCCTTCTCCTTCTTCTGCTTCTTCTGCTTCACCCTCCAGACTTCGCCTTCTCCTTCTCCTTCTTCTACTTCTTCTGATTCACCCTCCAGACTTCACCTTCTCCTTCTCCTTCTTCTACTTCTTCTGATTCACCCTCCAGTCTTCACCTTCTCCTTCTCCTTCTTCTGCTTCTTCTGATTCACCCTCCAGACTTCACCTTCTCCTTCTCCTTCTTCTGCTTCTTCTGATTCACCCTCCTGACTTCACCTTCTCCTTCTCCTTCTTCTGCTTCTTCTGATTCACCCTCCAGACTTCACCTTCTCCTTCTCTTTCTTCTACTTCTTCTGATTCACCCTCCAGACTTCACCTTCTCCTTCTACTTCTTCTGCTTCTTCTGATTCACCCTCCAGACTTCACCTTCTCCTTCTCCTTCTTCTGCTTCTTCTGATTCACCCTCCAGACTTCACCTTCTCCTTCTCCTTCTTCTGCTTCTTCTGATTCACCCTCCAGATTTCACCTTCTCCTTCTCCTTCTTCTGCTTCTTCTGATTCACCCTCCAGACTTCACCTTCTCCTTCTCCTACTTCTACTTTTTTGATTCACCCTCCAGACTTCACCTTCTCCTTCTCCTTCTTCTGCATCTTCTGCTTCACCCTCCAGACTTCACCTTCTCCTTCTCCTTCGTCTCCTTCTTCTGATTCACCCTCCAGACTACACCTTCTCCTTCTCCTTCTTCTACTTCTTCTGATTCACCCTCCAGACTTCACCTTCTCCTTCTCCTTCTTCTGCTTCTTTTGATTCACCCTCCAGACTTCACCTTCTCCTTCTCCTTCTTCTACTTCTTCTGATTCACCCTCCTGACTTCACCTTCTCCTTCTCCTTCTTCTGCTTCTTCTGATTCACCCTCCAGACTTCATCTTCTCCTTCTCCTTCTTCTACTTCTTCTGATTCACCCTCCAGACTTCACCTTCTCCTTCTACCTCTTCTGCATCTTCTGATTCACCCTCCAGACTTCACCTTCTCCTTCTCCTTCTTCTGCTTCTTCTGATTCACCATCCAGACTTCACCTTCTCCTTCTCCTTCTTCTGCTTCTTCTGATTCACCCTCCAGACTTCACCTTCTCCTTCTCCTTCTTCTGCTTCTTCTGATTCACCCTCCAGACTTCACCTTCTCCTTCTCCTTCTTCTACTTCTTCTGATTCACCCTCCAGACTTCACCTTCTCCTTCTCCTTCTTCTGCTTCTTCTGCTTCACCCTCCAGACTTCACCTTCTCCTTCTCCTTCGTCTACTTCTTCTGATTCACCCTCCAGACTACACCTTCTCCTTCTCCTTCTTCTACTTCTTCTGATTCACCCTCCAGACTTCACCTTCTCCTTCTCCTTCTTCTGCATTTTCTGATTCACCCTCCAGACTTCACCTTCTCCTTCTCCTTCTTCTACTTCTTCTGATTCACCCTCCAGACTTCACCTTCTCCTTCTCCTTCTTCTACTTCTTCTGATTCACCCTCCAGACTTCACCTTCTCCTTCTCCTTCTTTTACTTCTTCTACTTCTCCCTCCAGACTTCACCTTCTCCTTCTCCTTCTTCTGCTTCTTCTGATTCACCCTCCAGACTTCACCTTCTCCTTCTCCTTCTTCTACTTCTTCTGATTCACCCTCCAGACTTCACCTTCTCCTTCTCCTACTTCTTCTGATTCACCCTCCAGACTTCACCTTCTCCTTCTCCTTCTTCTACTTCTTCTGATTCACCCTCCTGACTCCAGCTTCTCCTTCTCCTTCTCCTGCTTCTTCTGCTTCACCCTCCAGACTTCACCTTCTCCTTCTCCTTCTTCTGCTTCTTCTGATTCACCCTCCTGACTTCACCTTCACCTTCTCCTTCTTCTGCTTCTTCTGATTCACCCTCCAGACTTCACCTTCTCCTTCTCCTTCTTCTGCTTCTTCTGATTCACCCTAAAGACTTCACCTTCTCCTTCTCCTTCTTCTGCTTCTTCTGATTCACCCTCCAGACCTCACCATCTCCTTCTCCTTCTTCTACTTCTTCTGATTCACCCTCCAGACTTCATCTTCTCCTTCTCCTTCTTCTGCTTCTTCTGATTCACCCTCCAGACTTCACCTTCTCCTTCTCCTTCTTCTGCTTCTTCTGATTCACCCTCCAGACTTCACCTTCTCCTTCTCCTTCTTCTACTTCTTCTGATTCACCCTCCAGACTTCACCTTCTCCTTCTCCTTCTTCTACTTCTTCTGATTCACCCTCCAGTCTTCACCTTCTCCTTCTCTTTCTTCTACTTCTTCTGATTCACCCTCCAGACTTCACCTTCTCCTTCTCCTTCTTCTACTTCTTCTGATTCACCCTCCAGACTTCACCTTCTCCTTCTCCTTCTTCTGCTTCTTTTGATTCACCCTCCAGACTTCACCTTCTCCTTCTCCTTCTTCTGCTTCTTCTGATTCACCCTCCAGACTTCACCTTCTCCTTCTGCTTCTTCTGCTTCTTCTGATTCACCCTCCAGACCTCACCTTCTCCTTCTCCTTCTTCTACTTCTTCTGATTCACCCTCCAGACTTCATCTTCTCCTTCTCCTTCTTCTGCTTCTTCTGATTCACCCTCCAGACTTCACCTTCTCCTTCTCCTTCTTCTGCTTCTTCTGCTTCACCCTCCGGACTTCGCCTCCTCGTTCTCCTTCTTCTACTTCTTCTGATTCACCCTCCAGACTTCACCTTCTCCTTCTCCTTCTTCTACTTCTTCTGATTCACCCTCCAGTCTTCACCTTCTCCTTCTCCTTCTTCTGCTTCTTCTGATTCACCCTCCAGACTTCACCTTCTCCTTCTCCTTCTTCTGCTTCTTCTGATTCACCCCCCTGACTTCACCTTCTCCTTCTCCTTCTTTTGCTTCTTCTGATTCACCCTCCAGACTTCACCTTCTCCTTCTCTTTCTTCTACTTCTTCTGATTCACCCTCCAGACTTCACCTTCTCCTTCTCCTTCTTCTGCTTCTTCTGATTCACCCTCCAGACTTCACCTTCTCCTTCTCCTTCTTCTACTTCTTCTGATTCACCCTCCAGACTTCACCTTCTCCTTCTCCTTCTTCTGCTTCTTCTGCTTCACCCTCCAGACTTCACCTTCTCCTTCTCCTTCGTCTACTTCATCTGATTCACCCTCCAGACTACACCTTCTCCTTCTCCTTCTTCGACTTCTTCTGATTCACCCTCCAGACTTCACCTTCTCCTTCTCCTTCTTCTGCTTCTTCTGATTCACCCTGCAGACTTCACCTTCTCCTTCTCCTTCTTCTACTTCTTCTGATTCACCCTCCAGACGTCACCTTCTCCTTCTCCTTCTTCTACTTCTTCTGATTCACCCTCCAGACTTCACCTTCTCCTTCTCCTTCTTCTACTTCTTCTGCTTCTCCCTCCAGACTTCACCTTCTCCTTCTCCTTCTTCTGCTTCTTCTGATTCACCCTCCAGACTTCACCTTCTCCTTCTCCTTCTTCTACTTCTTCTGATTCACCCTCCAGACTTCACCTTCTCCTTCTCCTTCTTCTACTTCTTCTGATTCACCCTCCAGACTTCACCTTCTCCTTCTCCTTCTTCTACTTCTTCTGATTCACCCTCCTGACTCCAGCTTCTCCTTCTCCTTCTTTTGCTTCTTCTGCTTCACCCTCCAGACTTCACCTTCTCCTTCTCCTTCTTCTGCTTCTTCTGCTTCATCCTCCAGACTTCACCTTCTCCTTCTCCTTCTTCTGCTTCTTCTGCTTCACCCTCCTGACTTCACCTTCTCCTTCTCCTTCTTCTACTTCTTCTGATTCACCCTCCAGACTTCACCTTCTCCTTCTCCTTCTTCTGCTTCTTCTGCTTCACCCTCCAGACTTCACCTTCTCCTTCTCCTTCTTCTGCTTCTTCTGCTACGCCCTCCAGACTTCACCTTCTCCTTCTCCTTCTTCTGCTTCTTCTGCTTCACCCTCCAGACTTCACCTTCTCCTTCTCCTTCTTCTGCTTCTTCTGCTTCACCCTCCTGACTTCACCTTCTCCTTCTCCTTCTTCTACTTCTTCTGATTCACCCTCCAGACTTCACCTTCTCCTTCTCCTTCTTCTGCTTCTTCTGCTTCACCCTCCTGACTTCACCTTCTCCTTCTCCTTCTTCTACTTCTTCTGCTTCACCCCCCTGACTTCACCTTCTCCTTCTCCTTCTTCTGCTTCTTCTGATTCACCCTCCTAACTTCACCTTCTCCTTCTCCTTCTTCTGCTTCTTCTGATTCACCCTCCTGACTTCACCTTCTCCTTCTCCTTCTTCTGCTTCTTCTGCTTCACCCTCCAGACTTCACCTTCTCCTTCTCCTTCTTCTGCTTCTTCTGCTTCATCCTCCAGACTTCACCTTCTCCTTCTCCTTCTTCTGCTTCTTCTGCTTCACCCTCCTGACTTCACCTTCTCCTTCTCCTTCTTCTACTTATTCTGATTCACCCTCCAGACTTCACCTTCTCCTTCTCCTTCTTCTGCTTCTTCTGCTTCACCCTCCAGACTTCACCTTCTCCTTCTCCTTCTTCTGCTTCTTCTGCTACGCCCTCCAGACTTCACCTTCTCCTTCTCCTTCTTCTGCTTCTTCTGCTTCACCCTCCAGACTTCACCTTCTCCTTCTCCTTCTTCTGCTTCTTCTGCTTCACCCTCCTGACTTCACCTTCTCCTTCTCCTTCTTCTACTTCTTCTGATTCACCCTCCAGACTTCACCTTCTCCTTCTCCTTCTTCTGCTTCTTCTGCTTCACCCTCCTGACTTCACCTTCTCCTTCTCCTTCTTCTACTTCTTCTGCTTCACCCCCCTGACTTCACCTTCTCCTTCTCCTTCTTCTGCTTCTTCTGATTCACCCTCCTAACTTCACCTTCTCCTTCTCCTTCTTCTGCTTCTTCTGATTCACCCTCCTGACTTCACCTTCTCCTTCTCCTTCTTCTGCTTCTTCTGATTCACCCTCCAGACTTCACCTTCTCCTTCTCCTTCTTCTGCTTCTTCTGATTCACCCTCCAGACTTCACCTTCTCCTTCTCCTTCTTCTGCTTCTTCTGATTCACCCTCCAGACCTCACCATCTCCTTCTCCTTCTTCTACTTCTTCTGATTCACCCTCCAGACTTCATCTTCTCCTTCTCCTTCTTCTGCTTCTTCTGATTCACCCTCCAGACTTCACCTTCTCCTTCTCCTTCTTCTGCTTCTTCTGATTCACCCTCCTAACTTCACCTTCTCTTTCTCCATCTTCTGCTTCTTCTGATTCACCCTGCAGACTTCACCTTCTCCTTCTCCTTCTTCTACTTCTTCTGATTCACCCTCCAGACTTCACCTTCTCCTTCTCCTTCTTCTACTTCTTCTGATTCACCCTCCTGACTCCAGCTTCTCCTTCTCCTTCTGCTGCTTCTTCTGCTTCACCCTCCAGACTTCACCTTCTCCTTCTCCTTCTTCTGCTTCTTCTGATTCACCCTCCTGACTTCACCTTCTCCTTCTCCTTCTTCTGCTTCTTCTGATTCACCCTCCAGACTTCACCTTCTCCTTCTCCTTCTTCTGCTTCTTCTGATTCACCCTCCAGACTTCACCTTCTCCTTCTCCTTCTTCTGCTTCTTCTGATTCACCCTCCAGACCTCCCCATCTCCTTCTCCTTCTTCTACTTCTTCTGATTCACCCTCCAGACTTCATCTTCTCCTTCTCCTTCTTCTGCTTCTTCTGATTCACCCTCCAGACTTCACCTTCTCCTTCTCCTTCTTCTGCTTCTTCTGATTCACCCTCCAGACTTCACCTTCTCCTTCTCCTTCTTCTACTTCTTCTGATTCACCCTCCAGACTACACCTTCTCCTTCTCCTTCTTCTACTTCTTCTGATTCACCCTCCAGTCTTCACCTTCTCCTTCTCCTTCTTCTGCTTCTTCTGCTTCACCCTCCAGACTTCACCTTCTCCTTCTCTTTCTTCTACTTCTTCTGATTCACCCTCCAGACTTCACCTTCTCCTTCTCCTTCTTCTACTTCTTCTGATTCACCCTCCAGACTTCACCTTCTCCTTCTCCTTCTTCTGCTTCTTTTGATTCACCCTCCAGACTTCACCTTCTCCTTCTCCTTCTTCTGCTTCTTCTGATTCACCCTCCAGACTTCACCTTCTCCTTCTGCTTCTTCTGCTTCTTCTGATTCACCCTCCAGACCTCACCTTCTACTTCTCCTTCTTCTGCTTCTTCTGATTCACCCTCCAGACTTCATCTTCTCCTTCTCCTTCTTCTGCTTCTTCTGATTCACCCTCCAGACTTCACCTTCTCCTTCTCCTTCTTCTGCTTCTTCTGCTTCACCCTCCAGATTTCGCCTCCTCGTTCTCCTTCTTCTACTTCTTCTGATTCACCCTCCAGACTTCACCTTCTCCTTCTCCTTCTTCGACTTCTTCTGATTCACCCTCCAGTCCTCACCTTCTCCTTCTCCTTCTTCTGCTTCTTCTGATTCACCCTCCAGACTTCACCTTCTCCTTCTCCTTCTTCTGCTTCATCTGATTCACCCTCCTGACTTCACCTTCTCCTTCTCCTTCTTCTGCTTCTTCTGATTCACCCTCCAGACTTCACCTTCTCCTTCTCTTTCTTCTACTTCTTCTGATTCACCCTCCAGACTTCAGCTTCTCCTTCTCCTTCTTCTGCTTCTTCTGATTCACCCTCCAGACTTCACCTTCTCCTTCTCCTTAGTCTACTTCTTCTGATTCACCCTCCAGACTACACCTTCTCCTTCTCCTTCTTCGACTTCTTCTGATTCATCCTCCAGACTTCACCTTCTCCTTCTCCTTCTTCTGCTTCTTCTGATTCACCCTGCAGACTTCACCTTCTCCTTCTCCTTCTTCTACTTCTTCTGATTCACCCTCCAGACTTCACCTTCTCCTTCTCCTTTTTCTACTTCTTCTGATGCACCCTCCAGACTTCACCTTCTCCTTCTCCTTCTTCTACTTCTTCTGCTTCTCCCTCCAGACTTCACCTTCTCCTTCTCCTTCTTCTGCTTCTTCTGATTCACCCTCCAGACTTCACCTTCTCCTTCTCCTTCTTCTACTTCTTCTGATTCACCCTCCAGACTTCACCTTCTCCTTCTCCTTCTTCTACTTCTTCTGATTCACCCTCCAGACTTCACCTTCTCCTTCTCCTTCTTCTACTTCTTCTAATTCACCCTCCTGACTCCAGCTTTTCCTTCTCCTTCTTTTGCTTCTTCTGCTTCACCCTCCAGACTTCACCTTCTCCTTCTCCTTCTTCTGCTTCTTCTGTTTCACCCTCCAGACTTCACCTTCTCCTTCTCCTTCTTCTGCTTCTTCTGCTTCACCCTCCTGACTTCACCTTCTCCTTCTCCTTCTTCTACTTCTTCTGATTCACCCTCCAGACTTCACCTTCTCCTTCTCCTTCTTCTGCTTCTTCTGCTTCACCCTCCAGACTTCACCTTCTCCTTCTCCTTCTTCTGCTTCTTCTGCTTCGCCCTCCAGACTTCACCTTCTCCTTCTCCTTCTTCTGCTTCTTCTGCTTCACCCTCCAGACTTCACCTTCTCCTTCTCCTTCTTCTGCTTCTTCTGCTTCACCCTCCTGACTTCACCTTCTCCTTCTCCTTCTTCTACTTCTTCTGATTCACCCTCCAGACTTCACCTTCTCCTTCTCCTTCTTCTGCTTCTTCTGCTTCACCCCCCTGACTTCACCTTCTCCTTCTCCTTCTTCTGCTTCTTCTGATTCACCCTCCTAACTTCACCTTCTCCTTCTCCTTCTTCTGCTTCTTCTGATTCACCCTCCTGACTTCACCTTCTCCTTCTCCTTCTTCTGCTTCTTCTGATTCACCCTCCAGACTTCACCTTCTCCTTCTCCTTCTTCTGCTTCTTCTGATTCACCCTCCAGACTTCACCTTCTCCTTCTCCTTCTTCTGCTTCTTCTGATTCACCCTCCAGTCCTCACCATTTCCTTCTCCTTCTTCTACTTCTTCTGATTCACCCTCCAGACTTCATCTTCTCCTTCTCCTTCTTCTGCTTCTTCTGATTCACCCTCCAGACTTCACCTTCTCCTTCTCCTTCTTCTGCTTCTTCTGATTCACCCTCCTAACTTCACCTTATCTTTCTCCTTCTTCTGCTTCTTCTGATTCACCCTCCTGACTTCACCTTCTCCTTCTCCTTCTTCTGCTTCTCCTGATTCACCCTCCAGACTTCACCTTCTCCTTCTCCTTCTTCTGCTTCTTCTGATTCACCCTCCATACTTCACCTTCTCCTTCTCCTTCTTCTACTTCTTCTGATTCACCCTCCAGACTTCACCTTCTCCTTCTCCTTCTTCGACTTCTTCTGATTCACCCTCCAGACTTCACCTTCTCCTTCTCCTTCTTCTACTTCTTCTGATTCACCCTCCAGACTTCACCTTCTCCTTCTCCTTCTTCTGCTTCTTCTGCTTCACCCTCCAGACTTCACCTTCTCCTTCTCCTTCGTCTACTTCTTCTGATTCACCCTCCAGACTACACCTTCTCCTTCTCCTTCTTCGACTTCTTCTGATTCACCCTCCAGACTTCACCTTCTCCTTCTCCTTCTTCTGCTTCTTCTGATTCACCCTCCAGACTTCACCTTCTCCTTCTCCTTCTTCTGCTTCTTCTGATTCACCCTCCTAACTTCACCTTCTCATTCTCCTTCTTCTGCTTCTTCTGATTCACCCTCCTGACTTCACCTTCTCCTTCTCCTTCTTCTGCTTCTCCTGATTCACCCTCCAGACCTCACCTTCTCATTCTCCTTCTTCTGCTTCTTCTGATTCACCCTCCATACTTCACCTTCTCCTTCTCCTTTTTCTACTTCTTCTGATTCACCCTCCAGACTTCACCTTCTCCTTCTTCTACTTCTTCTGCTTCTCCCTCCAGACTTCACCTTCTCCTTCTCCTTCTTCTGCTTCTTCTGATTCACCCTCCAGACTTCACCTTATCCTTCTCCTTCTTCTACTTCTTCTGATTCACCCTCCAGACTTCACCTTTTCCTTCTCCTTCTTCTACTTCTTCTGATTCACCCTCCAGACTTCACCTTCTCCTTCTCCTTCTTCTACTTCTTCTGATTCACCCTCCTGACTTCACGTTCTCCTTCTCCTTCTTCTACTTCTTCTGATTCACCCTCCAGACTTCACCTTCTCCTATTCCTTCTTCTACTTCTTCTGATTCACCCTCCAGTCTTCACCTTCTCCTTCTCGTTCTTCTGCTTCTTCTGCTTCACCCTCCAGACTTCACCTTCTCCTTCTCTTTCTTCTGCTTCTTCTGATTCACCCTCCAGACTTCACCTTCTCCTTCTCCTTCTTCTGATTCTTCTGATTCACCTTCAGACTTCACCTTCTCCTTCTCCTTCTTCTACTTCTTCTGATTCACCCTCCTGACTTCACCTTCTCCTTCTCCTTCTTCTACTTCTTCTGCTTCACCCTCCAGACTTCACCTTCTCCTTCTGCTTCTTCTACTTCTTCTGATTCACCCTCAAGACTTCACCTTCTCCTTCTCCTTGTTCTGCTTCTTCTGATTCACCCTCCAGACTTCACCTTCTCCTTCTCCTTATTCTGCTTCTTCTGATTCACCCTCCAGACTTCACCTTCTCCTTCTCCTTCTTCTGCTTCTTCTGATTCACCCTCCAGACTTCACCTCCTCCTTCTCCTCCTTCTGCTTCTTCTGATTCACCCTCCATACTTCACCTTCTCCTTCTCCTTCTTCTACTTCTTCTGATTCACCCTCCAGACTTCATCTTCTCCTTCTCCTTCTTCTGCTTCTTCTGATTCACCCTCCAGACTTCACCTTCTCCTTCTCCTTATTCTGCTTCTTCTGATTCACCCTCCGGACTTCACCTTCTCCTTCTCCTTCTTCTACTTCTTCTGATTCACCCTCCAGACTTCACCTTCTCCTTCTCCTTCTTCTACTTCTTCTGATTCACCCTCCAGACTTCACCTTCTCCTTCTCCTTCTTCTGCTTCTTCTGATTCACCCTCCAGACTTCACCTTCTCCTTCTCCTTCTTCTGCTTCTTCTGATTCACCCTCCAGACTTCACCTTCTCCTTCTCCTTCTTCTGCTTCTTCTGATTCACCCTTCAGACTTCACCTTCTCCTTCTCCTTCTTCTGCTTCTTCTGATTCACCCTCCAGACCACACCTTCTCCTTCTCCTTCTTCTACTTCTTCTGATTCACCCTCCAGACTACACCTTCTCATTCTCCTTCTTCTGCTTCTTCTGATTCACCCTCCAGACTTCACCTTCTCCTTCTCCTTCTTCTGCTTCTTCTGCTTCACCCTCCAGACTTCGCCTTCTCCTTCTCCTTCTTCTACTTCTTCTGATTCACCCTCCAGACTTCACCTTCTCCTTCTCCTTCTTCTACTTCTTCTGATTCACCCTCCAGTCTTCACCTTCTCCTTCTCCTTCTTCTGCTTCTTCTGATTCACCCTCCAGACTTCACCTTCTCCTTCTCCTTCTTCTGCTTCTTCTGATTCACCCTCCTGACTTCACCTTCTCCTTCTCCTTCTTCTGCTTCTTCTGATTCACCCTCCAGACTTCACCTTCTCCTTCTCTTTCTTCTACTTCTTCTGATTCACCCTCCAGACTTCACCTTCTCCTTCTACTTCTTCTGCTTCTTCTGATTCACCCTCCAGACTTCACCTTCTCCTTCTCCTTCTTCTGTTTCTTCTGATTCACCCTCCAGACTTCACCTTCTCCTTCTCCTTCTTCTGCTTCTTCTGATACACCCTCCAGACTTCACCTTCTCCTTCTCCTTCTTCTGCTTCTTCTGATTCACCCTCCAGACTTCACCTTCTCCTTCTCCTACTTCTACTTTTTTGATTCACCCTCCAGACTTCACCTTCTCCTTCTCCTTCTTCTGCATCTTCTGCTTCACCCTCCAGACTTCACCTTCTCCTTCTCCTTCGTCTCCTTCTTCTGATTCACCCTCCAGACTACACCTTCTCCTTCTCCTTCTTCTACTTCTTCTGATTCACCCTCCAGACTTCACCTTCTCCTTCTCCTTCTTCTGCTTCTTTTGATTCACCCTCCAGACTTCACCTTCTCCTTCTCCTTCTTCTACTTCTTCTGATTCACCCTCCTGACTTCACCTTCTCCTTGTCCTTCTTCTGCTTCTTCTGATTCACCCTCCAGACTTCATCTTCTCCTTCTCCTTCTTCTACTTCTTCTGATTCACCCTCCAGACTTCACCTTCCTCCTTCTACCCCTTCTGCATCTTCTGATTCACCCTCCAGACTTCACCTTCTCCTTCTCCTTCTTCTGCTTCTTCTGATTCACCATCCAGACTTCACCTTCTCCTTCTCCTTCTTCTGCTTCTTCTGATTCACCCTCCAGACTTCACCTTCTCCTTCTCCTTCTTCTGCTTCTTCTGATTCACCCTCCAGACTTCACCTTCTCCTTCTCCTTCGTCTACTTCTTCTGATTCACCCTCCAGACTACACCTTCTCCTTCTCCTTCTTCTACTTCTTCTGATTCACCCTCCAGACTTCACCTTCTCCTTCTCCTTCTTCTGCATCTTCTGATTCACCCTCCAGACTTCACCTTCTCCTTCTCCTTCTTCTACGTCTTCTGATTCACCCTCCAGACTTCACCTTCTCCTTCTCCTTCTTCTACTTCTTCTGATTCACCCTCCAGACTTCACCTTCTCCTTCTCCTTCTTCTGCTTCTTCTGATTCACCCTCCTAACTTCACCTTCTCTTTCTCCTTCTTCTGCTTCTTCTGATTCACCCTCCTGACTTCACCTTCTCCTTCTCCTTCTTCTGCTTCTCCTGATTCACCCTCCAGACTTCACCTACTCCTTCTCCTTCTTCTGCTTCTTCTGATTCACCCTCCATACTTCACCTTCTCCTTCTCCTTCTTCTACTTCTTCTGATTCACCCTCCAGACTTCACCTTCTCCTTCTCCTTCTTCGACTTCTTCTGATTCACCCTCCAGACTTCACCTTCTCCTTCTCCTTCTTCTACTTCTTCTGATTCACCCTCCAGACTTCACCTTCTCCTTCTCCTTCTTCTGCTTCTTCTGCTTCACCCTCCAGACTTCACCTTCTCCTTCTCCTTCGTCTACGTCTTCTGATTCACCCTCCAGACTACACCTTCTCCTTCTCCTTCTTCGACTTCTTCTGATTCACCCTCCAGACTTCACCTTCTCCTTCTCCTTCTTCTGCTTCTTCTGATTCACCCTCCAGACTTCACCTTCTCCTTCTCCTTCTTCTGCTTCTTCTGATTCACCCTCCTAACTTCACCTTCTCATTCTCCTTCTTCTGCTTCTTCTGATTCACCCTCCTGACTTCACCTTCTCCTTCTCCTTCTTCTGCTTCTCCTGATTCACCCTCCAGACCTCACCTTCTCATTCTCCTTCTTCTGCTTCTTCTGATTCACCCTCCATACTTCACCTTCTCCTTCTCCTTCTTCTACTTCTTCTGATTCACCCTCCAGACTTCACCTTCTCCTTCTTCTACTTCTTCTGCTTCTCCCTCCAGACTTCACCTTCTCCTTCTCCTTCTTCTGCTTCTTCTGATTCACCCTCCAGACTTCACCTTCTCCTTCTCCTTCTTCTACTTCTTCTGATTCACCCTCCAGACTTCACCTTTTCCTTCTCCTTCTTCTACTTCTTCTGATTCACCCTCCAGACTTCACCTTCTCCTTCTCCTTCTTCTACTTCTTCTGATTCACCCTCCTGACTTCACGTTCTCCTTCTCCTTCTTCTACTTCTTCTGATTCACCCTCCAGACTTCACCTTCTCCTATTCCTTCTTCTACTTCTTCTGATTCACCCTCCAGTCTTCACCTTCTCCTTCTCGTTCTTCTGCTTCTTCTGCTTCACCCTCCAGACTTCACCTTCTCCTTCTCTTTCTTCTGCTTCTTCTGATTCACCCTCCAGACTTCACCTTCTCCTTCTCCTTCTTCTGATTCTTCTGATTCACCCTCCAGACTTCACCTTCTCCTTCTCCTTCTTCTACTTCTTCTGATTCACCCTCCTGACTTCACCTTCTGCTTCTCCTTCTTCTACTTCTTCTGCTTCACCCTCCAGACTTCACCTTCTCCTTCTGCTTCTTCTACTTCTTCTGATTCACCCTCCAGACTTCACCTTCTCCTTCTCCTTGTTCTGCGTCTTCTGATTCACCCTCCAGACTTCACCTTCTACTTCTCCTTATTCTGCTTCTTCTGATTCACCCTCCAGACTTCACCTTCTCCTTCTCCTTCTTCTGCTTCTTCTGATTCACCCTCCAGACTTCACCTCCTCCTTCTCCTCCTTCTGCTTCTTCTGATTCACCCTCCATACTTCACCTTCTCCTTCTCCTTCTTCTGCTTCTTCTGATTCACCCTCCAGACTTCACCTCCTCCTTCTCCTCCTTCTGCTTCTTCTGATTCACCCTCCATACTTCACCTTCTCCTTCTCCTTCTTCTGCTTCTTCTGATTCACCCTCCAGACTTCACCTTCTCCTTCTCCTTATTCTGCTTCTTCTGATTCACCCTCCAGACTTCACCTTCTCCTTCTCCTTCTTCTACTTCTTCTGATTCACCCTCCAGACATCACCTTCTCCTTCTCCTTCTTCTACTTCTTCTGATTCACCCTCCAGACTTCACCTTCTCCTTCTCCTTCTTCTGCTTCTTCTGATTCACCCTCCAGACTTCACCTTCTCCTTCTCCTTCTTCTGCTTCTTCTGATTCACCCTCCAGACTTCACCTTCTCCTTCTCCTTCTTCTGCTTCTTCTGATTCACCCTTCAGACTTCACCTTCTCCTTCTCCTTCTTCTGCTTCTTCTGATTCACCCTCCAGACCTCACCTTCTCCTTCTCCTTCTTCTACTTCTTCTGATTCACCCTCCAGACTACATCTTCTCCTTCTCCTTCTTCTGCTTCTTCTGATTCACCCTCCAGACTTCACCTTCTCCTTCTCCTTCTTCTGCTTCTTCTGCCTCACCCTCCGGACTTCGCCTTCTCCTTCTCCTTCTTCTACTTCTTCTGATTCACCCTCCAGACTTCACCTTCTCCTTCTCCTTCTTCTACTTCTTCTGATTCACCCTCCAGCCTTCACCTTCTCCTTCTCCTTCTTCTGCTTCTTCTGATTCACCCTCCAGACTTCACCTTCTCCTTCTCTTTCTTCTACTTCTTCTGATTCACCCTCCAGACTTCACCTTCTCCTTCTACTTCTTCTGCTTCTTCTGATTCACCCTCCAGACTTCACCTTCTCCTTCTCCTTCTTCTGCTTCTTCTGATTCACCCTCCAGACTTCACCTTCTCCTTCTCCTTCTTCTACTTCTTCTGATTCACCCTCCTGACTTCACCTTCTCCTTCTCCTTCTTCTACTTCTTCTGCTTCACCCTCCAGACTTCACCTTCTCCTTCTGCTTCTTCTACTTCTTCTGATTCACCCTCCAGACTTCACCTTCTCCTTCTCCTTGTTCTGCTTCTTCTAATTCACCCTCCAGACTTCACCTTCTCCTTCTCCTTATTCTGCTTCTTCTGATTCACCCTCCAGACTTCACCTTCTCCTTCTCCTTCTTCTGCTTCTTCTGATTCACCCTCCAGACTTCACCTCCTCCTTCTCCTCCTTCTGCTTCTTCTGATTCACCCTCCATACTTCACCTTCTCCTTCTCCTTCTTCTGCTTCTTCTGATTCACCCTCCAGACTTCACCTCCTCCTTCTCCTCCTTCTGCTTCTTCTGATTCACCCTCCATACTTCACCTTCTCCTTCTCCTTCTTCTGCTTCTTCTGATTCACCCTCCAGACTTCACCTTCTCCTTCTCCTTATTCTGCTTCTTCTGATTCACCCTCCAGACTTCACCTTCTCCTTCTCCTTCTTCTACTTCTTCTGATTCACCCTCCAGACTTCACCTTCTCCTTCTCCTTCTTCTACTTCTTCTGATTCACACTCCAGACTTCACCTTCTCCTTCTCCTTCTTCTGCTTCTTCTGATTCACCCTCCAGACTTCACCTTCTCCTTCTATTTCTTCTGCTTCTTCTGATTCACCCTCCAGACTTCACCTTCTCCTTCTCCTTCTTCTGCTTCTTCTGATTCACCCTTCAGACTTCACCTTCTCCTTCTCCTTCTTCTGCTTCTTCTGATTCACCCTCCAGACCTCACCTTCTCCTTCTCCTTCTTCTACTTCTTCTGATTCACCCTCCAGACTACATCTTCTCCTTCTCCTTCTTCTGCTTCTTCTGATTCACCCTCCAGACTTCACCTTCTCCTTCTCCTTCTTCTGCTTCTTCTGCTTCACCCTCCAGACTTCGCCTTCTCCTTCTCCTTCTTCTACTTCTTCTGATTCACCCTCCAGACTTCACCTTCTCCTTCTCCTTCTTCTACTTCTTCTGATTCACCCTCCAGTCTTCACCTTCTCCTTCTCCTTCTTCTGCTTCTTCTGATTCACCCTCCAGACTTCACCTTCTCCTTCTCCTTCTTCTGCTTCTTCTGATTCACCCTCCTGACTTCACCTTCTCCTTCTCCTTCTTCTGCTTCTTCTGATTCACCCTCCAGACTTCACCTTCTCCTTCTCTTTCTTCTACTTCTTCTGATTCACCCTCCAGACTTCACCTTCTCCTTCTACTTCTTCTGCTTCTTCTGATTCACCCTCCAGACTTCACCTTCTCCTTCTCCTTCTTCTGCTTCTTCTGATTCACCCTCCAGACTTCACCTTCTCCTTCTCCTTCTTCTGCTTCTTCTGATTCACCCTCCAGACTTCACCTTCTCCTTCTCCTTCTTCTGCTTCTTCTGATTCACCCTCCAGACTTCACCTTCTCCTTCTCCTACTTCTACTTTTTTGATTCACCCTCCAGACTTCACCTTCTCCTTCTCCTTCTTCTGCATCTTCTGCTTCACCCTCCAGACTTCACCTTCTCCTTCTCCTTCGTCTCCTTCTTCTGATTCACCCTCCAGACTACACCTTCTCCTTCTCCTTCTTCTACTTCTTCTGATTCACCCTCCAGACTTCACCTTCTCCTTCTCCTTCTTCTGCTTCTTTTGATTCACCCTCCAGACTTCACCTTCTCCTTCTCCTTCTTCTACTTCTTCTGATTCACCCTCCTGACTTCACCTTCTCCTTCTCCTTCTTCTGCTTCTTCTGATTCACCCTCCAGACTTCATCTTCTCCTTCTCCTTCTTCTACTTCTTCTGATTCACCCTCCAGACTTCACCTTCTCCTTCTACCTCTTCTGCATCTTCTGATTCACCCTCCAGACTTCACCTTCTCCTTCTCCTTCTTCTGCTTCTTCTGATTCACCATCCAGACTTCACCTTCTCCTTCTCCTTCTTCTGCTTCTTCTGATTCACCCTCCAGACTTCACCTTCTCCTTCTCCTTCTTCTGCTTCTTCTGATTCACCCTCCAGACTTCACCTTCTCCTTCTCCTTCTTCTACTTCTTCTGATTCACCCTCCAGACTTCACCTTCTCCTTCTCCTTCTTCTGCTTCTTCTGCTTCACCCTCCAGACTTCACCTTCTCCTTCTCCTTCGTCTACTTCTTCTGATTCACCCTCCAGACTACCCCTTCTCCTTCTCCTTCTTCTGCTTCTTCTGATTCACCCTCCAGACTTCACCTTCTCCTTCTCCTTCTTCGACTTCTTCTGATTCACCCTCCAGACTTCACCTTCTCCTTCTCCTTCTTCTGCTTCTCCTGATTCACCCTCCAGACCTCACCTTCTCATTCTCCTTCTTCTGCTTCTTCTGATTCACCCTCCATACTTCACCTTCTCCTTCTCCTTCTTCTACTTCTTCTGATTCACCCTCCAGACTTCACCTTCTCCTTCTTCTACTTCTTCTGCTTCTCCCTCCAGACTTCACCTTCTCCTTCTCCTTCTTCTGCTTCTTCTGATTCACCCTCCAGACTTCACCTTCTCCTTCTCCTTCTTCTACTTCTTCTGATTCACCCTCCAGACTTCACCTTTTCCTTCTCCTTCTTCTACTTCTTCTGATTCACCCTCCAGACTTCACCTTCTCCTTCTCCTTCTTCTACTTCTTCTGATTCACCCTCCTGACTTCACGTTCTCCTTCTCCTTCTTCTACTTCTTCTGATTCACCCTCCAGACTTCACCTTCTCCTATTCCTTCTTCTACTTCTTCTGATTCACCCTCCAGTCTTCACCTTCTCCTTCTCGTTCTTCTGCTTCTTCTGCTTCACCCTCCAGGCTTCACCTTCTCCTTCTCTTTCTTCTGCTTCTTCTGATTCACCCTCCAGACTTCACCTTCTCCTTCTCCTTCTTCTGATTCTTCTGATTCACCCTCCAGACTTCACCTTCTCCTTCTCCTTCTTCTACTTCTTCTGATTCACCCTCCTGACTTCACCTTCTCCTTCTCCTTCTTCTACTTCTTCTGCTTCACCCTCCAGACTTCATCTTCTCCTTCTGCTTCTTCTACTTCTTCTGATTCACCCTCCAGACTTCACCTTCTCCTTCTCCTTGTTCTGCTTCTTCTGATTCACCCTCCAGACTTCACCTTCTCCTTCTCCTTATTCTGCTTCTTCTGATTCACCCTCCAGACTTCACCTTCTCCTTCTCCTTCTTCTGCTTCTTCTGATTCACCCTCCAGACTTCACCTCCTCCTTCTCCTCCTTCTGCTTCTTCTGATTCACCCTCCATACTTCACCTTCTCCTTCTCCTTCTTCTGCTTCTTCTGATTCACCCTCCAGACTTCACCTTCTCCTTCTCCTTATTCTGCTTCTTCTGATTCACCCTCCAGACTTCACCTTCTCCTTCTCCTTCTTCTACTTCTTCTGATTCACCCTCCAGACATCACCTTCTCCTTCTCCTTCTTCTACTTCTTCTGATTCACCCTCCAGACTTCACCTTCTCCTTCTCCTTATTCTGCTTCTTCTGATTCACCCTCCAGACTTCACCTTCTCCTTCTCCTTCTTCTGCTTCTTCTGATTCACCCTCCAGACTTCACCTTCTCCTTCTCCTTCTTCTGCTTCTTCTGATTCACCCTTCAGACTTCACCTTCTCCTTCTCCTTCTTCTGCTTCTTCTGATTCACCCTCCAGACCTCACCTTCTCCTTCTCCTTCTTCTACTTCTTCTGATTCACCCTCCAGACTACATCTTCTCCTTCTCCTTCTTCTGCTTCTTCTGATTCACCCTCCAGACTTCACCTTATCCTTCTCCTTCTTCTGCTTCTTCTGCTTCACCCTCCAGACTTCGCCTTCTCCTTCTCCTTCTTCTACTTCTTCTGATTCACCCTCCAGACTTCACCTTCTCCTTCTCCTTCTTCTACTTCTTCTGATTCACCCTCCAGTCTTCACCTTCTCCTTCTCCTTCTTCTGCTTCTTCTGATTCACCCTCCAGACTTCACCTTCTCCTTCTCCTTCTTCTGCTTCTTCTGATTCACCCTCCTGACTTCACCTTCTCCTTCTCCTTCTTCTGCTTCTTCTGATTCACCCTCCAGACTTCACCTTCTCCTTCTCTTTCTTCTACTTCTTCTGATTCACCCTCCAGACTTCACCTTCTCCTTCTACTTCTTCTGCTTCTTCTGATTCACCCTCCAGACTTCACCTTCTCCTTCTCCTTCTTCTGCTTCTTCTGATTCACCCTCCAGACTTCACCTTCTCCTTCTCCTTCTTCTACTTCTTCTGATTCACCCTCCTGACTTCACCTTCTCCTTCTCCTTCTTCTACTTCTTCTGCTTCACCCTCCAGACTTCACCTTCTCCTTCTGCTTCTTCTACTTCTTCTGATTCACCCTCCAGACTTCACCTTCTCCTTCTCCTTGTTCTGCTTCTTCTGATTCACCCTCCAGACTTCACCTTCTCCTTCTCCTTATTCTGCTTCTTCTGATTCACCCTCCAGACTTCACCTTCTCCTTCTCCTTCTTCTGCTTCTTCTGATTCACCCTCCAGACTTCACCTCCTCCTTCTCCTCCTTCTGCTTCTTCTGATTCACCCTCCATACTTCACCTTCTCCTTCTCCTTCTTCTGCTTCTTCTGATTCACCCTCCAGACTTCACCTCCTCCTTCTCCTCCTTCTGCTTCTTCTGATTCACCCTCCATACTTCACCTTCTCCTTCTCCTTCTTCTGCTTCTTCTGATTCACCCTCCAGACTTCACCTTCTCCTTCTCCTTATTCTGCTTCTTCTGATTCACCCTCCAGACTTCACCTTCTCCTTCTCCTTCTTCTACTTCTTCTGATTCACCCTCCAGACTTCACCTTCTCCTTCTCCTTCTTCTACTTCTTCTGATTCACCCTCCAGACTTCACCTTCTCCTTCTCCTTCTTCTGCTTCTTCTGATTCACCCTCCAGACTTCACCTTCTCCTTCTCCTTCTTCTGCTTCTTCTGATTCACCCTCCAGACTTCACCTTCTCCTTCTCCTTCTTCTGCTTCTTCTGATTCACCCTTCAGACTTCACCTTCTCCTTCTCCTTCTTCTGCTTCTTCTGATTCACCCTCCAGACCTCACCTTCTCCTTCTCCTTCTTCTACTTCTTCTGATTCACCCTCCAGACTACATCTTCTCCTTCTCCTTCTTCTGCTTCTTCTGACTCACCCTCCAGACTTCACCTTCTCCTTCTCCTTCTTCTGCTTCTTCTGCTTCACCCTCCAGACTTCGCCTTCTCCTTCTCCTTCTTCTACTTCTTCTGATTCACCCTCCAGACTTCACCTTCTCCTTCTCCTTCTTCTACTTCTTCTGATTCACCCTCCAGTCTTCACCTTCTCCTTCTCCTTCTTCTGCTTCTTCTGATTCACCCTCCAGACTTCACCTTCTCCTTCTCCTTCTTCTGCTTCTTCTGATTCACCCTCCAGACTTCACCTTCTCCTTCTCCTTCTTCTACTTCTTCTGATTCACCCTCCTGACTTCACCTTCTCCTTCTCCTTCTTCTACTTCTTCTGCTTCACCCTCCAGACTTCACCTTCTCCTTCTGCTTCTTCTACTTCTTCTGATTCACCCTCCAGACTTCACCTTCTCCTTCTCCTTGTTCTGCTTCTTCTGATTCACCCTCCAGACTTCACCTTCTCCTTCTCCTTATTCTGCTTCTTCTGATTCACCCTCCAGACTTCACCTTCTCCTTCTCCTTCTTCTGCTTCTTCTGATTCACCCTCCAGACTTCACCTCCTCCTTCTCCTCCTTCTGCTTCTTCTGATTCACCCTCCATACTTCACCTTCTCCTTCTCCTTCTTCTGCTTCTTCTGATTCACCCTCCAGACTTCACCTCCTCCTTCTCCTCCTTCTGCTTCTTCTGATTCACCCTCCATACTTCACCTTCTCCTTCTCCTTCTTCTGCTTCTTCTGATTCACCCTCCAGACTTCACCTTCTCCTTCTCCTTATTCTGCTTCTTCTGATTCACCCTCCAGACTTCACCTTCTCCTTCTCCTTCTTCTACTTCTTCTGATTCACCCTCCAGACTTCACCTTCTCCTTCTCCTTCTTCTACTTCTTCTGATTCACCCTCCAGACTTCACCTTCTCCTTCTCCTTCTTCTGCTTCTTCTGATTCACCCTCCAGACTTCACCTTCTCCTTCTCCTTCTTCTGCTTCTTCTGATTCACCCTCCAGACTTCACCTTCTCCTTCTCCTTCTTCTGCTTCTTCTGATTCACCCTTCAGACTTCACCTTCTCCTTCTCCTTCTTCTGCTTCTTCTGATTCACCCTCCAGACCTCACCTTCTCCTTCTCCTTCTTCTACTTCTTCTGATTCACCCTCCAGACTACATCTTCTCCTTCTCCTTCTTCTGCTTCTTCTGACTCACCCTCCAGACTTCACCTTCTCCTTCTCCTTCTTCTGCTTCTTCTGCTTCACCCTCCAGACTTCGCCTTCTCCTTCTCCTTCTTCTACTTCTTCTGATTCACCCTCCAGACTTCACCTTCTCCTTCTCCTTCTTCTACTTCTTCTGATTCACCCTCCAGTCTTCACCTTCTCCTTCTCCTTCTTCTGCTTCTTCTGATTCACCCTCCAGACTTCACCTTCTCCTTCTCCTTCTTCTGCTTCTTCTGATTCACCCTCCTGACTTCACCTTCTCCTTCTCCTTCTTCTGCTTCTTCTGATTCAACCTCCAGACTTCACCTTCTCCTTCTCTTTCTTCTACTTCTTCTGATTCACCCTCCAGACTTCACCTTCTCCTTCTCCTTCTTCTGCTTCTTCTGATTCACCCTCCTGACTTCACCTTCTCCTTCTCCTTCTTCTGCTTCTTCTGATTCACCCTCCAGACTTCACCTTCTCCTTCTCCTTATTCTGCTTCTTCTGATTCACCCTCCAGACTTCACCTTCTCCTTCTCCTTCTTCTACTTCTTCTGATTCACCCTCCAGACTTCACCTTCTCCTTCTCCTTCTTCTACTTCTTCTGATTCACCCTCCAGACTTCACCTTCTCCTTCTCCTTCTTCTGCTTCTTCTGATTCACCCTCCAGACTTCACCTTCTCCTTCTCCTTCTTCTGCTTCTTCTGATTCACCCTCCAGACTTCACCTTCTCCTTCTCCTTCTTCTGCTTCTTCTGATTCACCCTTCAGACTTCACCTTCTCCTTCTCCTTCTTCTGCTTCTTCTGATTCACCCTCCAGACCTCACCTTCTCCTTCTCCTTCTTCTACTTCTTCTGATTCACCCTCCAGACTACATCTTCTCCTTCTCCTTCTTCTGCTTCTTCTGACTCACCCTCCAGACTTCACCTTCTCCTTCTCCTTCTTCTGCTTCTTCTGCTTCACCCTCCAGACTTCGCCTTCTCCTTCTCCTTCTTCTACTTCTTCTGATTCACCCTCCAGACTTCACCTTCTCCTTCTCCTTCTTCTACTTCTTCTGATTCACCCTCCAGTCTTCACCTTCTCCTTCTCCTTCTTCTGCTTCTTCTGATTCACCCTCCAGACTTCACCTTCTCCTTCTCCTTCTTCTGCTTCTTCTGATTCACCCTCCTGACTTCACCTTCTCCTTCTCCTTCTTCTGCTTCTTCTGATTCACCCTCCAGACTTCACCTTCTCCTTCTCTTTCTTCTACTTCTTCTGATTCACCCTCCAGACTTCACCTTCTCCTTCTACTTCTTCTGCTTCTTCTGATTCACCCTCCAGACTTCACCTTCTCCTTCTCCTTCTTCTGCTTCTTCTGATTCACCCTCCAGACTTCACCTTCTCCTTCTCCTTCTTCTGCTTCTTCTGATTCACCCTCCAGACTTCACCTTCTCCTTCTCCTTCTTCTGCTTCTTCTGATTCACCCTCCAGACTTCACGTTCTCCTTCTCCTACTTCTACTTTTTTGATTCACCCTCCAGACTTCACCTTCTCCTTCTCCTTCTTCTGCATCTTCTGCTTCACCCTCCAGACTTCACCTTCTCCTTCTCCTTCGTCTCCTTCTTCTGATTCACCCTCCAGACTACAGCTTCTCCTTCTCCTTCTTCTACTTCTTCTGATTCACCCTCCAGACTTCACCTTCTCCTTCTCCTTCTTCTGCTTCTTTTGATTCACCCTCCAGACTTCACCTTCTCCTTCTCCTTCTTCTACTTCTTCTGATTCACCCTCCTGACTTCACCTTCTCCTTCTCCTTCTTCTGCTTCTTCTGATTCACCCTCCAGACTTCATCTTCTCCTTCTCCTTCTTCTACTTCTTCTGATTCACCCTCCAGACTTCACCTTCTCCTTCTACCTCTTCTGCATCTTCTGATTCACCCTCCAGACTTCACCTTCTCCTTCTCCTTCTTCTGCTTCTTCTGATTCACCATCCAGACTTCACCTTCTCCTTCTCCTTCTTCTGCTTCTTCTGATTCACCCTCCAGACTTCACCTTCTCCTTCTCCTTCTTCTGCTTCTTCTGATTCACCCTCCAGACTTCACCTTCTCCTTCTCCTTCTTCTACTTCTTCTGATTCACCCTCCAGACTTCACCTTCTCCTTCTCCTTCGTCTACTTCTTCTGATTCACCCTCCAGACTACCCCTTCTCCTTCTCCTTCTTCTACTTCTTCTGATTCACCCTCCAGACTTCACCTTCTCCTTCTCCTTCTTCTGCATCTTCTGATTCACCCTCCAGACTTCACCTTCTCCTTCTCCTTCTTCTACTTCTTCTGATTCACCCTCCAGACTTCACCTTCTCCTTCTCCTTCTTCTACTTCTTCTGATTCACCCTCCAGACTTCACCTTCTCCTTCTCCTTCTTTTACTTCTTCTACTTCTCCCTCCAGACTTCACCTACTCCTTCTCCTTCTTCTGCTTCTTCTGATTCACCCTCCAGACTTCACCTTCTCCTTCTCCTTCTTCTACTTCTTCTGATTCACCCTCCAGACTTCACCTTCTCCTTCTCCTTCTTCTGCTTCTTCTGCTTCACCCTCCAGACTTCACCTTCTCCTTCTCCTTCGTCTATTTCTTCTGATTCACCCTCCAGACTACACCTTCTCCTTCTCCTTCTTCTACTTCTTCTGATTCACCCTCCAGACTTCACCTTCTCCTTCTCCTTCTTCTACATCTTCTGATTCACCATCCAGACTTCACCTTCTCCTTCTCCTTCTTCTACTTCTTCTGATTCACCCTCCAGACTTCACCTTCTCCTTCTCCTTCTTCTACGTCTTCTGATTCACCCTCCAGACTTCACCTTCTCCTTCTCCTTCTTTTACTTCTTCTACTTCTCCCTCCAGACTTCACCTTCTCCTTCTCCTTCTTCTGCTTCTTCTGATTCACCCTCCAGACTTCACCTTCTCCTTCTCCTTCTTCTACTTCTTCTGATTCACCCTCCAGACTTCACCTTCTCCTTCTTCTACTTCTTCTGATTCACCCTCCAGACTTCACCTTCTCCTTCTCCTTCTTCTACTTCTTCTGATTCACCCTCCTGACTCCAGCTTCTCCTTCTCCTTCTCCTGCTTCTTCTGCTTCACCCTCCAGACTTCACCTTCTCCTTCTCCTTCTTCTGCTTCTTCTGATTCACCCTCCTGACTTCACCTTCTCCTTATCCTTCTTCTGCTTCTTCTGATTCACCCTCCAGACTTCACCTTCTCCTTCTCCTTCTTCTGCTTCTTCTGATTCACCCTCCAGACTTCACCTTCTCCTTCTCCTTCTTCTGCTTCTTCTGATTCACCCTCCAGACCTCACCATCTCCTTCTCCTTCTTCTACTTCTTCTGATTCACCCTCCAGACTTCATCTTCTCCTTCTCCTTCTTCTGCTTCTTCTGATTCACCCTCCAGACTTCACCTTCTCCTTCTCCTTCTTCTGCTTCTTCTGATTCACCCTCCAGACTTCACCTTCTCCTTCTCCTTCTTCTACTTCTTCTGATTCACCCTCCAGACTTCACCTTCTCCTTCTCCTTCTTCTACTTCTTCTGATTCACCCTCCAGTCTTCACCTTCTCTTTCTCCTTCTTCTGCTTCTTCTGCTTCACCCTCCAGACTTCACCTTCTCCTTCTCCTTCTTCTACTTCTTCTGATTCACCCTCCAGACTTCACCTTCTCCTTCTCCTTCTTCTACTTCTTCTGATTCACCCTCCAGACTTCACCTTCTCCTTCTCCTTCTTCTGCTTCTTCTGCTTCACCCTCCAGACTTCACCTTCTCCTTCTCCTTCGTCTATTTCTTCTGATTCACCCTCCAGACTACACCTTCTCCTTCTCCTTCTTCTACTTCTTCTGATTCACCCTCCAGACTTCACCTTCTCCTTCTCCTTCTTCTACATCTTCTGATTCACCATCCAGACTTCACCTTCTCCTTCTCCTTCTTCTACTTCTTCTGATTCACCCTCCAGACTTCACCTTCTCCTTCTCCTTCTTCTACGTCTTCTGATTCACCCTCCAGACTTCACCTTCTCCTTCTCCTTCTTTTACTTCTTCTACTTCTCCCTCCAGACTTCACCTTCTCCTTCTCCTTCTTCTGCTTCTTCTGATTCACCCTCCAGACTTCACCTTCTCCTTCTCCTTCTTCTACTTCTTCTGATTCACCCTCCAGACTTCACCTTCTCCTTCTTCTACTTCTTCTGATTCACCCTCCAGACTTCACCTTCTCCTTCTCCTTCTTCTACTTCTTCTGATTCACCCTCCTGACTCCAGCTTCTCCTTCTCCTTCTCCTGCTTCTTCTGCTTCACCCTCCAGACTTCACCTTCTCCTTCTCCTTCTTCTGCTTCTTCTGATTCACCCTCCTGACTTCACCTTCTCCTTATCCTTCTTCTGCTTCTTCTGATTCACCCTCCAGACTTCACCTTCTCCTTCTCCTTCTTCTGCTTCTTCTGATTCACCCTCCAGACTTCACCTTCTCCTTCTCCTTCTTCTGCTTCTTCTGATTCACCCTCCAGACCTCACCATCTCCTTCTCCTTCTTCTACTTCTTCTGATTCACCCTCCAGACTTCATCTTCTCCTTCTCCTTCTTCTGCTTCTTCTGATTCACCCTCCAGACTTCACCTTCTCCTTCTCCTTCTTCTGCTTCTTCTGATTCACCCTCCAGACTTCACCTTCTCCTTCTCCTTCTTCTACTTCTTCTGATTCACCCTCCAGACTTCACCTTCTCCTTCTCCTTCTTCTACTTCTTCTGATTCACCCTCCAGTCTTCACCTTCTCTTTCTCCTTCTTCTGCTTCTTCTGCTTCACCCTCCAGACTTCACCTTCTCCTTCTCCTTCTTCTACTTCTTCTGATTCACCCTCCAGACTTCACCTTCTCCTTCTCCTTCTTCTGCTTCTTTTGATTCACCCTCCAGACTTCACCTTCTCCTTCTCCTTCTTCTGCTTCTTCTGATTCACCCTCCAGACTTCACCTTCTCCTTCTGCTTCTTCTGCTTCTTCTGATTCACCCTCCAGACCTCACCTTCTCCTTCTCCTTCTTCTACTTCTACTGATTCACCCTCCAGACTTCATCTTCTCCTTCTCCTTCTTCTGCTTCTTCTGATTCACCCTCCAGACTTCACCTTCTCCTTCTCCTTCTTCTGCTTCACCCTCCAGACTTCGCCTCCTCGTTCTCCTTCTTCTACTTCTTCTGATTCACCCTCCAGACTTCACCTTCTCCTTCTCCTTCTTCTACTTATTCTGATTCACCCTTCAGTCTTCACCTTCTCCTTCTCCTTCTTCTGCTTCTTCTGATTCACCCTCCAGACTTCACCTTCTCCTTCTCCTTCTTCTGCTTCTTCTGATTCACCCCCCTGACTTCACCTTCTCCTTCTCCTTCTTCTGCTTCTTCTGATTCACCCTCCAGACTTCACCTTCTCCTTCTCTTTCTTCTACTTCTTCTGATTCACCCTCCAGACTTCACCTTCTCCTTCTCCTTCTTCTGCTTCTTCTGATTCACCCTCCAGACTTCACCTTCTCCTTCTCCTTCTTCTACTTCTTCTGATTCACCCTCCAGACTTCACCTTCTCCTTCTCCTTCTTCTGCTTCTTCTGCTTCACCCTCCAGACTTCACCTTCTCCTTCTCCTTCGTCTACTTCATCTGATTCACCCTCCAGACTACACCTTCTCCTTCTCCTTCTTCGACTTCTTCTGATTCACCCTCCAGACTTCACCTTCTCCTTCTCCTTCTTCTGCTTCTTCTGATTCACCCTGCAGACTTCACCTTCTCCTTCTCCTTCTTCTACTTCTTCTGATTCACCCTCCAGACTTCACCTTCTCCTTCTCCTTCTTCTACTTCTTCTGATTCACCCTCCAGACTTCACCTTCTCCTTCTCCTTCTTCTACTTCTTCTGCTTCTCCCTCCAGACTTCACCTTCTCCTTCTCCTTCTTCTGCTTCTTCTGATTCACCCTCCAGACTTCACCTTCTCCTTCTCCTTCTTCTACTTCTTCTGATTCACCCTCCAGACTTCACCTTCTCCTTCTCCTTCTTCTACTTCTTCTGATTCACCCTCCAGACTTCATCTTCTCCTTCTCCTTCTTCTACTTCTTCTGATTCACCCTCCTGACTCCAGCTTCTCCTTCTCCTTGTTTTGCTTCTTCTGCTTCACCCTCCAGACTTCACTTTCTCCTTCTCCTTCTTCTGCTTCTTCTGCTTCATCCTCCAGACTTCACCTTCTCCTTCTCCTTATTCTGCTTCTTCTGCTTCACCCTTCTGACTTCACCTTCTCCTTCTCCTTCTTCTACTTCTTCTGATTCACCCTCCAGACTTCACCTTATCCTTCTCCTTCTTCTGCTTCTTCTGCTTCACCCTCCAGACTTCACCTTCTCCTTCTCCTTCTTCTGCTTCTTCTGCTACGCCCTCCAGACTTCACCTTCTCCTTCTCCTTCTTCTGCTTTTTTCTGCTTCACCCTCCAGACTTCACCTTCTCCTTCTCCTTCTTCTACTTCTTCTGATTCACCCTCCAGACTTCACCTTCTCCTTCTCCTTCTTCTACTTCTTCTGATCCACCCTCCAGTCTTCACCTTCTCCTTCTCCTTCTTCTGCTTCTTCTGCTTCACCCTCCAGACTTCACCTTCTCCTCCTCTTTCTTCTACTTCTTCTGATTCACCCTCCAGACTTCACCTTCTCCTTCTCCTTCTTCTACTTCTTCTGATTCACCCTCCAGACTTCACCTTCTCCTTCTCCTTCTTCTGCTTCTTTTGATTCACCCTCCAGACTTCACCTTCTCCTTCTCCTTCTTCTGCTTCTTCTGATTCACCCTCCAGACTTCACCTTCTCCTTCTGCTTCTTCTGCTTCTTCTGATTCACCCTCCAGACCTCACCTTCTCCTTCTCCTTCTTCTACTTCTTCTGATTCACCCCCCTGACTTCACCTTCTCCTTCTCCTTCTTCTGCTTCTTCTGATTCACCCTCCAGACTTCACCTTCTCCTTCTCTTTCTTCTACTTCTTCTGATTCACCCTCCAGACTTCACCTTCTCCTTCTCCTTCTTCTGCTTCTTCTGATTCACCCTCCAGACTTCACCTTCTCCTTCTCCTTCTTCTACTTCTTCTGATTCACCCTCCAGACTTCACCTTCTCCTTCTCCTTCTTCTGCTTCTTCTGCTTCACCCTCCAGACTTCACCTTCTCCTTCTCCTTCGTCTACTTCATCTGATTCACCCTCCAGACTACACCTTCTCCTTCTCCTTCTTCGACTTCTTCTGATTCACCCTCCAGACTTCACCTTCTCCTTCTCCTTCTTCTGCTTCTTCTGATTCACCCTGCAGACTTCACCTTCTCCTTCTCCTTCTTCTACTTCTTCTGATTCACCCTCCAGACTTCACCATCTCCTTCTCCTTCTTCTACTTCTTCTGATTCACCCTCCAGACTTCACCTTCTCCTTCTCCTTCTTCTACTTCTTCTGCTTCTCCCTCCAGACTTCACCTTCTCCTTCTCCTTCTTCTGCTTCTTCTGATTCACCCTCCAGACTTCACCTTCTCCTTCTACTTCTTCTGCTTCTTCTGATTCACCCTCCAGACTTCACCTTCTCCTTCTCCTTCTTCTGCTTCTTCTGATTCACCCTCCAGACTTCACCTTCTCCTTCTCCTTCTTCTGCTTATCTGATTCACCCTTCAGACTTCACCTTCTCCTTCTCCTTCTTCTGCTTCTTCTGATTCACCCTCCAGACCTTACCTTCTCCTTCTCCTTCTTCTACTTCTTCTAATTCACCCTCCAGACTTCATCTTCACGTTCTCCTTCTACTGCTTCTTCTGATTCACCCTCCAGACTTCACCTTCTCCTTCTCCTTCTTCTGCTTCTTCTGATTCACCCTTCAGACTTCACCTTCTCCTTCTCCTTCTTCTGCTTCTTCTGATTCACCCTCCAGACCTTAGCTTCTCCTTCTCCTTCCTCTACTTCTTCTGATTCACCCTCCAGACTTCGCCTTCTCCTTCTTCTACTTCTTCTGCTTCTTCTGCTTCACCCTCCAGACTTCACCTTCTCCTTCTCTTTCTTCTACTTCTTCTGATTCACCCTCCAGACTTCACCTTCTCCTTCTCCTTCTTCTACTTCTTCTGATTCACCCTCCAGACTTCACCTTCTCCTTCTCCTTCTTCTGCTTCTTTTGATTCACCCTCCAGACTTCACCTTCTCCTTCTCCTTCTTCTGCTTCTTCTGATTCACCCTCCAGACTTCACCTTCTCCTTCTGCTTCTTCTGCTTCTTCTGATTCACCCTCCAGACCTCACCTTCTCCTTCTCCTTCTTCTACTTCTTCTGATTCAACCTCCAGACTTCATCTTCTCCTTCCCCTTCTTCTGCTTCTTCTGATTCACCCTCCAGACTTCACCTTCTCCTTCTCCTTCTTCTGCTTCTTCTGCTTCACCCTCCAGACTTCGCCTCCTCGTTCTCCTTCTTCTACTTCTTCTGATTCACCCTCCAGACTTCACCTTCTCCTTCTCCTTCTTCTACTTCTTCTGATTCACCCTCCAGTCTTCACCTTCTCCTTCTCCTTCTTCTGCTTCTTCTGATTCACCCTCCAGACTTCACCTTCTCCTTCTCCTTCTTCTACTTCTTCTGATTCACCCTCCTGACTCCAGCTTCTCCTTCTCCTTCTTTTGCTTCTTCTGCTTCACCCTCCAGACTTCACCTTCTCCTTCTCCTTCTTCTGCTTCTTCTGCTTCACCCTCCTGACTTCACCTTCTCCTTCTCCTTCTTCTACTTCTTCTGATTCACCCTCCAGACTTCACCTTCTCCTTCTCCTTCTTCTGCTTCTTCTGCTTCACCCTCCGGACTTCACCTTCTCCTTCTCCTTCTTCTGCTTCTTCTGCTGCGCCCTCCAGACTTCACCTTCTCCTTCTCCTTCTTCTGCTTCTTCTGCTTCACCCTCCTGACTTCACCTTCTCCTTCTCCTTCTTCTACTTCTTCTGCTTCACCCCCCTGACTTCACCTTCTCCTTCTCCTTCTTCTGCTTCTTCTGATTCACCCTCCTAACTTCACCTTCTCCTTCTCCTTCTTCTGCTTCTTCTGATTCACCCTCCTGACTTCACCTTCTCCTTCTCCTTCTTCTGCTTCTTCTGATTCACCCCCCTGACTTCACCTTCTCCTTCTCCTTCTTCTGCTTCTTCTGATTCACCCTCCAGACTTCACCTTCTCCTTCTCCTTCTTCTACTTCTTCTGATTCACCCTCCAGACTTCACCTTCTCCTTCTCCTTCTTCTGCTTCTTTTGATTCACCCTCCAGACTTCACCTTCTCCTTCTCCTTCTTCTGCTTCTTCTGATTCACCCTCCAGACTTCACCTTCTCCTTCTGCTTCTTCTGCTTCTTCTGATTCACCCTCCAGACCTCACCTTCTCCTTCTCCTTCTTCTACTTCTTCTGATTCAACCTCCAGACTTCATCTTCTCCTTCCCCTTCTTCTGCTTCTTCTGATTCACCCTCCAGACTTCACCTTCTCCTTCTCCTTCTTCTGCTTCTTCTGCTTCACCCTCCAGACTTCGCCTCCTCGTTCTCCTTCTTCTACTTCTTCTGATTCACCCTCCAGACTTCACCTTCTCCTTCTCCTTCTTCTACTTCTTCTGATTCACCCTCCAGTCTTCACCTTCTCCTTCTCCTTCTTCTGCTTCTTCTGATTCACCCTCCAGACTTCACCTTCTCCTTCTCCTTCTTCTACTTCTTCTGATTCACCCTCCTGACTCCAGCTTCTCCTTCTCCTTCTTTTGCTTCTTCTGCTTCACCCTCCAGACTTCACCTTCTCCTTCTCCTTCTTCTGCTTCTTCTGCTTCACCCTCCTGACTTCACCTTCTCCTTCTCCTTCTTCTACTTCTTCTGATTCACCCTCCAGACTTCACCTTCTCCTTCTCCTTCTTCTGCTTCTTCTGCTTCACCCTCCGGACTTCACCTTCTCCTTCTCCTTCTTCTGCTTCTTCTGCTGCGCCCTCCAGACTTCACCTTCTCCTTCTCCTTCTTCTGCTTCTTCTGCTTCACCCTCCTGACTTCACCTTCTCCTTCTCCTTCTTCTACTTCTTCTGCTTCACCCCCCTGACTTCACCTTCTCCTTCTCCTTCTTCTGCTTCTTCTGATTCACCCTCCTAACTTCACCTTCTCCTTCTCCTTCTTCTGCTTCTTCTGATTCACCCTCCTGACTTCACCTTCTCCTTCTCCTTCTTCTGCTTCTTCTGATTCACCCCCCTGACTTCACCTTCTCCTTCTCCTTCTTCTGCTTCTTCTGATTCACCCTCCAGACTTCACCTTCTCCTTCTCTTTCTTCTACTTCTTCTGATTCACCCTCCAGACTTCACCTTCTCCTTCTCCTTCTTCTGCTTCTTCTGATTCACCCTCCAGACTTCACCTTCTCCTTCTCCTTCTTCTACTTCTTCTGATTCACCCTCCAGACTTCACCTTCTCCTTCTCCTTCTTCTGCTTCTTCTGCTTCACCCTCCAGACTTCACCTTCTCCTTCTCCTTCGTCTACTTCATCTGATTCACCCTCCAGACTACACCTTCTCCTTCTCCTTCTTCGACTTCTTCTGATTCACCCTCCAGACTTCACCTTCTCCTTCTCCTTCTTCTGCTTCTTCTGATTCACCCTGCAGACTTCACCTTCTCCTTCTCCTTCTTCTACTTCTTCTGATTCACCCTCCAGACTTCACCATCTCCTTCTCCTTCTTCTACTTCTTCTGATTCACCCTCCAGACTTCACCTTCTCCTTCTCCTTCTTCTACTTCTTCTGCTTCTCCCTCCAGACTTCACCTTCTCCTTCTCCTTCTTCTGCTTCTTCTGATTCACCCTCCAGACTTCACCTTCTCCTTCTACTTCTTCTGCTTCTTCTGATTCACCCTCCAGACTTCACCTTCTCCTTCTCCTTCTTCTGCTTCTTCTGATTCACCCTCCAGACTTCACCTTCTCCTTCTCCTTCTTCTGCTTATCTGATTCACCCTTCAGACTTCACCTTCTCCTTCTCCTTCTTCTGCTTCTTCTGATTCACCCTCCAGACCTTACCTTCTCCTTCTCCTTCTTCTACTTCTTCTAATTCACCCTCCAGACTTCATCTTCACGTTCTCCTTCTACTGCTTCTTCTGATTCACCCTCCAGACTTCACCTTCTCCTTCTCCTTCTTCTGCTTCTTCTGATTCACCCTTCAGACTTCACCTTCTCCTTCTCCTTCTTCTGCTTCTTCTGATTCACCCTCCAGACCTTAGCTTCTCCTTCTCCTTCCTCTACTTCTTCTGATTCACCCTCCAGACTTCGCCTTCTCCTTCTTCTACTTCTTCTGCTTCTTCTGCTTCACCCTCCAGACTTCACCTTCTCCTTCTCTTTCTTCTACTTCTTCTGATTCACCCTCCAGACTTCACCTTCTCCTTCTCCTTCTTCTACTTCTTCTGATTCACCCTCCAGACTTCACCTTCTCCTTCTCCTTCTTCTGCTTCTTTTGATTCACCCTCCAGACTTCACCTTCTCCTTCTCCTTCTTCTGCTTCTTCTGATTCACCCTCCAGACTTCACCTTCTCCTTCTGCTTCTTCTGCTTCTTCTGATTCACCCTCCAGACCTCACCTTCTCCTTCTCCTTCTTCTACTTCTTCTGATTCAACCTCCAGACTTCATCTTCTCCTTCCCCTTCTTCTGCTTCTTCTGATTCACCCTCCAGACTTCACCTTCTCCTTCTCCTTCTTCTGCTTCTTCTGCTTCACCCTCCAGACTTCGCCTCCTCGTTCTCCTTCTTCTACTTCTTCTGATTCACCCTCCAGACTTCACCTTCTCCTTCTCCTTCTTCTACTTCTTCTGATTCACCCTCCAGTCTTCACCTTCTCCTTCTCCTTCTTCTGCTTCTTCTGATTCACCCTCCAGACTTCACCTTCTCCTTCTCCTTCTTCTGCTTCTTCTGATTCACCCCCCTGACTTCACCTTCTCCTTCTCCTTCTTCTGCTTCTTCTGATTCACCCTCCAGACTTCACCTTCTCCTTCTCTTTCTTCTACTTCTTCTGATTCACCCTCCAGACTTCACCTTCTCCTTCTCCTTCTTCTGCTTCTTCTGATTCACCCTCCAGACTTCACCTTCTCCTTCTCCTTCTTCTACTTCTTCTGATTCACCCTCCAGACTTCACCTTCTCCTTCCCCTTCTTCTGCTTCTTCTGATTCACCCTCCAGACTTCACCTTCTCCTTCTCCTTCTTCTGCTTCTTCTGCTTCACCCTCCAGACTTCGCCTCCTCGTTCTCCTTCTTCTACTTCTTCTGATTCACCCTCCAGACTTCACCTTCTCCTTCTCCTTCTTCTACATCTTCTGATTCACCCTCCAGTCTTCACCTTCTCCTTCTCCTTCTTCTGCTTCTTCTGATTCACCCTCCAGACTTCACCTTCTCCTTCTCCTTCTTCTGCTTCTTCTGATTCACCCCCCTGACTTCACCTTCTCTTTCTCCTTCTTCTGCTTCTTCTGATTCACCCTCCAGACTTCACCTTCTCCTTCTCTTTCTTCTACTTCTTCTGATTCACCCTCCAGACTTCACCTTCTCCTTCTCCTTCTTCTGCTTCTTCTGATTCACCCTCCAGACTTCACCTTCTCCTTCTCCTTCTTCTACTTCTTCTGATTCACCCTCCAGACTTCACCTTCTCCTTCTCCTTCTTCTGCTTCTTCTGCTTCACCCTCCAGACTTCACCTTCACCTTCTCCTTCGTCTACTTCATCTGATTCACCCTCCAGACTACACCTTCTCCTTCTCCTTCTTCGACTTCTTCTGATTCACCCTCCAGACTTCACCTTCTCCTTCTCCTTCTTCTGCTTCTTCTGATTCACCCTGCAGACTTCACCTTCTCCTTCTCCTTCTTCTACTTCTTCTGATTCACCCTCCAGACTTCACCATCTCCTTCTCCTTCTTCTACTTCTTCTGATTCACCCTCCAAACTTCACCTTCTCCTTCTCCTTCTTCTACTTCTTCTGCTTCTCCCTCCAGACTTCACCTTCTCCTTCTCCTTCTTCTGCTTCTTCTGATTCACCCTCCAGACTTCACCTTCTCCTTCTCCTTCTTCTACTTCTTCTGATTCACCCTCCAGACTTCACCTTCTCCTTCTCCTTCTTCTACTTCTTCTGATTCACCCTCCAGACTTCACCTTCTCCTTCTCCTTCTTCTACTTCTTCTGATTCACCCTCCTGACTCCAGCTTCTCCTGCTCCTTCTTTTGCTTCTTCTGCTTCACCCTCCAGACTTCACCTTCTCCTTCTCCTTCTTCTGCTTCTTCTGCTTCATCCTCCAGACTTCACCTTCTCCTTCTCCTTCTTCTGCTTCTTCTGCTTCACCCTCCTGACTTCACCTTCTCCTTCTCCTTCTTCTACTTCTTCTGATTCACCCTCCAGACTTCACCTTCTCCTTCTTCTGCTTCTTCTGCTTCACCCTCCAGACTTCACCTTCTCCTTCTCCTTCTTCTGCTTCTTCTGCTACGCCCTCCAGACTTCACCTTCTCCTTCTCCTTCTTCTGCTTCTTCTGCTTCACCCTCCAGACTTCACCTTCTCCTTCTCCTTCTTCTGCTTCTTCTGCTTCACCCTCCTGACTTCACCTTCTCCTTCTCCTTCTTCTACTTCTTCTGATTCACCCTCCAGACTTCACCTTCTCCTTCTCCTTCTTCTGCTTCTTCTGCTTCACCCTCCGGACTTCACCTTCTCCTTCTCCTTCTTCTGCTTCTTCTGCTGCGCCCTCCAGACTTCACCTTCTCCTTCTCCTTCTTCTGCTTCTTCTGCTTCACCCTCCTGACTTCACCTTCTCCTTCTCCTTCTTCTACTTCTTCTGCTTCACCCCCCTGACTTCACCTTCTCCTTCTCCTTCTTCTGCTTCTTCTGATTCACCCTCCTAACTTCACCTTCTCCTTCTCCTTCTTCTGCTTCTTCTGATTCACCCTCCTGACTTCACCTTCTCCTTCTCCTTCTTCTGCTTCTTCTGATTCACCCTCCAGACTTCACCTTCTCCTTCTCCTTCTTCTGCTTCTTCTGATTCACCCTCCAGACTTCACCTTCTCCTTCTCCTTCTTCTGCTTCTTCTGATTCACCCTCCAGACCTCACCATCTCCTTCTCCTTCTTCTACTTCTTCTGATTCACCCTCCAGACTTCATCTTCTCCTTCTCCTTCTTCTGCTTCTTCTGATTCACCCTCCAGACTTCACCTTCTCCTTCTCCTTCTTCTGCTTCTTCTGATTCACCCTCCTAACTTCACCTTCTCTTTCTCCATCTTCTGCTTCTTCTGATTCACCCTCCTGACTTCACCTTCTCCTTCTCCTTCTTCTGCTTCTGCTGATTCACCCTCCAGACTTCACCTTCTCCTTCTCCTTCTTCTGCTTCTTCTGATTCACCCTCCATATTTCACCTTCTCCTTCTCCTTCTTCTACTTCTTCTGATTCACCCTCCAGACTTCACCTTCTCCTTCTCCTTCTTCTACTTCTTCTGATTCACCCTCCAGACTTCACCTTCTCCTTCTCCTTCTTCTACTTCTTCTGATTCACCCTCCAGACTTCACCTTCTCCTTCTCCTTCTTCTGCTTCTTCTGCTTCACCCTCCAGACTTCACCTTCTCCTTCTCCTTCGTCTACTTCTTCTGATTCACCCTCCAGACTACACCTTCTCCTTCTCCATCTTCTACTTCTTCTGATTCACCCTCCAGTCTTCACCTTCTCCTTCTCCTTCTTCTGCTTCTTCTGCTTCACCCTCCAGACTTCACCTTCTCCTTCTCTTTCTTCTACTTCTTCTGATTCACCCTCCAGACTTCACCTTCTCCTTCTCCTTCTTCTACTTCCTCTGATTCACCCTCCAGACTTCACCTTCTCCTTCTCCTTCTTCTGCTTCTTTTGATTCACCCTCCAGACTTCACCTTCTCCTTCTCCTTCTTCTGCTTCTTCTGATTCACCCTCCAGACTTCACCTTCTCCTTCTGCTTCTTCTGCTTCTTCTGATACACCCTCCAGACCTCACCTTCTCCTTCTCCTTCTTCTACTTCTTCTGATTCACCCTCCAGACTTCATCTTCTCCTTCTCCTTCTTCTGCTTCTTCTGATTCACCCTCCAGACTTCACCTTCTCCTTCTCCTTCTTCTGCTTCTTCTGCTTCACCCTCCAGACTTCGCCTCCTCGTTCTCCTTCTTCTACTTCTTCTGATTCACCCTCCAGACTTCACCTTCTCCTTCTCCTTCTTCTACTTCTTCTGATTCACCCTCCAGTCTTCACCTTATCCTTCTCCTTCTTCTGCTTCTTCTGATTCACCCTCCAGACTTCACCTTCTCCTTCTCCTTCTTCTGCTTCTTCTGATTCATCCCCCTGACTTCACCTTCTCCTTCTCCTTCTTCTGCTTCTTCTGATTCACCCTCCAGACTTCACCTTCTCCTTCTCTTTCTTCTACTTCTTCTGATTCACCCTCCAGACTTCACCTTCTCCTTCTCCTTCTTCTGCTTCTTCTGATTCACCGTCCAGACTTCACCTTCTCCTTCTCCTTCTTCTACTTCTTCTGATTCACCCTCCAGACTTCACCTTCTCCTTCTCCTTCTTCTGCTTCTTCTGCTTCACCCTCCAGACTTCACCTTCTCCTTCTCCTTCGTCTACTTCATCTGATTCACCCTCCAGACTACACCTTCTCCTTCTCCTTCTTCGACTTCTTCTGATTCACCCTCCAGACTTCACCTTCTCCTTCTCCTTCTTCTGCTTCTTCTGATTCACCCTGCAGACTTCACCTTCTCCTTCTCCTTATCTACTGCTTCTGATTCACCCTCCAGACTTCACCATCTCCTTCTCCTTCTTCTACTTCTTCTGATTCACCCTCCAGACTTCACCTTCTCCTTCTCCTTCTTCTACTTCTTCTGCTTCTCCCTCCAGACTTCACCTTCTCCTTCTCCTTCTTCTGCTTCTTCTGATTCACCCTCCAGACTTCACCTTCTCCTTCTACTTCTTCTGCTTCTTCTGATTCACCCTCCAGACTTCACCTTCTCCTTCTCCTTCTTCTGCTTCTTCTGATTCACCCTCCAGACTTCATCTTCTCCTTCTCCTTCTTCTGCTTATCTGATTCACCCTTCAGACTTCACCTTCTCCTTCTCCTTCTTCTGCTTCTTCTGATTCACCCTCCAGACCTTACCTGCTCCTTCTCCTTCTTCTACTTCTTCTAATTCACCCTCCAGACTTCATCTTCACGTTCTCCTTCTACTGCTTCTTCTGATTCACCCTCCAGACTTCACCTTCTCCTTCTCCTTCTTCTGCTTCTTCTGATTCACCCTTCAGACTTAACCTTCTCCTTCTCCTTCTTCTGCTTCTTCTGATTCACCCTCCAGACCTTAGCTTCTCCTTCTCCTTCTTCTACTTCTTCTGATTCACCCTCCAGACTTCGCCTTCTCCTTCTTCTACTTCTTCTGCTTCTTCTGCTTCACCCTCCAGACTTCACCTTCTCCTTCTCTTTCTTCTACTTCTTCTGATTCACCCTCCAGACTTCACCTTCTCCTTCTCCTTCTTCTACTTCTTCTGATTCACCCTCCAGACTTCACCTTCTCCTTCTCCTTCTTCTGCTTCTTTTGATTCACCCTCCAGACTTCACCTTCTCCTTCTCCTTCTTCTGCTTCTTCTGATTCACCCTCCAGACTTCACCTTCTCCTTCTGCTTCTTCTGCTTCTTCTGATTCACCCTCCAGACCTCACCTTCTCCTTCTCCTTCTTCTACTTCTTCTGATTCACCCTCCAGACTTCACCTTCTCCTTCTCCTTCTTCTGCTTCTTCTGCTTCACCCTCCAGACTTCGCCTCCTCGTTCTCCTTCTTCTACTTCTTCTGATTCACCCTCCAGACTTCACCTTCTCCTTCTCCTTCTTCTACTTCTTCTGATTCACCCTCCAGTCTTCACCTTCTCCTTCTCCTTCTTCTGCTTCTTCTGATTCACCCTCCAGACTTCACCTTCTCCTTCTCCTTCTTCTGCTTCTTCTGATTCACCCCCCTGACTTCACCTTCTCCTTCTCCTTCTTCTGCTTCTTCTGATTCACCCTCCAGACTTCACCTTCTCCTTCTCTTTCTTCTACTTCTTCTGATTCACCCTCCAGACTTCACCTTCTCCTTCTCCTTCTTCTGCTTCTTCTGATTCACCCTCCAGACTTCACCTTCTCCTTCTCCTTCTTCTACTTCTTCTGATTCACCCTCCAGACTTCACCTTCTCCTTCTCCATCTTCGGCTTCTTCTGCTTCACCCTCCAGACTTCACCTTCTCCTTCTCCTTCGTCTATTTCATCTGATTCACCCTCCAGACTACACCTTCTCCTTCTCCTTCTTCGACTTCTTCTGATTCACCCTCCAGACTTCACCTTCTCCTTCTCCTTCTTCTACTTCTTCTGATTCACCCTCCTGACTCCAGCTTCTCCTTCTCCTTCTTTTGCTTCTTCTGCTTCACCCTCCAGACTTCACCTTCTCCTTCTCCTTCTTCTGCTTCTTCTGCTTCACCCTCCTGACTTCACCTTCTCCTTCTCCTTCTTCTACTTCTTCTGATTCACCCTCCAGACTTCACCTTCTCCTTCTCCTTCTTCTGCTTCTTCTGCTTCACCCTCCGGACTTCACCTTCTCCTTCTCCTTCTTCTGCTTCTTCTGCTGCGCCCTCCAGACTTCACCTTCTCCTTCTCCTTCTTCTGCTTCTTCTGCTTCACCCTCCTGACTTCACCTTCTCCTTCTCCTTCTTCTACTTCTTCTGCTTCACCCCCCTGACTTCACCTTCTCCTTCTCCTTCTTCTGCTTCTTCTGATTCACCCTCCTAACTTCACCTTCTCCTTCTCCTTCTTCTGCTTCTTCTGATTCACCCCCCTGACTTCACCTTCTCCTTCTCCTTCTTCTGCTTCTTCTGATTCACCCTCCAGATTCACCTTCTCCTTCTCTTTCTTCTACTTCTTCTGATTCACCCTCCAGACTTCACCTTCTCCTTCTCCTTCTTCTGCTTCTTCTGATTCACCCTCCAGACTTCACCTTCTCCTTCTCCTTCTTCTACTTCTTCTGATTCACCCTCCAGACTTCACCTTCTCCTTCTCCTTCTTCTGCTTCTTCTGCTTCACCCTCCAGACTTCACCTTCTCCTTCTCCTTCGTCTACTTCATCTGATTCACCCTCCAGACTACACCTTCTCCTTCTCCTTCTTCGACTTCTTCTGATTCACCCTCCAGACTTCACCTTCTCCTTCTCCTTCTTCTGCTTCTTCTGATTCACCCTGCAGACTTCACCTTCTCCTTCTCCTTCTTCTACTTCTTCTGATTCACCCTCCAGACTTCACCATCTCCTTCTCCTTCTTCTACTTCTTCTGATTCACCCTCCAGACTTCACCTTCTCCTTCTCCTTCTTCTACTTCTTCTGCTTCTCCCTCCAGACTTCACCTTCTCCTTCTCCTTCTTCTGCTTCTTCTGATTCACCCTCCAGACTTCACCTTCTCCTTCTACTTCTTCTGCTTCTTCTGATTCACCCTCCAGACTTCACCTTCTCCTTCTCCTTCTTCTGCTTCTTCTGATTCACCCTCCAGACTTCACCTTCTCCTTCTCCTTCTTCTGCTTATCTGATTCACCCTTCAGACTTCACCTTCTCCTTCTCCTTCTTCTGCTTCTTCTGATTCACCCTCCAGACCTTACCTTCTCCTTCTCCTTCTTCTACTTCTTCTAATTCACCCTCCAGACTTCATCTTCACGTTCTCCTTCTACTGCTTCTTCTGATTCACCCTCCAGACTTCACCTTCTCCTTCTCCTTCTTCTGCTTCTTCTGATTCACCCTTCAGACTTCACCTTCTCCTTCTCCTTCTTCTGCTTCTTCTGATTCACCCTCCAGACCTTAGCTTCTCCTTCTCCTTCCTCTACTTCTTCTGATTCACCCTCCAGACTTCGCCTTCTCCTTCTTCTACTTCTTCTGCTTCTTCTGCTTCACCCTCCAGACTTCACCTTCTCCTTCTCTTTCTTCTACTTCTTCTGATTCACCCTCCAGACTTCACCTTCTCCTTCTCCTTCTTCTACTTCTTCTGATTCACCCTCCAGACTTCACCTTCTCCTTCTCCTTCTTCTGCTTCTTTTGATTCACCCTCCAGACTTCACCTTCTCCTTCTCCTTCTTCTGCTTCTTCTGATTCACCCTCCAGACTTCACCTTCTCCTTCTGCTTCTTCTGCTTCTTCTGATTCACCCTCCAGACCTCACCTTCTCCTTCTCCTTCTTCTACTTCTTCTGATTCAACCTCCAGACTTCATCTTCTCCTTCCCCTTCTTCTGCTTCTTCTGATTCACCCTCCAGACTTCACCTTCTCCTTCTCCTTCTTCTGCTTCTTCTGCTTCACCCTCCAGACTTCGCCTCCTCGTTCTCCTTCTTCTACTTCTTCTGATTCACCCTCCAGACTTCACCTTCTCCTTCTCCTTCTTCTACTTCTTCTGATTCACCCTCCAGTCTTCACCTTCTCCTTCTCCTTCTTCTGCTTCTTCTGATTCACCCTCCAGACTTCACCTTCTCCTTCTCCTTCTTCTGCTTCTTCTGATTCACCCCCCTGACTTCACCTTCTCCTTCTCCTTCTTCTGCTTCTTCTGATTCACCCTCCAGACTTCACCTTCTCCTTCTCTTTCTTCTACTTCTTCTGATTCACCCTCCAGACTTCACCTTCTCCTTCTCCTTCTTCTGCTTCTTCTGATTCACCCTCCAGACTTCACCTTCTCCTTCTCCTTCTTCTACTTCTTCTGATTCACCCTCCAGACTTCACCTTCTCCTTCCCCTTCTTCTGCTTCTTCTGATTCACCCTCCAGACTTCACCTTCTACTTCTCCTTCTTCTGCTTCTTCTGCTTTACCCTCCAGACTTCGCCTCCTCGTTCTCCTTCTTCTACTTCTTCTGATTCACCCTCCAGACTTCACCTTCTCCTTCTCCTTCTTCTACTTCTTCTGATTCACCCTCCAGTCTTCAACTTCTCCTTCTCCTTCTTCTGCTTCTTCTGATTCACCCTCCAGACTTCACCTTCTCCTTCTCCTTCTTCTGCTTCTTCTGATTCACCCCCCTGACTTCACCTTCTCCTTCTCCTTCTTCTGCTTCTTCTGATTCACCCTCCAGACTTCACCTTCTCCTTCTCTTTCTTCTACTTCTTCTGATTCACCCTCCAGACTTCACCTTCTCCTTCTCCTTCTTCTGCTTCTTCTGATTCACCCTCCAGACTTCACCTTCTCCTTCTCCTTCTTCTACTTCTTCTGATTCACCCTCCAGACTTCACCTTCTCCTTCTCCTTCTTCTGCTTCACCCTCCAGACTTCACCTTCTCCTTCTCCTTCGTCTACTTCATCTGATTCACCCTCCAGACTACACCTTCTCCTTCTCCATCTTCGACTTCTTCTGATTCACCCTCCAGACTTCACCTTCTCCTTCTCCTTCTTCTGCTTCTTCTGATTCACCCTGCAGACTTCACCTTCTCCTTCTCCTTCTTCTACTTCTTCTGATTCACCCTCCAGACTTCACCATCTCCTTCTCCTTCTTCTACTTCTTCTGATTCACCCTCCAGACTTCACCTTCTCCTTCTCCTTCTTCTACTTCTTCTGATACACCCTCCAGTCTTCACCTTCTCCTTCTGCTTCTTCTGCTTCTTCTGATTCACCCTCCAGACCTCACCTTCTCCTTCTCCTTCTTCTACTTCTTCTGATTCAACCTCCAGACTTCATCTTCTCCTTCCCCTTCTTCTGCTTCTTCTGATTCACCCTCCAGACTTCACCTTCTCCTTCTCCTTCTTCTGCTTCTTCTGCTTCACCCTCCAGACTTCGCCTCCTCGTTCTCCTTCTTCTACTTCTTCTGATTCACCCTCCAGACTTCACCTTCTACTTCTCCTTCTTCTGCTTCTTCTGATTCACCCCCCTGACTTCACCTTCTCCTTCTCCTTCTTCTGCTTCTTCTGATTCACCCTCCAGACTTCACCTTCTCCTTCTCTTTCTTATACTTCTTCTGATTCACCCTCCAGACTTCACCTTCTCCTTCTCCTTCTTCTGCTTCTTCTGATTCACCCTCCAGACTTCACCTTCTCCTTCTCCTTCTTCTACTTCTTCTGATTCACCCTCCAGACTTCACCTTCTCCTTCCCCTTCTTCTGCTTCTTCTGATTCACCCTCCAGACTTCACCTTCTCCTTCTCCTTCTTCTGCTTCTTCTGCTTCACCCTCCAGACTTCGCCTCCTCGTTCTCCTTCTTCTACTTCTTCTGATTCACCCTCCAGACTTCACCTTCTCCTTCTCCTTCTTCTACTTCTTCTGATTCACCCTCCAGTCTTCACCTTCTCCTTCTCCTTCTTCTGCTTCTTCTGATTCACCCTCCAGACTTCACCTTCTCCTTCTCCTTCTTCTGCTTCTTCTGATTCACCCCCCTGACTTCACCTTCTCCTTCTCCTTCTTCTGCTTCTTCTGATTCACCCTCCAGACTTCACCTTCTCCTTCTCTTTCTTCTACTTCTTCTGATTCACCCTCCAGACTTCACCTTCTCCTTCTCTTTCTTCTACTTCTTCTGATTCACCCTCCAGACTTCACCTTCTCCTTCTCCTTCTTCTGCTTCTTCTGATTCACCCTCCAGACTTCACCTTCTCCTTCTCCTTCTTCTACTTCTTCTGATTCACCCTCCAGACTTCACCTTCTCCTTCTCCTTCTTCTGCTTCTTCTGCTTCACCCTCCAGACTTCACCTTCTCCTTCTCCTTCGTCTACTTCATCTGATTCACCCTCCAGACTACACCTTCTCCTTCTCCATCTTCGACTTCTTCTGATTCACCCTCCAGACTTCACCTTCTCCTTCTCCTTCTTCTGCTTCTTCTGATTCACCCTGCAGACTTCACCTTCTCCTTCTCCTTCTTCTACTTCTTCTGATTCACCCTCCAGACTTCACCATCTCCTTCTCCTTCTTCTACTTCTTCTGATTCACCCTCCAGACTTCACCTTCTCCTTCTCCTTCTTCTACTTCTTCTGCTTCTCCCTCCAGACTTCACCTTCTCCTTCTCCTTCTTCTACTTCTTCTGATTCACCCTCCAGACTTCACCTTCTCCTTCTCCTTCTTCTACTTCTTCTGCTTCTCCCTCCAGACTTCACATTCTCCTTCTCCTTCTTCTGCTTCTTCTGATTCACCCTCCAGACTTCACCTTCTCCTTCTACTTCTTCTGCTTCTTCTGATTCACCCTCCAGACTTCACCTTCTCCTTCTCCTTCTTCTGCTTCTTCTGATTCACCCTCCAGACTTCACCTTCTCCTTCTCCTTCTTCTGCTTATCTGATTCACCCTTCAGACTTCACCTTCTCCTTCTCCTTCTTCTGCTTCTTCTGATTCACCCTCCAGACCTTACCTTCTCCTTCTCCTTCTTCTACTTCTTCTAATTCACCCTCCAGACTTCATCTTCACGTTCTCCTTCTACTGCTTCTTCTGATTCACCCTCCAGACTTCACCTTCTCCTTCTCCTTCTTCTGCTTCTTCTGATTCACCCTTCAGACTTCACCTTCTCCTTCTCCTTCTTCTGCTTCTTCTGATTCACCCTCCAGACCTTAGCTTCTCCTTCTCCTTCTTCTACTTCTTTTGATTCACCCTCCAGACTTCGCCTTCTCCTTCTTCTACTTCTTCTGCTTCTTCTGCTTCACCCTCCAGACTTCACCTTCTCCTTCTCTTTCTTCTACTTCTTCTGATTCACCCTCCAGACTTCACCTTCTCCTTCTCCTTCTTCTACTTCTTCTGATTCACCCTCCAGACTTCACCTTCTCCTTCTCCTTCTTCTGCTTCTTTTGATTCACCCTCCAGACTTCACCTTCTCCTTCTCCTTCTTCTGCTTCTTCTGATTCACCCTCCAGACTTCACCTTCTCCTTCTGCTTCTTCTGCTTCTTCTGATTCACCCTCCAGACCTCACCTTCTCCTTCTCCTTCTTCTACTTCTTCTGATTCACCCTCCAGACTTCATCTTCTCCTTCTCCTTCTTCTGCTTCTTCTGATTCACCCTCCAGACTTCACCTTCTCCTTCTCCTTCTTCTGCTTCTTCTGCTTCACCCTCCAGACTTCGCCTCCTCGTTCTCCTTCTTCTACTTCTTCTGATTCACCCTCCAGACTTCACCTTCTCCTTCTCCTTCTTCTACTTCTTCTGATTCACCCTCCAGTCTTCACCTTCTCCTTCTCCTTCTTCTGCTTCTTCTGATTCACCCTCCAGACTTCACCTTCTCCTTCTCCTTCTTCTGCTTCTTCTGATTCACCCCCCTGACTTCACCTTCTCCTTCTCCTTCTTCTGCTTCTTCTGATTCACCCTCCAGACTTCACCTTCTCCTTCTCTTTCTTCTACTTCTTCTGATTCACCCTCCAGACTTCACCTTCTCCTTCTCCTTCTTCTGCTTCTTCTGATTCACCCTCCAGACTTCACCTTCTCCTTCTCCTTCTTCTACTTCTTCTGATTCACCCTCCAGACTTCACCTTCTCCTTCTCCTTCTTCTGCTTCTTCTGCTTCACACTCCAGACTTCACCTTCTCCTTCTCCTTCGTCTACTTCATCTGATTCACCCTCCAGACTTCACCTTCTCCTTCTCCTTCTTCTGCTTCTTCTCATTCACCCTGCAGACTTCACCTTCTCCTTCTCCTTCTTCTACTTCTTCTGATTCACCCTCCAGACTTCACCATCTCCTTCTCCTTCTTCTACTTCTTCTGATTCACCCTCCAGACTTCACCTTCTCCTTCTCCTTCTTCTACTTCTTCTGCTTCTCCCTCCAGACTTCACCTTCTCCTTCTCCTTCTTCTGCTTCTTCTGATTCACCCTCCAGACTTCACCTTCTCCTTCTCCTTCTTCTACTTCTTCTGATTCACCCTCCAGACTTCACCTTCTCCTTCTCCTTCTTCTACTTCTTCTGATTCACCCTCCAGACTTCACCTTCTCCTTCTCCTTCTTCTACTTCTTCTGATTCACCCTCCTGACTCCAGCTTCTCCTTCTCCTTCTTTTGCTTCTTCTGCTTCACCCTCCAGACTTCACCTTCTCCTTCTCCTTCTTCTGCTTCTTCTGCTTCATCCTCCAGACTTCACCTTCTCCTTCTCCTTCTTCTGCTTCTTCTGCTTCACCCTCCTGACTTCACCTTCTCCTTCTCCTTCTTCTACTTCTTCTGATTCACCCTCCAGACTTCACCTTCTCCTTCTCCTTCTTCTGCTTCTTCTGCTTCACCCTCCAGACTTCACCTTCTCCTTCTCCTTCTTCTGCTTCTTCTGCTACGCCCTCCAGACTTCACCTTCTCCTTCTCCTTCTTCTGCTTCTTCTGCTTCACCCTCCAGACTTCACCTTCTCCTTCTCCTTCTTCTGCTTCTTCTGCTTCACCCTCCTGACTTCACCTTCTCCTTCTCCTTCTTCTACTTCTTCTGATTCACCCTCCAGACTTCACCTTCTCCTTCTCCTTCTTCTGCTTCTTCTGCTTCACCCTCCGGACTTCACCTTCTCCTTCTCCTTCTTCTGCTTCTTCTGCTGCGCCCTCCAGACTTCACCTTCTCCTTCTCCTTCTTCTGCTTCTTCTGCTTCACCCTCCTGACTTCACCTTCTCCTTCTCCTTCTTCTACTTCTTCTGCTTCACCCCCCTGACTTCACCTTCTCCTTCTCCTTCTTCTGCTTCTTCTGATTCACCCTCCTAACTTCACCTTCTCCTTCTCCTTCTTCTGCTTCTTCTGATTCTCCCTCCTGACTTCACCTGTTCCTTCTCCTTCTTCTGCTTCTTCTGATTCACCCTCCAGACCTCACCTTCTCCTTCTCCTTCTTCTGCTTCTTCTGATTCACACTCCAGACTTCACCTTCTCCTTCTCCTTCTTCTGCTTCTTCTGATTCACCCTCCAGACCTCTCCATCTCCTTCTCCTTCTTCTACTTCTTCTGATTCACCCTCCAGACTTCATCTTCTCCTTCTCCTTCTTCTGCTTCTTCTGATTCACCCTCCAGACTTCACCTTCTCCTTCTCCTTCTTCTGCTTCTTCTGATTCACCCTCCTAACTTCACCTTCTCTTTCTCCATCTTCTGCTTCTTCTGATTCACCCTCCTGACTTCACCTTCTCCTTTTCCTTCTTCTGCTTCTCCTGATTCACCCTCCAGACTTCACCTTCTCCTTCTCCTTCTTCTGCTTCTTCTGATTCACCCTCCATATTTCACCTTCTCCTTCTCCTTCTTCTACTTCTTCTGATTCACCCTCCAGACTTCACCTTCTCCTTCTCCTTCTACTACTTCTTCTGATTCACCCTCCAGACTTCACCTTCTCCTTCTCCTTCTTCTACTTCTTCTGATTCACCCTCCAGACTTCACCTTCTCCTTCTCCTTCTTCTGCTTCTTCTGCTTCACCCTCCAGACTTCACCTTCTCCTTCTCCTTTGTCTACTTCTTCTGATTCACCCTCCAGACTACACCTTCTCCTTCTCCTTCTTCGACTTCTTCTGATTCACCCTGCAGACTTCACCTTCTCCTTCTCCTTCTTCTGCTTCTTCTGATTCACCCTCCTGACTTCACCTTCTCCTTCTCCTTCTTCTGCTTCTTCTGATTCACCCTCCAGACTTCACCTTCTCCTTCTCCTTCTTCTGCTTCTTCTGATTCACCCTCCAGACTTCACCTTCTCCTTCTCCTTCTGCTTCTGATTCACCCTCCAGACCTCACCATCTCCTTCTCCTTCTTCTACTTCTTCTGATTCACCCTCCAGACTTCATCTTCTCCTTCTCCTTCTTCTGCTTCTTCTGATTCACCCTCCAGACTTCACCTTCTCCTTCTCCTTCTTCTGCTTCTTCTGATTCACCCTCCTAACTTCACCTTCTCCTTCTCCTTCTTCTGCTTCTTCTGATTCACCCTCCTGACTTCACCTTCTCCTCCTCCTTCTTCTGCTTCTCCTGATTCACCCTCCAGACTTCACCTTCTCCTTCTCCTTCTTCTGCTTCTTCTGATTCACCCTCCATACTTCACCTTCTCCTTCTCCTTCTTCTACTTCTTCTGATTCACCCTCCAGACTTCACCTTCTCCTTCTCCTTCTTCTACTTCTTCTGATTCACCCTCCAGTCTTCACCTTCTCCTTCTCCTTCTTCTGCTTCACCCTCCAGACTTCACCTTCTCCTTCTCTTTCTTCTACTTCTTCTGATTCACCCTCCAGACTTCACCTTCTCCTTCTCCTTCTTCTACTTCTTCTGATTCACCCTCCAAACTTCACCTTCTCCTCCTCCTTCTTCTGCTTCTTCTGATTCACCCTCCAGACTTCACCTTCTCCTTCTCCTTCTTCTGCTTCTTCTGATTCACCCTCCAGACTTCACCTTCTCCTTCTGCTTCTTCTGCCACTTCTGATTCACCCTTCAGACTTCACCTTCTCCTTCTCCTTCTTCTGCTGCTTCTGATTCACCCTCCAGACCTCACCTTCTCCTTCTCCTTCTTCTGCTTCTTCTGATTCACCCTCCAGACTTCACCTTCTCCTTCTCCTTCTTCTGCATCTTCTGCTTCACCCTCCAGACTTCGCCTTCTCCTTCTCCTTCTTCTACCTCTTCTGATTCACCCTCCAGACTTCACCTTCTCCTTCTCCTTCTTCTACTTCTTCTGATTCACCCTCCAGTCTTCACCTTCTCCTTCTACTTCTTCTGCTTCTTCGGATTCACCCTCCAGACTTGACCTTCTCCTTCTCCTTCTTCTGCTTCTTCTGATTCACCCTCCTGACTTCACCTTCTCCTTCTCCTTCTTCTGCTTCTTCTGATTCACCCTCCAGACTTCACCTTCTCCTTCTCTTTCTTCTACTTCTTCTGATTCACCCTCCAGACTTCACCTTCTCCTTCTACTTCTTCTGCTTCTTTGATTCACCCTCCAGACTTCACCTTCTCCTTCTCCTTCTTCTGCTTCTTCTGATTCACCCTCCAGACTTCACCATCTCCTTCTCCTTCTTCTGCTTCTTCTGATTCACCCTCCAGACTTCACCTTCTCCTTCTCCTTCTTCTGCTTCTTCTGATTCACCCTCCAGACCTCACCTTCTCCTTCTCCTACTTCTACGTCTTCTGATTCACCCTCCAGAATTCACCTTCTCCTTCTCCTTCTTCTGCTTCTTCTGCTTCACCCTCCAGACTTCACCTTCTCCTTCTCCTTCGTCTACTTCTTCTGATTCACCCTCCAGACTACACCTTCTCCTTCTCCTTCTTCTGCTTCTTCTGATTCACCCTCCAGAATTCACCTTCTCCTTCTCCTTCTTCTGCTTCTTCTGCTTCACCCTCCAGACTTCACCTTCTCCTTCTCCTTCGTCTACTTCTTCTGATTCACCCTCCAGACTTCACCTTCTCCTTCTCCTTCTTCTGCTTCTTCTGATTCACCCTGCAGACTTCACCTTCTCCTTCTCCTTCTTCTACTTCTTCTGATTCACCCTCCAGACTTCACCATCTCCTTCTCCTTCTTCTACTTCTTCTGATTCACCCTCCAGACTTCACCTTCTCCTTCTCCTTCTTCTACTTCTTCTGCTTCTCCCTCCAGAGTTCACCTTCTCCTTCTCCTTCTTCTGCTTCTTCTGATTCACCCTCCAGACTTCACCTTCTCCTTCTCCTTCTTCTACTTCTTCTGATTCACCCTCCAGACTTCACCTTCTCCTTCTCCTTCTTCTACTTCTTCTGATTCACCCTCCAGACTTCACCTTCTCCTTCTCCTTCTTCTACTTCTTCTGATTCACCCTCCTGACTCCAGCTTCTCCTTCTCCTTCTTTTGCTTCTTCTGCTTCACCCTCCAGACTTCACCTTCTCCTTCTCCTTCTTCTGCTTCTTCTGCTTCATCCTCCAGACTTCACCTTCTCCTTCTCCTTCTTCTGCTTCTTCTGCTTCACCCTCCTGACTTCACCTTCTCCTTCTCCTTCTTCTACTTCTTCTGATTCACCCTCCAGACTTCACCTTCTCCTTCTCCTTCTTCTGCTTCTTCTGCTTCACCCTCCAGACTTCACCTTCTCCTTCTCCTTCTTCTGCTTCTTCTGCTACGCCCTCCAGACTTCACCTTCTCCTTCTCCTTCTTCTGCTTCTTCTGCTTCACCCTCCAGACTTCACCTTCTCCTTCTCCTTCTTCTACTTCTTCTGCTTCATCCTCCAGACTTCACCTTCTCCTTCTCCTTCTTCTGCTTCTTCTGATTCACCCTCCAGACTTCACCTTCTCCTTCTCCTTCTTCTACTTCTTCTGATTCACCCTCCAGACTTCACCTTCTCCTTCTCCTTCTTCTACTTCTTCTGATTCACCCTCCTGACTCCAGCTTCTCCTTCTCCTTCTTTTGCTTCTTCTGCTTCACCCTCCAGACTTCACCTTCTCCTTCTCCTTCTTCTGCTTCTTCTGCTTCATCCTCCAGACTTCACCTTCTCCTTCTCCTTCTTCTGCTTCTTCTGCTTCACCCTCCTGACTTCACCTTCTCCTTCTCCTTCTTCTACTTCTTCTGATTCACCCTCCAAACTTCACCTTCTCCTTCTCCTTCTTCTGCTTCTTCTGCTTCACCCTCCAGACTCCACCTTCTCCTTCTCCTTCTTCTGCTTCTTCTGCTACGCCCTCCAGACTTCACCTTCTCCTTCTCCTTCTTCTGCTTCTTCTGCTTCACCCTCCAGACTTCACCTTCTCCTTCTCTTTCTTCTACTTCTTCTGATTCACCCTCCAGACTTCACCTTCTCCTTCTCCTTCTTCTGCTTCTTCTGATTCACCCTCCAGACTTCACCTTCTCCTTCTCCTTCTTCTACTTCTTCTGATTCACCCTCCAGACTTCACCTTCTCCTTCTCCTTCTTCTGCTTCTTCTGCTTCACCCTCCAGACTTCACCTTCTCCTTCTCCTTCGTCTACTTCATCTGATTCACCCTCCAGACTACACCTTCTCCTTCTCCTTCTTCGACTTCTTCTGATTCATCCTCCAGACTTCACCTTCTCCTTCTCCTTCTTCTGCTTCTTCTGATTCACCCTGCAGATTTCACCTTCTCCTTCTCCTTCTTCTACTTCTTCTGATTCACCCTCCAGACTTCACCATCTCCTTCTCCTTCTTCTACTTCTTCTGATTCACCCTCCAGACTTCACCTTCTCCTTCTCCTTCTTCTACTTCTTCTGCTTCTCCCTCCAGACTTCACCTTCTCCTTCTCCTTCTTCTGCTTCTTCTGATTCACCCTCCAGACTTCACCTTCTCCTTCTACTTCTTCTGCTTCTTCTGATTCACCCTCCAGACTTCACCTTCTCCTTCTCCTTCTTCTGCTTCTTCTGATTCACCCTCCAGACTTCACCTTCTCCTTCTCCTTCTTCTGCTTATCTGATTCACCCTTCAGACTTCACCTTCTCCTTCTCCTTCTTCTGCTTCTTCTGATTCACCCTCCAGACCTTACCTTCTCCTTCTCCTTCTTCTACTTCTTCTAATTCACCCTCCAGACTTCATCTTCACGTTCTCCTTCTACTGCTTCTTCTGATTCACCCTCCAGACTTCACCTTCTCCTTCTCCTTCTTCTGCTTCTTCTGATTCACCCTTCAGACTTCACCTTCTCCTTCTCCTTCTTCTGCTTCTTCTGATTCACCCTCCAGACCTTAGCTTCTCCTTCTCCTTCTTCTACTTCTTCTGATTCACCCTCCAGACTTCGCCTTCTCCTTCTTCTACTTCTGCTTCTTCTGCTTCACCCTCCAGACTTCACCTTCTCCTTCTCTTTCTTCTACTTCTTCTGATTCACCCTCCAGACTTCACCTTCTCCTTCTCCTTCTTCTACTTCTTCTGATTCACCCTCCAGACTTCACCTTCTCCTTCTCCTTCTTCTGCTTCTTTTGATTCACCCTCCAGACTTCACCTTCTCCTTCTCCTTCTTCTGCTTCTTCTGATTCACCCTCCAGACTTCACCTTCTCCTTCGGCTTCTTCTGCTTCTTCTGATTCACCCTCCAGACCTCACCTTCTCCTTCTCCTTCTTCTACTTCTTCTGATTCACCCTCCAGACTTCATCTTCTCCTTCTCCTTCTTCTGCTTCTTCTGATTCACACTCCAGACTTCACCTTCTCCTTCTCCTTCTTCTGCTTCTTCTGCTTCACCCTCCAGACTTCGCCTCCTCGTTCTCCTTCTTCTACTTCTTCTGATTCACCCTCCAGACTACACCTTCTCCTTCTCCTTCTTCTACTTCTTCTGATTCACCCTCCAGTCTTCACCTTCTCCTTCTCCTTCTTCTGCTTCTTCTGATTCACCCTCCAGACTTCACCTTCTCCTTCTCCTTCTTCTGCTTCTTCTGATTCACCCCCCTGACTTCACCTTCTCCTTCTCCTTCTACTGCTTCTTCTGATTCACCCTCCAGACTTCACCTTCTCCTTCTCTTTCTTCTACTTCTTCTGATTCACCCTCCAGACTTCACCTTCTCCTTCTCCTTCTTCTGCTTCTTCTGATTCACCCTCCAGACTTCACCTTCTCCTTCTCCTTCTTCTACTTCTTCTGATTCACCCTCCAGACTTCACCTTCTCCTTCTCCTTCTTCTGCTTCTTCTGCTTCACCCTCCAGACTTCACCTTCTCCTTCTCCTTCGTCTACTTCATCTGATTCACCCTCCAGACTACACCTTCTCCTTCTCCTTCTTCGACTTCTTCTGATACAGCCTCCAGACTTCACCTTCTCCTTCTCCTTCTTCTGCTTCTTCTGATTCACCCTGCAGACTTCACCTTCTCCTTCTCCTTCTTCTACTTCTTCTGATTCACCCTCCAGACTTCACCATCTCCTTCTCCTTCTTCTACTTCTTCTGATTCACCCTCCAGACTTCACCTTCTCCTTCTCCTTCTTCTACTTCTTCTGCTTCTCCCTCCAGACTTCACCTTCTCCTTCTCCTTCTTCTGCTTCTTCTGATTCACCCTCCAGACTTCACCTTCTCCTTCTCCTTCTTCTACTTCTTCTGATTCACCCTCCAGACTTCACCTTCTCCTTCTCCTTCTTCTACTTCTTCTGATTCACCCTCCAGACTTCACCTTCTCCTTCTCCTTCTTCTACTTCTTCTGATTCACCCTCCTGACTCCAGCTTCTCCTTCTCCTTCTTTTGCTTCTTCTGCTTCACCCTCCAGACTTCACCTTCTCCTTCTCCTTCTTCTGCTTCTTCTGCTTCATCCTCCAGACTTCACCTTCCCCTTCTCCTTCTTCTGCTTCTTCTGCTTCACCCTCCTGACTTCACCTTCTCCTTCTCCTTCTTCTACTTCTTCTGATTCACCCTCCAAACTTCACCTTCTCCTTCTCCTTCTTCTGCTTCTTCTGCTTCACCCTCCAGACTTCACCTTCTCCTTCTCCTTCTTCTGCTTCTTCTGCTACGCCCTCCAGACTTCACCTTCTCCTTCTCCTTCTTCTGCTTCTTCTGCTTCACCCTCCAGACTTCACCTTCTCCTTCTCCTTCTTCTGCTTCTTCTGCTTCACCCTCCTGACTTCACCTTCTCCTTCTCCTTCTTCTACTTCTTCTGATTCACCCTCCAGACTTCACCTTCTCCTTCTCCTTCTTCTGCTTCTTCTGCTTCACCCTCCGGACTTCACCTTCTCCTTCTCCTTCTTCTGCTTCTTCTGCTGCGCCCTCCAGACTTCACCTTCTCCTTCTCCTTCTTCTGCTTCTTCTGCTTCACCCTCCTGACTTCACCTTCTCCTTCTCCTTCTTCTACTTCTTCTGCTTCACCCCCTTGACTTCACCTTCTCCTTCTCCTTCTTCTGCTTCTTCTGATTCACCCTCCTAACTTCACCTTCTCCTTCTCCTTCTTCTGCTTCTTCTGATTCACCCTCCTGACTTCACCTTCTCCTTCTCCTTCTTCTGCTTCTTCTGATTCACCCTCCAGACTTCACCTTCTCCTTCTCCTTCTTCTGCTTCTTCTGATTCACCCTCCAGACTTCACCTTCTCCTTCTCCTTCTTCTGCTTCTTCTGATTCACCCTCCAGACCTCACCATCTCCTTCTCCTTCTTCTACTTCTTCTGATTCACCCTCCAGACTTCATCTTCTCCTTCTCCTTCTTCTGCTTCTTCTGATTCACCCTCCAGACTGCACCTTCTCCTTCTTCTTCTTCTGCTTCTTCTGATTCACCCTCCTAACTTCACCTTCTCTTTCTCCATCTTCTGCTTCTTCTGATTCACCCTCCTGACTTCACCTTCTCCTTTTCCTTCTTCTGCTTCTCCTGATTCACCCTCCAGACTTCACCTTCTCCTTCTCCTTCTTCTGCTTCTTCTGATTCACCCTCCATATTTCACCTTCTCCTTCTCCTTCTTCTACCTCTTCTGATTCACCCTCCAGACTTCACCTTCTCCTTCTCCTTCTTCTACTTCTTCTGATCCACCCTCCAGACTTCACCTTCTCCTTCTCCTTCTTCTACTTCTTCTGATTCACCCTCCAGACTTCACCTTCTCCTTCTCCTTCTTCTGCTTCTTCTGCGTCACCCTCCAGACTTCACCTTCTCCTTCTCCTTCGTCTACTTCTTCTGATTCACCCTCCAGACTACACCTTCTCCTTCTCCTTCTTCGACTTCTTCTGATTCACCCTCCAGACATCACCTTCTCCTTCTCCTTCTTCTGCTTCTTCTGATTCACCCTCCAGACTTCACCTTCTCCTTCTCCTTCTTCTGCTTCTTCTGATTCACCCTCCTAACTTCACCTTCTCCTTCTCCTTCTTCTGCTTCTTCTGATTCACTCTCCTGACTTCACCTTCTCCTTCTCCTTCTTCTGCTTCTCCTGATTCACCCTCCAGACTTCACCTTCACCTTCTCCTTCTTCTGCTTCTTCTGATTCACCCTCCATACTTCACCTTCTCCTTCTCCTTCTTCTACTTCTTCTGATTCACCCTCCAGACTTCACCTTCTCCTTCTTCTACTTCTTCTGCTTCTCCCTCCAGACTTCACCTTCTCCTTCTCCTTCTTCTGCTTCTTCTGATTCACCCTCCAGACTTCACCTTCTCCTTCTCCTTCTTCTACTTCTTCTGATTCACCCTCCAGACTTCACCTTTTCCTTCTCCTTCTTCTACTTCTTCTGATTCACCCTCCAGACTTCACCTTCTCCTTCTCCTTCTTCTACTTCTTCTGATTCACCCTCCTGACTCCAGCTTCTCCTTCTCCTTCTTCTGCTTCTTCTGCTTCACACTCCAGACTTCACCTTCTCCTTCTCCTTCTTCTGCTTCTTCTGCTTCACCCTCCAGACTTCACCTTCTCCTTCTCCTTCTTCTGCTTCTTCTGCTTCACCCTTCTGACTTCACCTTCTCCTTCTCCTTCTTCTACTTCTTCTGATTCACCCTCCAGACTTCATCTTCTCCTTCGCCTTCTTCTGCTTCTTCTGCTTCACCCTCCTGACTTCACCTTCTCCTTCTCCTTCTTCTGCTTCTTCTGCTTCGCCCTCCAGACTTCACCTTCTCCTTCTCCTTCTTCTGCTTCTTCTGCTTCACCCTCCAGACTTCACCTTCTCCTTCTCCTTCTTCTGCTTCTTCTGCTTTACCCTCCTGACTTCACCTTCTCCTTCTCCTTCTTCTACTTCTTCTGATTCACCCTCCAGACTTTACCTTCTCCTTCTCCTTCTTCTGCTTCTTCTGCTTCACCCTCCGGACTTCACCTTCTCCTTCTCCTTCTTCTGCTTCTTCTGCTGCGCCCTCCAGACTTCACCTTCTCCTTCTCCTTCTTCTGCTTCTTCTGCTTCACCCTCATGACTTCACCTTCTCCTTCTCCTTCTTCTACTTCTTCTGCTTCACCCCCCTGACTTCACCTTCTCCTTCTCCTTCTTCTGCTTCTTCTGATTCACCCTCCTAACTTCACCTTCTCCTTCTCCTTCTTCTGCTTCTTCTGATTCACCCTCCTGACTTCACCTTCTCCTTCTCCTTCTTCTGCTTCTTCTGATTCACCCTCCAGACTTCACCTTCTCCTTCTCCTTCTTCTGCTTCTTCTGATTCACCCTCCAGACTTCACCTTCTCCTTCTCCTTCTTCTGCTTCTTCTGATTCACCCTCCAGACCTCACCATCTCCTTCTCCTTCTTCTACTTCTTCTGATTCACCCTCCAGACTTCATCTTCTCCTTCTCCTTCTTCTGCTTCTTCTGATTCACCCTCCAGACTTCACCTTCTCCTTCTCCTTCTTCTGCTTCTTCTGATTCACCCTCCTAACTTCACCTTCTCCTTCTCCTTCTTCTGCTTCTTCTGATTCACCCTCCTGACTTCACCTTCTCCTACTCCTTCTTCTGCTTCTCCTGATTCACCCTCCAGACTTCACCTTCTCCTTCTCCTTCTTCTGCTTCTTCTGATTCACCCTCCATACTTCACCTTCTCCTTCTCCTTCTTCTACTTCTTCTGATTCACCCTCCAGACTTCACCTTCTCCTTCTCCTCCTTCTACTTCTTCTGATTCACCCTCCAGTCTTCACCTTCTCCTTCTCCTTCTTCTGCTTCTTCTGCTTCACCCTCCAGACTTCACCTTCTCCTTCTCTTTCTTCTACTTCTTCTGATTCACCCTCCAGACTTCACCTTCTCCTTCTCCTTCCTCTACTTCTTCTGATTCACCCTCCAAACTTCACCTTCTCCTTCTCCTTTTTCTGCTTCTTCTGATTCACCCTCCAGACTTCACCTTCTCCTTCTCCTTCTTCTGCTTCTTCTGATTCACCCTCCAGACTTCACCTTCTCCTTCTGCTTCTTCTGCCACTTCTGATTCACCCTTCAGACTTCACCTTCTCCTTCTCCTTCTTCTGCTTCTTCTGATTCACCCTCCAGACCTCACCTTCTCCTTCTCCTTCTTCTACTTCTTCTGATTCACCCTCCAGACTTCATCTTCTCCTTCTCCTTCTTCTGCTTCTTCTGATTCACCCTCCAGACTTCACCTTCTCCTTCTCCTTCTTCTGCATCTTCTGCTTCACCCTCCAGACTTCGCCTTCTCCTTCTCCTTCTTCTACCTCTTCTGATTCACCCTCCAGACTTCACCTTCTCCTTCTCCTTCTTCTACTTCTTCTGATTCACCCTCCAGTCTTCACCTTCTCCTTCTACTTCTTCTGCTTCTTCTGATTCACCCTCCAGACTTGACCTTCTCCTTCTCCTTCTTCTGCTTCTTCTGATTCACCCTCCTGACTTCACCTTCTCCTTCTCCTTCTTCTGCTTCTTCTGATTCACCCTCCAGACTTCACCTTCTCCTTCTCTTTCTTCTACTTCTTCTGATTCACCCTCCAGACTTCACCTTCTCCTTCTACTTCTTCTGCTTCTTTGATTCACCCTCCAGACTTCACCTTCTCCTTCTCCTTCTTCTGCTTCTTCTGATTCACCCTCCAGACTTCACCTTCTCCTTCTCCTTCTTCTGCTTCTTCTGATTCACCCTCCAGACTTCACCTTCTCCTTCTCCTTCTTCTGCTTCTTCTGATTCACCCTCCAGACTTCACCTTCTCCTTCTCCTACTTCTACGTCTTCTGATTCACCCTCCAGAATTCACCTTCTCCTTCTCCTTCTTCTGCTTCTTCTGCTTCACCCTCCAGACTTCACCTTCTCCTTCTCCTTCGTTTACTTCTTCTGATTCACCCTCCAGACTACACCTTCTCCTTCTCCTTCTTCTGCTTCTTCTGATTCACCCTCCAGAATTCACCTTCTCCTTCTCCTTCTTCTGCTTCTTCTGCTTCACCCTCCAGACTTCACCTTCTCCTTCTCCTTCGTCTACTTCTTCTGATTCACCCTCCAGACTTCACCTTCTCCTTCTCCTTCTTCTGCTTCTTCTGATTCACCCTCCAGACTTCACCTTCTCCTTCTCCTTCTTCTACTTCTTCTGATTCACCCTCCTGACTTCACCTTCTCCTTCTCCTTCTTCTGCTTCTTCTGATTCACCCTCCAGACTTCACCTTCTCCTTCTCCTTCTTCTGCTTCTTCTGATTCACCCTCCAGACTTCACCTTCTCCTTCTGCTTCTTCTGCTTCTTCTGATTCACCCTTCAGACTTCACCTTCTCCTTCTCCTTCTTCTGCTTCTTCTGATTCACCCTCCAGACCTCACCTTCTCCTTCTCCTTCTTCAACTTCTTCTGATTCACCCTCCAGACTTCATCTTCTCCTTCTCCTTCTTCTGCTTCTTCTGATTCACCCTCCAGACTTCACCTTCTCATTCTCCTTCTTCTGCTTCTTCTGATTCACCCTCCAGACTTCGCCTTCTCCTTCTCCTTCTTCTACTTCTTCTGATTCACCCTCCAGACTTCACCTTCTCCTTCTCCTTCTTCTACTTCTTCTGATTCACCCTCCAGTCTTCACCTTCTCCTTCTCCTTCTTCTGCTTTTTCTGATTCACCCTCCAGACTTCACCTTCTCCTTCTCCTTCTTCTGCTTCTTCTGATTCACCCTCCTGACTTCACCTTCTCCTTCTCCTTCTTCTGCTTCTTCTGCTTCACCCTCCAGACTTCACCTTCTCCTTCTCCTTCGTCTACTTCTTCTGATTCACCCTCCAGACTACACCTTCTCCTTCTCCTACTACTTCTGATTCACCCTCCAGACTTCACCTTCTCCTTCTCCTTCTTCTGCTTCTTCTGATTCACCCTCCAGACTTCACCTTCTCCTTCTCCTTCTTCTACTTCTTCTGATTCACCCTCCAGACTTCACCTTCTCCTTCTCCTTCTTCTACTTCTTCTGATTCACCCTCCAGACTTCACCTTCTCCTTCTCCTTCTTCTACTTCTTCTGCTTCTCCCTCCAGACTTCGCCTTCTCCTTCTCCTTCTTCTGCTTCTTCTGAATCACCCTCCAGACTTCACCTTCTCCTTCTCCTTCTTCTACTTCTTCTGATTCACCCTCCTGACTCCAGCTTCTCCTTCTCCTTCTTCTGCTTCTTCTGCTTCACCCTCCAGACTTAACCTTCTCCTTCTCCTTCTTCTGCTTCTTCTGCTTCACCCTCCAGACTTCACCTTCTCCTTCTCCTTCTTCTGCTTCTTCTGCTTCACCCTCCTGACTTCACCTTCTCCTTCTCCTTCTTCTACTTCTTCTTATTCACCCTCCAGACTTCACCTTCTCCTTCTCCTTCTTCTGCTTCTTCTGATTCACCCTCCAGACTTCACCTTCTCCTTCTCCTTCTTCTACTTCTTCTGATTCACCCTCCAGACTTCACCTTCTCCTTCTCCTTCTTCTGCTTCTTCTGCTTCACCCTCCTGACTTCACCTTCTCCTTCTCCTTCTTCTACTTCTTCTTATTCACCCTCCAGACTTCACCTTCTCCTTCTCCTTCTTCTGCTTCTTCTGATTCACCCTCCAGACTTCACCTTCTCCTTCTCCTTCTTCTACTTCTTTTGATTCACCCTCCAGACTTCACCTTCTCCTTCTCCTTCTTCTACTTCTTCTGCTTCTCCCTCCAGACTTCACCTTCTCCTTCTCCTTCTTCTGCTTCTTCTGAATCACCCTCCAGACTTCACCTTCTCCTTCTCCTTCTTCTACTTCTTCTGATTCAACCTCCAGACTTCACCTTCTCCTTCTCCTTCTTCTGCTTCTTCTGATTCACCCTCCAGACTTCACCTTCTCCTTCTCCTTCTTCTACTTCTTCTGATTCACCCTCCAGACTTCACCTTCTCATTCTCCTTCTTCTACTTCTTCTGATTCACCCTCCAGACTTCACCTTCTCCTTCTCCTTCTTCTACTTCTTCTGCTTCTCCCTCCAGACTTCACCTTCTCCTTCTCCTTCTTCTGCTTCTTCTGATTCACCCTCCAGACTTCTCCTCCTTCTCCTACTTCTACGTCTTCTGATTCACCCTCCAGAATTCACCTTCTCCTTCTCCTTCTTCTGCTTCTTCTGCTTCACCCTCCAGACTTCACCTTCTCCTTCTCCTTCGTCTACTTCTTCTGATTCACCCTCCAGACTACACCTTCTCCTTCTCCTTCTTCTGCTTCTTCTGATTCACCCTCCAGAATTCACCTTCTCCTTCTCCTTTTTCTGCTTCTTCTGCTTCACCCTCCAGACTTCACCTTCTCCTTCTCCTTCGTCTACTTCTTCTGATTCACCCTCCAGACTTCACCTTCTCGTTCTCCTTCTTCTGCTTCTTCTGATTCACCCTCCAGACTTCACCTTCTCCTTCTCCTTCTTCTACTTCTTGTGATTCACCCTCCTGACTTCACCTTCTCCTTCTCCTTCTTCTGCTTCTTCTGATTCACCCTCCAGACTTCACCTTCTCCTTCTCCTTCTTCTGCTTCTTCTGATTCACCCTCCAGACTTCACCTTCTCCTTCTGCTTCTTCTGCTTCTTCTGATTCACCCTCCAGACTTCACCTTCTCCTTCTCCTTCTTCTACTTCTTCTGATTCACCCTCCTGACTTCACCTTCTCCTTCTCCTTCTTCTGCTTCTCCTGATTCACCCTCCAGACTTCACCTTCTCCTTCTCCTTCTTCTGCTGCTTCTGATTCACCCTCCATATTTCACCTTCTCCTTCTCCTTCTTCTACTTCTTCTGATTCACCCTCCAGACTACACCTTCTCCTTCTCCTTCTTCGATTTCTTCTGATTCACCCTCCAGACTTCACCTTCTCCTTCTCCTTCTTCTGCTTCTTCTGATTCACCCTCCAGACTTCACCTTCTCCTTCTCCTTCTTCTGCTTCTTCTGATTCACCCTCCTAACTTCACCTTCTCCTTCTCCTTCTTCTGCTTCTTCTGATTCACCCTCCTGACTTCACCTTCTCCTTCTCCTTCTTCTGCTTCTCCTGATTCACCCTCCAGACTTCACCTTCTCCTTCTCCTTCTTCTGCTTCTTCTGATTCACCCTCCATACTTCACCTTCTCCTTCTCCTTCTTCTACTTCTTCTGATTCACCCTCCAGACTTCACCTTCTCCTTCTTCTACTTCTTCTGCTTCTCCCTCCAGACTTCACCTTCTCCTTCTCCTTCTTCTGCTTCTTCTGATTCACCCTCCAGACTTCACCTTCTCCTTCTCCTTCTTCTACTTCTTCTGATTCACCCTCCAGACTTCACCTTTTTCCTTCTCCTTCTTCTACTTCTTCTGATTCACCCTCCAGACTTCACCTTCTCCTTCTCCTTCTTCTACTTCTTCTGATTCACCCTCCTGACTCCAGCTTCTCCTTCTCCTTCTTCTGCTTCTTCTGCTTCACCCTCCAGACTTCACCTTCTCCTTCTCCTTCTTCTGCTTCTTCTGCTTCACCCTCCAGACTTCACCTTCTCCTTCTCCTTCTTCTGCTTCTTCTGCTTCACCCTTCTGACTTCACCTTCTCCTTCTCCTTCTTCTACTTCTTCTGATTCACCCTCCAGACTTCACCTTCTCCTTCTCCTTCTTCTGCTTCTTCTGCTTCACCCTCCTGACTTCACCTTCTCCTTCTCCTTCTTCTGCTTCTTCTGCTTCGCCCTCCAGACTTCACCTTCTCCTTCTCCTTCTTCTGCTTCTTCTGCTTCGCCCTCCAGACTTCACCTTCTCCTTCTCCTTCTTCTGCTTCTTCTGCTTCACCCTCCAGACTTCACCTTCTCCTTCTCCTTCTTCTGCTTCTTCTGCTTTACCCTCCTGACTTCACCTTCTCCTTCTCCTTCTTCTACTTCTTCTGATTCACCCTCCAGACTTTACCTTCTCCTTCTCCTTCTTCTTCTTCTTCTGCTTCACCCTCCGGACTTCACCTTCTCCTTCTCCTTCTTCTGCTTCTTCTGCTGCGCCCTCCAGACTTCACCTTCTCCTTCTCCTTCTTCTGCTTCTTCTGCTTCACCCTCCTGACTTCACCTTCTCCTTCTCCTTCTTCTACTTCTTCTGCTTCACCCCCCTGACTTCACCTTCTCCTTCTCCTTCTTCTGCTTCTTCTGATTCACCCTCCTAACATCACCTTCTCCTTCTCCTTCTTCTGCTTCTTCTGATTCACCCTCCTGACTTCACCTTCTCCTTCTCCTTCTTCTGCTTCTTCTGATTCACCCTCCAGACTTCACCTTCTCCTTCTCCTTCTTCTGCTTCTTCTGATTCACCCTCCAGACTTCACCTTCTCCTTCTCCTTCTTCTGCTTCTTCTGATTCACCCTCCAGACCTCACCATCTCCTTCTCCTTCTTCTACTTCTTCTGATTCACCCTCCAGACTTCATCTTCTCCTTCTCCTTCTTCTGCTTCTTCTGATTCACCCTCCAGACTTCACCTTCTCCTTCTCCTTCTTCTGCTTCTTCTGATTCACCCTCCTAACTTCACCTTCTCCTTCTCCTTCTTCTGCTTCTTCTGATTCACCCTCCTGACTTCACCTTCTCCTACTCCTTCTTCTGCTTCTCCTGATTCACCCTCCAGACTTCACCTTCTCCTTCTCCTTCTTCTGCTTCTTCTGATTCACCCTCCAGACTTCACCTTCTCCTTCTCCTTCTTCTACTTCTTCTGATTCAACCTCCAGTCTTCACCTTCTCCTTCTCCTTCTTCTGCTTCTTCTGCTTCACCCTCCAGACTTCACCTTCTCCTTCTCCTTCGTCTACTTCTTCTGATTCACCCTCCAGACTACATCTTCTCCTTCTCCTTCTTCTACTTCTTCTGATTCACCCTCCAGACTTCACCTTCTCCTTCTCCTTCTTCTGCTTCTTCTGATTCACCCTCCAGACTTCACCTTCTCCTTCTCCTTCTTCTACTTCTTCTGATTCACCCTCCAGACTTCACCTTCTCCTTCTCCTTCTTCTACTTCTTCTGATTCACCCTCCAGACTTCACCTTCTCCTTCTCCTTCTTCTACTTCTTCTGCTTCTCCCTCCAGACTTCGCCTTCTCTTTCTCCTTCTTCTGCTTCTTCTGAATCACCCTCCAGACTTCACCTTCTCCTTCTCCTTCTTCTACTTCTTCTGATTCACCCTCCTGACTCCAGCTTCTCCTTCTCCTTCTTCTGCTTCTTCTGCTTCACCCTCCAGACTTCACCTTCTCCTTCTCCTTCGTCTACTTCTTCTGATTCACCCTCCAGACTTCACCTTCTCGTTCTCCTTCTTCTGCTTCTTCTGATTCACCCTCCAGACTTCACCTTCTCCTTCTCCTTCTTCTACTTCTTCTGATTCACCCTCCTGACTTCACCTTCTCCTTCTCCTTCTTCTGCTTCTTCTGATTCACCCTCCAGACTTCACCTTCTCCTTCTCCTTCTTCTGCTTCTTCTGATTCACCCTCCAGACTTCACCTTCTCCTTCTGCTTCTTCTGCTTCTTCTGATTCACCCTCCAGACTTCACCTTCTCCTTCTCCTTCTTCTACTTCTTCTGATTCACCCTCCTGACTTCACCTTCTCCTTCTCCTTCTTCTGCTTCTCCTGATTCACCCTCCAGACTTCACCTTCTCCTTCTCCTTCTTCTACTTCTTCTGCTTCACCCTCCAGACTTCTCCTTCTCCTTCTCCTTCGTCTACTTCTTCTGATTCACCCTCCAGACTACACCTTCTCCTTCTCCTTCTTCGACTTCTTCTGATTCACCCTCCAGACTTCACCTTCTCCTTCTCCTTCTTCTGCTTCTTCTGATTCACCCTCCAGACTTCACCTTCTCCTTCTTCTGCTTCTTCTGATTCACCCTCCTAACTTCACCTTCTCCTTCTCCTTCTTCTGCTTCTTCTGATTCACCCTCCTGACTTCACCTTCTCCTTCTCCTTCTTCTGCTTCTCCTGATTCACCCTCCAGACTTCACCTTCTCCTTCTCCTTCTTCTGCTTCTTCTGATTCACCCTCCATACTTCACCTTCTCCTTCTCCTTCTTCTACTTCTTCTGATTCACCCTCCAGACTTCACCTTCTCCTTCTTCTACTTCTTCTGCTTCTCCCTCCAGACTTCACCTTCTCCTTCTCCTTCTTCTGCTTCTTCTGATTCACCCTCCAGACTTCACCTTCTCCTTCTCCTTCTTCTACTTCTTCTGATTCACCCTCCAGACTTCACCTTCTCCTTCTCCTTCTTCTGCTTCTTCTGCTTCACCCTTCTGACTTCACCTTCTCCTTCTCCTTCTTCTACTTCTTCTGATTCACCCTCCAGACTTCACCTTCTCCTTCTCCTTCTTCTGCTTCTTCTGCTTCACCCTCCTGACTTCACCTTCTCCTTCTCCTTCTTCTGCTTCTTCTGCTTCGCCCTCCAGACTTCACCTTCTCCTTCTCCTTCTTCTGCTTCTTCTGCTTCACCCTCCAGACTTCACCTTCTCCTTCTCCTTCTTCTGCTTCTTCTGCTTTACCCTCCTGACTTCACCTTCTCCTTCTCCTTCTTCTACTTCTTCTGATTCACCCTCCAGACTTTACCTTCTCCTTCTCCTTCTTCTGCTTCTTCTGCTTCACCCTCCGGACTTCACCTTCTCCTTCTCCTTCTTCTGCTTCTTCTGCTGCGCCCTCCAGACTTCACCTTCTCCTTCTCCTTCTTCTGCTTCTTCTGCTTCACCCTCCTGACTTCACCTTCTCTTCTCCTTCTTCTACTTCTTCTGCTTCACCCCCCTGACTTCACCTTCTCCTTCTCCTTCTTCTGCTTCTTCTGATTCACCCTCCTAACTTCACCTTCTCCTTCTCCTTCTTCTGCTTCTTCTGATTCACCCTCCTAACTTCACCTTCTACTTCTCCTTCTTCTGCTTCTTCTGATTCACCCTCCTGACTTCACCTTCTCCTACTCCTTCATCTGCTTCTCCTGATTCACCCTCCAGACTTCACCTTCTCCTTCTCCTTCTTCTGCTTCTTCTGATTCACCCTCCAGACTTCACCTTCTCCTTCTCCTTCTTCTACTTCTTCTGATTCACCCTCCAGTCTTCACCTTCTCCTTCTCCTTCTTCTGCTTCTTCTGCTTCACCCTCCAGACTTCACCTTCTCCTTCTCCTTCGTCTACTTCTTCTGATTCACCCTCCAGACTACACCTTCTCCTTCTCCTTCTTCTACTTCTTCTGATTCACCCTCCAGACTTCACCTTCTCCTTCTCCTTCTTCTGCTTCTTCTGATTCACCCTCCAGACTTCACCTTCTCCTTCTCCTTCTTCTACTTCTTCTGATTCACCCTCCAGACTTCACCTTCTCCTTCTCCTTCTTCTACTTCTTCTGATTCACCCTCCAGACTTCACCTTCTCCTTCTCCTTCTTCTACTTCTTCTGCTTCTCCCTCCAGACTTCGCCTTCTCCTTCTCCTTCTTCTGCTTCTTCTGAATCACCCTCCAGACTTCACCTTCTCCTTCTCCTTCTTCTACTTCTTCTGATTCACCCTCCTGACTCCAGCTTCTCCTTCTCCTTCTTCTGCTTCTTCTGCTTCACCCTCCAGACTTCACCTTCTCCTTCTCCTTCGTCTACTTCTTCTGATTCACCCTCCAGACTTCACCTTCTCGTTCTCCTTCTTCTGCTTCTTCTGATTCACCCTCCAGACTTCACCTTCTCCTTCTCCTTCTTCTACTTCTTCTGATTCACCCTCCTGACTTCACCTTCTCCTTCTCCTTCTTCTGCTTCTTCTGATTCACCCTCCAGACTTCACCTTCTCCTTCTCCTTCTTCTGCTTCTTCTGATTCACCCTCCAGACTTCACCTTCTCCTTCTGCTTCTTCTGCTTCTTCTGATTCACCCTCCAGACTTCACCTTCTCCTTCTCCTTCTTCTACTTCTTCTGATTCACCCTCCTGACTTCACCTTCTCCTTCTCCTTCTTCTGCTTCTCCTGATTCACCCTCCAGACTTCACCTTCTCCTTCTCCTTCTTCTGCTGCTTCTGATTCACCCTCCATATTTCACCTTCTCCTTCTCCTTCTTCTACTTCTTCTGATTCACCCTCCAGACTTCACCTTCTCCTTCTCCTTCTTCTACTTCTTCTGATTCACCCTCCAGACTTCACCTTCTCCTTCTCCTTCTTCTACTTCTTCTGATTCACCCTCCAGACTTCACCTTCTCCTTCTCCTTCTTCTGCTTCTTCTGCTTCACCCTCCAGACTTCTCCTTCTCCTTCTCCTTCGTCTACTTCTTCTGATTCACCCTCCAGACTACACCTTCTCCTTCTCCTTCTTCGACTTCTTCTGATTCACCCTCCAGACTTCACCTTCTCCTTCTCCTTCTTCTGCTTCTTCTGATTCACCCTCCAGACTTCACCTTCTCCTTCTCCTTCTTCTGCTTCTTCTGATTCACCCTCCTAACTTCACCTTCTCCTTCTCCTTCTTCTGCTTCTTCTGATTCACCCTCCTGACTTCACCTTCTCCTTCTCCTTCTTCTGCTTCTCCTGATTCACCCTCCAGACTTCACCTTCTCCTTCTCCTTCTTCTGCTTCTTCTGATTCACCCTCCATACTTCACCTTCTCCTTCTCCTTCTTCTACTTCTTCTGATTCACCCTCCAGACTTCACCTTCTCCTTCTTCTACTTCTTCTGCTTCTCCCTCCAGACTTCACCTTCTCCTTCTCCTTCTTCTGCTTCTTCTGATTCACCCTCCAGACTTCACCTTCTCCTTCTCCTTCTTCTACTTCTTCTGATTCACCCTCCAGACTTCACCTTCTCCTTCTCCTTCTTCTGCTTCTTCTGCTTCACCCTTCTGACTTCACCTTCTCCTTCTCCTTCTTCTACTTCTTCTGATTCACCCTCCAGACTTCACCTTCTCCTTCTCCTTCTTCTGCTTCTTCTGCTTCACCCTCCTGACTTCACCTTCTCCTTCTCCTTCTTCTGCTTCTTCTGCTTCGCCCTCCAGACTTCACCTTCTCCTTCTCCTTCTTCTGCTTCTTCTGCTTCACCCTCCAGACTTCACCTTCTCCTTCTCCTTCTTCTGCTTCTTCTGCTTTACCCTCCTGACTTCACCTTCTCCTTCTCCTTCTTCTACTTCTTCTGATTCACCCTCCAGACTTTACCTTCTCCTTCTCCTTCTTCTGCTTCTTCTGCTTCACCCTCCGGACTTCACCTTCTCCTTCTCCTTCTTCTGCTTCTTCTGCTGCGCCCTCCAGACTTCACCTTCTCCTTCTCCTTCTTCTGCTTCTTCTGCTTCACCCTCCTGACTTCACCTTCTCTTCTCCTTCTTCTACTTCTTCTGCTTCACCCCCCTGACTTCACCTTCTCCTTCTCCTTCTTCTGCTTCTTCTGATTCACCCTCCTAACTTCACCTTCTCCTTCTCCTTCTTCTGCTTCTTCTGATTCACCCTCCTGACTTCACCTTCTCCTTCTCCTTCTTCTGCTTCTTCTGATTCACCCTCCAGACTTCACCTTCTCCTTCTCCTTCTTCTGCTTCTTCTGATTCACCCTCCAGACTTCACCTTCTCCTTCTCCTTCTTCTGCTTCTTCTGATTCACCCTCCAGACCTCACCATCTCCTTCTCCTTCTTCTACTTCTTCTGATTCACCCTCCAGACTTCATCTTCTCCTTCTCCTTCTTCTGCTTCTACTGATTCACCCTCCAGACTACACCTTCTCCTTCTCCTTCTTCTGCTTCTTCTGATTCACCCTCCTAACTTCACCTTCTCCTTCTCCTTCTTCTGCTTCTTCTGATTCACCCTCCTGACTTCACCTTCTCCTACTCCTTCTTCTGCTTCTCCTGATTCACCCTCCAGACTTCACCTTCTCCTTCTCCTTCTTCTGCTTCTTCTGATTCACCCTCCATACTTCACCTTCTCCTTCTCCTTCTTCTACTTCTTCTGATTCACCCTCCAGACTTCACCTTCTCCTTCTCCTTCTTCTACTTCTTCTGATTCACCCTCCAGTCTTCACCTTCTCCTTCTCCTTCTTCTGCTTCTTCTGCTTCACCCTCCAGACTTCACCTTCTCCTTCTCTTTCTTCTACTTCTTCTGATTCACCCTCCAGACTTCACCTTCTCCTTCTCCTTCTTCTACTTCTTCTGATTCACCCTCCAAACTTCACCTTCTCCTTCTCCTTCTTCTGCTTCTTCTGATTCACCCTCCAGACTTCACCTTCTCATTCTCCTTCTTCTGCTTCTTCTGATTCACCCTCCAGACTTCACCTTCTCCTTCTGCTTCTTCTGCCACTTCTGATTCACCCTTCAGACTTCACCTTCTCCTTCTCCTTCTTCTGCTTCTTCTGATTCACCCTCCAGACCTCACCTTCTCCTTCTCCTTCTTCTACTTCTTCTGATTCACCCTCCAGACTTCATCTTCTCCTTCTCCTTCGTCTACTTCTTCTGATTCACCCTCCAGACTACACCTTCTCCTTCTCCTTCTTCTGCTTCTTCTGATTCACCCTCCAGAATTCACCTTCTCCTTCTCCTTCTTCTGCTTCTTCTGTTTCACTCTCCAGACTTCCCTTCTCCTTCTCCTTCGTCTACTTCTTCTGATTCACCCTCCAGACTTCACCTTCTCCTTCTCCTTCTTCTGCTTCTTCTGATTCACCCTCCAGACTTCACCTTCTCCTTCTCCTTCTTCTACTTCTTCTGATTCACCCTCCTGACTTCACCTTCTCCTTCTCCTTCTTCTGCTTCTTCTGATTCACCCTCCAGACTTCACCTTCTCCTTCTCCTTCTTCTGCTTCTTCTGATTCACCCTCCAGACTTCACCTTCTCCTTCTGCTTCTTCTGCTTCTTCTGATTCACCCTTCAGACTTCACCTTCTCCTTCTCCTTCTTCTGCTTCTTCTGATTCACCCTCCAGACCTCACCTTCTCCTTCTCCTTCTTCTACTTCTTCTGATTCACCCTCCAGACTTCATCTTCTCCTTCTCCTTCTTCTGCTTCTTCTGATTCACCCTCCAGACTTCACCTTCTCCTTCTCCTTCTTCTGCTTCTTCTGATTCACCCTCCAGACTTCGCCTTCTCCTTCTCCTTCTTCTACTTCTTCTGATTCACCCTCCAGACTTCACCTTCTCCTTCTCCTTCTTCTACTTCTTCTGATTCACCCTCCAGTCTTCACCTTCTCCTTCTCCTTCTTCTGCTTTTTCTGATTCACCCTCCAGACTTCACCTTCTCCTTCTCCTTCTTCTGCTTCTTCTGATTCACCCTCCTGACTTCACCTTCTCCTTCTCCTTCTTCTGCTTCTTCTGATTCACCCTCCAGACTTCACCTTCTCCTTTTCTTTCTTCTACTTCTTCTGATTCACCCTCCAGACTTCACCTTCTCCTTCTCCTTCTTCTGCTTCTTCTGATTCACCCTCCAGACTTCACCTTCTCCTTCTCCTTCGTCTACTTCTTCTGATTCACCCTCCAGACTACACCTTCTCCTTCTCCTTCTTCGACTTCTTCTGATTCACCCTCCAGACTTCACCTTCTCCTTCTCCTTCTTCTGCTTCTTCTGATTCACCCTCCAGACTTCACCTTCTCCTTCTCCTTCTTCTGCTTCTTCTGATTCACCCTCCTAACTTCACCTTCTCCTTCTCCTTCTTCTGCTTCTTCTGATTCACCCTCCTGACTTCACCTTCTCCTTCTCCTTCTTCTGCTTCTCCTGATTCACCCTCCAGACTTCACCTTCTCCTTCTCCTTCTTCTGCTTCTTCTGATTCACCCTCCATACTTCACCTTCTCCTTCTCCTTCTTCTACTTCTTCTGATTCACCCTCCAGACTTCACCTTCTCCTTCTTCTACTTCTTCTGCTTCTCCCTCCAGACTTCACCTTCTCCTTCTCCTTCTTCTGCTTCTTCTGATTCACCCTCCAGACTTCACCTTCTCCTTCTCCTTCTTCTACTTCTTCTGATTCACCCTCCAGACTTCACCTTTTCCTTCTCCTTCTTCTACTTCTTCTGATTCACCCTCCAGACTTCACCTTCTCCTTCTCCTTCTTCTACTTCTTCTGATTCACCCTCCTGACTCCAGCTTCTCCTTCTCCTTCTTCTGCTTCTTCTGCTTCACCCTCCAGACTTCACCTTCTCCTTCTCCTTCTTCTGCTTCTTCTGCTTCACCCTCCAGACTTCACCTTCTCCTTCTCCTTCTTCTCCTTCTTCTACTTCTTCTGATTCACCCTCCAGACTTCACCTTTTCCTTCTCCTTCTTCTACTTCTTCTGATTCACCCTCCAGACTTCACCTTCTCCTTCTCCTTCTTCTGCTTCTTCTGCTTCACCCTTCTGACTTCACCTTCTCCTTCTCCTTCTTCTGCTTCTTCTGCTTCGCCCTCCAGACTTCACCTTCTCCTTCTCCTTCTTCTGCTTCTTCTGCTTCACCCTCCAGACTTCACCTTCTTCTTCTCCTTCTTCTGCTTCTTCTGCTTTACCCTCCTGACTTCACCTTCTCCTTCTCCTTCTTCTACTTCTTCTGATTCACCCTCCAGACTTTACCTTCTCCTTCTCCTTCTTCTGCTTCTTCTGCTTCACCCGCCGGACTTCACCTTCTCCTTCTCCTTCTTCTGCTTCTTCTGCTGCGCCCTCCAGACTTCACCTTCTCCTTCTCCTTCTTCTGCTTCTTCTGCTTCACCCTCCTGACTTCACCTTCTCTTCTCCTTCTTCTACTTCTTCTGCTTCACCCCCCTGACTTCACCTTCTCCTTCTCCTTCTTCTGCTTCTTCTGATTCACCCTCCTAACTTCACCTTCTCCTTCTCCTTCTTCTGCTTCTTCTGATTCACCCTCCTGACTTCACCTTCTCCTTCTCCTTCTTCTGCTTCTTCTGATTCACCCTCCAGACTTCACCTTCTCCTTCTCCTTCTTCTGCTTCTTCTGATTCACCCTCCAGACTTCACCTTCTCCTTCTCCTTCTTCTGCTTCTTCTGATTCACCCTCCAGACCTCACCATCTCCTTCTCCTTCTTCTACTTCTTCTGATTCACCCTCCAGACTTCATCTTCTCCTTCTCCTTCTTCTGCTTCTTCTGATTCACCCTCCAGACTTCACCTTCTCCTTCTCCTTCTTCTGCTTCTTCTGATTCACCCTCCTAACTTCACCTTCTCCTTCTCCTTCTTCTGCTTCTTCTGATTCACCCTCCTGACTTCACCTTCTCCTACTCCTTCTTCTGCTTCTCCTGATTCACCCTCCAGACTTCACCTTCTCCTTCTCCTTCTTCTGCTTCTTCTGATTCACCCTCCATACTTCACCTTCTCCTTCTCCTTCTTCTACTTCTTCTGATTCACCCTCCAGACTTCACCTTCTCCTTCTCCTTCTACTTCTTCTGATTCACCCTCCAGTCTTCACCTTCTCCTTCTCCTTCTTCTGCTTCTTCTGCTTCACCCTCCAGACTTCACCTTCTCCTTCTCTTTCTTCTACTTCTTCTGATTCACCCTCCAGACTTCACCTTCTCCTTCTCCTTCTTCTACTTCTTCTGATTCACCCTCCAAACTTCACCTTCTCCTTCTCCTTCTTCTGCTTCTTCTGATTCACCCTCCAGACTTCACCTTCTCATTCTCCTTCTTCTGCTTCTTCTGATTCACCCTCCAGACTTCACCTTCTCCTTCTGCTTCTTCTGCCACTTCTGATTCACCCTTCAGACTTCACCTTCTCCTTCTCCTTCTTCTGCTTCTTCTGATTCACCCTCCAGACCTCACCTTCTCCTTCTCCTTCTTCTACTTCTTCTGATTCACCCTCCAGACTTCATCTTCTCCTTCTCCTTCTTCTGCTTCTTCTGATTCACCCTCCAGACTTCACCTTCTCCTTCTCCTTCTTCTGCATCTTCTGCTTCACCCTCCAGACTTCGCCTTCTCCTTCTCCTTCTTCTACCTCTTCTGATTCACCCTCCAGACTTCACCTTCTCCTTCTCCTTCTTCTACTTCTTCTGATTCACCCTCCAGTCTTCACCTTCTCCTTCTACTTCTTCTGCTTCTTCTGATTCACCCTCCAGACTTCACCTTCTCCTTCTACTTCTTCTGCTTCTTTGATTCACCCTTCAGACTTCACCTTCTCCTTCTCCTTCTTCTGCTTCTTCTGATTCACCCTCCTGACTTCACCTTCTCCTTCTCCTTCTTCTGCTTCTTCTGATTCACCCTCCAGACTTCACCTTCTCCTTCTCCTTCTTCTGCTTCTTCTGATTCACCCTCCAGACTTCACCTTCTCCTTCTCCTACTTCTACGTCTTCTGATTCACCCTCCAGAATTCACCTTCTCCTTCTCCTTCTTCTGCTTCTTCTGCTTCACCCTCCAGACTTCACCTTCTCCTTCTCCTTTGTCTACTTCTTCTGATTCACCCTCCAGACTACACCTTCTCCTTCTCCTTCTTCTGCTTCTTCTGATTCACCCTCCAGAATTCACCTTCTCCTTCTCCTTCTTCTGCTTCTTCTGTTTCACTCTCCAGACTTCCCTTCTCCTTCTCCTTCGTCTACTTCTTCTGATTCACCCTCCAGACTTCACCTTCTCCTTCTCCTTCTTCTGCTTCTTCTGATTCACCCTCCAGACTTCACCTTCTCCTTCTCCTTCTTCTACTTCTTCTGATTCACCCTCCTGACTTCACCTTCTCCTTCTCCTTCTTCTGCTTCTTCTGATTCACCCTCCAGACTTCACCTTCTCCTTCTCCTTCTTCTGCTTCTTCTGATTCACCCTCCAGACTTCACCTTCTCCTTCTGCTTCTTCTGCTTCTTCTGATTCACCCTTCAGACTTCACCTTCTCCTTCTCCTTCTTCTGCTTCTTCTGATTCACCCTCCAGACCTCACCTTCTCCTTCTCCTTCTTCTACTTCTTCTGATTCACCCTCCAGACTTCATCTTCTCCTTCTCCTTCTTCTGCTTCTTCTGATTCACCCTCCTGACTTCACCTTCTCCTACTCCTTCTTCTGCTTCTCCTGATTCACCCTCCAGACTTCACCTTCTCTTTCTCCTTCTTCTGCTTCTTCTGATTCACCCTCCATACTTCACCTTCTACTTCTCCTTCTTCTACTTCTTCTGATTCACCCTCCAGACTTCACCTTCTAATTCTCCTTCTTCTACTTCTTCTGATTCACCCTCCAGTCTTCACCTTCTCCTTCTCCTTCTTCTGCTTCTTCTGCTTCACCCTCCAGACTTCACCTTCTCCTTCTCTTTCTTCTACTTCTTCTGATTCACCCTCCAGACTTCACCTTCTCCTTCTCCTTCTTCTACTTCTTCTGATTCACCCTCCAAACTTCACCTTCTCCTTCTCCTTCTTCTGCTTCTTCTGATTCACCCTCCAGACTTCACCTTCTCATTCTCCTTCTTCTGCTTCTTCTGATTCACCCTCCAGACTTCACCTTCTCCTTCTGCTTCTTCTGCCACTTCTGATTCACCCTTCAGACTTCACCTTCTCCTTCTCCTTCTTCTGCTTCTTCTGATTCACCCTCCAGACCTCACCTTCTCCTTCTCCTTCTTCTACTTCTTCTGATTCAACCTCCAGACTTCATCTTCTCCTTCTCCTTCTTCTGCTTCTTCTGATTCACCCTCCAGACTTCACCTTCTCCTTCTCCTTCTTCTGCATCTTCTGCTTCACCCTCCAGACTTCGCCTTCTCCTTCTCCTTCTTCTACCTCTTCTGATTCACCCTCCAGACTTCACCTTCTCCTTCTCCTTCTTCTACTTCTTCTGATTCACCCTCCAGTCTTCACCTTCTCCTTCTACTTCTTCTGCTTCTTCTGATTCACCCTCCAGACTTCACCTTCTCCTTCTACTTCTTCTGCTTCTTTGATTCACCCTCCAGACTTCACCTTCTCCTTCTCCTTCTTCTGCTTCTTCTGATTCACCCTCCAGACTTCACCTTCTCCTTCTCCTTCTTCTGCTTCTTCTGATTCACCCTCCAGACTTCACCTTCTCCTTCTCCTTCTTCTGCTTCTTCTGATTCACCCTCCAGACTTCACCTTCTCCTTCTCCTACTTCTACGTCTTCTGATTCACCCTCCAGAATTCACCTTCTCCTTCTCCTTCTTCTGCTTCTTCTGCTTCACCCTCCAGACTTCACCTTCTCCTTCTCCTTTGTCTACTTCTTCGGATTCACCCTCCAGACTACACCTTCTCCTTCTCCTTCTTCTGCTTCTTCTGATTCACCCTCCAGAATTCACCTTCTCCTTCTCCTTCTTCTGCTTCTTCTGTTTCACTCTCCAGACTTCCCTTCTCCTTCTCCTTCGTCTACTTCTTCTGATTCACCCTCCAGACTTCACCTTCTCCTTCTCCTTCTTCTGCTTCTTCTGATTCACCCTCCAGACTTCACCTTCTCCTTCTCCTTCTTCTACTTCTTCTGATTCACCCTCCTGACTTCACCTTCTCCTTCTCCTTCTTCTGCTTCTTCTGATTCACCCTCCAGACTTCACCTTCTCCTTCTCCTTCTTCTGCTTCTTCTGATTCACCCTCCAGACTTCACCTTCTCCTTCTGCTTCTTCTGCTTCTTCTGATTCACCCTTCAGACTTCACCTTCTCCTTCTCCTTCTTCTGCTTCTTCTGATTCACCCTCCAGACCTCACCTTCTCCTTCTCCTTCTTCTACTTCTTCTGATTCACCCTCCAGACTTCATCTTCTCCTTCTCCTTCTTCTGCTTCTTCTGATTCACCCTCCAGACTTCACCTTCTCCTTCTCCTTCTTCTGCTTCTTCTGATTCACCCTCCAGACTTCGCCTTCTCCTTCTCCTTCTTCTACTTCTTCTGATTCACCCTCCAGACTTCACCTTCTCCTTCTCCTTCTTCTACTTCTTCTGATTCACCCTCCAGTCTTCACCTTCTCCTTCTCCTTCTTCTGCTTTTTCTGATTCACCCTCCAGACTTCACCTTCTCCTTCTCCTTCTTCTGCTTCTTCTGCTTCACCCTCCTGACTTCACCTTCTCCTTCTCCTTCTTCTACTTCTTCTGATTCACCCTCCAGACTTCACCTTCTCCTTCTCCTTCTTCTGCTTCTTCTGCTTCGCCCTCCAGACTTCACCTTCTCCTTCTCCTTCTTCTGCTTCTGCTGATTCACCCTCCAGACTTCACCTTCTCCTTCTCCTTCTTCTGCTTCTTCTGATTCACCCTCCAGACTTCACCTTCTCCTTCTCCTTCTTCTGCTTCTTCTGATTCACCCTCCAGACTTCACCTTCTCCTTCTCCTACTTCTACTTCTTCTGATTCACCCTCCAGACTTCACCTTCTCCTTCTCCTTCTTCTGCTTCTTCTGCTTCACCCTCCAGACTTCACCTTCTCCTTCTCCTTCGTCTACTTCTTCTGATTCACCCTCCAGACTACACCTTCTCCTTCTCCTTCTTCTACTTCTTCTGATTCACCCTCCAGACTTCACCTTCTCCTTCTCCTTCTTCTACTTCTTCTGATTCACCCTCCAGACTTCACCTTCTCCTTCTCCTTCTTCTACTTCTTCTGATTCACCCTCCTGACTTCACCTTCTCCTTCTCCTTCTTCTGCTTCTTCTGATTCACCCTCCAGACTTCACCTTCTCCTTCTCCTTCTTCTACTTCTTCTGATTCACCCTCCAGACTTCACCTTCTCCTTCTACTTCTTCTGCATCTTCTGAATCACCCTCCAGACTTCACCTTCTCCTTCTCCTTCTTCTGCTTCTTCTGATTCACCCTCCAGACTTCACCTTCTCCTTCTCCTTCTTCTGCTTCTTCTGATTCACCCTCCAGACTTCACCTTCTCCTTCTCCTTCTTCTGCTTCTTCTGATTCACCCTCCAGACTTCACCTTCTCCTTCTCCTTCTTCTACTTCTCTGATTCACCCTCCAGACTTCACCTTCTCCTTCTCCTTCTTCTGCTTCTTCTGCTTCACCCTCCAGACTTCACCTTCTCCTTCTCCTTCGTCTACTTCTTCTGATTCACCCTCCAGACTACACCTTCTCCTTCTCCTTCTTCTACTTCTTCTGATTCACCCTCCAGACTTCACCTTCTCCTTCTTCTGCTTCTTCTGATTCACCCTCCAGACTTCACCTTCTCCTTCTCCTTCTTCTACTTCTTCTGATTCACCCTCCAGACTTCACCTTCTCCTTCTCCTTCTTCTACTTCTTCTGTTTCACCCTCCAGACTTCACCTTCTCCTTCTCCTTCTTCTACTTCTTCTGCTTCTCCCTCCAGACTTCACCTTCTTCTTCTCCTTCTTCTGCTTCTTCTGCTCCACCCTCCAGACTTCACCTTCTCCTTCTCCTTCTTCTGCTTCTTCTGATTCACCCTCCAGACTTCACCTTCTCCTTCTCCTTCTTCTGCTTCTTCTGATTCACCCTCCAGACTTCACCTTCTCCTTCTCCTACTTCTACTTCTTCTGATTCACCCTCCAGACTTCACCTTCTCCTTCTCCTTCTTCTGCTTCTTCTGCTTCACCCTCCAGACTTCACCTTCTCCTTCTCCTTCGTCTACTTCTTCTGATTCACCCTCCAGACTACACCTTCTCCTTCTCCTTCTTCTACTTCTTCTGATTCACCCTCCAGACTTCACCTTCTCCTTCTCCTTCTTCTACTTCTTCTGATTCACCCTCCAGACTTCACCTTCTCCTTCTCCTTCTTCTACTTCTTCTGATTCACCCTCCTGACTTCACCTTCTCCTTCTCCTTCTTCTGCTTCTTCTGATTCACCCTCCAGACTTCACCTTCTCCTTCTCCTTCTTCTACTTTTTCTGATTCACCCTCCAGATTTCACCTTCTCCTTCTACTTCTTCTGCATCTTCTGATTCACCCTCCAGACTTCACCTTCTCCTTCTCCTTCTTCTGCTTCTTCTGATTCACCCTCCAGACTTCAGCTTCTCCTTCTCCTTCTTCTGCTTCTTCTGATTCACCCTCCAGACTTCATCTTCTCCTTCTCCTTCTTCTGCTTCTTCTGATTCACCCTCCAGACTTCACCTTCTCCTTCTCCTTCTTCTGCTTCTCTGATTCACCCTCCAGACTTCACCTTCTCCTTCTCCTTCTTCTGCTTCTTCTGCTTCACCCTCCAGACTTCACCTTCTCCTTCTCCTTCGTCTACTTCTTCTGATTCACCCTCCAGACTACACCTTCTCCTTCTCCTTCTTCTACTTCTTCTGATTCACCCTCCAGACTTAACCTTCTCCTTCTCCTTCTTCTGCTTCTTCTGATTCACCCTCCAGACTTCACCTTCTCCTTCTCCTTCTTCTACTTCTTCTGATTCACCCTCCAGACTTCACCTTCTCCTTCTCCTTCTTCTACTTCTTCTGATTCACCCTCCAGACTTCACCTTCTCCTTCTCCTTCTTCTACATCTTCTGCTTCTCCCTCCAGACTTCACCTTCTCCTTCTCCTTCTTCTGCTTCTTCTGATTCACCCTCCAGACTTCACCTTCTCCTTCTCCTTCTTCTACTTCTTCTGATTCACCCTCCAGACTTCACCTTCTCCTTCTCCTTCTTCTACTTCTTCTGATTCACCCTCCTGACTCCAGCTTCTCCTTCTCCTTCTTCTGCTTCTTCTGCTCCACCCTCCAGACTTCATCTTCTCCTTCTCCTTCTTCTGCTTCTTCTGCTTCACCCTCCAGACTTCACCTTCTCCTTCTCCTTCTTCTGCTTCTTCTGCTTCTCCCTCCTGACTTCACCTTCTCCTTCTCCTTCTTCTACTTCTTCTGATTCACCCTCCAGACTTCACCTTCTCCTTCTCCTTCTTCTACTTCTTCTGATTCATCCTCCAGTCTTCACCTTCTCCTTCTCCTTCTTCTGCTTCTTCTGCTTCACCCTCCAGACTTCACCTTCTCCTTCTTTTTCTTCTTCTTCTTCTGATTCACCCTCCAGACTTCACCTTCTCCTTCTCCTTCTTCTACTTCTTCTGATTCACCCTCCAGACTTCACCTTCTCCTTCTCCTTCTTCTGCTTCTTCCGATTCACCCTCCAGACTTCAGCTTCTCCTTCTCCTTCTTCTGCTTCTTCTGATTCACCCTCCAGACTTCACCTTCTCCTTCTGCTTCTTCTGCCTCTTCTGATTCACCCTTCAGACTTCACCTTCTCCTTCTCCTTCTTCTGCTTCTTCTGATTCACCCTCCAGACCTCACCTTCTCCTTCTCCTTCTTCTACTTCTTCTGATTCACCCTCCAGACTTCATCTTCTCCTTCTCCTTCTACTGCTTCTTCTGATTCACCCTCCAGACTTCACCTTCTCCTTCTCCTTCTTCTGCATCTTCTGCTTCACCCTCCAGACTTCGCCTTCTCCTTCTTCTTCTTCTACCTCTTCTGATTCACCCTCCAGACTTCACCTTCTCCTTCTCCTTCTTCTACTTCTTCTGATTCACCCTCCAGTCTTCACTTTCTCCTTCTACTTCTTCTGCTTCTTCTGATTCACCCTCCAGACTTGACCTTCTCCTTCTCCTCCTTCTGCTTCTTCTGATTCACCCTCCTGACTTCACCTTCTCCTTCTCCTTCTTCTGCTTCTTCTGATTCACCCTCCAGACTTCACCTTCTCCTTCTCTTTCTTCTACTTCTTCTGATTCACCCTCCAGACTTCACCTTCTCCTTCTACTTCTTCTGCTTCTTTGATTCACCCTCCAGACTTCACCTTCTCCTTCTCCTTCTTCTGCTTCTTCTGATTCACCCTCCAGACTTCACCTTCTCATTCACCTTCTTCTGCTTCTTCTGATTCACCCTCCAGACTTCACCTTCTCCTTCTCCTTCTTCTGCTTCTTCTGATTCACCCTCCAGACTTCACCTTCTCCTTCTCCTACTTCTACTTCTTCTGATTCACCCTCCAGAATTCACCTTCTCCTTCTCCTTCTTCTGCTTCTTCTGAATCACCCTCCAGACTTCACCTTCTCCTTCTTCTACTTCTTCTGATTCACCCTCCTGAATCCAGCTTCTCCTTCTCCTTCTTCTGCTTCTTCTGCTTCACCCTCCAGACTTCACCTTCTCCTTCTCCTTCTTCTGCTTCTTCTGCTTCACCCTCCAGACTTCACCTTCTCCTTCTCCTTCTTCTGCTTCTTCTGCTTCACCCTCCTGACTTCACCTTCTCCTTCTCCTTCTTCTACTTCTTCTGATTCACCCTCCAGACTTCACCTTCTCCTTCTCCTTCTTCTGCTTCTTCTGCTTCACCCTCCAGACTTCACCTTCTCCTTCTCCTTCTTCTGCTTCTTCTGCTTCGCCCTCCAGACTTCACCTTCTCCTTCTCCTTCTTCTGCTTCTTCTGCTTCACCCTCCAGACTTCACCTTCTCCTTCTCCTTCTTCTGCTTCTTCTGCTTCACCCTCCTGACTTCACCTTCTCCTTCTTCTACTTCTTCTGATTCACCCTCCAGACTTCAACTTCTCCTTCTCCTTCTTCTGCTTCTTCTGCTTCACCCTCCGGACTTCACCTTCTCCTTCTCCTTCTTCTGCTTCTTCTGCTGCGCCCTCCAGACTTCACCTTCTCCTTCTCCTTCTTCTGCTTCTTCTGCTTCACCCTCCTGACTTCACCTTCTCCTTTCCTTCTTCTACTTCTTCTGCTTCACCCCCCTGACTTCACCTTCTCCTTCTCCTTCTTCTGCTTCTTCTGATTCATCCTCCTAACTTCAACTTCTCCTTCTCCTTCTTCTGCTTCTTCTGATTCACCCTCCTGACTTCACGTTCTCCTTCTCCTTTTCTGCTTCTTCTGATTCACCCTCCAGACTTCACCTTCTCCTTCTCCTTCTTCTGCTTCTTCTGATTCACCCTCCAGACCTCACCTTCTCCTTCTCCTTCTTCTGCTTCTTCTGATTCACCCTCCAGACCTCACCATCTCATTCTCCTTCTTCTACTTCTTCTGATTCACCCTCCAGACTTCATCTTCTCCTTCTCCTTCTTCTGCTCCTTCTGATTCAACCTCCAGACTTCACCTTCTCCTTCTCCTTCTTCTGCTTCTTCTGATTCACCCTCCAGACTTCACCTGTTCCTTCTCCTTCTTCTACTTCTTCTGATTCACCCTCCAGACTTCACCTTCTCCTTCTCCTTCTTCTACTTCTTCTGATTCACCCTCCAGTCTTCACCTTCTCCTTCTTCTGCTTCTTCTGATTCACCCTCCAGACTTCACCTTCTCCTTCTCCTTCTTCTACTTCTTCTGATTCACCCTCCAGACTTCATCTTCTCCTTCTCCTTCTTCTGCTTCTTCTGATTCACCCTCCAGACTTCACCTTCTCCTTCTCCTTCTTCTGCTTCTTCTGCTTCACCCTCCAGACTTCGCTTTCTCCTTCTCCTTCTTCTACTTCTTCTGATTCACCCTCCAGACTTCACCTTCTCCTTCTCCTTCTTCTACTTCTTCTGATTCACCCTCCAGTCTTCACCTTCTCCTTCTCCTTCTTCTGCTTCTTCTGATTCACCCTCCAGACTTCACCTTCTCCTTCTCCTTCTTCTACTTCTTCTGATTCACCCTCCAGACTTCATCTTCTCCTTCTCCTTCTTCTGCTTCTTCTGATTCACCCTCCAGACTTCACCATCTCCTTCGCCTGCTTCTGCTTCTTCTGCTTCACCCTCCAGACTTCGCTTTCTCCTTCTCCTTCTTCTACTTCTTCTGATTCACCCTCCAGACTTCACCTTCTCCTTCTCCTTCTTCTACTTCTTCTGATTCATCCTCCAGTCTTCACCTTCTCCTTCTCCTTCTTCTGCTTCTTCTGATTCACCCTCCAGACTTGACCTTCTCCTTCTCCTTCTTCTGCTTCTTCTGATTCACCCTCCTGACTTCACCTTCTCCTTCTCCCTCTTCTGCTTCTTCTGATTCACCCTCCAGACTTCACCTTCTCCTTCTCCTTCTTCTGCTTCTGCTGATTCACCCTCCAGACTTCACCTTCTCCTTCTCCTTCTTCTGCTTCTTCTGATTCACCCTCCAGACTTCACCTTCTCCTTCTCCTTCTTCTGCTTCTTCTGATTCACCCTCCAGACTTCACCTTCTCCTTCTCCTACTTCTACTTCTTCTGATTCACCCTCCAGACTTCACCTTCTCCTTCTCCTTCTTCTGCTTCTTCTGCTTCACCCTCCAGACTTCACCTTCTCCTTCTCCTTCGTCTACTTCTTCTGATTCACCCTCCAGACTACACCTTCTCCTTCTCCTTCTTCTACTTCTTCTGATTCACCCTCCAGACTTCACCTTCTCCTTCTCCTTCTTCTGCTTCTTCTGATTCACCCTCCAGACTTCACCTTCTCCTTCTCCTTCTTCTACTTCTTCTGATTCACCCTCCTGACTTCACCTTCTCCTTCTCCTTCTTCTGCTTCTTCTGATTCAACCTCCAGACTTCACCTTCTCCTTCTCCTTCTTCTACTTCTTCTGATTCACCCTCCAGACTTCACCTTCTCCTTCTACTTCTTCTGCATCTTCTGATTCACCCTCCAGACTTCACCTTCTCCTTCTCCTTCTTCTGCTTCTTCTGATTCACCCTCCAGACTTCACCTTCTCCTTCTCCTTCTTCTGCTTCTTCGGATTCACCCTCCAGACTTCACCTTCTCCTTCTCCTTCTTCTGCTTCTTCTGATTCACCCTCCAGACTTCACCTTCTCCTTCTCCTTCTTTTACTTCTCTGATTCACCCTCCAGACTTCACCTTCTCCTTCTCCTTCTTCTGCTTCTTCTCCTTCACCCTCCAGACTTCACCTTCTCCTTCTCCTTCGTCTACTTCTTCTGATTCACCCTCCAGACTACACCTTCTCCTTCTCCTTCTTCTACTTCTTCTGATTCACCCTCCAGACTTCACCTTATCCTTCTCCTTCTTCTGCTTCTTCTGATTCACCCTCCAGACTTCACCTTCTCCTTCTCCTTCTTCTACTTCTTCTGATTCACCCTCCAGACTTCACCTTCTCCTTCTCCTTCTTCTACTTCTTCTGATTCACCCTCCAGACTTCACCTTCTCCTTCTCCTTCTTCTACTTCTTCTGCTTCTCCCTCCAGACTTCACCTTCTCCTTCTCCTTCTTCTGCTTCTTCTGATTCACCCTCCAGACTTCACCTTCTCCTTCTCCTTCTTCTACTTCTTCTGATTCACCCTCCAGACTTCACCTTCTCCTTCTCCTTCTTCTACTTCTTCTGATTCACCCTCCTGACTCCAGCTTCTCCTTCTCCTTCTTCTGCTTCTTCTGCTCCACCCTCCAGACTTCATCTTCTCCTTCTCCTTCTTCTGCTTCTTCTGCTTCACCCTCCAGACATCACCTTCTCCTTCTCCTTCTTCTGCTTCTTCTGCTTCCCCCTCCTGACTTCACCTTCTCCTTCTCCTTCTTCTACTTCTTCTGATTCACCCTCCAGACTTCACCTTCTCCTTCTCCTTCTTCTGCTTCTTCTGCTTCACCCTCCAGACTTCACCTTCTCCTTCTCCTTCGTCTACTTCTTCTGATTCACCCTCCAGACTACACCTTCTCCTTCTCCTTCTTCTACTTCTTCTGATTCACCCTCCAGACTTCACCTTCTCCTTCTCCTTCTTCTGCTTCTTCTGATTCACCCTCCAGACTTCACCTTCTCCTTCTCCTTCTTCTACTTCTTCTGATTGACCCTCCAGACCTCACCTTCTCCTTCTCCTTCTTCTACTTCTTCTGACTCACCCTCCAGACTTCACCTTCTCCTTCTCCTTCTTCTACTTCTTCTGCTTCTCCCTCCAGACTTCACCTTCTCCTTCTCCTTCTTCTGCTTCTTCTGATTCACCCTCCAGACTGCACCTTCTCCTTCTCCTTCTTCTACTTCTTCTGATTCACCCTGCAGACTTCACCTTCTCCTTCTCCTTCTTCTACTTCTTCTGATTCACCCTCCAGACTTCTCCTTCTCCTTCTCCTTTTTCTACTTCTTCTGATTCACCCTCCTGACTCCAGCTTCTCCTTCTCCTTCTTCTGCTTCTTCTGCTTCACCCTCCAGACTTCACCTTCTCCTTCTCCTTCTTCTGCTTCTTCTGCTTCACCCTCCAGACTTCACCTACTCCTTCTCCTTCTACTGCTTCTTCTGCTTCACCCTCCTGACTTCACCTTCTCCTTCTCCTTCTTCTACTTCTTCTGATTAACCCTCCAGACTTCACCTTCTCCTTCTCCTTCTTCTGCTTCTTCTGCTTCGCCCTCCAGACTTCACCTTCTCCTTCTCCTTCTTCTGCTTCTTCTGCTTCACCCTCCAGACTTCACCTTCTCCTTCTCCTTCTTCTGCTTCTTCTGCTTCACCCTCCTGACTTCACCGTCTCCTTCTCCTTCTTCTACTTCTTCTGATTCACCCTCCAGACTTCACCTTCTCCTTCTCCTTCTTCTGCTTCTTCTGATTCACCCTCCAGACTTCACCTTCTCCTTCTCCTTCTTCTACTTCTTCTGATTCACCCTCCAGACTTCACCTTCTCCTTCTCCTTCTTCTACTTCTTCTGACTCACCCTCCAGACTTCACCTTCTCCTTCTCCTTCTTCTACTTCTTCTGCTTCTCCCTCCAGACTTCACCTTCTCCTTCTCCTTCTTCTGCTTCTTCTGATTCACCCTCCAGACTGCACCTTCTCCTTCTCCTTCTTCTACTTCTTCTGATTCACCCTGCAGACTTCACCTTCTCCTTCTCCTTCTTCTACTTCTTCTGATTCACCCTCCAGACTTCTCCTTCTCCTTCTCCTTTTTCTACTTCTCTGATTCACCCTCCTGACTCCAGCTTCTCCTTCTCCTTCTTCTGCTTCTTCTGCTTCACCCTCCAGACTTCACCTTCTCCTTCTCCTTCTTCTGCTTCTTCTGCTTCACCCTCCAGACTTCACCTACTCCTTCTCCTTCTACTGCTTCTTCTGCTACACCCTCCTGACTTCACCTTCTCCTTCTCCTTCTTCTACTTCTTCTGATTAACCCTCCAGACTTCACCTTCTCCTTCTCCTTCTTCTGCTTCTTCTGCTTCACCCTCCAGACTTCACCTTCTCCTACTCCTTCTGCTGCTTCTTCTGCTTCGCCCTCCAGACTTCACCTTCTCCATCTCCTTCTTCTGCTTCTTCTGCTTCACCCTCCAGACTTCACCTTCTCCTTCTCCTTCTTCTGCTTCTTCTGCTTCAACCTCCTGACTTCACCGTCTCCTTCTCCTTCTTCTACTTCTTCTGATTCACCCTCCAGACTTCAACTTCTCCTTCTCCTTCTTCTGCTTCTTCTGCTTCACCCTCCGGACTTCACCTTCTCCTTCTCCCTCTTCTGCTTCTTCTGCTGCGCCCTCCAGACTTCACCTTCTCCTTCTCCTTCTTCTGCTTCTTCTGCTTCACCCTCCTGACTTCACCTTCTCCTTCTCCTTCTTCTACTTCTTCTGCTTCACCCCCCTGACTTCACCTTCTCCTTCTCCTTCTTCTGCTTCTTCTGATTCACCCTCCTAACTTCACCTTCTCCTTCTCCTTCTTCTGCTTCTTCTGATTCACCCTCCTGACTTCACCTTCGCCTTCTCCTTCTTCTGCTTCTTCTGATTCACCCTCCAGACTTCACCTACTCCTTCACCTTCTTCTGCTTCTTCTGATTCACCCTCCAGACTTCACCTTCTCCTTCTCCTTCTTCTGCTTCTTCTGATTCACCCTCCAGACCTCACCATCTCCTTCTCCTTCTTGTGCTTCTTCTGATTCACCCTCCAGACTTCATCTTCTCCTTCTCCTTCTTCTGCTTCTTCTGATTCACCCTCCAGACTTCACCTTCTCCTTCTCCTTCTTCTGCTTCTTCTGAATCACCCTCCAGACTTCACCTTCTCCTTCTCCTTCTTCTGCTTCTTCTGATTCACCCTCCAGACTTCACCTTCTCCTTCTCCTTCTTCTGCTTCTTCTGATTCACCCTCCAGACTTCACCTTCTCCTTCTCCTTCTTCTACTTCTTCTGATTGACCCTCCAGACTTCACCTTCTCCTTCTCCTTCTTCTACTTCTTCTGACACACCCTCCAGACTTCACCTTCTCCTTCTCCTTCTTCTACTTCTTCTGCTTCTCCCTCCAGACTTCACCTTCTCCTTCTCCTTCTTCTGCTTCTTCTGATTCACCCTCCAGACTGCACCTTCTCCTTCTCCTTCTTCTACTTCTTCTGATTCACCCTGCAGACTTCACCTTCTCCTTCTCCTTCTTCTACTTCTTCTGATTCACCCTCCAGACTTCTCCTTCTCCTTCTCCTTTTTCTACTTCTTCTGATTCACCCTCCTGACTCCAGCTTCTCCTTCTCCTTCTTCTGCTTCTTCTGCTTCACCCTCCAGACTTCACCTTCTCCTTCTCCTTCTTCTGCTTCTTCTGCTTCACCCTCCAGACTTCACCTACTCCTTCTCCTTCTACTGCTTCTTCTGCTTCACCCTCCTGACTTCACCTTCTCCTTCTCCTTCTTCTACTTCTTCTGATTAACCCTCCAGACTTCACCTTCTCCTTCTCCTTCTTCTGCTTCTTCTGCTTCACCCTCCAGACTTCACCTTCACCTACTCCTTCTTCTGCTTCTTCTGCTTCGCCCTCCAGACTTCACCTTCTCCTTCTCCTTCTTCTGCTTCTTCTGCTTCACCCTCCAGACTTCACCTTCTCCTTCTCCTTCTTCTGCTTCTTCTGCTTCACCCTCCTGACTTCACCGTCTCCTTCTCCTTCTTCTACTTCTTCTGATTCACCCTCCAGACTTCACCTTCTCCTTCTCCTTTTTCTGCTTCTTCTGATTCACCCTCCAGACTTCACCTTCTCCTTCTCCTTCTTCTACTTCTTATGATTCACCCTCCAGACTTCACCTTCTCCTTCTCCTTCTTCTACTTCTTCTGACTCACCCTCCAGACTTCACCTTCTCCTTCTCCTTCTTCTACTTCTTCTGCTTCTCCCTCCAGACTTCACCTTCTCCTTCTCCTTCTTCTGCTTCTTCTGATTCACCCTCCAGACTGCACCTTCTCCTTCTCCTTCTTCTACTTCTTCTGATTCACCCTGCAGACTTCACCTTCTCCTTCTCCTTCTTCTACTTCTTCTGATTCACCCTCCAGACTTCTCCTTCTCCTTCTCCTTTTTCTACTTCTCTGATTCACCCTCCTGACTCCAGCTTCTCCTTCTCCTTCTTCTGCTTCTTCTGCTTCACCCTCCAGACTTCACCTTCTCCTTCTCCTTCTTCTGCTTCTTCTGCTTCACCCTCCAGACTTCACCTACTCCTTCTCCTTCTACTGCTTCTTCTGCTACACCCTCCTGACTTCACCTTCTCCTTCTCCTTCTTCTACTTCTTCTGATTAACCCTCCAGACTTCACCTTCTCCTTCTCCTTCTTCTGCTTCTTCTGCTTCACCCTCCAGACTTCACCTTCTCCTACTCCTTCTTCTGCTTCTTCTGCTTCGCCCTCCAGACTTCACCTTCTCCATCTCCTTCTTCTGCTTCTTCTGCTTCATCCTCCAGACTTCACCTTCTCCTTCTCCTTCTTCTGCTTCTTCTGCTTCAACCTCCTGACTTCACCGTCTCCTTCTCCTTCTTCTACTTCTTCTGATTCACCCTCCAGACTTCAACTTCTCCTTCTCCTTCTTCTGCTTCTTCTGCTTCACACTCCGGACTTCACCTTCTCCTTCTCCCTCTTCTGCTTCTTCTGCTGCGCCCTCCAGACTTCACCTTCTCCTTCTCCTTCTTCTGCTTCTTCTGCTTCACCCTCCTGACTTCACCTTCTCCTTCTCCTTCTTCTACTTCTTCTGCTTCACCCCCCTGACTTCACCTTCTCCTTCTCCTTCTTCTGCTTCTTCTGATTCACCCTCCTAACTTCACCTTCTCCTTCTCCTTCTTCTGCTTCTTCTGATTCACCCTCCTGACTTCACCTTCGCCTTCTCCTTCTTCTGCTTCTTCTGATTCACCCTCCAGACTTCACCTACTCCTTCACCTTCTTCTGCTTCTTCTGATTCACCCTCCAGACTTCACCTTCTCCTTCTCCTTCTTCTGCTTCTTCTGATTCACCCTCCAGACCTCACCATCTCCTTCTCCTTCTTGTGCTTCTTCTGATTCACCCTCCAGACTTCATCTTCTCCTTCTCCTTCTTCTGCTTCTTCTGATTCACCCTCCAGACTTCACCTTCTCCTTCTCCTTCTTCTGCTTCTTCTGAATCACCCTCCAGACTTCACCTTCTCCTTCTCCTTCTTCTGCTTCTTCTGATTCACCCTCCAGACTTCACCTTCTCCTTCTCCTTCTTCTACTTCTTCTGATTCACCCTCCAGTCTTCACCTTCTCCTTCTCCTTCTTCTGCTTCTTCTGCTTCACCCTCCAGACTTCACCTTCTCCTTCACCTTCTTCTACTTCTTCTGATTCACCCTCCAGACTTCACCCTCTCCTTCTCCTTCTTCTGCTTCTTCTGATTCACCCTCCAGACTTCACCTTCTCCTTCTCCTTCTTCTACTTCTTCTGATTCACCCTCCAGTCTTCACCTTCTCCTTCTCCTTCTTCTGCTTCTTCTGCTTCACCCTCCAGACTTCACCTTCTCCTTCACCTTCTTCTACTTCTTCTGATTCACCCTCCAGACTTCACCTTCTCCTTCTCCTTCTTCTGCTTCTGCTGATTCACCCTCCAGACTTCACCTTCTCCTTCTCCTTCTTCTGCTTCTTCTGATTCACCCTCCAGACTTCACCTTCTCCTTCTCCTTCTTCTGCTTCTTCTGATTCACCCTCCAGACTTCACCTTCTCCTTCTCCTACTTCTACTTCTTCTGATTCACCCTCCAGACTTCACCTTCTCCTTCTCCTTCTTCTGCTTCTTCTGCTTCACCCTCCAGACTTCACCTTCTCCTTCTCCTTCGTCTACTTCTTCTGATTCACCCTCCAGACTACACCTTCTCCTTCTCCTTCTTCTACTTCTTCTGATTCACCCTCCAGACTTCACCTTCTCCTTCTCCTTCTTCTGCTTCTTCTGATTCACCCTCCAGACTTCACCTTCTCCTTCTCCTTCTTCTACTTCTTCTGATTCACCCTCCTGACTTCACCTTCTCCTTCTCCTTCTTCTGCTTCTTCTGATTCAACCTCCAGACTTCACCTTCTCCTTCTCCTTCTTCTACTTCTTCTGATTCACCCTCCAGACTTCACCTTCTCCTTCTACTTCTTCTGCATCTTCTGATTCACCCTCCAGACTTCACCTTCTCCTTCTCCTTCTTCTGCTTCTTCTGATTCACCCTCCAGACTTCACCTTCTCCTTCTCCTTCTTCTGCTTCTTCGGATTCACCCTCCAGACTTCACCTTCTCCTTCTCCTTCTTCTGCTTCTTCTGATTCACCCTCCAGACTTCACCTTCTCCTTCTCCTTCTTTTACTTCTCTGATTCACCCTCCAGACTTCACCTTCTCCTTCTCCTTCTTCTGCTTCTTCTCCTTCACCCTCCAGACTTCACCTTCTCCTTCTCCTTCGTCTACTTCTTCTGATTCACCCTCCAGACTACACCTTCTCCTTCTCCTTCTTCTACTTCTTCTGATTCACCCTCCAGACTTCACCTTATCCTTCTCCTTCTTCTGCTTCTTCTGATTCACCCTCCAGACTTCACCTTCTCCTTCTCCTTCTTCTACTTCTTCTGATTCACCCTCCAGACTTCACCTTCTCCTTCTCCTTCTTCTACTTCTTCTGATTCACCCTCCAGACTTCACCTTCTCCTTCTCCTTCTTCTACTTCTTCTGCTTCTCCCTCCAGACTTCACCTTCTCCTTCTCCTTCTTCTGCTTCTTCTGATTCACCCTCCAGACTTCACCTTCTCCTTCTCCTTCTTCTACTTCTTCTGATTCACCCTCCAGACTTCACCTTCTCCTTCTCCTTCTTCTACTTCTTCTGATTCACCCTCCTGACTCCAGCTTCTCCTTCTCCTTCTTCTGCTTCTTCTGCTCCACCCTCCAGACTTCATCTTCTCCTTCTCCTTCTTCTGCTTCTTCTGCTTCACCCTCCAGACATCACCTTCTCCTTCTCCTTCTTCTGCTTCTTCTGCTTCCCCCTCCTGACTTCACCTTCTCCTTCTCCTTCTTCTACTTCTTCTGATTCACCCTCCAGACTTCACCTTCTCCTTCTCCTTCTTCTGCTTCTTCTGCTTCACCCTCCAGACTTCACCTTCTCCTTCTCCTTCGTCTACTTCTTCTGATTCACCCTCCAGACTACACCTTCTCCTTCTCCTTCTTCTACTTCTTCTGATTCACCCTCCAGACTTCACCTTCTCCTTCTCCTTCTTCTGCTTCTTCTGATTCACCCTCCAGACTTCACCTTCTCCTTCTCCTTCTTCTACTTCTTCTGATTGACCCTCCAGACTTCACCTTCTCCTTCTCCTTCTTCTACTTCTTCTGACTCACCCTCCAGACTTCACCTTCTCCTTCTCCTTCTTCTACTTCTTCTGCTTCTCCCTCCAGACTTCACCTTCTCCTTCTCCTTCTTCTGCTTCTTCTGATTCACCCTCCAGACTGCACCTTCTCCTTCTCCTTCTTCTACTTCTTCTGATTCACCCTGCAGACTTCACCTTCTCCTTCTCCTTCTTCTACTTCTTCTGATTCACCCTCCAGACTTCTCCTTCTCCTTCTCCTTTTTCTACTTCTTCTGATTCACCCTCCTGACTCCAGCTTCTCCTTCTCCTTCTTCTGCTTCTTCTGCTTCACCCTCCAGACTTCACCTTCTCCTTCTCCTTCTTCTGCTTCTTCTGCTTCACCCTCCAGACTTCACCTACTCCTTCTCCTTCTACTGCTTCTTCTGCTTCACCCTCCTGACTTCACCTTCTCCTTCTCCTTCTTCTACTTCTTCTGATTAACCCTCCAGACTTCACCTTCTCCTTCTCCTTCTTCTGCTTCTTCTGCTTCGCCCTCCAGACTTCACCTTCTCCTTCTCCTTCTTCTGCTTCTTCTGCTTCACCCTCCAGACTTCACCTTCTCCTTCTCCTTCTTCTGCTTCTTCTGCTTCACCCTCCTGACTTCACCGTCTCCTTCTCCTTCTTCTACTTCTTCTGATTCACCCTCCAGACTTCACCTTCTCCTTCTCCTTCTTCTGCTTCTTCTGATTCACCCTCCAGACTTCACCTTCTCCTTCTCCTTCTTCTACTTCTTCTGATTCACCCTCCAGACTTCACCTTCTCCTTCTCCTTCTTCTACTTCTTCTGACTCACCCTCCAGACTTCACCTTCTCCTTCTCCTTCTTCTACTTCTTCTGCTTCTCCCTCCAGACTTCACCTTCTCCTTCTCCTTCTTCTGCTTCTTCTGATTCACCCTCCAGACTGCACCTTCTCCTTCTCCTTCTTCTACTTCTTCTGATTCACCCTGCAGACTTCACCTTCTCCTTCTCCTTCTTCTACTTCTTCTGATTCACCCTCCAGACTTCTCCTTCTCCTTCTCCTTTTTCTACTTCTCTGATTCACCCTCCTGACTCCAGCTTCTCCTTCTCCTTCTTCTGCTTCTTCTGCTTCACCCTCCAGACTTCACCTTCTCCTTCTCCTTCTTCTGCTTCTTCTGCTTCACCCTCCAGACTTCACCTACTCCTTCTCCTTCTACTGCTTCTTCTGCTACACCCTCCTGACTTCACCTTCTCCTTCTCCTTCTTCTACTTCTTCTGATTAACCCTCCAGACTTCACCTTCTCCTTCTCCTTCTTCTGCTTCTTCTGCTTCACCCTCCAGACTTCACCTTCTCCTACTCCTTCTTCTGCTTCTTCTGCTTCGCCCTCCAGACTTCACCTTCTCCATCTCCTTCTTCTGCTTCTTCTGCTTCACCCTCCAGACTTCACCTTCTCCTTCTCCTTCTTCTGCTTCTTCTGCTTCAACCTCCTGACTTCACCGTCTCCTTCTCCTTCTTCTACTTCTTCTGATTCACCCTCCAGACTTCAACTTCTCCTTCTCCTTCTTCTGCTTCTTCTGCTTCACCCTCCGGACTTCACCTTCTCCTTCTCCCTCTTCTGCTTCTTCTGCTGCGCCCTCCAGACTTCACCTTCTCCTTCTCCTTCTTCTGCTTCTTCTGCTTCACCCTCCTGACTTCACCTTCTCCTTCTCCTTCTTCTACTTCTTCTGCTTCACCCCCCTGACTTCACCTTCTCCTTCTCCTTCTTCTGCTTCTTCTGATTCACCCTCCTAACTTCACCTTCTCCTTCTCCTTCTTCTGCTTCTTCTGATTCACCCTCCTGACTTCACCTTCGCCTTCTCCTTCTTCTGCTTCTTCTGATTCACCCTCCAGACTTCACCTACTCCTTCACCTTCTTCTGCTTCTTCTGATTCACCCTCCAGACTTCACCTTCTCCTTCTCCTTCTTCTGCTTCTTCTGATTCACCCTCCAGACCTCACCATCTCCTTCTCCTTCTTGTGCTTCTTCTGATTCACCCTCCAGACTTCATCTTCTCCTTCTCCTTCTTCTGCTTCTTCTGATTCACCCTCCAGACTTCACCTTCTCCTTCTCCTTCTTCTGCTTCTTCTGAATCACCCTCCAGACTTCACCTTCTCCTTCTCCTTCTTCTGCTTCTTCTGATTCACCCTCCAGATTTCACCTTCTCCTTCTCCTTCTTCTGCTTCTTCTGATTCACCCTCCAGACTTCACCTTCTCCTTCTCCTTCTTCTACTTCTTCTGATTGACCCTCCAGACTTCACCTTCTCCTTCTCCTTCTTCTACTTCTTCTGACACACCCTCCAGACTTCACCTTCTCCTTCTCCTTCTTCTACTTCTTCTGCTTCTCCCTCCAGACTTCACCTTCTCCTTCTCCTTCTTCTGCTTCTTCTGATTCACCCTCCAGACTGCACCTTCTCCTTCTCCTTCTTCTACTTCATCTGATTCACCCTGCAGACTTCACCTTCTCCTTCTCCTTCTTCTACTTCTTCTGATTCACCCTCCAGACTTCTCCTTCTCCTTCTCCTTTTTCTACTTCTTCTGATTCACCCTCCTGACTCCAGCTTCTCCTTCTCCTTCTTCTGCTTCTTCTGCTTCACCCTCCAGACTTCACCTTCTCCTTCTCCTTCTTCTGCTTCTTCTGCTTCACCCTCCAGACTTCACCTACTCCTTCTCCTTCTACTGCTTCTTCTGCTTCACCCTCCTGACTTCACCTTCTCCTTCTCCTTCTTCTACTTCTTCTGATTAACCCTCCAGACTTCACCTTCTCCTTCTCCTTCTTCTGCTTCTTCTGCTTCACCCTCCAGACTTCACCTTCTCCTACTCCTTCTTCTGCTTCTTCTGCTTCGCCCTCCAGACTTCACCTTCTCCTTCTCCTTCTTCTGCTTCTTCTGCTTCACCCTCCAGACTTCACCTTCTCCTTCTCCTTCTTCTGCTTCTTCTGCTTCACCCTCCTGACTTCACCGTCTCCTTCTCCTTCTTCTACTTCTTCTGATTCACCCTCCAGACTTCACCTTCTCCTTCTCCTTTTTCTGCTTCATCTGATTCACCCTCCAGACTTCACCTTCTCCTTCTCCTTCTTCTACTTCTTATGATTCACCCTCCAGACTTCACCTTCTCCTTCTCCTTCTTCTACTTCTTCTGACTCACCCTCCAGACTTCACCTTCTCCTTCTCCTTCTTCTACTTCTTCTGCTTCTCCCTCCAGACTTCACCTTCTCCTTCTCCTTCTTCTGCTTCTTCTGATTCACCCTCCAGACTGCACCTTCTCCTTCTCCTTCTTCTACTTCTTCTGATTCACCCTGCAGACTTCACCTTCTCCTTCTCCTTCTTCTACTTCTTCTGATTCACCCTCCAGACTTCTCCTTCTCCTTCTCCTTTTTCTACTTCTCTGATTCACCCTCCTGACTCCAGCTTCTCCTTCTCCTTCTTCTGCTTCTTCTGCTTCACCCTCCAGACTTCACCTTCTCCTTCTCCTTCTTCTGCTTCTTCTGCTTCACCCTCCAGACTTCACCTACTCCTTCTCCTTCTACTGCTTCTTCTGCTACACCCTCCTGACTTCACCTTCTCCTTCTCCTTCTTCTACTTCTTCTGATTAACCCTCCAGACTTCACCTTCTCCTTCTCCTTCTTCTGCTTCTTCTGCTTCACCCTCCAGACTTCACCTTCTCCTACTCCTTCTTCTGCTTCTTCTGCTTCGCCCTCCAGACTTCACCTTCTCCATCTCCTTCTTCTGCTTCTTCTGCTTCATCCTCCAGACTTCACCTTCTCCTTCTCCTTCTTCTGCTTCTTCTGCTTCAACCTCCTGACTTCACCGTCTCCTTCTCCTTCTTCTACTTCTTCTGATTCACCCTCCAGACTTCAACTTCTCCTTCTCCTTCTTCTGCTTCTTCTGCTTCACCCTCCGGACTTCACCTTCTCCTTCTCCCTCTTCTGCTTCTTCTGCTGCGCCCTCCAGACTTCACCTTCTCCTTCTCCTTCTTCTGCTTCTTCTGCTTCACCCTCCTGACTTCACCTTCTCCTTCTCCTTCTTCTACTTCTTCTGCTTCACCCCCCTGACTTCACCTTCTCCTTCTCCTTCTTCTGCTTCTTCTGATTCACCCTCCTAACTTCACCTTCTCCTTCTCCTTCTTCTGCTTCTTCTGATTCACCCTCCTGACTTCACCTTCGCCTTCTCCTTCTTCTGCTTCTTCTGATTCACCCTCCAGACTTCACCTACTCCTTCACCTTCTTCTGCTTCTTCTGATTCACCCTCCAGACTTCACCTTCTCCTTCTCCTTCTTCTGCTTCTTCTGATTCACCCTCCAGACCTCACCATCTCCTTCTCCTTCTTGTGCTTCTTCTGATTCACCCTCCAGACTTCATCTTCTCCTTCTCCTTCTTCTGCTTCTTCTGATTCACCCTCCAGACTTCACCTTCTCCTTCTCCTTCTTCTGCTTCTTCTGAATCACCCTCCAGACTTCACCTTCTCCTTCTCCTTCTTCTGCTTCTTCTGATTCACCCTCCAGACTTCACCTTCTTCTTCTCCTTCTTCTACTTCTTCTGATTCACCCTCCAGTCTTCACCTTCTCCTTCTCCTTCTTCTGCTTCTTCTGCTTCACCCTCCAGACTTCACCTTCTCCTTCACCTTCTTCTACTTCTTCTGATTCACCCTCCAGACTTCACCCTCTCCTTCTCCTTCTTCTGCTTTTTCTGATTCACCCTCCAGACCTCACCATCTCCTTCTCCTTCTTCTGCTTCTTCTGATTCACCCTCCAGACTTCATCTTCTCCTTCTCCTTCTTCTGCTTCTTCTGATTCACCCTCCAGACTTCACCTTCTCCTTCTCCTTCTTCTGCTTCTTCTGATTCACCCTCCAGACTTCATCTTCTCCTTCTCCTTCTTCTGCTTCTTCTGCTTCACCCTCCAGACTTCGCCTTCTCCTTCTCCTTCTTCTACTTCTTCTGATTCACCCTCCAGACTTCACCTTCTCCTTCTCCTTCTTCTACTTCTTCTGATTCACCCTCCAGTCTTCACCTTCTCCTTCTCCTTCTTCTGCTTCTTCTGATTCACCCACCAGACTTGACCTTCTCCTTCTCCTTCTTCTGCTTCTTCTGATTCACCCTCCTGACTTCACCTTCTCCTTCTCCTTCTTCTGCTTCTTCTGATTCACCCTCCAGACTTCACCTTCTCCTTCTCTTTCTTCTACTTCTTCTGATTCACCCTCCAGACTTCACCTTCTCCTTCTACTTCTTCTGCTTCTTCTGATTCACCCTCCAGACTTCACCTTCTCCTTCTCCTTCTTCTGCTTCTTCTGATTCACCCTCCAGACTTCACCTTCTCCTTCTCCTTCTTCTGCTTCTTCTGATTCACCCTCCAGACTTCACCTTCTCCTTCTCCTTCTTCTGCTTCTTCTGATTCACCCTCCAGACTTCACCTTCTCCTTCTCCTACTTCTACTTCTTCTGATTCACCCTCCAGACTTCACCTTCTCCTTCTCCTTCTTCTGCTTTTCTGCTTCACCCTCCAGACTTCACCTTCTCCTTCTCCTTCGTCTACTTCTTCTGATTCACCCTCCAGACTACACCTTCTCCTTCTCCTTCTTCTACTTCTTCTGATTCACCCTCCAGACTTCACCTTCTCCTTCTCCTTCTTCTGCTTCTTCTGATTCACCCTCCAGACTTCACCTTCTCCTTCTCCTTCTTCTACTTCTTCTGATTCACACTCCTGACTTCACCTTCTCCTTCTCCTTCTTCTGCTTCTTCTGATTCACCCTCCAGACTTCACCTTCTCCTTCTCCTTCTTCTACTTCTTCCGATTCACCCTCCAGACTTCACCTTCTCCTTCTACTTCTTCTGCATCTTCTGATTCACCCTCCAGACTTCAACTTCTCCTTCTCCTTCTTCTGCTTCTTCTGATTCACCCTCCAGACTTCACCTTCTCCTTCTCCTTCTTCTGCTTCTTCTGATTCACGCTCCAGACTTCACCTTCTCCTTCTCCTCCTTCTGCTTCTTCTGCTTCACCCTCCAGACTTCACCTTCTCCTTCTCCTTCGTCTAATTCTTCTGATTCACACTCCAGACTACACCTTCTCCTTCTCCTTCTTCTACTTCTTCTGATTCACCCTCCAGACTTCACCTTCTCCTTCTCCTTCTTCTGCTTCTTCTGATTCACCCTCCAGACTTCGCCTTCTCCTTCTCCTTCTTCTACTTCTTCTGATTCACCCTCCAGGCTTCAACTTCTCCTTCTCCTTCTTCTACTTCTTCTGATTCACCCTCCAGACTTCACCTTCTCCTTCTCCTACTTCTACTTCTTCTGCTTCTCCCTCTAGACTTCACCTTCTCCTTCTCCTTCTTCTGCTTCTTCTGATTCACCCTCCAGACTTCACCTTCTCCTTCTCCTTCTTCTACTTCTTCTGATTCACCCTCCAGACTTCACCTTCTCCTTCTCCTTCTTCTACTTCTTCTGATTCACCCTCCAGACTTCACCTTCTCCTTCTCCTTCTCCTTTTTCTACTTCTCTGATTCACCCTCCTGACTCCAGCTTCTCCTTCTCCTTCTTCTGCTTCTTCTGCTTCACCCTCCAGACTTCACCTTCTCCTTCTCCTTCTTCTGCTTCTTCTGCTTCACCCTCCAGACTTCACCTACTCCTTCTCCTTCTACTGCTTCTTCTGCTACACCCTCCTGACTTCACCTTCTCCTTCTCCTTCTTCTACTTCTTCTGATTAACCCTCCAGACTTCACCTTCTCCTTCTCCTTCTTCTGCTTCTTCTGCTTCACCCTCCAGACTTCACCTTCTCCTACTCCTTCTTCTGCTTCTTCTGCTTCGCCCTCCAGACTTCACCTTCTCCATCTCCTTCTTCTGCTTCTTCTGCTTCATCCTCCAGACTTCACCTTCTCCTTCTCCTTCTTCTGCTTCTTCTGCTTCAACCTCCTGACTTCACCGTCTCCTTCTCCTTCTTCTACTTCTTCTGATTCACCCTCCAGACTTCAACTTCTCCTTCTCCTTCTTCTGCTTCTTCTGCTTCACCCTCCGGACTTCACCTTCTCCTTCTCCCTCTTCTGCTTCTTCTGCTGCGCCCTCCAGACTTCACCTTCTCCTTCTCCTTCTTCTGCTTCTTCTGCTTCACCCTCCTGACTTCACCTTCTCCTTCTCCTTCTTCTACTTCTTCTGCTTCACCCCCCTGACTTCACCTTCTCCTTCTCCTTCTTCTGCTTCTTCTGATTCACCCTCCTAACTTCACCTTCTCCTTCTCCTTCTTCTGCTTCTTCTGATTCACCCTCCTGACTTCACCTTCGCCTTCTCCTTCTTCTGCTTCTTCTGATTCACCCTCCAGACTTCACCTACTCCTTCACCTTCTTCTGCTTCTTCTGATTCACCCTCCAGACTTCACCTTCTCCTTCTCCTTCTTCTGCTTCTTCTGATTCACCCTCCAGACCTCACCATCTCCTTCTCCTTCTTGTGCTTCTTCTGATTCACCCTCCAGACTTCATCTTCTCCTTCTCCTTCTTCTGCTTCTTCTGATTCACCCTCCAGACTTCACCTTCTCCTTCTCCTTCTTCTGCTTCTTCTGAATCACCCTCCAGACTTCACCTTCTCCTTCTCCTTCTTCTGCTTCTTCTGATTCACCCTCCAGACTTCACCTTCTCCTTCTCCTTCTTCTACTTCTTCTGATTCACCCTCCAGTCTTCACCTTCTCCTTCTCCTTCTTCTGCTTCTTCTGCTTCACCCTCCAGACTTCACCTTCTCCTTCACCTTCTTCTACTTCTTCTGATTCACCCTCCAGACTTCACCCTCTCCTTCTCCTTCTTCTGCTTTTTCTGATTCACCCTCCAGACCTCACCATCTCCTTCTCCTTCTTCTGCTTCTTCTGATTCACCCTCCAGACTTCATCTTCTCCTTCTCCTTCTTCTGCTTCTTCTGATTCACCCTCCAGACTTCACCTTCTCCTTCTCCTTCTTCTGCTTCTTCTGATTCACCCTCCAGACTTCATCTTCTCCTTCTCCTTCTTCTGCTTCTTCTGCTTCACCCTCCAGACTTCGCCTTCTCCTTCTCCTTCTTCTACTTCTTCTGATTCACCCTCCAGACTTCACCTTCTCCTTCTCCTTCTTCTACTTCTTCTGATTCACCCTCCAGTCTTCACCTTCTCCTTCTCCTTCTTCTGCTTCTTCTGATTCACCCACCAGACTTGACCTTCTCCTTCTCCTTCTTCTGCTTCTTCTGATTCACCCTCCTGACTTCACCTTCTCCTTCTCCTTCTTCTGCTTCTTCTGATTCACCCTCCAGACTTCACCTTCTCCTTCTCTTTCTTCTACTTCTTCTGATTCACCCTCCAGACTTCACCTTCTCCTTCTACTTCTTCTGCTTCTTCTGATTCACCCTCCAGACTTCACCTTCTCCTTCTCCTTCTTCTGCTTCTTCTGATTCACCCTCCAGACTTCACCTTCTCCTTCTCCTTCTTCTGCTTCTTCTGATTCACCCTCCAGACTTCACCTTCTCCTTCTCCTTCTTCTGCTTCTTCTGATTCACCCTCCAGACTTCACCTTCTCCTTCTCCTACTTCTACTTCTTCTGATTCACCCTCCAGACTTCACCTTCTCCTTCTCCTTCTTCTGCTTTTCTGCTTCACCCTCCAGACTTCACCTTCTCCTTCTCCTTCGTCTACTTCTTCTGATTCACCCTCCAGACTACACCTTCTCCTTCTCCTTCTTCTACTTCTTCTGATTCACCCTCCAGACTTCACCTTCTCCTTCTCCTTCTTCTGCTTCTTCTGATTCACCCTCCAGACTTCACCTTCTCCTTCTCCTTCTTCTACTTCTTCTGATTCACACTCCTGACTTCACCTTCTCCTTCTCCTTCTTCTGCTTCTTCTGATTCACCCTCCAGACTTCACCTTCTCCTTCTCCTTCTTCTACTTCTTCCGATTCACCCTCCAGACTTCACCTTCTCCTTCTACTTCTTCTGCATCTTCTGATTCACCCTCCAGACTTCAACTTCTCCTTCTCCTTCTTCTGCTTCTTCTGATTCACCCTCCAGACTTCACCTTCTCCTTCTCCTTCTTCTGCTTCTTCTGATTCACGCTCCAGACTTCACCTTCTCCTTCTCCTCCTTCTGCTTCTTCTGCTTCACCCTCCAGACTTCACCTTCTCCTTCTCCTTCGTCTAATTCTTCTGATTCACACTCCAGACTACACCTTCTCCTTCTCCTTCTTCTACTTCTTCTGATTCACCCTCCAGACTTCACCTTCTCCTTCTCCTTCTTCTGCTTCTTCTGATTCACCCTCCAGACTTCGCCTTCTCCTTCTCCTTCTTCTACTTCTTCTGATTCACCCTCCAGGCTTCAACTTCTCCTTCTCCTTCTTCTACTTCTTCTGATTCACCCTCCAGACTTCACCTTCTCCTTCTCCTACTTCTACTTCTTCTGCTTCTCCCTCTAGACTTCACCTTCTCCTTCTCCTTCTTCTGCTTCTTCTGATTCACCCTCCAGACTTCACCTTCTCCTTCTCCTTCTTCTACTTCTTCTGATTCACCCTCCAGACTTCACCTTCTCCTTCTCCTTCTTCTACTTCTTCTGATTCACCCTCCAGACTTCACCTTCTCCTTCTCCTTCTTCTACTTCTTCTGATTCACCCTCCTTACTCCAGCTTCTCCTTCTCCTTCTTCTGCTTCTTCTGCTTCACCCTCCAGACTTCATCTTCTCCTTCTCCTTCTTCTGCTTCTTCTGCTTCACCCTCCAGACTTCACCTTCTCCTTCTCCTTCTTCTGCTTCTTCTGCTTCCCCCTCCTGACTTCACCTTCTCCTTCTCCTTCTTCTACCTCTTCTGATTCACCCTCCAGACTTCACCTTCTCCTTCTCCTTCTACTGCTTCTTCTGCTTCACCCTCCAGACTTCACCTTCTCCTTCTCCTTCTTCTGCTTCTTCTGCTTCACCCTCCAGACTTCACCTTCTCCTTCTCCTTCTTCTGCTTCTTCTGATTCACCCTCCAGACTTCACCTTCTCCTTCTCCTTCTTCTGCTTCTTCTGATTCACCCTCCAGACTTCACCTTCTCCTTCTCCTTCTTCTGCTTCTTCTGATTCAGCCTCCAGACTTCACCTTCTCCTTCTCCTTCTTCTGCTTCTTCTGATTCACCCTCCAGACCTCACCATCTCCTTCTCCTTCTTCTACTTCTTCTGATTCAGCCTCCAGACTTCATCTTCTCCTTCTCCTTCTTCTGCTTCTTCTGATTCACCCTCCAGACTTCACCTTCTCCTTCTCCTTCTTCTGCTTCTTCTGATTCACCCTCCAGACTACACCTTCTCCTTCTCCTTCTTCTACTTCTTCTGATTCACCCTCCAGACTTCACCTTCTCCTTCTCCTTCTCTACTTCTTCTGATTCACCCTCCAGTCTTCACCTTCTCCTTCTCCTTCTTCTGCTTCTTCTGCTTCACCCTCCAGACTTCACCTTCTCCTTCTCTTTCTTCTGCTTTTTCTGATTCACCCTCCAGACTTCACCTTCTCCTTCTCCTTCTTCTGATTCTTCTGATTCACCCTCCAGACTTCACCTTCTCCTTCTCCTTCTTCTGCTTCTTCTGATTCACCCTCCTGACTTCACCTTCTCCTTCTCCTTCTTCTACTTCTTCTGATTCACCCTCCTGACTTCACCTTCTCCTTCTCCTTCTTCTACTTCTTCTGCTTCACCCTCCAGACTTCACCTTCTCCTTCTCCTTCTTCTACTCCTTCTGATTCACCCTCCAGACTTCACCTTCTCCTTCTCCTTCTTCTGCTTCTTCTGATTCACCCTCCAGACTTCACCTTCTCCTTCTCCTTATTCTGCTTCTTCTGATTCACCCTCCAGACTTCACCTTCTCCTTCTCCTTCTTCTGCTTCTTCTGATTCACCCTCCAGACTTCACCTTCTCCTTCTTCTGCTTCTTCTGTTTCACCCTCCAGACTTCACCTTCACCTTCTCCTTCTTCTATTTCTTCTGATTCACCCTCCAGACTTCATCTTCTCCTTCTCCTTCTTCTGCTTCTTCTGATTCACATTCCAGACTTCACCTTCTCCTTCTCCTTCTTCTGCTTCTTCTGATTCACCCTCCAGACTTCACCTTCTCCTTCTCCTTCTTCTACCCCTTCTGATTCACCCTCCAGACTTCACCTTTTCCTTCTCCTTCTTCTACTTCTTCTGATTCACCCTCCAGACTTCACCTTCTCCTTCTCCTTCTTCTGCTTCTTCTGATTTACCCCCCAGACTTCACCTTCTCCTTCTCCTTCTTCTGCTTCTTCTGATTCACCCTTCAGACTTCACCTTCTCCTTCTCCTTCTTCTGCTTCTTCTGATTCACCCTTCAGACTTCACTTTCTCCCTCTCCTTCTTCTGCTTCTTCTGATTCACCCTCCAGACTTCACCTTCTCCTTCTCCTTCTTCTGCTTCTTCTGATTCACCCTTCAGACTTCACCTTCTCCTTCTCCTTCTTCTGCTTCTTCTGATTCACCCTCCAGACCTCACCTTCTCCTTCTCCTTCTTCTACTTCTTCTGATTCACCCTCCAGACTTCATCTTCTCCTTCTCCTTCTTCTGCTTCTTCTGATTCACCCTCCAGACTTCACCTTCTCCTGCTTCTTCTTCTGCTTCTTCTGATTCACCCTCCAGACTTCAGCTTCTCCTTCTCCTTCTTCTGCTTCTTCTGATTCACCCTCCAGACTTCACCTTCTCCTTCTCCTCCTTCTGCTTCTTCTGATTCACCCTTCAGACTTCACCTTCTCCTTCTCCTTCTTCTGCTTCTTCTGATTCACCCTTCAGACTTCACCTTCTCCCTCTCCTTCTTCTGCTTCTTCTGATTCACCCTCCAGACTTCATCTTCTCCTTCTCCTTCTTCTGCTTCTTCTGATTCACCCTTCAGACTTCACCTTCTCCTTCTCCTTCTTCTGCTTCTTCTGATTCACCCTTCAGACTTCACCTTCTCCTTCTCCTTCTTCTGCTTCTTCTGATTCACCCTCCAGACCTCACCTTCTCCTTCTTCTTCTTCTACTTCTTCTGATTCACCCTCCAGACTTCATCTTCTCCTTCTCCTTCTTCTGCTTCTTCTGATTCACCCTCCAGACTTCACCTTCTCCTGCTCCTTCTTCTGCTTCTTCTGATTCACCCTCCAGACTTCGCCTTCTCCTTCTCCTTCTTCTACTTCTTCTGATTCACCATCCAGACTTCACCTTCTCCTTCTCCTTCTTCTACTTCTTCTGATTCACCCTCCAGACTTCACCTTCTCCTTCTTCTGCTTCTTCTGTTTCACCCTCCAGACTTCACCTTCATCTTCTCCTTCTTCTATTTCTTCTGATTCACCCTCCAGACTTCATCTTCTCCTTCTTCTGCTTCTTCTGATTCACATTCCAGACTTCACCTTCTCCTTCTCCTTCTTCTGCTTCTTCTGATTCACCCTCCAGACTTCACCTTCTCCTTCTCCTTCTTCTACCCCTTCTGATTCACCCTCCAGACTTCACCTTCTCCTTCTCCTTCTTCTACTTCTTCTGATTCACCCTCCAGACTTCACCTTCTCCTTCTCCTTCTTCTGCTTCTTCTGATTTACCCTCCAGACTTCACCTTCTCCTTCTCCTTCTTCTGCTTCTTCTGATTCACCCTTCAGACTTCACCTTCTCCTTCTCCTTCTTCTGCTTCTTCTGATTCACCCTTCAGACTTCACCTTCTCCCTCTCCTTCTTCTGCTTCTTCTGATTCACCCTCCAGACTTCACCTTCTCCTTCTCCTTCTTCTGCTTCTTCTGATTCACCCTTCAGACTTCACCTTCTCCTTCTCCTTCTTCTGCTTCTTCTGATTCACCCTCCAGACCTCACCTTCTCCTTCTCCTTCTTCTACTTCTTCTGATTCACCCTCCAGACTTCATCTTCTCCTTCTCCTTCTTCTGCTTCTTCTGATTCACCCTCCAGACTTCACCTTCTCCTGCTTCTTCTTCTGCTTCTTCTGATTCACCCTCCAGACTTCAGCTTCTCCTTCTCCTTCTTCTGCTTCTTCTGATTCACCCTCCAGACTTCACCTTCTCCTTCTCCTTCTTCTGCTTCTTCTGATTCACCCTCCAGACTTCACCTTCTCCTTCTCCTTCTTCTGCTTCTTCTGCTTCACCCTCCTGACTTCACCTTCTCCTTCTCCTTCTTCTGCTTCTTCTGATTCACCCTCCAGACTTCACCTTCTCCTTCTCCTTCTTCTACTTCTTCTGCTTCACACTCCAGACTTCACCTTCTCCTTCTACTTCTTCTACTTCTTCTGATTCACCCTCCAGACTTCACCTTCTCCTTCTCCTTCTTCTGCTTCTTCTGATTCACCCTCCAGACTTCACCTTCCCTTCTCCTTCTTCTGCTTCTTCTGATTCACCCTCCAGACTTTACCTTCTCCTTCTCCTTCTTCTGCTTCTTCTGATTCACCCTCCAGACTTCACCTTCTCCTTCTCCTTCTTCTACTTCTTCTGATTCACCCTCCAGACTTCACCTTCTCCTTCTCCTTCTTCTGCTTCTTCTGATTCACCCTCCAGACTTCCCCTTCTCCTTCTCCTTCGCCTACTTCTTCTGATTCACCCTCCAGACTACACCTTCTCCTTCTCCTTCTTCTACTTCTTCTGATTCACCCTCCAGACTTCACCTTCTCCTTCTCCTTCTTCTGCTTCTTCTGATTCACCCTCCAGACTTCACCTTCTCCTTCTCCTTCTTCTACTTCTTCTGATTCACCCTCCAGACTTCACCTTCTACGTCTCCTTCTTCTACTTCTTCTGATTCACCCTCCAGACTTCACCTTCTCCTTCTCCTTCTTCTACTTCTTCTGCTTCTCCCTCCAGACTTCACCTTCTCCTTCTCCATCTTCTGCTTCTTCTGATTCCCCCTCCAGACTTCACCTTCTCCTTCTCCTTCTTCTACTTCTTCTGATTCACCCTCCAGACTTCACCTTCTCCTTCTCCTTCTTCTACTTCTTCTGATTCAGCCTCCAGACTTCACCTTCTCCTTCTCCTTCTTCTACTTCTTCTGATTCACCCTCCAGACTTCATCTTCTCCTTCTCCTTCTTCTGCGTCTTCTGATTCACCCTCCAGACTTCACCTTCTCCTGCTCCTTCTTCTGCTTCTTCTGATTCACCCTCCAGACTTCGCCTTCTCCTTCTCCTTCTTCTACTTCTTCTGATTCACCCTCCAGACTTCACCTTCTCCTTCTCCTTCTTCTACATCTTCTGATTCACCCTCCAGTCTTCACCTTCCCCTTCTCCTTCTTCTGCTTCTTCTGATTCACCCTCCAGACTTCACCTTCTCCTTCTCCTTCTTCTGCTTCTTCTGATTCACCCTCCTGACTTCACCTTCTCCTTCTCCTTCTTCTGCTTCTTCTGATTCACCCTCCAGACTTCACCTTCTCCTTCTCCTTCTTCTACTTCTTCTGATTCACACTCCAGACTTCACCTTCTCCTTCTACTTCTTCTACTTCTTCTGATTCACCCTCCAGACTTCACCTTCTCCTTCTCCTTCTTCTGCTTCTTCTGATTCACCCTCCAGACTTCACCTTCCCTTCTCCTTCTTCTGCTTCTTCTGATTCACCCTCCAGACTTCACCTTCTCCTTCTCCTTCTTCTGCTTCTTCTGATTCACCCTCCAGACTTCACCTTCTCCTTCTCCTTCTTCTACTTCTTCTGATTCACCCTCCAGACTTCACCTTCTCCTTCTCCTTCTTCTGCTTCTTCTGATTCACACTCCAGACTTCCCCTTCTCCTTCTCCTTCGCCTACTTCTTCTGATTCACCCTCCAGACTACACCTTCTCCTTCTCCTTCTTCTACTTCTTCTGATTCACCCTCCAGACTTCACCTTCTCCTTCTCCTTCTTCTGCTTCTTCTGATTCACCCTCCAGACTTCACCTTCTCCTTCTCCTTCTTCTACTTCTTCAGATTCACCCTCCAGACTTCACCTTCTACTTCTCCTTCTTCTACTTCTTCTGATTCACCCTCCAGACTTCACCTTCTCCTTCTCCTTCTTCTACTTCTTCTGCTTCTCCCTCCAGACTTCACCTTCTCCTTCTCCATCTTCTGCTTCTTCTGATTCCCCCTCCAGACTTCACCTTCTCCTTCTCCTTCTTCTCCTTCTTCTGATTCACCCTCCAGACTTCACCTTCTCCTTCTTTTACTTCTTCTGATTCAGCCTCCAGACTTCACCTTCTCCTTCTCCTTCTTCTACTTCTTCTGCTTCACCCTCCAGACTTCACCTTCTCCTTCTCCTTCTTCTGCTTCTTCTGCTTCACCCTCCAGACTTCACCTTCTCCTGCTCCTTCTTCTGCTTCTTCTGCTTCACACTCCTGACTTCACCTTCTCCTTCTCCTTCTTCTACTGCTTCTGATTCACCCTCCAGACTTCACCTTCTCCTTCTCCTTCTTCTGCTTCTTCTGCTTCACCCTCCAGACTTCACCTTCTCCTTCTCCTTCTTCTGCTTCTTCTGCTTCGCCCTCCAGACTTCACCTTCTCCTTCTGCTTCTTCTACTTCTTCTGCTTCACCCTCCAGACTTCACCTTCTCCTTCTCCTTATTCTGCTTCTTCTGATTCACCCTCCAGACTTCACCTTCTCCTTCTCCTTCTTCTATTTCTTCTGATTCACCCTCCAGACTTCATCTTCTCCTTCTCCTTCTTCTGCTTCATCTGATTCACCATCCAGACTTCACCTTCTCCTTCTCCTTCTTCTGCTTCTTCTGATTCACCCTCCAGACTTCACCTTCTCCTTCTCCTTCTTCTCCTTCTTCTGATTCACCCTCCAGACTTCACCTTCTCCTTCTCCTTCTTCTACTTCTTCTGATTCACCCTCCAGACTTCACCTTCTCCTTCTCCTTCTTCTGCTTCTTCTGATTTACCCTCCAGACTTCACCTTCTCCTTCTCCTTCTTCTGCTTCTTCTGATTCACCCTTCAGACTTCACCTTCTCCTTCTACTTCTTCTGCTTCTTCTGATTCTCTCTTCAGACTTCACCTTCTCCTTCTTCTTCTTCTGCTTCTTCTGATTCACCCTCCAGACTTCACCATCTCCTTCTCCTTCTTCTGCTTCTTCTGATTCACCCTTCAGACTTCACCTTCTCCTTCTCCTTCTTCTGCTTCTTCTGATTCACCCTTCAGACTTCACCTTCTCCTTCTCCTTCTTCTGCTTCTTCTGATTCACCCTCCAGACTTCACCTTCTCCTTCTCCTTCTTCTACTTCTTCTGACTCACCCTCCAGTCTTCACCTTCTCCTTCTCCTTCTTCTGCTTCTTCTGATTCACCCTCCAGACTTCATCTTCTCCTTCTCCTTCTTCTGCTTTTTCTGATTCACCCTCCTGACTTCACCTTCTCCTTCTCCTTCTTCTGCTTCTTCTGATTCACCCTCCAGACTTCACCTTCTCCTTCTCCTTCTTCTGCTTCTTCTGATTCACCCTCCAGACTTCACCTTCTCCTTCTCCTTCTTCTACTTCTTCTGATTCACCCTCCAGACTTCACCTTCTCCTTCTCCTTCTTCTACTTCTTCTGATTCACCCTCCAGACTTCACCTTCTCCTTCTCCTTCTTCTACTTCTTCTGCTTCTCCCTCCAGACTTCACCTTCTCCTTCTCCATCTTCTGCTTCTTCTGATTCCCCCTCCAGACTTCACCTTCTCCTTCTCCTTCTTCTACTTCTTCTGATTCACCCTCCAGACTTCACCTTCTCCTTCTCCTTCTTCTACTTCTTCTGATTCAGCCTCCAGACTTCACCTTCTCCTTCTCCTTCTTCTACTTCTTCTGCTTCACCCTCCAGACTTCACCTTCTCCTTCTCCTTCTTCTGCTTCTTCTGCTTCACCCTCCAGACTTCACCTTCTCCTGCTCCTTCTTCTGCTTCTTCTGCTTCACACTCCTGACTTCACCTTCTCCTTCTCCTTCTTCTACTTCTTCTGATTCACCCTCCAGACTTCACCTTCTCCTTCTCCTTCTTCTGCATCTTCTGCTTCACCCTCCAGACTTCACCTTCTCCTTCTCCTTCTTCTGCTTCTTCTGCTTCGCCCTCCAGACTTCACCTTCTCCTTCTCCTTCTTCTGCTTCTTCTGCTTCACCCTCCAGTCTTCACCTTCTCCTTCTCCTTCTTCTGCTTCTTCTGCGTCACCCTCCTGACTTCACCTTCTCCTTCTCCTTCTTCTACTTCTTCTGATTCACCCTCCAGACTTCACCTTCTCCTTCTCCTTCTTCTGCTTCTTCTGCTTCACCCTCCAGACTTCACCTTCTCCTTCTCCTTCTTCCGCTTCTTCTGCTGCGCCCTCTAGACTTCACCTTCTCCTTCTCCTTCTTCTGCTTCTTCTGCTTCACCCTCCTGACTTCACCTTCTCCTTCTCCTTCTTCTACTTCTTCTGCTTCACCCCCCTGACTTCACCTTCTCCTTCTCCTTCTTCTGCTTCTTCTGATTCACCCTCCTAACTTCACCTTCTCCTTCTCCTTCTTCTGCTTCTTCTGATTCACCCTCCTGACTTCACCTTCTCCTTCTCCTTCTTCTGCTTCTTCTGATTCACCCTCCAGACTTCACCTTCTCCTTCTCCTTCTTCTGCTTCTTCTGATTCTCCCTCCAGACTTCACCTTCTCCTTCTCCTTCTTCTGCTTCTTCTGATTCACCCTCCAGACCTCACCTTCTCCTTCTCCTTCTTCTACTTCTTCTGATTCACCCTCCAGACTTCATCTTCTCCTTCTCCTTCTTCTGCTTCTTCTGATTCACCCTCCAGACTTCACCTTCTCCTTCTCCTTCTTCTGCTTCTTCTGATTCACCCTCCAGACTTCACCTTCTCCTTCTCCTTCTTCTGCTTCTTCTGATTCACCCTCCAGACTTCACCTTCTCCTTCTCCTTCTTCTACTTTTTTTGATTCAGCCTCCAGACTTTACCTTCTCCTTGTCCTTCTTCTACTTCTTCTGATTCACCCTCCAGTCTTCACCTTCTCCTTCTCATTCTTCTGCTTCTTCTGCTTCACCCTCCAGACTTCACCTTCTCCTTCTCCTTCTTCTGATTCTTCTGATTCACCCTCCAGACTTCACCTTCTCCTTCTCCTTCTTCTGCTTCTTCTGATTCAACCTCCTGACTTCACCTTCTCCTTCTCCTTCTTCTACTTTTTCTGATTCACCCTCCTGACTTCACCTTCTCCTTCTCCTTCTTCTACTGATTCTGCTTCACCCTCCAGACTTCACCTTCACCTTCTCCTTCTTCTACTTCTTCTGATTCACCCTCCAGACTTCACCTTCTCCTTCTCCTTCTTCTGCTTCTTCTGATTCACCCTCCAGACTTCACCTTCTCCTGCTCCTTCTTCTGCTTCTTCTGATTCACCCTCCAGACTTCCCCTTCTCCTTCTCCTTCGCCTGCTTCTTCTGATTCACCCTCCAGACTACACCTTCTCCTTCTCCTTCTTCTACTTCTTCTGATTCACCCTCCAGACTTCACCTTCTCCTTCTCCTTCTTCTGCTTCTTCTGATTCACCCTCCAGACTTCACCTTCTCCTTCTCCTTCTTCTACTTCTTCTGATTCACCCTCCAGACTTCACCTTCTACTTCTCCTTCTTCTACTTCTTCTGATTCACCCTCCAGAGTTCACCTTCCCTTCTCCTTCTTCTGCTTCTTCTGATTCACCCTCCAGACTTCACCTTCTCCTTCTCCTTCTTCTGCTTCTTCTGATTCACCCTCCAGACTTCACCTTCTCCTTCTCCTTCTTCTACTTCTTCTGATTCACCCTCCAGACTTCACCTTCTCCTTCTTCTGCTTCTTCTGATTCATCCTCCAGACTTCCCCTTCTCCTTCTCCTTCGCCTACTTCTTCTGATTCACCCTCCAGACTACACCTTCTCCTTCTCCTTCTTCTACTTCTTCTGATTCACCCTCCAGACTTCACCTTCTCCTTCTCCTTCTTCTGCTTCTTCTGATTCACCCTCCAGACTTCACCTTCTCCTTCTCCTTCTTCTACTTCTTCTGATTCACCCTCCAGACTTCACCTTCTACTTCTCCTTCTTCTACTTCTTCTGATTCACCCTCCAGACTTCACCTTCTCCTTCTCCTTCTTCTACTTCTTCTGCTTCTCCCTCCAGACTTCACCTTCTCCTTCTCCATCTTCTGCTTCTTCTGATTCCCCCTCCAGACTTCACCTTCTCCTTCTCCTTCTTCTACTTCTTCTGATTCACCCTCCAGACTTCACCTTCTCCTTCTCCTTCTTCTACTTCTTCTGATTCAGCCTCCAGACTTCACCTTCTCCTTCTCCTTCTTCTACTTCTTCTGATTCACCCTCCAGACTTCATCTTCTCCTTCTCCTTCTTCTGCGTCTTCTGATTCACCCTCCAGACTTCACCTTCTCCTGCTCCTTCTTCTGCTTCTTCTGATTCACCCTCCAGACTTCGCCTTCTCCTTCTCCTTCTTCTACTTCTTCTGATTCACCCTCCAGACTTCACCTTCTCCTTCTCCTTCTTCTACTTCTTCTGATTCACCCTCCAGTCTTCACCTTCTCCTTCTCCTTCTTCTGCTTCTTCTGATTCACCCTCCAGACTTCACCTTCTCCTTCTCCTTCTTCTGCTTCTTCTGATTCACCCTCCTGAATTCACCTTCTCCTTCTCCTTCTTCTGCTTCTTCTGATTCACCCTCCAGACTTCACCTTCTCCTTCTCCTTCTTCTACTTCTTCTGATTCACACTCCAGACTTCACCTTCTCCTTCCACTTCTTCTACTTCTTCTGATTCACCCTCCAGACTTCACCTTCTCCTTCTCCTTCTTCTGCTTCTTCTGATTCACCCTCCAGACTTCACCTTCCCTTCTCCTTCTTCTGCTTCTTCTGATTCACCCTCCAGACTTCACCTTCTCCTTCTCCTTCTTCTGCTTCTTCTGATTCACCCTCCAGACTTCACCTTCTACTTCTCCTTCTTCTACTTCTTCTGATTCACCCTCCAGACTTCACCTTCTCCTTCTCCTTCTTCTGCTTCTTCTGATTCACCCTCCAGACTTCCCCTTCTCCTTCTCCTTCGCCTACTTCTTCTGATTCACCCTCCAGACTACACCTTCTCCTTCCCCTTCTTCTACTTCTTCTGATTCACCCTCCAGACTTCACCTTCTCCTTCTCCTTCTTCTGCTTCTTCTGATTCACCCTCCAGACTTCAGCTTCTCCTTCTCCTTCTTCTACTTCTTCTGATTCACCCTCCAGACTTCACCTTCTACTTCTCCTTCTTCTACTTCTTCTGATTCACCCTCCAGACTTCACCTTCTCCTTCTCCTTCTTCTACTTCTTCTGCTTCTCCCTCCAGACTTCACCTTCTCCTTCTCCATCTTCTGCTTCTTCTGATTCCCCCTCCAGACTTCACCTTCTCCTTCTCCTTCTTCTACTTCTTCTGATTCACCCTCCAGACTTCACCTTCTCCTTCTCCTTCTTCTACTTCTTCTGATTAAGCCTCCAGACTTCACCTTCTCCTTCTCCTTCTTCTACTTCTTCTGCTTCACCCTCCAGACTTCACCTTCTCCTTCTCCTTCTTCTGCTTCTTCTGCTTCACCCTCCAGACTTCACCTTCTCCTGCTCCTTCTTCTGCTTCTTCTGCTTCACACTCCTGACTTCACCTTCTCCTTCTCCTTCTTCTACTGCTTCTGATTCACCCTCCAGACTTCACCTTCTCCTTCTCCTTCTTCTGCTTCTTCTGCTTCACCCTCCAGACTTCACCTTCTGCTTCTCCTTCTTCTGCTTCTTCTGCTTCGCCCTCCAGACTTCACCTTCTCCTTCTGCTTCTTCTACTTCTTCTGCTTCACCCTCCAGACTTCACCTTCTCCTTCTCCTTATTCTGCTTCTTCTGATTCACCCTCCAGACTTCACCTTCTCCTTCTCCTTCTTCTATTTCTTCTGATTCACCCTCCAGACTTCATCTTCTCCTTCTCCTTCTTCTGTTTCTTCTGATTCACCATCCAGACTTCACCTTCTCCTTCTCCTTCTTCTGCTTCTTCTGATTCACCCTCCAGACTTCACCTTCTCCTTCTCCTTCTTCTCCTTCTTCTGATTCACCCTCCAGACTTCACCTTCTCCTTCTCCTTCTTCTACTTCTTCTGATTCACCCTCCAGACTTCACCTTCTCCTTCTCCTTCTTCTGCTTCTTCTGATTTACCCTCCAGACTTCACCTTCTCCTTCTCCTTCTTCTGCTTCTTCTGATTCACCCTTCAGACTTCACCTTCTCCTTCTACTTCTTCTGCTTCTTCTGATTCACTCTTCAGACTTCACCTTCTCCTTCTTCTTCTTCTGCTTCTTCTGATTCACCCTCCAGACTTCACCTTCTCCTTCTCCTTCTTCTGCTTCTTCTGATTCACCCTTCAGACTTCACCTTCTCCTTCTCCTTCTTCTGCTTCTTCTGATTCACCCTTCAGACTTCACCTTCTCCTTCTCCTTCTTCTGCTTCTTCTGATTCACCCTCCAGACTTCACCTTCTCCTTCTGCTTCTTCTACTTCTTCTGACTCACCCTCCAGTCTTCACCTTCTCCTTCTCCTTCTTCTGCTTCTTCTGATTCACCCTCCAGACTTCATCTTCTCCTTCTCCTTCTTCTGCTTCTTCTGATTCACCCTCCTGACTTCACCTTCTCCTTCTCCTTCTTCTGCTTCTTCTGATTCACCCTCCAGACTTCACCTTCTCCTTCTCCTTCTTCTGCTTCTTCTGATTCACCCTCCAGACTTCACCTTCTCCTTCTCCTTCTTCTACTTCTTCTGATTCACCCTCCAGACTTCACCTTCTCCTTCTCCTTCTTCTACTTCTTCTGATTCACCCTCCAGACTTCACCTTCTCCTTCTCCTTCTTCTACTTCTTCTGCTTCTCCCTCCAGACTTCACCTTCTCCTTCTCCATCTTCTGCTTCTTCTGATTCCCCCTCCAGACTTCACCTTCTCCTTCTCCTTCTTCTACTTCTTCTGATTCACCCTCCAGACTTCACCTTCTCCTTCTCCTTCTTCTACTTCTTCTGATTCAGCCTCCAGACTTCACCTTCTCCTTCTCCTTCTTCTACTTCTTCTGCTTCACCCTCCAGACTTCACCTTCTCCTTCTCCTTCTTCTGCTTCTTCTGCTTCACCCTCCAGACGTCACCTTCTCCTGCTCCTTCTTCTGCTTCTTCTGCTTCACACTCCTGACTTCACCTTCTCCTTCTCCTTCTTCTACTTCTTCTGATTCACCCTCCAGACTTCACCTTCTCCTTCTCCTTCTTCTGCTTCTTCTGCTTCACCCTCCAGACTTCACCTTCTCCTTCTCCTTCTTCTGCTTCTTCTGCTTCGCCCTCCAGACTTCACCTTCTCCTTCTCCTTCTTCTGCTTCTTCTGCTTCACCCTCCAGTCTTCACCTTCTCCTTCTCCTTCTTCTGCTTCTTCTGCTTCACCCTCCTGACTTCACCTTCTCCTTCTCCTTCTTCTACTTCTTCTGATTCACCCTCCAGACTTCACCTTCTCCTTCTCCTTCTTCTGCTTCTTCTGCTTCACCCTCCAGACTTCACCTTCTCCTTCTCCTTCTTCCGCTTCTTCTGCTGCGCCCTCTAGACTTCACCTTCTCCTTCTCCTTCTTCTGCTTCTTCTGCTTCACCCTCCTGACTTCACCTTCTCCTTCTCCTTCTTCAACTTCTTCTGCTTCACCCCCCTGACTTCACCTTCTCCTTCTCCTTCTTCTGCTTCTTCTGATTCACCCTCCTAACTTCACCTTCTCCTTCTCCTTCTTCTGCTTCTTCTGATTCACCCTCCTGACTTCACCTTCTCCTTCTCCTTCTTCTGCTTCTTCTGATTCACCCTCCAGACTTCACCTTCTCCTTCTCCTTCTTCTGCTTCTTCTGATTCTCCCTCCAGACTTCACCTTCTCCTTCTCCTTCTTCTGCTTCTTCTGATTCACCCTCCAGACCTCACCTTCTCCTTCTCCTTCTTCTACTTCTTCTGATTCACCCTCCAGACTTCATCTTCTCCTTCTCCTTCTTCTGCTTCTTCTGATTCACCCTCCAGACTTCACCTTCTCCTTCTCCTTCTTCTGCTTCTTCTGATTCACCCTCCAGACTTCACCTTCTCCTTCTCCTTCTTCTGCTTCTTCTGATTCACCCTCCAGACTTCACCTTCTCCTTCTCCTTCTTCTACTTTTTTTGATTCACCCTCCAGACTTTACCTTCTCCTTGTCCTTCTTCTACTTCTTCTGATTCACCCTCCAGTCTTCACCTTCTCCTTCTCATTCTTCTGCTTCTTCTGCTTCACCCTCCAGACTTCACCTTCTCCTTCTCCTTCTTCTGATTCTTCTGATTCACCCTCCAGACTTCACCTTCTCCTTCTCCTTCTTCTGCTTCTTCTGATTCAACCTCCTGACTTCACCTTCTCCTTCTCCTTCTTCTACTTTTTCTGATTCACCCTCCTGACTTCACCTTCTCCTTCTCCTTCTTCTACTGATTCTGCTTCACCCTCCAGACTTCACCTTCACCTTCTCCTTCTTCTACTTCTTCTGATTCACCCTCCAGACTTCACCTTCTCCTTCTCCTTCTTCTGCTTCTTCTGATTCACCCTCCAGACTTCACCTTCTCCTGCTCCTTCTTCTGCTTCTTCTGATTCACCCTCCAGACTTCCCCTTCTCCTTCTCCTTCGCCTACTTCTTCTGATTCACCCTCCAGACTACACCTTCTCCTTCTCCTTCTTCTACTTCTTCTGATTCACCCTCCAGACTTCACCTTCTCCTTCTCCTTCTTCTGCTTCTTCTGATTCACCCTCCAGACTTCACCTTCTCCTTCTCCTTCTTCTACTTCTTCTGATTCACCCTCCAGACTTCACCTTCTACTTCTCCTTCTTCTACTTCTTCTGATTCACCCTCCAGACTTCACCTTCTCCTTCTCCTTCTTCTACTTCTTCTGCTTCTCCCTCCAGACTTCACCTTCTCCTTCTCCATCTTCTGCTTCTTCTGATTCCCCCTCCAGACTTCACCTTCTCCTTCTCCTTCTTCTACTTCTTCTGATTCACCCTCCAGACTTCACCTTCTCCTTCTCCTTCTTCTACTTCTTCTGATTCAGCCTCCAGACTTCACCTTCTCCTTCTCCTTCTTCTACTTCTTCTGCTTCACCCTCCAGACTTCACCTTCTCCTTCTCCTTCTTCTGCTTCTTCTGCTTCACCCTCCAGACTTCACCTTCTCCTGCTCCTTCTTCTGCTTCTTCTGCTTCACACTCCTGACTTCACCTTCTCCTTCTCCTTCTTCTACTGCTTCTGATTCACCCTCCAGACTTCACCTTCTCCTTCTCCTTCTTCTGCTTCTTCTGCTTCACCCTCCAGACTTCACCTTCTCCTTCTCCTTCTTCTGCTTCTTCTGCTTCGCCCTCCAGACTTCACCTTCTCCTCCTGCTTCTTCTACTTCTTCTGCTTCACCCTCCAGACTTCACCTTCTCCTTCTCCTTATTCTGCTTCTTCTGATTCACCCTCCAGACTTCACCTTCTCCTTCTCCTTCTTCTATTTCTTCTGATTCACCCTCCAGACTTCATCTTCTCCTTCTCCTTCTTCTGCTTCTTCTGATTCACCATCCAGACTTCACCTTCTCCTTCTCCTTCTTCTGCTTCTTCTGATTCACCCTCCAGACTTCACCTTCTCCTTCTCCTTCTTCTCCTTCTTCTGATTCACCCTCCAGACTTCACCTTCTCCTTCTCCTTCTTCTACTTCTTATGATTCACCCTCCAGACTTCACCTTCTCCTTCTCCTTCTTCTGCTTCTTCTGATTTACCCTCCAGACTTCACCTTCTCCTTCTCCTTCTTCTGCTTCTTCTGATTCACCCTTCAGACTTCACCTTCTCCTTCTACTTCTTCTGCTTCTTCTGATTCACTCTTCAGACTTCACCTCTCCTTCTTCTTCTTCAGCTTCTTCTGCTTCACCCTCCAGACTTCACCTTCTCCTTCTCCTTCTTCTGCTTCTTCTGATTCACCCTTCAGACTTCACCTTCTCCTTCTCCTTCTTCTGCTTCTTCTGATTCACCCTTCAGACTTCACCTTCTCCTTCTTCTGCTTCTTCTGATTCACCCTCCAGACTTCACCTTCTCCTTCTCCTTCTTCTACTTCTTCTGACTCACCCTCCAGTCTTCACCTTCTCCTTCTCCTTCTTCTGCTTCTTCTGATTCACCCTCCAGACTTCATCTTCTCCTTCTCCTTCTTCTGCTTCTTCTGATTCACCCTCCTGACTTCACCTTCTCCTTCTCCTTCTTCTGCTTCTTCTGATTCACCCTCCAGACTTCACCTTCTCCTTCTCCTTCTTCTGCTTCTTCTGATTCACCCTCCAGACTTCACCTTCTCCTGCTCCTTCTTCTGCTTCTTCTGATTCACCCTCCAGACTTCGCCTTCTCCTTCTCCTTCTTCTACTTCTTCTGATTCACCCTCCAGACTTCACCTTCTCCTTCTCCTTCTTCTACTTCTTCTGATTCACCCTCCAGTCTTCACCTTCTCCTTCTCCTTCTTCTGCTTCTTCTGATTCACCCTCCAGACTTCACCTTCTCCTTCTCCTTCTTCTGCTTCTTCTGATTCACCCTCCTGAATTCACCTTCTCCTTCTCCTTCTTCTGCTTCTTCTGATTCACCCTCCAGACTTCACCTTCTCCTTCTCCTTCTTCTACTTCTTCTGATTCACACTCCAGACTTCACCTTCTCCTTCCACTTCTTCTACTTCTTCTGATTCACCCTCCAGACTTCACCTTCTCCTTCTCCTTCTTCTGCTTCTTCTGATTCACCCTCCAGACTTCACCTTCCCTTCTCCTTCTTCTGCTTCTTCTGATTCACCCTCCAGACTTCACCTTCTCCTTCTCCTTCTTCTGCTTCTTCTGATTCACCCTCCAGACTTCACCTTCTACTTCTCCTTCTTCTACTTCTTCTGATTCACCCTCCAGACTTCACCTTCTCCTTCTCCTTCTTCTGCTTCTTCTGATTCACCCTCCAGACTTCCCCTTCTCCTTCTCCTTCGCCTACTTCTTCTGATTCACCCTCCAGACTACACCTTCTCCTTCCCCTTCTTCTACTTCTTCTGATTCACCCTCCAGACTTCACCTTCTCCTTCTCCTTCTTCTGCTTCTTCTGATTCACCCTCCAGACTTCACCTTCTCCTTCTCCTTCTTCTACTTCTTCTGATTCACCCTCCAGACTTCACCTTCTACTTCTCCTTCTTCTACTTCTTCTGATTCACCCTCCAGACTTCACCTTCTCCTTCTCCTTCTTCTACTTCTTCTGCTTCTCCCTCCAGACTTCACCTTCTCCTTCTCCATCTTCTGCTTCTTCTGATTCCCCCTCCAGACTTCACCTTCTCCTTCTCCTTCTTCTACTTCTTCTGATTCACCCTCCAGACTTCACCTTCTCCTTCTCCTTCTTCTACTTCTTCTGATTAAGCCTCCAGACTTCACCTTCTCCTTCTCCTTCTTCTACTTCTTCTGCTTCACCCTCCAGACTTCACCTTCTCCTTCTCCTTCTTCTGCTTCTTCTGCTTCACCCTCCAGACTTCACCTTCTCCTGCTCCTTCTTCTGCTTCTTCTGCTTCACACTCCTGACTTCACCTTCTCCTTCTCCTTCTTCTACTGCTTCTGATTCACCCTCCAGACTTCACCTTCTCCTTCTCCTTCTTCTGCTTCTTCTGCTTCACCCTCCAGACTTCACCTTCTGCTTCTCCTTCTTCTGCTTCTTCTGCTTCGCCCTCCAGACTTCACCTTCTCCTTCTGCTTCTTCTACTTCTTCTGCTTCACCCTCCAGACTTCACCTTCTCCTTCTCCTTATTCTGCTTCTTCTGATTCACCCTCCAGACTTCACCTTCTCCTTCTCCTTCTTCTATTTCTTCTGATTCACCCTCCAGACTTCATCTTCTCCTTCTCCTTCTTCTGTTTCTTCTGATTCACCATCCAGACTTCACCTTCTCCTTCTCCTTCTTCTGCTTCTTCTGATTCACCCTCCAGACTTCACCTTCTCCTTCTCCTTCTTCTCCTTCTTCTGATTCACCCTCCAGACTTCACCTTCTCCTTCTCCTTCTTCTACTTCTTCTGATTCACCCTCCAGACTTCACCTTCTCCTTCTCCTTCTTCTGCTTCTTCTGATTTACCCTCCAGACTTCACCTTCTCCTTCTCCTTCTTCTGCTTCTTCTGATTCACCCTTCAGACTTCACCTTCTCCTTCTACTTCTTCTGCTTCTTCTGATTCACTCTTCAGACTTCACCTTCTCCTTCTTCTTCTTCTGCTTCTTCTGATTCACCCTCCAGACTTCACCTTCTCCTTCTCCTTCTTCTGCTTCTTCTGATTCACCCTTCAGACTTCACCTTCTCCTTCTCCTTCTTCTGCTTCTTCTGATTCACCCTTCAGACTTCACCTTCTCCTTCTCCTTCTTCTGCTTCTTCTGATTCACCCTCCAGACTTCACCTTCTCCTTCTGCTTCTTCTACTTCTTCTGACTCACCCTCCAGTCTTCACCTTCTCCTTCTCCTTCTTCTGCTTCTTCTGATTCACCCTCCAGACTTCATCTTCTCCTTCTCCTTCTTCTGCTTCTTCTGATTCACCCTCCTGACTTCACCTTCTCCTTCTCCTTCTTCTGCTTCTTCTGATTCACCCTCCAGACTTCACCTTCTCCTTCTCCTTCTTCTGCTTCTTCTGATTCACCCTCCAGACTTCACCTTCTCCTTCTCCTTCTTCTACTTCTTCTGATTCACCCTCCAGACTTCACCTTCTCCTTCTCCTTCTTCTACTTCTTCTGATTCACCCTCCAGACTTCACCTTCTCCTTCTCCTTCTTCTACTTCTTCTGCTTCTCCCTCCAGACTTCACCTTCTCCTTCTCCATCTTCTGCTTCTTCTGATTCCCCCTCCAGACTTCACCTTCTCCTTCTCCTTCTTCTACTTCTTCTGATTCACCCTCCAGACTTCACCTTCTCCTTCTCCTTCTTCTACTTCTTCTGATTCAGCCTCCAGACTTCACCTTCTCCTTCTCCTTCTTCTACTTCTTCTGCTTCACCCTCCAGACTTCACCTTCTCCTTCTCCTTCTTCTGCTTCTTCTGCTTCACCCTCCAGACTTCACCTTCTCCTGCTCCTTCTTCTGCTTCTTCTGCTTCACACTCCTGACTTCACCTTCTCCTTCTCCTTCTTCTACTTCTTCTGATTCACCCTCCAGACTTCACCTTCTCCTTCTCCTTCTTCTGCTTCTTCTGCTTCACCCTCCAGACTTCACCTTCTCCTTCTCCTTCTTCTGCTTCTTCTGCTTCGCCCTCCAGACTTCACCTTCTCCTTCTCCTTCTTCTGCTTCTTCTGCTTCACCCTCCAGTCTTCACCTTCTCCTTCTCCTTCTTCTGCTTCTTCTGCTTCACCCTCCTGACTTCACCTTCTCCTTCTCCTTCTTCTACTTCTTCTGATTCACCCTCCAGACTTCACCTTCTCCTTCTCCTTCTTCTGCTTCTTCTGCTTCACCCTCCAGACTTCACCTTCTCCTTCTCCTTCTTCCGCTTCTTCTGCTGCGCCCTCTAGACTTCACCTTCTCCTTCTCCTTCTTCTGCTTCTTCTGCTTCACCCTCCTGACTTCACCTTCTCCTTCTCCTTCTTCAACTTCTTCTGCTTCACCCCCCTGACTTCACCTTCTCCTTCTCCTTCTTCTGCTTCTTCTGATTCACCCTCCTAACTTCACCTTCTCCTTCTCCTTCTTCTGCTTCTTCTGATTCACCCTCCTGACTTCACCTTCTCCTTCTCCTTCTTCTGCTTCTTCTGATTCACCCTCCAGACTTCACCTTCTCCTTCTCCTTCTTCTGCTTCTTCTGATTCTCCCTCCAGACTTCACCTTCTCCTTCTCCTTCTTCTGCTTCTTCTGATTCACCCTCCAGACCTCACCTTCTCCTTCTCCTTCTTCTACTTCTTCTGATTCGCCCTCCAGACTTCATCTTCTCCTTCACCTTCTTCTGCTTCTTCTGATTCACCCTCCAGACTTCACCTTCTCCTTCTCCTTCTTCTGCTTCTTCTGATTCACCCTCCAGACTTCACCTTCTCCTTCTCCTTCTTCTGCTTCTTCTGATTCACCCTCCAGACTTCACCTTCTCCTTCTCCTTCTTCTACTTTTTTTGATTCACCCTCCAGACTTTACCTTCTCCTTGTCCTTCTTCTACTTCTTCTGATTCACCCTCCAGTCTTCACCTTCTCCTTCTCATTCTTCTGCTTCTTCTGCTTCACCCTCCAGACTTCACCTTCTCCTTCTCCTTCTTCTGATTCTTCTGATTCACCCTCCAGACTTCACCTTCTCCTTCTCCTTCTTCTGCTTCTTCTGATTCAACCTCCTGACTTCACCTTCTCCTTCTCCTTCTTCTACTTTTTCTGATTCACCCTCCTGACTTCACCTTCTCCTTCTCCTTCTTCTACTGATTCTGCTTCACCCTCCAGACTTCACCTTCACCTTCTCCTTCTTCTACTTCTTCTGATTCACCCTCCAGACTTCACCTTCTCCTTCTCCTTCTTCTGCTTCTTCTGATTCACCCTCCAGACTTCACCTTCTCCTGCTCCTTCTTCTGCTTCTTCTGATTCACCCTCCAGACTTCCCCTTCTCCTTCTCCTTCGCCTACTTCTTCTGATTCACCCTCCAGACTACACCTTCTCCTTCTCCTTCTTCTACTTCTTCTGATTCACCCTCCAGACTTCACCTTCTCCTTCTCCTTCTTCTGCTTCTTCTGATTCACCCTCCAGACTTCACCTTCTCCTTCTCCTTCTTCTACTTCTTCTGATTCACCCTCCAGACTTCACCTTCTACTTCTCCTTCTTCTACTTCTTCTGATTCACCCTCCAGACTTCACCTTCTCCTTCTCCTTCTTCTACTTCTTCTGCTTCTCCCTCCAGACTTCACCTTCTCCTTCTCCATCTTCTGCTTCTTCTGATTCCCCCTCCAGACTTCACCTTCTCCTTCTCCTTCTTCTACTTCTTCTGATTCACCCTCCAGACTTCACCTTCTCCTTCTCCTTCTTCTACTTCTTCTGATTCAGCCTCCAGACTTCACCTTCTCCTTCTCCTTCTTCTACTTCTTCTGCTTCACCCTCCAGACTTCACCTTCTCCTTCTCCTTCTTCTGCTTCTTCTGCTTCACCCTCCAGACTTCACCTTCTCCTGCTCCTTCTTCTGCTTCTTCTGCTTCACACTCCTGACTTCACCTTCTCCTTCTCCTTCTTCTACTGCTTCTGATTCACCCTCCAGACTTCACCTTCTCCTTCTCCTTCTTCTGCTTCTTCTGCTTCACCCTCCAGACTTCACCTTCTCCTTCTCCTTCTTCTGCTTCTTCTGCTTCGCCCTCCAGACTTCACCTTCTCCTTCTGCTTCTTCTACTTCTTCTGCTTCACCCTCCAGACTTCACCTTCTCCTTCTCCTTCTTCTGCTTCTTCTGATTTACCCTCCAGACTTCACCTTCTCCTTCTCCTGCTTCTGCTTCTTCTGATTCACCCTTCAGACTTCACCTTCTCCTTCTACTTCTTCTGCTTCTTCTGATTCTCTCTTCAGACTTCACCTTCTCCTTCTTCTTCTTCTGCTTCTTCTGATTCACCCTCCAGACTTCACCATCTCCTTCTCCTTCTTCTGCTTCTTCTGATTCACCCTTCAGACTTCACCTTCTCCTTCTCCTTCTTCTGCTTCTTCTGATTCACCCTTCAGACTTCACCTTCTCCTTCTCCTTCTTCTGCTTCTTCTGATTCACCCTCCAGACTTCACCTTCTCCTTCTCCTTCTTCTACTTCTTCTGACTCACCCTCCAGTCTTCACCTTCTCCTTCTCCTTCTTCTGCTTCTTCTGATTCACCCTCCAGACTTCATCTTCTCCTTCTCCTTCTTCTGCTTTTTCTGATTCACCCTCCTGACTTCACCTTCTCCTTCTCCTTCTTCTGCTTCTTCTGATTCACCCTCCAGACTTCACCTTCTCCTTCTCCTTCTTCTGCTTCTTCTGATTCACCCTCCAGACTTCACCTTCTCCTTCTCCTTCTTCTACTTCTTCTGATTCACCCTCCAGACTTCACCTTCTCCTTCTCCTTCTTCTACTTCTTCTGATTCACCCTCCAGACTTCACCTTCTCCTTCTCCTTCTTCTACTTCTTCTGCTTCTCCCTCCAGACTTCACCTTCTCCTTCTCCATCTTCTGCTTCTTCTGATTCCCCCTCCAGACTTCACCTTCTCCTTCTCCTTCTTCTACTTCTTCTGATTCACCCTCCAGACTTCACCTTCTCCTTCTCCTTCTTCTACTTCTTCTGATTCAGCCTCCAGACTTCACCTTCTCCTTCTCCTTCTTCTACTTCTTCTGCTTCACCCTCCAGACTTCACCTTCTCCTTCTCCTTCTTCTGCTTCTTCTGCTTCACCCTCCAGACTTCACCTTCTCCTGCTCCTTCTTCTGCTTCTTCTGCTTCACACTCCTGACTTCACCTTCTCCTTCTCCTTCTTCTACTTCTTCTGATTCACCCTCCAGACTTCACCTTCTCCTTCTCCTTCTTCTGCATCTTCTGCTTCACCCTCCAGACTTCACCTTCTCCTTCTCCTTCTTCTGCTTCTTCTGCTTCGCCCTCCAGACTTCACCTTCTCCTTCTCCTTCTTCTGCTTCTTCTGCTTCACCCTCCAGTCTTCACCTTCTCCTTCTCCTTCTTCTGCTTCTTCTGCGTCACCCTCCTGACTTCACCTTCTCCTTCTCCTTCTTCTACTTCTTCTGATTCACCCTCCAGACTTCACCTTCTCCTTCTCCTTCTTCTGCTTCTTCTGCTTCACCCTCCAGACTTCACCTTCTCCTTCTCCTTCTTCCGCTTCTTCTGCTGCGCCCTCCTGACTTCACCTTCTCCTTCTCCTTCTTCTACTTCTTCTGCTTCACCCCCCTGACTTCACCTTCTCCTTCTCCTTCTTCTGCTTCTTCTGATTCACCCTCCTAACTTCACCTTCTCCTTCTCCTTCTTCTGCTTCTTCTGATTCACCCTCCTGACTTCACCTTCTCCTTCTCCTTCTTCTGCTTCTTCTGATTCACCCTCCAGACTTCACCTTCTCCTTCTCCTTCTTCTGCTTCTTCTGATTCTCCCTCCAGACTTCACCTTCTCCTTCTCCTTCTTCTGCTTCTTCTGATTCACCCTCCAGACCTCACCTTCTCCTTCTCCTTCTTCTACTTCTTCTGATTCACCCTCCAGACTTCATCTTCTCCTTCTCCTTCTTCTGCTTCTTCTGATTCACCCTCCAGACTTCACCTTCTCCTTCTCCTTCTTCTGCTTCTTCTGATTCACCCTCCAGACTTCACCTTCTCCTTCTCCTTCTTCTGCTTCTTCTGATTCACCCTCCAGACTTCACCTTCTCCTTCTCCTTCTTCTACTTTTTTTGATTCAGCCTCCAGACTTTACCTTCTCCTTGTCCTTCTTCTACTTCTTCTGATTCACCCTCCAGTCTTCACCTTCTCCTTCTCATTCTTCTGCTTCTTCTGCTTCACCCTCCAGACTTCACCTTCTCCTTCTCCTTCTTCTGATTCTTCTGATTCACCCTCCAGACTTCACCTTCTCCTTCTCCTTCTTCTGCTTCTTCTGATTCAACCTCCTGACTTCACCTTCTCCTTCTCCTTCTTCTACTTTTTCTGATTCACCCTCCTGACTTCACCTTCTCCTTCTCCTTCTTCTACTGATTCTGCTTCACCCTCCAGACTTCACCTTCACCTTCTCCTTCTTCTACTTCTTCTGATTCACCCTCCAGACTTCACCTTCTCCTTCTCCTTCTTCTGCTTCTTCTGATTCACCCTCCAGACTTCACCTTCTCCTGCTCCTTCTTCTGCTTCTTCTGATTCACCCTCCAGACTTCCCCTTCTCCTTCTCCTTCGCCTGCTTCTTCTGATTCACCCTCCAGACTACACCTTCTCCTTCTCCTTCTTCTACTTCTTCTGATTCACCCTCCAGACTTCACCTTCTCCTTCTCCTTCTTCTGCTTCTTCTGATTCACCCTCCAGACTTCACCTTCTCCTTCTCCTTCTTCTACTTCTTCTGATTCACCCTCCAGACTTCACCTTCTACTTCTCCAACTTCTACTTCTTCTGATTCACCCTCCAGAGTTCACCTTCCCTTCTCCTTCTTCTGCTTCTTCTGATTCACCCTCCAGACTTCACCTTCTCCTTCTCCTTCTTCTGCTTCTTCTGATTCACCCTCCAGACTTCACCTTCTCCTTCTCCTTCTTCTACTTCTTCTGATTCACCCTCCAGACTTCACCTTCTCCTTCTTCTGCTTCTTCTGATTCACCCTCCAGACTTCCCCTTCTCCTTCTCCTTCGCCTACTTCTTCTGATTCACCCTCCAGACTACACCTTCTCCTTCTCCTTCTTCTACTTCTTCTGATTCACCCTCCAGACTTCACCTTCTCCTTCTCCTTCTTCTGCTTCTTCTGATTCACCCTCCAGACTTCACCTTCTCCTTCTCCTTCTTCTACTTCTTCTGATTCACCCTCCAGACTTCACCTTCTACTTCTCCTTCTTCTACTTCTTCTGATTCACCCTCCAGACTTCACCTTCTCCTTCTCCTTCTTCTACTTCTTCTGCTTCTCCCTCCAGACTTCACCTTCTCCTTCTCCATCTTCTGCTTCTTCTGATTCCCCCTCCAGACTTCACCTTCTCCTTCTCCTTCTTCTACTTCTTCTGATTCACCCTCCAGACTTCACCTTCTCCTTCTCCTTCTTCTACTTCTTCTGATTCAGCCTCCAGACTTCACCTTCTCCTTCTCCTTCTTCTACTTCTTCTGATTCACCCTCCAGACTTCATCTTCTCCTTCTCCTTCTTCTGCGTCTTCTGATTCACCCTCCAGACTTCACCTTCTCCTGCTCCTTCTTCTGCTTCTTCTGATTCACCCTCCAGACTTCGCCTTCTCCTTCTCCTTCTTCTACTTCTTCTGATTCACCCTCCAGACTTCACCTTCTCCTTCTCCTTCTTCTACTTCTTCTGATTCACCCTCCAGTCTTCACCTTCTCCTTCTCCTTCTTCTGCTTCTTCTGATTCACCCTCCAGACTTCACCTTCTCCTTCTCCTTCTTCTGCTTCTTCTGATTCACCCTCCTGAATTCACCTTCTCCTTCTCCTTCTTCTGCTTCTTCTGATTCACCCTCCAGACTTCACCTTCTCCTTCTCCTTCTTCTACTTCTTCTGATTCACACTCCAGACTTCACCTTCTCCTTCCACTTCTTCTACTTCTTCTGATTCACCCTCCAGACTTCACCTTCTCCTTCTCCTTCTTCTGCTTCTTCTGATTCACCCTCCAGACTTCACCTTCCCTTCTCCTTCTTCTGCTTCTTCTGATTCACCCTCCAGACTTCACCTTCTCCTTCTCCTTCTTCTGCTTCTTCTGATTCACCCTCCAGACTTCACCTTCTACTTCTCCTTCTTCTACTTCTTCTGATTCACCCTCCAGACTTCACCTTCTCCTTCTCCTTCTTCTGCTTCTTCTGATTCACCCTCCAGACTTCCCCTTCTCCTTCTCCTTCGCCTACTTCTTCTGATTCACCCTCCAGACTACACCTTCTCCTTCCCCTTCTTCTACTTCTTCTGATTCACCCTCCAGACTTCACCTTCTCCTTCTCCTTCTTCTGCTTCTTCTGATTCACCCTCCAGACTTCACCTTCTCCTTCTCCTTCTTCTACTTCTTCTGATTCACCCTCCAGACTTCACCTTCTACTTCTCCTTCTTCTACTTCTTCTGATTCACCCTCCAGACTTCACCTTCTCCTTCTCCTTCTTCTACTTCTTCTGCTTCTCCCTCCAGACTTCACCTTCTCCTTCTCCATCTTCTGCTTCTTCTGATTCCCCCTCCAGACTTCACCTTCTCCTTCTCCTTCTTCTACTTCTTCTGATTCACCCTCCAGACTTCACCTTCTCCTTCTCCTTCTTCTACTTCTTCTGATTAAGCCTCCAGACTTCACCTTCTCCTTCTCCTTCTTCTACTTCTTCTGCTTCACCCTCCAGACTTCACCTTCTCCTTCTCCTTCTTCTGCTTCTTCTGCTTCACCCTCCAGACTTCACCTTCTCCTGCTCCTTCTTCTGCTTCTTCTGCTTCACACTCCTGACTTCACCTTCTCCTTCTCCTTCTTCTACTGCTTCTGATTCACCCTCCAGACTTCACCTTCTCCTTCTCCTTCTTCTGCTTCTTCTGCTTCACCCTCCAGACTTCACCTTCTGCTTCTCCTTCTTCTGCTTCTTCTGCTTCGCCCTCCAGACTTCACCTTCTCCTTCTGCTTCTTCTACTTCTTCTGCTTCACCCTCCAGACTTCACCTTCTCCTTCTCCTTATTCTGCTTCTTCTGATTCACCCTCCAGACTTCACCTTCTCCTTCTCCTTCTTCTATTTCTTCTGATTCACCCTCCAGACTTCATCTTCTCCTTCTCCTTCTTCTGTTTCTTCTGATTCACCATCCAGACTTCACCTTCTCCTTCTCCTTCTTCTGCTTCTTCTGATTCACCCTCCAGACTTCACCTTCTCCTTCTCCTTCTTCTCCTTCTTCTGATTCACCCTCCAGACTTCACCTTCTCCTTCTCCTTCTTCTACTTCTTCTGATTCACCCTCCAGACTTCACCTTCTCCTTCTCCTTCTTCTGCTTCTTCTGATTTACCCTCCAGACTTCACCTTCTCCTTCTCCTTCTTCTGCTTCTTCTGATTCACCCTTCAGACTTCACCTTCTCCTTCTACTTCTTCTGCTTCTTCTGATTCACTCTTCAGACTTCACCTTCTCCTTCTTCTTCTTCTGCTTCTTCTGATTCACCCTCCAGACTTCACCTTCTCCTTCTCCTTCTTCTGCTTCTTCTGATTCACCCTTCGGACTTCACCTTCTCCTTCTCCTTCTTCTGCTTCTTCTGATTCACCCTTCAGACTTCACCTTCTCCTTCTCCTTCTTCTGCTTCTTCTGATTCACCCTCCAGACTTCACCTTCTCCTTCTGCTTCTTCTACTTCTTCTGACTCACCCTCCAGTCTTCACCTTCTCCTTCTCCTTCTTCTGCTTCTTCTGATTCACCCTCCAGACTTCATCTTCTCCTTCTCCTTCTTCTGCTTCTTCTGATTCACCCTCCTGACTTCACCTTCTCCTTCTCCTTCTTCTGCTTCTTCTGATTCACCCTCCAGACTTCACCTTCTCCTTCTCCTTCTTCTGCTTCTTCTGATTCACCCTCCAGACTTCACCTTCTCCTTCTCCTTCTTCTACTTCTTCTGATTCACCCTCCAGACTTCACCTTCTCCTTCTCCTTCTTCTACTTCTTCTGATTCACCCTCCAGACTTCACCTTCTCCTTCTCCTTCTTCTACTTCTTCTGCTTCTCCCTCCAGACTTCACCTTCTCCTTCTCCATCTTCTGCTTCTTCTGATTCCCCCTCCAGACTTCACCTTCTCCTTCTCCTTCTTCTACTTCTTCTGATTCACCCTCCAGACTTCACCTTCTCCTTCTCCTTCTTCTACTTCTTCTGATTCAGCCTCCAGACTTCACCTTCTCCTTCTCCTTCTTCTACTTCTTCTGCTTCACCCTCCAGACTTCACCTTCTCCTTCTCCTTCTTCTGCTTCTTCTGCTTCACCCTCCAGACGTCACCTTCTCCTGCTCCTTCTTCTGCTTCTTCTGCTTCACACTCCTGACTTCACCTTCTCCTTCTCCTTCTTCTACTTCTTCTGATTCACCCTCCAGACTTCACCTTCTCCTTCTCCTTCTTCTGCTTCTTCTGCTTCACCCTCCAGACTTCACCTTCTCCTTCTCCTTCTTCTGCTTCTTCTGCTTCGCCCTCCAGACTTCACCTTCTCCTTCTCCTTCTTCTGCTTCTTCTGCTTCACCCTCCAGTCTTCACCTTCTCCTTCTCCTTCTTCTGCTTCACCCTCCTGACTTCACCTTCTCCTTCTCCTTCTTCTACTTCTTCTGATTCACCCTCCAGACTTCACCTTCTCCTTCTCCTTCTTCTGCTTCTTCTGCTTCACCCTCCAGACTTCACCTTCTCCTTCTCCTTCTTCCGCTTCTTCTGCTGCGCCCTCTAGACTTCACCTTCTCCTTCTCCTTCTTCTGCTTCTTCTGCTTCACCCTCCTGACTTCACCTTCTCCTTCTCCTTCTTCAACTTCTTCTGCTTCACCCCCCTGACTTCACCTTCTCCTTCTCCTTCTTCTGCTTCTTCTGATTCACCCTCCTAACTTCACCTTCTCCTTCTCCTTCTTCTGCTTCTTCTGATTCACCCTCCTGACTTCACCTTCTCCTTCTCCTTCTTCTGCTTCTTCTGATTCACCCTCCAGACTTCACCTTCTCCTTCTCCTTCTTCTGCTTCTTCTGATTCTCCCTCCAGACTTCACCTTCTCCTTCTCCTTCTTCTGCTTCTTCTGATTCACCCTCCAGACCTCACCTTCTCCTTCTCCTTCTTCTACTTCTTCTGATTCACCCTCCAGACTTCATCTTCTCCTTCTCCTTCTTCTGCTTCTTCTGATTCACCCTCCAGACTTCACCTTCTCCTTCTCCTTCTTCTGCTTCTTCTGATTCACCCTCCAGACTTCACCTTCTCCTTCTCCTTCTTCTGCTTCTTCTGATTCACCCTCCAGACTTCACCTTCTCCTTCTCCTTCTTCTACTTTTTTTGATTCACCCTCCAGACTTTACCTTCTCCTTGTCCTTCTTCTACTTCTTCTGATTCACCCTCCAGTCTTCACCTTCTCCTTCTCATTCTTCTGCTTCTTCTGCTTCACCCTCCAGACTTCACCTTCTCCTTCTCCTTCTTCTGATTCTTCTGATTCACCCTCCAGACTTCACCTTCTCCTTCTCCTTCTTCTGCTTCTTCTGATTCAACCTCCTGACTTCACCTTCTCCTTCTCCTTCTTCTACTTTTTCTGATTCACCCTCCTGACTTCACCTTCTCCTTCTCCTTCTTCTACTGATTCCTCTGCTCACCCTCCACTTCACCTTCACCTTCTCCTTCTTCTACTTCTTCTGATTCACCCTCCAGACTTCACCTTCTCCTTCTCCTTCTTCTGCTTCTTCTGATTCACCCTCCAGACTTCACCTTCTCCTGCTCCTTCTTCTGCTTCTTCTGATTCACCCTCCAGACTTCCCCTTCTCCTTCTCCTTCGCCTACTTCTTCTGATTCACCCTCCAGACTACACCTTCTCCTTCTCCTTCTTCTACTTCTTCTGATTCACCCTCCAGACTTCACCTTCTCCTTCTCCTTCTTCTGCTTCTTCTGATTCACCCTCCAGACTTCACCTTCTCCTTCTCCTTCTTCTACTTCTTCTGATTCACCCTCCAGACTTCACCTTCTACTTCTCCTTCTTCTACTTCTTCTGATTCACCCTCCAGACTTCACCTTCTCCTTCTCCTTCTTCTACTTCTTCTGCTTCTCCCTCCAGACTTCACCTTCTCCTTCTCCATCTTCTGCTTCTTCTGATTCCCCCTCCAGACTTCACCTTCTCCTTCTCCTTCTTCTACTTCTTCTGATTCACCCTCCAGACTTCACCTTCTCCTTCTCCTTCTTCTACTTCTTCTGATTCAGCCTCCAGACTTCACCTTCTCCTTCTCCTTCTTCTACTTCTTCTGCTTCACCCTCCAGACTTCACCTTCTCCTTCTCCTTCTTCTGCTTCTTCTGCTTCACCCTCCAGACTTCACCTTCTCCTGCTCCTTCTTCTGCTTCTTCTGCTTCACACTCCTGACTTCACCTTCTCCTTCTCCTTCTTCTACTGCTTCTGATTCACCCTCCAGACTTCACCTTCTCCTTCTCCTTCTTCTGCTTCTTCTGCTTCACCCTCCAGACTTCAACTTCTCCTTCTCCTTCTTCTGCTTCTTCTGCTTCGCCCTCCAGACTTCACCTTCTCCTTCTGCTTCTTCTACTTCTTCTGCTTCACCCTCCAGACTTCACCTTCTCCTTCTCCTTATTCTGCTTCTTCTGATTCACCCTCCAGACTTCACCTTCTCCTTCTCCTTCTTCTATTTCTTCTGATTCACCCTCCAGACTTCATCTTCTCCTTCTCCTTCTTCTGCTTCTTCTGATTCACCATCCAGACTTCACCTTCTCCTTCTCCTTCTTCTGCTTCTTCTGATTCACCCTCCAGACTTCACCTTCTCCTTCTCCTTCTTCTCCTTCTTCTGATTCACCCTCCAGACTTCACCTTCTCCTTCTCCTTCTTCTACTTCTTATGATTCACCCTCCAGACTTCACCTTCTCCTTCTCCTTCTTCTGCTTCTTCTGATTTACCCTCCAGACTTCACCTTCTCCTTCTCCTTCTTCTGCTTCTTCTGATTCACCCTTCAGACTTCACCTTCTCCTTCTACTTCTTCTGCTTCTTCTGATTCACTCTTCAGACTTCACCTCTCCTTCTTCTTCTTCAGCTTCTTCTGCTTCACCCTCCAGACTTCACCTTCTCCTTCTCCTTCTTCTGCTTCTTCTGATTCACCCTTCAGACTTCACCTTCTCCTTCTCCTTCTTCTGCTTCTTCTGATTCACCCTTCAGACTTCACCTTCTCCTTCTTCTGCTTCTTCTGATTCACCCTCCAGACTTCACCTTCTCCTTCTCCTTCTTCTACTTCTTCTGACTCACCCTCCAGTCTTCACCTTCTCCTTCTCCTTCTTCTGCTTCTTCTGATTCACCCTCCAGACTTCATCTTCTCCTTCTCCTTCTTCTGCTTCTTCTGATTCACCCTCCTGACTTCACCTTCTCCTTCTCCTTCTTCTGCTTCTTCTGATTCACCCTCCAGACTTCACCTTCTCCTTCTCCTTCTTCTGCTTCTTCTGATTCACCCTCCAGACTTCACCTTCTCCTGCTCCTTCTTCTGCTTCTTCTGATTCACCCTCCAGACTTCGCCTTCTCCTTCTCCTTCTTCTACTTCTTCTGATTCACCCTCCAGACTTCACCTTCTCCTTCTCCTTCTTCTACTTCTTCTGATTCACCCTCCAGTCTTCACCTTCTCCTTCTCCTTCTTCTGCTTCTTCTGATTCACCCTCCAGACTTCACCTTCTCCTTCTCCTTCTTCTGCTTCTTCTGATTCACCCTCCTGAATTCACCTTCTCCTTCTCCTTCTTCTGCTTCTTCTGATTCACCCTCCAGACTTCACCTTCTCCTTCTCCTTCTTCTACTTCTTCTGATTCACACTCCAGACTTCACCTTCTCCTTCCACTTCTTCTACTTCTTCTGATTCACCCTCCAGACTTCACCTTCTCCTTCTCCTTCTTCTGCTTCTTCTGATTCACCCTCCAGACTTCACCTTCCCTTCTCCTTCTTCTGCTTCTTCTGATTCACCCTCCAGACTTCACCTTCTCCTTCTCCTTCTTCTGCTTCTTCTGATTCACCCTCCAGACTTCACCTTCTACTTCTCCTTCTTCTACTTCTTCTGATTCACCCTCCAGACTTCACCTTCTCCTTCTCCTTCTTCTGCTTCTTCTGATTCACCCTCCAGACTTCCCCTTCTCCTTCTCCTTCGCCTACTTCTTCTGATTCACCCTCCAGACTACACCTTCTCCTTCCCCTTCTTCTACTTCTTCTGATTCACCCTCCAGACTTCACCTTCTCCTTCTCCTTCTTCTGCTTCTTCTGATTCACCCTCCAGACTTCACCTTCTCCTTCTCCTTCTTCTACTTCTTCTGATTCACCCTCCAGACTTCACCTTCTACTTCTCCTTCTTCTACTTCTTCTGATTCACCCTCCAGACTTCACCTTCTCCTTCTCCTTCTTCTACTTCTTCTGCTTCTCCCTCCAGACTTCACCTTCTCCTTCTCCATCTTCTGCTTCTTCTGATTCCCCCTCCAGACTTCACCTTCTCCTTCTCCTTCTTCTACTTCTTCTGATTCACCCTCCAGACTTCACCTTCTCCTTCTCCTTCTTCTACTTCTTCTGATTAAGCCTCCAGACTTCACCTTCTCCTTCTCCTTCTTCTACTTCTTCTGCTTCACCCTCCAGACTTCACCTTCTCCTTCTCCTTCTTCTGCTTCTTCTGCTTCACCCTCCAGACTTCACCTTCTCCTGCTCCTTCTTCTGCTTCTTCTGCTTCACACTCCTGACTTCACCTTCTCCTTCTCCTTCTTCTACTGCTTCTGATTCACCCTCCAGACTTCACCTTCTCCTTCTCCTTCTTCTGCTTCTTCTGCTTCACCCTCCAGACTTCACCTTCTGCTTCTCCTTCTTCTGCTTCTTCTGCTTCGCCCTCCAGACTTCACCTTCTCCTTCTGCTTCTTCTACTTCTTCTGCTTCACCCTCCAGACTTCACCTTCTCCTTCTCCTTATTCTGCTTCTTCTGATTCACCCTCCAGACTTCACCTTCTCCTTCTCCTTCTTCTATTTCTTCTGATTCACCCTCCAGACTTCATCTTCTCCTTCTCCTTCTTCTGTTTCTTCTGATTCACCATCCAGACTTCACCTTCTCCTTCTCCTTCTTCTGCTTCTTCTGATTCACCCTCCAGACTTCACCTTCTCCTTCTCCTTCTTCTCCTTCTTCTGATTCACCCTCCAGACTTCACCTTCTCCTTCTCCTTCTTCTACTTCTTCTGATTCACCCTCCAGACTTCACCTTCTCCTTCTCCTTCTTCTGCTTCTTCTGATTTACCCTCCAGACTTCACCTTCTCCTTCTCCTTCTTCTGCTTCTTCTGATTCACCCTTCAGACTTCACCTTCTCCTTCTACTTCTTCTGCTTCTTCTGATTCACTCTTCAGACTTCACCTTCTCCTTCTTCTTCTTCTGCTTCTTCTGATTCACCCTCCAGACTTCACCTTCTCCTTCTCCTTCTTCTGCTTCTTCTGATTCACCCTTCAGACTTCACCTTCTCCTTCTCCTTCTTCTGCTTCTTCTGATTCACCCTTCAGACTTCACCTTCTCCTTCTCCTTCTTCTGCTTCTTCTGATTCACCCTCCAGACTTCACCTTCTCCTTCTGCTTCTTCTACTTCTTCTGACTCACCCTCCAGTCTTCACCTTCTCCTTCTCCTTCTTCTGCTTCTTCTGATTCACCCTCCAGACTTCATCTTCTCCTTCTCCTTCTTCTGCTTCTTCTGATTCACCCTCCTGACTTCACCTTCTCCTTCTCCTTCTTCTGCTTCTTCTGATTCACCCTCCAGACTTCACCTTCTCCTTCTCCTTCTTCTGCTTCTTCTGATTCACCCTCCAGACTTCACCTTCTCCTTCTCCTTCTTCTACTTCTTCTGATTCACCCTCCAGACTTCACCTTCTCCTTCTCCTTCTTCTACTTCTTCTGATTCACCCTCCAGACTTCACCTTCTCCTTCTCCTTCTTCTACTTCTTCTGCTTCTCCCTCCAGACTTCACCTTCTCCTTCTCCATCTTCTGCTTCTTCTGATTCCCCCTCCAGACTTCACCTTCTCCTTCTCCTTCTTCTACTTCTTCTGATTCACCCTCCAGACTTCACCTTCTCCTTCTCCTTCTTCTACTTCTTCTGATTCAGCCTCCAGACTTCACCTTCTCCTTCTCCTTCTTCTACTTCTTCTGCTTCACCCTCCAGACTTCACCTTCTCCTTCTCCTTCTTCTGCTTCTTCTGCTTCACCCTCCAGACTTCACCTTCTCCTGCTCCTTCTTCTGCTTCTTCTGCTTCACACTCCTGACTTCACCTTCTCCTTCTCCTTCTTCTACTTCTTCTGATTCACCCTCCAGACTTCACCTTCTCCTTCTCCTTCTTCTGCTTCTTCTGCTTCACCCTCCAGACTTCACCTTCTCCTTCTCCTTCTTCTGCTTCTTCTGCTTCGCCCTCCAGACTTCACCTTCTCCTTCTCCTTCTTCTGCTTCTTCTGCTTCACCCTCCAGTCTTCACCTTCTCCTTCTCCTTCTTCTGCTTCTTCTGCTTCACCCTCCTGACTTCACCTTCTCCTTCTCCTTCTTCTACTTCTTCTGATTCACCCTCCAGACTTCACCTTCTCCTTCTCCTTCTTCTGCTTCTTCTGCTTCACCCTCCAGACTTCACCTTCTCCTTCTCCTTCTTCCGCTTCTTCTGCTGCGCCCTCTAGACTTCACCTTCTCCTTCTCCTTCTTCTGCTTCTTCTGCTTCACCCTCCTGACTTCACCTTCTCCTTCTCCTTCTTCAACTTCTTCTGCTTCACCCCCCTGACTTCACCTTCTCCTTCTCCTTCTTCTGCTTCTTCTGATTCACCCTCCTAACTTCACCTTCTCCTTCTCCTTCTTCTGCTTCTTCTGATTCACCCTCCTGACTTCACCTTCTCCTTCTCCTTCTTCTGCTTCTTCTGATTCACCCTCCAGACTTCACCTTCTCCTTCTCCTTCTTCTGCTTCTTCTGATTCTCCCTCCAGACTTCACCTTCTCCTTCTCCTTCTTCTGCTTCTTCTGATTCACCCTCCAGACCTCACCTTCTCCTTCTCCTTCTTCTACTTCTTCTGATTCACCCTCCAGACTTCATCTTCTCCTTCTCCTTCTTCTGCTTCTTCTGATTCACCCTCCAGACTTCACCTTCTCCTTCTCCTTCTTCTGCTTCTTCTGATTCACCCTCCAGACTTCACCTTCTCCTTCTCCTTCTTCTGCTTCTTCTGATTCACCCTCCAGACTTCACCTTCTCCTTCTCCTTCTTCTACTTTTTTTGATTCACCCTCCAGACTTTACCTTCTCCTTGTCCTTCTTCTACTTCTTCTGATTCACCCTCCAGTCTTCACCTTCTCCTTCTCATTCTTCTGCTTCTTCTGCTTCACCCTCCAGACTTCACCTTCTCCTTCTCCTTCTTCTGATTCTTCTGATTCACCCTCCAGACTTCACCTTCTCCTTCTCCTTCTTCTGCTTCTTCTGATTCAACCTCCTGACTTCACCTTCTCCTTCTCCTTCTTCTACTTTTTCTGATTCACCCTCCTGACTTCACCTTCTCCTTCTCCTTCTTCTACTGATTCTGCTTCACCCTCCAGACTTCACCTTCACCTTCTCCTTCTTCTACTTCTTCTGATTCACCCTCCAGACTTCACCTTCTCCTTCTCCTTCTTCTGCTTCTTCTGATTCACCCTCCAGACTTCACCTTCTCCTGCTCCTTCTTCTGCTTCTTCTGATTCACCCTCCAGACTTCCCCTTCTCCTTCTCCTTCGCCTACTTCTTCTGATTCACCCTCCAGACTACACCTTCTCCTTCTCCTTCTTCTACTTCTTCTGATTCACCCTCCAGACTTCACCTTCTCCTTCTCCTTCTTCTGCTTCTTCTGATTCACCCTCCAGACTTCACCTTCTCCTTCTCCTTCTTCTACTTCTTCTGATTCACCCTCCAGACTTCACCTTCTACTTCTCCTTCTTCTACTTCTTCTGATTCACCCTCCAGACTTCACCTTCTCCTTCTCCTTCTTCTACTTCTTCTGCTTCTCCCTCCAGACTTCACCTTCTCCTTCTCCATCTTCTGCTTCTTCTGATTCCCCCTCCAGACTTCACCTTCTCCTTCTCCTTCTTCTACTTCTTCTGATTCACCCTCCAGACTTCACCTTCTCCTTCTCCTTCTTCTACTTCTTCTGATTCAGCCTCCAGACTTCACCTTCTCCTTCTCCTTCTTCTACTTCTTCTGCTTCACCCTCCAGACTTCACCTTCTCCTTCTCCTTCTTCTGCTTCTTCTGCTTCACCCTCCAGACTTCACCTTCTCCTGCTCCTTCTTCTGCTTCTTCTGCTTCACACTCCTGACTTCACCTTCTCCTTCTCCTTCTTCTACTGCTTCTGATTCACCCTCCAGACTTCACCTTCTCCTTCTCCTTCTTCTGCTTCTTCTGCTTCACCCTCCAGACTTCACCTTCTCCTTCTCCTTCTTCTGCTTCTTCTGCTTCGCCCTCCAGACTTCACCTTCTCCTCCTGCTTCTTCTACTTCTTCTGCTTCACCCTCCAGACTTCACCTTCTCCTTCTCCTTATTCTGCTTCTTCTGATTCACCCTCCAGACTTCACCTTCTCCTTCTCCTTCTTCTATTTCTTCTGATTCACCCTCCAGACTTCATCTTCTCCTTCTCCTTCTTCTGCTTCTTCTGATTCACCATCCAGACTTCACCTTCTCCTTCTCCTTCTTCTGCTTCTTCTGATTCACCCTCCAGACTTCACCTTCTCCTTCTCCTTCTTCTCCTTCTTCTGATTCACCCTCCAGACTTCACCTTCTCCTTCTCCTTCTTCTACTTCTTATGATTCACCCTCCAGACTTCACCTTCTCCTTCTCCTTCTTCTGCTTCTTCTGATTTACCCTCCAGACTTCACCTTCTCCTTCTCCTTCTTCTGCTTCTTCTGATTCACCCTTCAGACTTCACCTTCTCCTTCTACTTCTTCTGCTTCTTCTGATTCACTCTTCAGACTTCACCTCTCCTTCTTCTTCTTCAGCTTCTTCTGCTTCACCCTCCAGACTTCACCTTCTCCTTCTCCTTCTTCTGCTTCTTCTGATTCACCCTTCAGACTTCACCTTCTCCTTCTCCTTCTTCTGCTTCTTCTGATTCACCCTTCAGACTTCACCTTCTCCTTCTTCTGCTTCTTCTGATTCACCCTCCAGACTTCACCTTCTCCTTCTCCTTCTTCTACTTCTTCTGACTCACCCTCCAGTCTTCACCTTCTCCTTCTCCTTCTTCTGCTTCTTCTGATTCACCCTCCAGACTTCATCTTCTCCTTCTCCTTCTTCTGCTTCTTCTGATTCACCCTCCTGACTTCACCTTCTCCTTCTCCTTCTTCTGCTTCTTCTGATTCACCCTCCAGACTTCACCTTCTCCTTCTCCTTCTTCTGCTTCTTCTGATTCACCCTCCAGACTTCACCTTCTCCTTCACCTTCTTCTACTTCTTCTGATTCACCCTCCAGACTTCACCTTCTCCTTCTCCTTCTTCTACTTCTTCTGATTCACCCTCCAGACTTCACCTTCTCCTTCTCCTTCTTCTACTTCTTCTGCTTCTCCCTCCAGACTTCACCTTCTCCTTCTCCATCTTCTGCTTCTTCTGATTCCCCCTCCAGACTTCACCTTCTCCTTCTCCTTCTTCTACTTCTTCTGATTCACCCTCCAGACTTCACCTTCTCCTTCTCCTTCTTCTACTTCTTCTGATTCAGCCTCCAGACTTCACCTTCTCCTTCTCCTTCTTCTACTTCTTCTGCTTCACCCTCCAGACTTCACCTTCTCCTTCTCCTTCTTCTGCTTCTTCTGCTTCGCCCTCCAGACTTCACCTTCTCCTGCTCCTTCTTCTGCTTCTTCTGCTTCACACTCCTGACTTCACCTTCTCCTTCTCCTTCTTCTACTTCTTCTGATTCACCCTCCAGACTTCACCTTCTCCTTCTCCTTCTTCTGCTTCTTCTGCTTCACCCTCCAGACTTCACCTTCTCCTTCTCCTTCTTCTGCTTCGCCCTCCAGACTTCACCTTCTCCTTCTCCTTCTTCTGCTTCTTCTGCTTCACCCTCCAGTCTTCACCTTCTCCTTCTCCTTCTTCTGCTTCTTCTGCTTCACCCTCCTGACTTCACCTTCTCCTTCTCCTTCTTCTACTTCTTCTGATTCACCCTCCAGACTTCACCTTCTCCTTCTCCTTCTTCTGCTTCTTCTGCTTCACCCTCCAGACTTCACCTTCTCCTTCTCCTTCTTCCGCTTCTTCTGCTGCGCCCTCTAGACTTCACCTTCTCCTTCTCCTTCTTCTGCTTCTTCTGCTTCACCCTCCTGACTTCACCTTCTCCTTCTCCTTCTTCTACTTCTTCTGCTTCACCCCCTGACTTCACCTTCTCCTTCTCCTTCTTCTGCTTCTTCTGATTCACCCTCCTAACTTCACCTTCTCCTTCTCCTTCTTCTGCTTCTTCTGATTCACCCTCCTGACTTCACCTTCTCCTTCTCCTTCTTCTGCTTCTTCTGATTCACCCTCCAGACTTCACCTTCTCCTTCTCCTTCTTCTGCTTCTTCTGATTCTCCCTCCAGACTTCACCTTCTCCTTCTCCTTCTTCTGCTTCTTCTGATTCACCCTCCAGACCTCACCTTCTCCTTCTCCTTCTTCTACTTCTTCTGATTCACCCTCCAGACTTCATCTTCTCCTTCTCCTTCTTCTGCTTCTTCTGATTCACCCTCCAGACTTCACCTTCTCCTTCTCCTTCTTCTGCTTCTTCTGATTCACCCTCCAGACTTCACCTTCTCCTTCTCCTTCTTCTGCTTCTTCTGATTCACCCTCCAGACTTCACCTTCTCCTTCTCCTTCTTCTACTTTTTTTGATTCACCCTCCAGACTTTACCTTCTCCTTGTCCTTCTTCTACTTCTTCTGATTCACCCTCCAGTCTTCACCTTCTCCTTCTCATTCTTCTGCTTCTTCTGCTTCACCCTCCAGACTTCACCTTCTCCTTCTCCTTCTTCTGATTCTTCTGATTCACCCTCCAGACTTCACCTTCTCCTTCTCCTTCTTCTGCTTCTTCTGATTCAACCTCCTGACTTCAACTTCTCCTTCTCCTTCTTCTGCTTTTTCTGATTCACCCTCCTGACTTCACCTTCTCCTTCTCCTTCTTCTACTGATTCTGCTTCACCCTCCAGACTTCACCTTCACCTTCTCCTTCTTCTACTTCTTCTGATTCACCCTCCAGACTTCACCTTCTCCTTCTCCTTCTTCTGCTTCTTCTGATTCACCCTCCAGACTTCACCTTCTCCTTCTCCTTATTCTGCTTCTTCTGATTCACCCTCCAGGCTTCCCCTTCTCCTTCTCCTTCTTCTGCTTCTTCTGATTCACACTCCAGACTTCACCTTCTCCTTCTCCTTCTTCTGCTTCTTCTGATTCACCCTCCAGACCTCACCTTCTCCTTCTCCTTCTTTTACTTCTTCTGATTCACCCTCCAGACTTCATCTTCTCCTTCTCCTTCTTCTGCTTCTTCTGATTCACCCTCCAGACTTCACCTTCTCCTTCTCCTTCTTCTGCTTCTTCTGATTCACCCTCCAGACTTCGCCTTCTCCTTCTCCTTCTTCTGCTTCTTCTGATTCACCCTCCTGACTTCACCTTCTCCTTCTCCTTCTTCTACTTCTTCTGATTCACCCTCCAGACTTCACCTTCTCCTTCTCCTTCTTCTGCTTCTTCTGCTGCACCCTCCTGACTTCACCTTCTCCTTCTCCTTCTTCTGCTTCTTCTGATTCACCCTCCAGACTTCACCTTCTCCTTCTCCTGCTTCTTCTGATTCACCCTCCAGACTTCACCTTCTCCTTCTCCTTCTTCTACTTCTTCTGATTCACCCTCCAGACTTCACCTTCTCCTTCTCCTTCTTCTACTTCTTCTGATTCACCCTCCAGACTTCACCTTCTCCTTCTCCTTCTTCTACTTCTTCTGATTCAGCCTCCAGACTTCACCTTCTCCTTCTCCTTCTTCTACTTCTTCTGCTTCACCCTCCAGACTTCACCTTCTCCTTCTCCTTCTTCTGCTTCTTCTGCTTCGCCCTCCAGACTTCACCTTCTCCTGCTCCTTCTTCTGCTTCTTCTGCTTCACACTCCTGACTTCACCTTCTCCTTCTCCTTCTTCTACTTCTTCTGATTCACCCTCCAGACTTCACCTTCTCCTTCTCCTTCTTCTGCTTCTTCTGCTTCACCCTCCAGACTTCACCTTCTCCTTCTCCTTCTTCTGCTTCGCCCTCCAGACTTCACCTTCTCCTTCTCCTTCTTCTGCTTCTTCTGCTTCACCCTCCAGTCTTCACCTTCTCCTTCTCCTTCTTCTGCTTCTTCTGCTTCACCCTCCTGACTTCACCTTCTCCTTCTCCTTCTTCTACTTCTTCTGATTCACCCTCCAGACTTCACCTTCTCCTTCTCCTTCTTCTGCTTCTTCTGCTTCACCCTCCAGACTTCACCTTCTCCTTCTCCTTCTTCCGCTTCTTCTGCTGCGCCCTCTAGACTTCACCTTCTCCTTCTCCTTCTTCTGCTTCTTCTGCTTCACCCTCCTGACTTCACCTTCTCCTTCTCCTTCTTCTACTTCTTCTGCTTCACCCCCTGACTTCACCTTCTCCTTCTCCTTCTTCTGCTTCTTCTGATTCACCCTCCTAACTTCACCTTCTCCTTCTCCTTCTTCTGCTTCTTCTGATTCACCCTCCTGACTTCACCTTCTCCTTCTCCTTCTTCTGCTTCTTCTGATTCACCCTCCAGACTTCACCTTCTCCTTCTCCTTCTTCTGCTTCTTCTGATTCTCCCTCCAGACTTCACCTTCTCCTTCTCCTTCTTCTGCTTCTTCTGATTCACCCTCCAGACCTCACCTTCTCCTTCTCCTTCTTCTACTTCTTCTGATTCACCCTCCAGACTTCATCTTCTCCTTCTCCTTCTTCTGCTTCTTCTGATTCACCCTCCAGACTTCACCTTCTCCTTCTCCTTCTTCTGCTTCTTCTGATTCACCCTCCAGACTTCACCTTCTCCTTCTCCTTCTTCTGCTTCTTCTGATTCACCCTCCAGACTTCACCTTCTCCTTCTCCTTCTTCTACTTTTTTTGATTCACCCTCCAGACTTTACCTTCTCCTTGTCCTTCTTCTACTTCTTCTGATTCACCCTCCAGTCTTCACCTTCTCCTTCTCATTCTTCTGCTTCTTCTGCTTCACCCTCCAGACTTCACCTTCTCCTTCTCCTTCTTCTGATTCTTCTGATTCACCCTCCAGACTTCACCTTCTCCTTCTCCTTCTTCTGCTTCTTCTGATTCAACCTCCTGACTTCAACTTCTCCTTCTCCTTCTTCTGCTTTTTCTGATTCACCCTCCTGACTTCACCTTCTCCTTCTCCTTCTTCTACTGATTCTGCTTCACCCTCCAGACTTCACCTTCACCTTCTCCTTCTTCTACTTCTTCTGATTCACCCTCCAGACTTCACCTTCTCCTTCTCCTTCTTCTGCTTCTTCTGATTCACCCTCCAGACTTCACCTTCTCCTTCTCCTTATTCTGCTTCTTCTGATTCACCCTCCAGGCTTCCCCTTCTCCTTCTCCTTCTTCTGCTTCTTCTGATTCACACTCCAGACTTCACCTTCTCCTTCTCCTTCTTCTGCTTCTTCTGATTCACCCTCCAGACCTCACCTTCTCCTTCTCCTTCTTTTACTTCTTCTGATTCACCCTCCAGACTTCATCTTCTCCTTCTCCTTCTTCTGCTTCTTCTGATTCACCCTCCAGACTTCACCTTCTCCTTCTCCTTCTTCTGCTTCTTCTGATTCACCCTCCAGACTTCGCCTTCTCCTTCTCCTTCTTCTGCTTCTTCTGATTCACCCTCCTGACTTCACCTTCTCCTTCTCCTTCTTCTACTTCTTCTGATTCACCCTCCAGACTTCACCTTCTCCTTCTCCTTCTTCTGCTTCTTCTGCTGCACCCTCCTGACTTCACCTTCTCCTTCTCCTTCTTCTGCTTCTTCTGATTCACCCTCCAGACTTCACCTTCTCCTTCTCCTGCTTCTTCTGATTCACCCTCCAGACTTCACCTTCTCCTTCTCCTTCTTCTACTTCTTCTGATTCACCCTCCAGACTTCACCTTCTCCTTCTCCTTCTTCTACTTCTTCTGATTCACCCTCCAGACTTCACCTTCTCCTTCTCCTTCTTCTACTTCTTCTGCTTCTCCCTCCAGACTTCACCTTCTCCTTCTCCATCTTCTGCTTCTTCTGATTCCCCCTCCAGACTTCACCTTCTCCTTCTCCTTCTTCTACTTCTTCTGACTCACCCTCCAGTCTTCACCTTCTCCTTCTCCTTCTTCTGCTTCTTCTGATTCACCCTCCAGACTTCATCTTCTCCTTCTCCTTCTTCTGCTTCTTCTGATTCACCCTCCTGACTTCACCTTCTCCTTCTCCTTCTTCTGCTTCTTCTGATTCACCCTCCAGACTTCACCTTCTCCTTCTCCTTCTTCTGCTTCTTCTGATTCACCCTCCAGACTTCACCTTCTCCTTCTCCTTCTTCTACTTCTTCTGATTCACCCTCCAGACTTCACCTTCTCCTTCTCCTTCTACTTCTTCTGATTCACCCTCCAGACTTCACCTTCTCCTTCTCCTTCTTCTACTTCTTCTGCTTCTCCCTCCAGACTTCACCTTCTCCTTCTCCATCTTCTGCTTCTTCTGATTCCCCCTCCAGACTTCACCTTCTCCTTCTCCTTCTTCTACTTCTTCTGATTCACCCTCCAGACTTCACCTTCTCCTTCTCCTTCTTCTACTTCTTCTGATTCAGCCTCCAGACTTCACCTTCTCCTTCTCCTTCTTCTACTTCTTCTGCTTCACCCTCCAGACTTCACCTTCTCCTTCTCCTTCTTCTGCTTCTTCTGCTTCACCCTCCAGACTTCACCTTCTCCTGCTCCTTCTTCTGCTTCTTCTGCTTCACACTCCTGACTTCACCTTCTCCTTCTCCTTCTTCTACTTCTTCTGATTCACCCTCCAGACTTCACCTTCTCCTTCTCCTTCTTCTGCTTCTTCTGCTTCACCCTCCAGACTTCACCTTCTCCTTCTCCTTCTTCTGCTTCTTCTGCTTCGCCCTCCAGACTTCACCTTCTCCTTCTCCTTCTTCTGCTTCTTCTGCTTCACCCTCCATTCTTCACCTTCTCCTTCTCCTTCTTCTGCTTCTTCTGCTTCACCCTCCTGACTTCACCTTCTCCTTCTCCTTCTTCTACTTCTTCTGATTCACCCTCCAGACTTCACCTTCTCCTTCTCCTTCTTCTGCTTCTTCTGCTTCACCCTCCAGACTTCACCTTCTCCTTCTCCTTCTTCCGCTTCTTCTGCTGCGCCCTCTAGACTTCACCTTCTCCTTCTCCTTCTTCTGCTTCTTCTGCTTCACCCTCCTGACTTCACCTTCTCCTTCTCCTTCTTCTACTTCTTCTGCTTCACCCCCTGACTTCACCTTCTCCTTCTCCTTCTTCTGCTTCTTCTGATTCACCCTCCTAACTTCACCTTCTCCTTCTCTGTCTTCTGCTTCTTCTGATTCACCCTCCTGACTTCACCTTCTCCTTCTCCTTCTTCTGCTTCTTCTGATTCACCCTCCAGACTTCACCTTCTCCTTCTCCTTCTTCTGCTTCTTCTGATTCTCCCTCCAGACTTCACCTTCTCCTTCTCCTTCTTCTGCTTCTTCTGATTCACCCTCCAGACCTCACCTTCTCCTTCTCCTTCTTCTACTTCTTCTGATTCACCCTCCAGACTTCATCTTCTGCTTCTCCTTCTACTGCTTCTTCTGATTCACCCTCCAGACTTCACCTTCTCCTTCTCCTTCTTCTGCTTCTTCTGATTCACCCTCCAGACTTCACCTTCTCCTTCTCCTTCTTCTGCTTCTTCTGATTCACCCTCCAGACTTCACCTTCTCCTTCTCCTTCTTCTACTTTTTTTGATTCACCCTCCAGACTTTACCTTCTCCTTGTCCTTCTTCTACTTCTTCTGATTCACCCTCCAGTCTTCACCTTCTCCTTCTCATTCTTCTGCTTCTTCTGCTTCACCCTCCAGACTTCACCTTCTCCTTCTCCTTCTTCTGATTCTTCTGATTCACCCTCCAGACTTCACCTTCTCCTTCTCCTTCTTCTGCTTCTTCTGATTCAACCTCCTGACTTCACCTTCTCCTTCTCCTTCTTCTACTTTTTCTGATTCACCCTCCTGACTTCACCTTCTCCTTCTCCTTCTTCTACTGATTCTGCTTCACCCTCCAGACTTCACCTTCACCTTCTCCTTCTTCTACTTCTTCTGATTCACCCTCCAGACTTCACCTTCTCCTTCTCCTTCTTCTGCTTCTTCTGATTCACCCTCCAGACTTCACCTTCTCCTTCTCCTTCTTCTACTTCTTCTGATTCACCCTCCAGACTTCACCTTCTCCTTCTACTTCTTCTGCTTCTTCTGATTCACCCTCCAGACTTCACCTTCTCCTTCTCCTTCTTCTGCTTCTTCTGATTCACCCTCCAGACTTCGCCTTCTCCTTCTCCTTCTTCTGCTTCTTCTGATTCACCCTCCAGACTTCACCTTCTCCTTCTCCTTCTTCTACTTCTTCTGATTCACCCTCCAGACTTCACCTTCTCCTTCTACTTCTTCTGCTTCTTCTGATTCACCCTCCAGACTTCACCTTCTCCTTCTCCTTCTTCTGCTTCTTCTGCTGCACCCTCCTGACTTCACCTTCTCCTTCTCCTTCTTCTACTTCTTCTGCTACACCCCCCTGACTTCACCTTCTCCTTCTCCTTCTTCTGCTTCTTGTGATTCACCCTCCTAACTTCACCATCTCCTTCTCCTTCTTCTGCTTCTTCTGATTCACCCTCCTGACTTCACCTTCTCCTTCTCCTTCTTCTGCTTCTTCTGATTCACCCTCCAGGCTTCACCTTCTCCTTCTCCTTCTTCTGCTTCTTCTGATTCACCCTCCAGACTTCACCTTCTCCTTCTCCTTCTTCTGCTTCTTCTGATTCACCCTCCAGACCTCACCTTCTCCTTCTCCTTCTTCTACTTCTTCTGATTCACCCTCCAGACTTAATCTTCTCCTTCTCCTTCTTCTGCTTCTTCTGATTCACCCTCCAGACTTCACCTTCTCCTTCTCCTTCTTCTGCTTCTTCTGATTCACCCTCCAGACTTCACCTTCTCCTTCTCCTTATTCAGCTTCTTCTGATTCATCCTCCAGACTTCACCTTCTCCTTCTCCTTCTACTGCTTCTTCTGATTCACCCTCCAGGCTTCACCTTCTCCTTCTCCTTCTTCTGCTTCTTCTGATTCACCCTCCAGACTCCACTTTCTCCTTCTCCTTCTTCTGCTTCTTCTGATTCACCCTCCAGACTTCACCATCTCCTTCTCCTTCTTCTGCTTCTTCCGATTCACCCTCCAGACTTCACCTTCTCCTTCTCCTTCTTCTACTTCTTCTGATTCACCCTCCAGTCTTCACCTTCTCCTTCTCCTTCTTCTGCTTCTTCTGCTTCACCCTTCAGACTTCACCTTCTCCTTCTCTTTCTTCTGCTTCTTCTGATTCACCCTCCAGACTTCACCTTCTCCTTCTCCTTCTTCTGCTTCTTCTGATTCACCCTCCAGACTTCACCTTCTCCTTCTCCTTCTTCTACTTCTTCTGATTCACCCTCCAGACTTCACCTTCTCCTTCTCCTTCTTCTGCTTCTACTGATTCACCCTCCAGACTTCCCCTTCTCCTTCTCCTTCGCCTACTTCTTCTGATTCTAACCTCCAGACTACACCTTCTTCTTCTCCTTCTTCTACTTCTTCTGATTCACCCTCCAGACTTCACCTTCTCCTTCTCCTTCTTCTGCTTCTTCTGATTCACCCTCCAGACTTCACCTTCTCCTTCTCCTTCTTCTACTTCTTCTGATTCACCCTCCAGACTTCACCTTCTCCTTCTCCTTCTTCTACTTCTTCTGATTCACCCTCCAGACTTCACCTTCTCCTTCTCCTTCTTCTACTTCTTCTGCTTCTCCCTCCAGACTTCACCTTCTCCTTCTCCATCTTCTGCTTCTTCTGATTCCCCCTCCAGACTTCAACTTCTCCTTCTCCTTCTTCTACTTCTTCTGTTCACCCTCCAGACTTCAACTTCTCCTTCTCCTTCTTCTACTTCTTCTGTTCACCCTCCAGACTTCACCTTCTCCTTCTCCTTCTTCTACTTCTTCTGATTCACCCTCCAGACTTCACCTTCTCCTTCTCCTTCTTCTGCTTCTTCTGCTTCACCCTCCAGACTTCACCTTCTCCTGCTCCTTCTTCTGCTTCTTCTGCTTCACACTCCTGACTTCACCTTCTCCTTCTCCTTCTTCTACTTCTTCTGATTCACCCTCCAGACTTCACCTTCTCCTTCTCCTTCTTCTGCTTCTTCTGCTTCACCCTCCAGACCTCACCTTCTCCTTCTCCTTCTTCTGCTTCTTCTGCTTCGCCCTCCAGACTTCACCTTCTCCTTCTCCTTCTTCTGCTTCTTCTGCTTCACCCTCCAGACTTCACCTTCTCCTTCTCCTTCTTCTGCTTCTTCTGCTTCACCCTCCTGACTTCACCTTCTCCTTCTCCTTCTTCTACTTCTTCTGCTTCACCCCCCTGACTTCACCTTCTCCTTCTCCTTCTTCTGCTTCTTCTGATTCACCCTCCTAACTTCACCTTCTCCTTCTCCTTCTTCTGCTTCTTCTGATTCACCCTCCTGACTTCACCTTCTCCTTCTCCTTCTTCTGCTTCTTCTGATTCACCCTCCAGACTTCACCTTCTCCTTCTCCTTCTTCTGCTTCTTCTGATTCTCCCTCCAGACTTCACCTTCTCCTTCTCCTTCTTCTGCTTCTTCTGATTCACCCTCCAGACCTCACCTTCTCCTTCTCCTTCTTCTACTTCTTCTGATTCACCCTCCAGACTTCATCTTCTCCTTCTCCTTCTTCTGCTTCTTCTGATTCACCCTCCAGACTTCACCTTCTCCTTCTTCTGCTTCTTCTGATTCACCCTCCAGACTTCACCTTCTCCTTCTCCTTCTTCTACTTTTTTTGATTCACCCTCCAGACTTCACCATCTCCTTCTCCTTCTTCTACTTCTTCTGATTCACCCTCCAGTCTTCACCTTCTCCTTCTCCTTCTTCTGCTTCTTCTGCTTCACCATCCAGACTTCACCTTCTCCTTCTCTTTCTTCTGCTTCTTATGATTCACCCTCCAGACTTCACCTTCTCCTTCTCCTTCTTCTGCTTCTTCTGATTCTCCCTCCAGACTTCACCTTCTCCTTCTCCTTCTTCTGCTTCTTCTGATTCACCCTCCAGACTTCACCTTCTCCTTCTCCTTCTTCTGCTTCTTCTGATTCAACCTCCTGACTTCACCTTCTCCTTCTCCTTCTTCTACTTTTTCTGATTCACCCTCCTGACTTCACCTTCTCCTTCTCCTTCTTCTACTGATTCTGCTTCACCCTCCAGACTTCACCTTCACCTTCTCCTTCTTCTACTTCTTCTGATTCACCCTCCAGACTTCACCTTCTCCTTCTCCTTCTTCTGCTTCTTCTGATTCACCCTCCAGACTTCACCTTCTCCTTCTCCTTATTCTGCTTCTTCTGATTCACCCTCCAGGCTTCCCCTTCTCCTTCTCCTTCTTCTGCTTCTTCTGATTCACACTCCAGTCTTTAGCTTCTCCTTCTCCTTCTTCTGCTTCTTCTGATTCACCCTCCAGACCTCACCTTCTCCTTCTCCTTCTTTTACTTCTTCTGATTCACCCTCCAGACTTCATCTTCTCCTTCTCCTTCTTCTGCTTCTTCTGATTCACCCTCCAGACTTCACCTTCTCCTTCTCCTTCTTCTGCTTCTTCTGATTCACCCTCCAGACTTCGCCTTCTCCTTCTCCTTCTTCTGCTTCTTCTGATTCACCCTCCAGACTTCACCTTCTCCTTCTCCTTCTTCTACTTCTTCTGATTCACCCTCCAGACTTCACCTTCTCCTTCTACTTCTTCTGCTTCTTCTGATTCACCCTCCAGACTTCACCTTCTCCTTCTCCTTCTTCTGCTTCTTCTGCTGCACCCTCCTGACTTCACCTTCTCCTTCTCCTTCTTCTACTTCTTCTGCTACACCCCCCTGACTTCACCTTCTCCTTCTCCTTCTTCTGCTTCTTGTGATTCACCCTCCTAACTTCACCATCTCCTTCTCCTTCTTCTGCTTCTTCTGATTCACCCTCCTGACTTCACCTTCTCCTTCTCCTTCTTCTGCTTCTTCTGATTCACCCTCCAGGCTTCACCTTCTCCTTCTCCTTCTTTTGCTTCTTCTGATTCACCCTCCAGACTTCACCTTCTCCTTCTCCTTCTTCTGCTTCTTCTGATTCACCCTCCAGACCTCACCTTCTCCTTCTCCTTCTTCTACTTCTTCTGATTCACCCTCCAGACTTAATCTTCTCCTTCTCCTTCTTCTGCTTCTTCTGATTCACCCTCCAGACTTCACCTTCTCCTTCTCCTTCTTCTGCTTCTTCTGATTCACCCTCCAGACTTCACCTTCTCCTTCTCCTTATTCAGCTTCTTCTGATTCATCCTCCAGACTTCACCTTCTCCTTCTCCTTCTACTGCTTCTTCTGATTCACCCTCCAGGCTTCACCTTCTCCTTCTCCTTCTTCTGCTTCTTCTGATTCACCCTCCAGACTTCACCTTCTCCTTCTCCTTCTTCTACTTCTTCTGATTCACCCTCCAGACTTCACCTTCTCCTTCTCCTTCTTCTGCTTCTACTGATTCACCCTCCAGACTTCCCCTTCTCCTTCTCCTTCGCCTACTTCTTCTGATTCTACCCTCCAGACTACACCTTCTCCTTCTCCTTCTACTTCTGATTCACCCTCCAGACTTCACCTTCTCCTTCTCCTTCTTCTGCTTCTTCTGATTCACCCTCCAGACTTCACCTTCTCCTTCTCCTTCTTCTACTTCTTCTGATTCACCCTCCAGACTTCACCTTCTCCTTCTCCTTCTTCTACTTCTTCTGATTCACCCTCCAGACTTCACCTTCTCCTTCTCCTTCTTCTACTTCTTCTGCTTCTCCCTCCAGACTTCACCTTCTCCTTCTCCATCTTCTGCTTCTTCTGATTCCCCCTCCAGACTTCAACTTCTCCTTCTCCTTCTTCTACTTATTCTGTTCACCCTCCAGACTTCAACTTCTCCTTCTCCTTCTTCTACTTCTTCTGTTCACCCTCCAGACTTCACCTTCTCCTTCTCCTTCTTCTACATCTTCTGATTCACCCTCCAGACTTCACCTTCTCCTTCTCCTTCTTCTGCTTCTTCTGCTTCACCCTCCAGACTTCACCTTCTCCTGCTCCTTCTTCTGCTTCTTCTGCTTCACACTCCTGACTTCACCTTCTCCTTCTCCTTCTTCTACTTCTTCTGATTCACCCTCCAGACTTCACCTTCTCCTTCTCCTTCTTCTGCTTCTTCTGCTTCACCCTCCAGACTTCACCTTCTCCTTCTCCTTCTTCTGCTTCTTCTGCTTCGCCCTCCAGACTTCACCTTCTCCTTCTCCTTCTTCTGCTTCTTCTGCTTCACCCTCCAGACTTCACCTTCTCCTTCTCCTTCTTCTGCTTCTTCTGCTTCACCCTCCTGACTTCACCTTCTCCTTCTCCTTCTTCTACTTCTTCTGCTTCACCCCCCTAACTTCACCTTCTCCTTCTCCTTCTTCTGCTTCTTCTGATTCACCCTCCTAACTTCACCTTCTCCTTCTCCTTCTTCTGCTTCTTCTGATTCACCCTCCTGACTTCACCTTCTCCTTCTCCTTCTTCTGCTTCTTCTGATTCACCCTCCAGACTTCACCTTCTCCTTCTCCTTCTTCTGCTTCTTCTGATTCTCCCTCCAGACTTCACCTTCTCCTTCTCCTTCTTCTGCTTCTTCTGATTCACCCTCCAGACCTCACCTTCTCCTTCTCCTTCTTCTACTTCTTCTGATTCACCCTCCAGACTTCATCTTCTCCTTCTCCTTCTTCTGCTTCTTCTGATTCACCCTCCAGACTTCACCTTCTCCTTCTTCTGCTTCTTCTGATTCACCCTCCTAACTTCACCTTCTCCTTCTCCTTCTTCTACTTTTTTTGATTCACCCTCCAGACTTCACCATCTCCTTCTCCTTCTTCTACTTCTTCTGATTCACCCTCCAGTCTTCACCTTCTCCTTCTCCTTCTTCTGCTTCTTCTGCTTCACCATCCAGACTTCACCTTCTCCTTCTCTTTCTTCTGCTTCTTATGATACACCCTCCAGACTTCACCTTCTCCTTCTCCTTCTTCTGCTTCTTCTGATTCTCCCTCCAGACTTCACCTTCTCCTTCTCCTTCTTCTGCTTCTTCTGATTCACCCTCCAGACTCCACTTTCTCCTTCTCCTTCTTCTACTTCTTCTGATTCACCCTCCAGACGTCTTCTTCTCCTTCTCCTTCTTCTGCTTCTTCTGATTCACCCTCCAGACTTCACCTTCTCCTTCTCCTTCTTCTGCTTCTTCCGATTCACCCTCCAGACTTCACCTTCTCCTTCTCCTTCTTCTACTTCTTCTGATTCACCCTCCAGTCTTCACCTTCTCCTTCTCCTTCTTCTGCTTCTTCTGCTTCACCCTCCAGACTTCACCTTCTCCTTCTCTTTCTTCTGCTTCTTCTGATTCACCCTCCAGACTTCACCTTCTCCTTCTCCTTCTTCTGCTTCTTCTGATTCACCCTCCAGACTTCACCTTCTCCTTCTCCTTCTTCTACTTCTTCTAATTCACCCTCCAGACTTCACCTTCTCCTTCTCCTTCTTCTGCTTCTACTGATTCACCCTCCAGACTTCCCCTTCGCCTACTTCTTCTGATTCACCCTCCAAACTACACCTTCTCCTTCTCCTTCTTCTACTTCTTCTGATTCACCCTCCAGACTTCACCTTCTCCTTCTCCTTCTTCTGCTTCTTCTGATTCACCCTCCAGACTTCACCTTCTCCTTCTCCTTCTTCTACTTCTTCTGATTCACCCTCCAGACTTCACCTTCTCCTTCTCCTTCTTCTGCTTCTTCTGATTCACCCTCCAGACTTCACCTTCTCCTTCTCCTTCTTCTGCTTCTTCTGATTCACCCTCCAGACTTCGCCTTCTCCTTCTCCTTCTTCTGCTTCTTCTGATTCACCCTCCAGACTTCACCTTCTCCTTCTCCTTCTTCTACTTCTTCTGATTCACCCTCCAGACTTCACCTTCTCCTTCTACTTCTTCTGCTTCTTCTGATTCACCCTCCAGACTTCACCTTCTCCTTCTCCTTCTTCTGCTTCTTCTGCTGCACCCTCCTGACTTCACCTTCTCCTTCTCCTTCTTCTACTTCTTCTGCTACACCCCCCTGACTTCACCTTCTCCTTCTCCTTCTTCTGCTTCTTGTGATTCACCCTCCTAACTTCACCATCTCCTTCTCCTTCTTCTGCTTCTTCTGATTCACCCTCCTGACTTCACCTTCTCCTTCTCCTTCTTCTGCTTCTTCTGATTCACCCTCCAGGCTTCACCTTCTCCTTCTCCTTCTTTTGCTTCTTCTGATTCACCCTCCAGACTTCACCTTCTCCTTCTCCTTCTTCTGCTTCTTCTGATTCACCCTCCAGACCTCACCTTCTCCTTCTCCTTCTTCTACTTCTTCTGATTCACCCTCCAGACTTAATCTTCTCCTTCTCCTTCTTCTGCTTCTTCTGATTCACCCTCCAGACTTCACCTTCTCCTTCTCCTTCTTCTGCTTCTTCTGATTCACCCTCCAGACTTCACCTTCTCCTTCTCCTTATTCAGCTTCTTCTGATTCATCCTCCAGACTTCACCTTCTCCTTCTCCTTCTACTGCTTCTTCTGATTCACCCTCCAGGCTTCACCTTCTCCTTCTCCTTCTTCTGCTTCTTCTGATTCACCCTCCAGACTTCACCTTCTCCTTCTCCTTCTTCTACTTCTTCTGATTCACCCTCCAGACTTCACCTTCTCCTTCTCCTTCTTCTGCTTCTACTGATTCACCCTCCAGACTTCCCCTTCTCCTTCTCCTTCGCCTACTTCTTCTGATTCTACCCTCCAGACTACACCTTCTCCTTCTCCTTCTACTTCTGATTCACCCTCCAGACTTCACCTTCTCCTTCTCCTTCTTCTGCTTCTTCTGATTCACCCTCCAGACTTCACCTTCTCCTTCTCCTTCTTCTACTTCTTCTGATTCACCCTCCAGACTTCACCTTCTCCTTCTCCTTCTTCTACTTCTTCTGATTCACCCTCCAGACTTCACCTTCTCCTTCTCCTTCTTCTACTTCTTCTGCTTCTCCCTCCAGACTTCACCTTCTCCTTCTCCATCTTCTGCTTCTTCTGATTCCCCCTCCAGACTTCAACTTCTCCTTCTCCTTCTTCTACTTATTCTGTTCACCCTCCAGACTTCAACTTCTCCTTCTCCTTCTTCTACTTCTTCTGTTCACCCTCCAGACTTCACCTTCTCCTTCTCCTTCTTCTACATCTTCTGATTCACCCTCCAGACTTCACCTTCTCCTTCTCCTTCTTCTGCTTCTTCTGCTTCACCCTCCAGACTTCACCTTCTCCTGCTCCTTCTTCTGCTTCTTCTGCTTCACACTCCTGACTTCACCTTCTCCTTCTCCTTCTTCTACTTCTTCTGATTCACCCTCCAGACTTCACCTTCTCCTTCTCCTTCTTCTGCTTCTTCTGCTTCACCCTCCAGACTTCACCTTCTCCTTCTCCTTCTTCTGCTTCTTCTGCTTCGCCCTCCAGACTTCACCTTCTCCTTCTCCTTCTTCTGCTTCTTCTGCTTCACCCTCCAGACTTCACCTTCTCCTTCTCCTTCTTCTGCTTCTTCTGCTTCACCCTCCTGACTTCACCTTCTCCTTCTCCTTCTTCTACTTCTTCTGCTTCACCCCCCTAACTTCACCTTCTCCTTCTCCTTCTTCTGCTTCTTCTGATTCACCCTCCTAACTTCACCTTCTCCTTCTCCTTCTTCTGCTTCTTCTGATTCACCCTCCTGACTTCACCTTCTCCTTCTCCTTCTTCTGCTTCTTCTGATTCACCCTCCAGACTTCACCTTCTCCTTCTCCTTCTTCTGCTTCTTCTGATTCTCCCTCCAGACTTCACCTTCTCCTTCTCCTTCTTCTGCTTCTTCTGATTCACCCTCCAGACCTCACCTTCTCCTTCTCCTTCTTCTACTTCTTCTGATTCACCCTCCAGACTTCATCTTCTCCTTCTCCTTCTTCTGCTTCTTCTGATTCACCCTCCAGACTTCACCTTCTCCTTCTTCTGCTTCTTCTGATTCACCCTCCTAACTTCACCTTCTCCTTCTCCTTCTTCTACTTTTTTTGATTCACCCTCCAGACTTCACCATCTCCTTCTCCTTCTTCTACTTCTTCTGATTCACCCTCCAGTCTTCACCTTCTCCTTCTCCTTCTTCTGCTTCTTCTGCTTCACCATCCAGACTTCACCTTCTCCTTCTCTTTCTTCTGCTTCTTATGATACACCCTCCAGACTTCACCTTCTCCTTCTCCTTCTTCTGCTTCTTCTGATTCTCCCTCCAGACTTCACCTTCTCCTTCTCCTTCTTCTGCTTCTTCTGATTCACCCTCCAGACTCCACTTTCTCCTTCTCCTTCTTCTACTTCTTCTGATTCACCCTCCAGACGTCTTCTTCTCCTTCTCCTTCTTCTGCTTCTTCTGATTCACCCTCCAGACTTCACCTTCTCCTTCTCCTTCTTCTGCTTCTTCCGATTCACCCACCAGACTTCACCTTCTCCTTCTCCTTCTTCTACTTCTTCTGATTCACCCTCCAGTCTTCACCTTCTCCTTCTCCTTCTTCTGCTTCTTCTGCTTCACCCTCCAGACTTCACCTTCTCCTTCTCTTTCTTCTGCTTCTTCTGATTCACCCTCCAGACTTCACCTTCTCCTTCTCCTTCTTCTGCTTCTTCTGATTCACCCTCCAGACTTCACCTTCTCCTTCTCCTTCTTCTACTTCTTCTAATTCACCCTCCAGACTTCACCTTCTCCTTCTCCTTCTTCTGCTTCTACTGATTCACCCTCCAGACTTCCCCTTCGCCTACTTCTTCTGATTCACCCTCCAAACTACACCTTCTCCTTCTCCTTCTTCTACTTCTTCTGATTCACCCTCCAGACTTCACCTTCTCCTTCTCCTTCTTCTGCTTCTTCTGATTCACCCTCCAGACTTCACCTTCTCCTTCTCCTTCTTCTACTTCTTCTGATTCACCCTCCAGACTTCACCTTCTCCTTCTCCTTCTTCTACTTCTTCTGATTCACCCTCCAGACTTCACCTTCTCCTTCTCCTTCTTCTACTTCTTCTGCTTCTCCCTCCAGACTTCACCTTCTCCTTCTCCATCTTCTGCTTCTTCTGATTCCCCCTCCAGACTTCACCTTCTCCTTCTCCTTCTTCTACTTCTTCTGATTCAGCCTCCAGACTTCACCTTCTCCTTCTCCTTCTACTACTTCTTCTGCTTCACCCTCCAGACTTCACCTTCTCCTTCTCCTTCTTCTGCTTCTTCTGCTTCACCCTCCAGACTTCACCTTCTCCTGCTCCTTCTTCTGCTTCTTCTGCTTCACACTCCTGACTTCAACTTCTCCTTCTCCTTCTTCTACTTCTTCTGATTCACCCTCCAGACTTCACCTTCTCCTTCTCCTTCTTCTGCTTCTTCTGCTTCACCCTCCAGACTTCACCTTCTCCTTCTCCTTCTTCTGCTTCTTCTGCTTCGCCCTCCAGACTTCACCTTCCCCTTCTCCTTCTTCTGCTTCTTCTGCTTCACCCTCCGGACTTCACCTTCTCCTTCTCCTTCTTCTGCTTCTTCTGCTTCACCCTCCTGACTTCACCTTCTCCTTCTCCTTCTTCTACTTCTTCTGCTTCACCCCCCTGACTTCACCTTCTCCTTCTCCTTCTTCTGCTTCTTCTGATTCACCCTCCTAACTTCACCTTCTCCTTCTCCTTCTTCTGCTTCTTCTGATTCACCCTCCTGACTTCACCTTCTCCTTCTCCTTCTTCTGCTTCTTCTGATTCTCCCTCCAGATTTCACCTTCTCCTTCTCCTTCTTCTGCTTCTTCTGATTCTCCCTCCAGACTTCACCTTCTCCTTCTCCTTCTTCTACTTCTTCTGATTCACCCTCCAGACCTCACCTTCTCCTTCTCCTTCTTCTACTTCTTCTGATTCACCCTCCAGACTTCATCTTCTCCTTCTCCTTCTTCTGCTTCTTCTGATTCACCCTCCAGACTTCACCTTCTCCTTCTCCTTCTTCTGCTTCTTCTGATTCACCCTCCAGACTTCACCTTCTCCTTCTCCTTCTTCTACATTTTTTGATTCGCCCTCCAGACTTCACCTTCTCCTTCTCCTTCTTCTACTTCTTCTGATTCACCCTCCAGTCTTCACCTTCTCCTTCTCCTTCTTCTGCTTCTTCTGCTTCACCATCCAGACTTCACCTTCTCCTTCTCTTTCTTCTGCTTCTTCTGATTCACCCTCCAGAATTCACCTTCTCCTTCTCCTTCTTCTGATTCTTCTGATTCACCCTCCAGACTTCACCTTCTCCTTCTCCTTCTTCTGCTTCTTCTGATTCAACCTCCTGACTTCACCTTCTACTTCTCCTTCTTCTACTTTTTCTGATTCACCCTCCTGACTTCACCTTCTCCTTCTCCTTCTTCCACTTCTTCTGCTTCACCCTCCAGACTTCACCTTCTCCTTCTCCTTCTTCTACTTCTTCTGATTCACCCTCCAGACTTCACCTTCTCCTTCTCCTTCTTCTGCTTTTTCTGATTCACCCTCCAGACTTCACCTTCTCCTTCTCCTTATTCTGCTTCTTCTGATTCACCCTCCAGGCTTCCCCTTCTCCTTCTCCTTCTTCTGCTTCTTCTGATTCACACTCCAGACTTCACCTTCTCCTTCTCCTTCTTCTGCTTCTTCTGATTCACCCTCCAGACCTCACCTTCTCCTTCTCCTTCTTCTACTTCTTCTGATTCACCCTCCAGACTTCATCTTCTCCTTCTCCTTCTTCTGCTTCTTCTGATTCACCCTCCAGACTTCACCTTCTCCTTCTCCTTCTTCTGCTTCTTCTGATTCACCCTCCAGACTTCGCCTTCTCCTTCTCCTTCTTCTACTTCTTCTGATTCACCCTCCAGACTTCACCGTCTCCTTCTCCTTCTTCTACTTCTTCTGATTCACCCTCCAGTCTTCACCTTCTCCTTCTCCTTCTTCTGCTTCTTCTGATTCACCCTCCAGACTTCACCTTCTCCTTCTCCTTCTTCTGCTTCTTCTGCTTCGCCCTCCAGACTTCACCTTCCCCTTCTCCTTCTTCTGCTTCTTCTGCTTCACCCTCCGGACTTCACCTTCTCCTTCTCCTTCTTCTGCTTCTTCTGCTTCACCCTCCTGACTTCACCTTCTCCTTCTCCTTCTTCTACTTCTTCTGCTTCACCCCCCTGACTTCACCTTCTCCTTCTCCTTCTTCTGCTTCTTCTGATTCACCCTCCTAACTTCACCTTCTCCTTCTCCTTCTTCTGCTTCTTCTGATTCACCCTCCTGACTTCACCTTCTCCTTCTCCTTCTTCTGCTTCTTCTGATTCTCCCTCCAGATTTCACCTTCTCCTTCTCCTTCTTCTGCTTCTTCTGATTCTCCCTCCAGACTTCACCTTCTCCTTCTCCTTCTTCTACTTCTTCTGATTCACCCTCCAGACCTCACCTTCTCCTTCTCCTTCTTCTACTTCTTCTGATTCACCCTCCAGACTTCATCTTCTCCTTTTCCTTCTTCTGCTTCTTCTGATTCACCCTCCAGACTTCACCTTCTCCTTCTCCTTCTTCTGCTTCTTCTGATTCACCCTCCAGACTTCACCTTCTCCTTCTCCTTCTTCTACTTTTTTTGATTCGCCCTCCAGACTTCACCTTCTCCTTCTCCTTCTTCTACTTCTTCTGATTCACCCTCCAGTCTTCACCTTCTCCTTCTCCTTCTTCTGCTTCTTCTGCTTCACCATCCAGACTTCACCTTCTCCTTCTCTTTCTTCTGCTTCTTCTGATTCACCCTCCAGAATTCACCTTCTCCTTCTCCTTCTTCTGATTCTTCTGATTCACCCTCCAGACTTCACCTTCTCCTTCTCCTTCTTCTGCTTCTTCTGATTCAACCTCCTGACTTCACCTTCTCCTTCTCCTTCTTCTACTTTTTCTGATTCACCCTCCTGACTTCACCTTCTCCTTCTCCTTCTTCCACTTCTTCTGCTTCACCCTCCAGACTTCACCTTCTCCTTCTCCTTCTTCTACTTCTTCTGATTCACCCTCCAGACTTCACCTTCTCCTTCTCCTTCTTCTGCTTTTTCTGATTCACCCTCCAGACTTCACCTTCTCCTTCTCCTTATTCTGCTTCTTCTGATTCACCCTCCAGGCTTCCCCTTCTCCTTCTCCTTCTTCTGCTTCTTCTGATTCACACTCCAGACTTCACCTTCTCCTTCTCCTTCTTCTGCTTCTTCTGATTCACCCTCCAGACCTCACCTTCTCCTTCTCCTTCTTCTACTTCTTCTGATTCACCCTCCAGACTTCATCTTCTCCTTCTCCTTCTTCTGCTTCTTCTGATTCACCCTCCAGACTTCACCTTCTCCTTCTCCTTCTTCTGCTTCTTCTGATTCACCCTCCAGACTTCGCCTTCTCCTTCTCCTTCTTCTACTTCTTCTGATTCACCCTCCAGACTTCACCGTCTCCTTCTCCTTCTTCTACTTCTTCTGATTCACCCTCCAGTCTTCACCTTCTCCTTCTCCTTCTTCTGCTTCTTCTGATTCACCCTCCAGACTTCACCTTCTCCTTCTCCTTCTTCTGCTTCTTCTGATTCACCCTCCTGACTTCACCTTCTCCTTCTCCTTCTTCTGCTTCTTCTGATTCACCCTCCAGACTTCACCTTCTCCTTCTACTTCTTCTGCTTCTTCTGATTCACCCTCCAGACTTCACCTTCTCCTTCTCCTTCTTCTGCTTCTTCTGCTGCACCCTCCTGACTTCACCTTCTCCTTCTCCTTGTTCTACTTCTTCTGCTACACCCCCCTGACTTCACCTTCTCCTTCTCCTTCTTCTGCTTCTTGTGATTCACCCTCCTAACTTCAACATCTCCTTCTCCTTCTTCTGCTTCTTCTGATTCACACTCCTGACTTCACCTTCTCCTTCTCCTTCTTCTACTTCTTCTGATTCACCCTCCAGACTTAATCTTCTCCTTCTCCTTCTTCTGCTTCTTCTGATTCACCCTCCAGACTTCACCTTCTCCTTCTCCTTCTTCTGCTTCTTCTGATTCACCCTCCAGACTTCACCTTCTCCTTCTCCTTATTCAGCTTCTTCTGATTCACCCTCCAGACTTCACCTTCTCCTTCTCCTTCTTCTGCATCTTCTGATTCACCCTCCAGACTTCACCTTCTCCTTCTCCTTCTTCTGCTTCTCCTGATTCACCCTCCAGACTCCACTTTCTCCTTCTCCTTCTTCTACTTCTTCTGATTCACCCTCCAGACTTCTTCTTCTCCTTCTCCTTCTTCTGCTTCTTCTGATTCACCCTCCAGACTTCACCTTCTCCTTCTCCTTCTTCTGCTTCTTCCGATTCACCCTCCAGACTTCACCTTCTCCTTCTCCTTCTTCTACTTCTTCTGATTCACCCTCCAGTCTTCACCTTCTCCTTCTCCTTCTTCTGCTTCTTCTGCTTCACCCTCCAGACTTCACCTTCTCCTTCTCTTTCTTCTGCTTCTTCTGATTCACCCTCCAGACTTCACCTTCTCCTTCTCCTTCTTCTGATTCTTCTGATTCACCCTCCAGACTTCACCTTCTCCTTCTCCTTCTTCTGCTTCTTCTGATTCAACCTCCTGACTTCACCTTCTCCTTCTCCTTCTTCTGATTCTTCTGATTCACCCTCCAGACTTCACCTTCTCCTTCTCCTTCTTCTGCTTCTTCTGATTCACCCTTCAGACTTCACCTTCTCCTTCTCCTTCTTCTGCTTCTTCTGATTCACCCTCCAGACCTCACCTTCTCCTTCTCCTTCTTCTACTTCTTCTGATTCACCCTCCAGACTTCATCTTCTCCTTCTCCTTCTTCTGCTTCTTCTGATTCACCCTCCAGACTTCACCTTCTCCTTCTCCTTCTTCTGCCTCTTCTGATTCACCCTCCAGACTTCGCCTTCTCCTTCTCCTTCTTCTACTTCTTCTTATTCACCCTCCAGACTTCACCTTCTCCTTCACCTTCTTCTACTTCTTCTGATTCACCCTCCAGTCTTCACCTTCTCCTTCTCCTTCTTCTGCTTCTTCTGATTCACCCTCCAGACCTCACCTTCTCCTTCTGCTTCTTTTGCTTCTTCTGATTCACCCTCCTGACTTCACCTTCTCCTTCTCCTTCTTCTGCTTCTTCTGATTCACCCTCCAGACTTCACCTTCTCCTTCTCCTTCTTCTACTTCTTCTGATTCACCCTCCAGACTTCACCTTCTCCTTCTACTTTTTCTGCTTCTTCTGATTCACCCTCCAGACTTCACCTTCTCCTTCTCCTTCTTCTGCTTCTTCTATTCACCCTCCAGACTTCACCTTCTCCTTCTCCTTCTTCTGCTTCTTCTGATTCACCCTCCAGACCTCACCTTCTCCTTCTCCTTCTTCTACTTCTTCTGATTCACCCTACAGACTTCATCTTCTCCTTCTCCTTCTTCTGCTTCTTCTGATTCACCCTCCAGACTTCACCTTCTCCTTCTCCTTCTTCTGCTTCTTCTGATTCACCCTCCAGACTTCGCCTTCTCCTTCTCCTTCTTCTACTTCTTCTGATTCACCCTCCAGACTTCACCGTCTCCTTCTCCTTCTTCTACTTCTTCTGATTCACCCTCCAGTCTTCACCTTCTCCTTCTCCTTCTTCTGCTTCTTCTGATTCACCCTCCAGACTTCACCTTCTCATTCTCCTTCTTCTGCTTCTTCTGATTCACCCTCCTGACTTCACCTTCTCCTTCTCCTTCTTCTGCTTCTTCTGATTCACCCTCCAGACTTCACCTTCTCCTTCTACTTCTTCTGCTTCTTCTGATTCACCCTCCAGACTTCACCTTCTCCTTCTCCTTCTTCTGCTTCTTCTGCTGCACCCTCCTGACTTCACCTTCTCCTTCTCCTTGTTCTACTTCTTCTGCTACACCCCCCTGACTTCACCTTCTCCTTCTCCTTCTTCTGCTTCTTGTGATTCACCCTCCTAACTTCAACATCTCCTTCTCCTTCTTCTGCTTCTTCTGATTCACACTCCTGACTTCACCTTCTCCTTCTCCTTCTTCTACTTCTTCTGATTCACCCTCCAGACTTAATCTTCTCCTTCTCCTTCTTCTGCTTCTTCTGATTCACCCTCCAGACTTCACCTTCTCCTTCTCCTTCTTCTGCTTCTTCTGATTCACCCTCCAGACTTCACCTTCTCCTTCTCCTTATTCAGCTTCTTCTGATTCACCCTCCAGACTTCACCTTCTCCTTCTCCTTCTTCTGCTTCTTCTGATTCACCCTCCAGACTTCACCTTCTCCTTCTCCTTCTTCTGCTTCTCCTGATTCACCCTCCAGACTCCACTTTCTCCTTCTCCTTCTTCTACTTCTTCTGATTCACCCTCCAGACTTCTTCTTCTCCTTCTCCTTCTTCTGCTTCTTCTGATTCACCCTCCAGACTTCACCTTCTCCTTCTCCTTCTTCTGCTTCTTCCGATTCACCCTCCAGACTTCACCTTCTCCTCTCCTTCTTCTACTTCTTCTGATTCACCCTCCAGTCTTCACCTTCTCCTTCTCCTTCTTCTGCTTCTTCTGCTTCACCCTCCAGACTTCACCTTCTCCTTCTCTTTCTTCTGCTTCTTCTGATTCACCCTCCAGACTTCACCTTCTCCTTCTCCTTCTTCTGATTCTTCTGATTCACCCTCCAGACTTCACCTTCTCCTTCTCCTTCTTCTGCTTCTTCTGATTCAACCTCCTGACTTCACCTTCTCCTTCTCCTTCTTCTGATTCTTCTGATTCACCCTCCAGACTTCACCTTCTCCTTCTCCTTCTTCTGCTTCTTCTGATTCACCCTTCAGACTTCACCTTCTCCTTCTCCTTCTTCTGCTTCTTCTGATTCACCCTCCAGACCTCACCTTCTCCTTCTCCTTCTTCTACTTCTTCTGATTCACCCTCCAGACTTCATCTTCTCCTTCTCCTTCTTCTGCTTCTTCTGATTCACCCTCCAGACTTCACCTTCTCCTTCTCCTTCTTCTGCCTCTTCTGATTCACCCTCCAGACTTCGCCTTCTCCTTCTCCTTCTTCTACTTCTTCTTATTCACCCTCCAGACTTCACCTTCTCCTTCACCTTCTTCTACTTCTTCTGATTCACCCTCCAGTCTTCACCTTCTCCTTCTCCTTCTTCTGCTTCTTCTGATTCACCCTCCAGACCTCACCTTCTCCTTCTCCTTCTTTTGCTTCTTCTGATTCACCCTCCTGACTTCACCTTCTCCTTCTCCTTCCTCTGCTTCTTCTGATTCACCCTCCAGACTTCACCTTCTCCTTCTCCTTCTTCTACTTCTTCTGATTCACCCTCCAGACTTCACCTTCTCCTTCTACTTTTTCTGCTTCTTCTGATTCACCCTCCAGACTTCACCTTCTCCTTCTCCTTCTTCTGCTTCTTCTATTCACCCTCCAGACTTCACCTTCTCCTTCTCCTTCTTCTGCTTCTTCTGATTCACCCTCCAGACTTCACCTTCTCCTTCTGCTTCTTCTGCTTCTTCTGATTCACCCTCCAGACTTCACCTTCTCCTTCTCCTTCTTCTACTTCTTCTGATTCACCCTCCAGACTTCAACATCTCCTTCTCCTTCTTCTGCTTCTTCTGATTCACCCTCCAGACTTCACCTTCTCCTTCTCCTTCGTCTACTTCTTTTGATTCACCCTCCAGACTACACCTTCTCCTTCTCCTTCTTCTACTTCTTCTGATTCACCCTCCAGACTTCACCTTCTCCTTCTCCTTCTTCTGCTTCTTCTGATTCACCCTCCAGACTTCACATTCTCCTTCTCCTTCTTCTACTTCTTCTGATTCACCATCCAGACTTCACCTTCTCCTTCTCCTTCTTCTACTTCTTCTGATTCACCCTCCAGACTTCACCTTCTCCTTCTCCTTCTTCTACTTCTTCTGCTTCTCCCTCCAGACTTCACCTTCTCCTTCTCCTTCTTCTGCTTCTTCTGATTCACCCTCCAGACCTCACCTTCTCCTTCTCCTTCTTCTACTTCTTCTGATTCACCCTCCAGACTTAATCTTCTCCTTCTCCTTCTTCTGCTTCTTCTGATTCACCCTTCAGACTTCACCTTCTCCTTCTCCTTCTTCTGCTTCTTCTGATTCACCCTCCAGACCTCACCTTCTCCTTCTCCTTCTTCTACTTCTTCTGATTCACCCTCCAGACTTCACCTTCTCCTTCTCCTTCTTCTGCCTCTTCTGATTCACCCTCCAGACTTCGCCTTCTCCTTCTCCTTCTTCTACTTCTTCTTATTCACCCTCCAGACTTCACCTTCTCCTTCACCTTCTTCTACTTCTTCTGATTCACCCTCCAGTCTTCACCTTCTCCTTCTCCTTCTTCTGCTTCTTCTGATTCACCCTCCAGACCTCACCTTCTCCTTCTCCTTCTTTTGCTTCTTCTGATTCACCCTCCTGACTTCACCTTCTCCTTCTCCTTCTTCTGCTTCTTCTGATTCACCCTCCAGACTTCACCTTCTCCTTCTCCTTCTTCTACTTCTTCTGATTCACCCTCCAGACTTCACCTTCTCCTTCTACTTTTTCTGCTTCTTCTGATTCACCCTCCAGACTTCACCTTCTCCTTCTCCTTCTTCTGCTTCTTCTATTCACCCTCCAGACTTCACCTTCTCCTTCTCCTTCTTCTGCTTCTTCTGATTCACCCTCCAGACTTCACCTTCTCCTTCTGCTTCTTCTGCTTCTTCTGATTCACCCTCCAGACTTCACCTTCTCCTTCTCCTTCTTCTACTTCTTCTGATTCACCCTCCAGACTTCAACATCTCCTTCTCCTTCTTCTGCTTCTTCTGATTCACCCTCCAGACTTCACCTTCTCCTTCTCCTTCGTCTACTTCTTTTGATTCACCCTCCAGACTACACCTTCTCCTTCTCCTTCTTCTACTTCTTCTGATTCACCCTCCAGACTTCACCTTCTCCTTCTCCTTCTTCTGCTTCTTCTGATTCACCCTCCAGACTTCACATTCTCCTTCTCCTTCTTCTACTTCTTCTGATTCACCATCCAGACTTCACCTTCTCCTTCTCCTTCTTCTACTTCTTCTGATTCACCCTCCAGACTTCACCTTCTCCTTCTCCTTCTTCTACTTCTTCTGCTTCTCCCTCCAGACTTCACCTTCTCCTTCTCCTTCTTCTGCTTCTTCTGATTCACCCTCCAGACCTCACCTTCTCCTTCTCCTTCTTCTACTTCTTCTGATTCACCCTCCAGACTTAATCTTCTCCTTCTCCTTCTTCTGCTTCTTCTGATTCACCCTTCAGACTTCACCTTCTCCTTCTCCTTCTTCTGCTTCTTCTGATTCACCCTCCAGACCTCACCTTCTCCTTCTCCTTCTTCTACTTCTTCTGATTCACCCTCCAGACTTCATCTTCTCCTTCTCCTTCTTCTGCTTCTTCTGATTCACCCTCCAGACTTCACCTTCTCCTTCTCCTTCTTCTGCTTCTTCTGATTCACCCTCCAGACTTCGCCTTCTCCTTCTCCTTCTTCTACTTCTTCTTATTCACCCTCCAGACTTCACCTTCTCCTTCTCCGTCTTCTACTTCTTCTGATTCACCCTCCAGACTTCACCTTCTCCTTCTACTTCTTCTGCTTCTTCTGATTCACCCTCCAGACTTCACCTTCTCCTTCTCCTTCTTCTGCTTCTTCTGCTGCACCCTCCTGACTTCACCTTCTCCTTCTCCTTGTTCTACTTCTTCTGCTACACCCCCCTGACTTCACCTTCTCCTTCTCCTTCTTCTGCTTCTTGTGATTCACCCTCCTAACTTCAACATCTCCTTCTCCTTCTTCTGCTTCTTCTGATTCACACTCCTGACTTCACCTTCTCCTTCTCCTTCTTCTGCTTCTTCTGATTCACCCTCCAGACCTCACCTTCTCCTTCTCCTTCTTCTACTTCTTCTGATTCACCCTCCAGACTTAATCTTCTCCTTCTCCTTCTTCTGCTTCTTCTGATTCACCCTCCAGACTTCACCTTCTCCTTCTCCTTATTCAGCTTCTTCTGATTCACCCTCCAGACTTCACCTTCTCCTTCTCCTTCTTCTGCTTCTTCTGATTCACCCTCCAGACTTCACCTTCTCCTTCTCCTTCTTCTGCTTCTCCTGATTCACCCTCCAGACTCCACTTTCTCCTTCTCCTTCTTCTACTTCTTCTGATTCACCCTCCAGACTTCTTCTTCTCCTTCTCCTTCTTCTGCTTCTTCTGATTCACCCTCCAGACTTCACCTTCTCCTTCTCCTTCTTCTGCTTCTTCCGATTCACCCTCCAGACTTCACCTTCTCCTTCTCCTTCTTCTACTTCTTCTGATTCACCCTCCAGTCTTCACCTTCTCCTTCTCCTTCTTCTGCTTCTTCTGCTTCACCCTCCAGACTTCACCTTCTCCTTCTCTTTCTTCTGCTTCTTCTGATTCACCCTCCAGACTTCACCTTCTCCTTCTCCTTCTTCTGATTCTTCTGATTCACCCTCCAGACTTCACCTTCTCCTTCTCCTTCTTCTGCTTCTTCTGATTCAACCTCCTGACTTCACCTTCTCCTTCTCCTTCTTCTGATTCTTCTGATTCACCCTCCAGACTTCACCTTCTCCTTCTCCTTCTTCTGCTTCTTCTGATTCACCCTTCAGACTTCACCTTCTCCTTCTCCTTCTTCTGCTTCTTCTGATTCACCCTCCAGACCTCACCTTCTCCTTCTCCTTCTTCTACTTCTTCTGATTCACCCTCCAGACTTCATCTTCTCCTTCTCCTTCTTCTGCTTCTTCTGATTCACCCTCCAGACTTCACCTTCTCCTTCTCCTTCTTCTGCCTCTTCTGATTCACCCTCCAGACTTCGCCTTCTCCTTCTCCTTCTTCTACTTCTTCTTATTCACCCTCCAGACTTCACCTTCTCCTTCTCCTTCTTCTACTTCTTCTGATTCACCCTCCAGTCTTCACCTTCTCCTTCTCCTTCTTCTGCTTCTTCTGATTCACCCTCCAGACCTCACCTTCTCCTTCTCCTTCTTCTACTTCTTCTGATTCACCCTCCAGACTTCATCTTCTCCTTCTCCTTCTTCTGCTTCTTCTGATTCACCCTCCAGACTTCACCTTCTCCTTCTCCTTCTTCTGCTTCTTCTGATTCACCCTCCAGACTTCGCCTTCTCCTTCTCCTTCTTCTACTTCTTCTTATTCACCCTCCAGACTTCACCTTCTCCTTCTCCGTCTTCTACTTCTTCTGATTCACCCTCCAGACTTCACCTTCTCCTTCTACTTCTTCTGCTTCTTCTGATTCACCCTCCAGACTTCACCTTCTCCTTCTCCTTCTTCTGCTTCTTCTGCTGCACCCTCCTGACTTCACCTTCTCCTTCTCCTTGTTCTACTTCTTCTGCTACACCCCCCTGACTTCACCTTCTCCTTCTCCTTCTTCTGCTTCTTGTGATTCACCCTCCTAACTTCAACATCTCCTTCTCCTTCTTCTGCTTCTTCTGATTCACACTCCTGACTTCACCTTCTCCTTCTCCTTCTTCTGCTTCTTCTGATTCACCCTCCAGACCTCACCTTCTCCTTCTCCTTCTTCTACTTCTTCTGATTCACCCTCCAGACTTAATCTTCTCCTTCTCCTTCTTCTGCTTCTTCTGATTCACCCTCCAGACTTCACCTTCTCCTTCTCCTTCTTCTGCTTCTTCTGATTCACCCTCCAGACTTCACCTTCTCCTTCTCCTTATTCAGCTTCTTCTGATTCACCCTCCAGACTTCACCTTCTCCTTCTCCTTCTTCTGCTTCTTCTGATTCACCCTCCAGACTTCACCTTCTCCTTCTCCTTCTTCTGCTTCTCCTGATTCACCCTCCAGACTCCACTTTCTCCTTCTCCTTCTTCTACTTCTTCTGATTCACCCTCCAGACTTCTTCTTCTCCTTCTCCTTCTTCTGCTTCTTCTGATTCACCCTCCAGACTTCACCTTCTCCTTCTCCTTCTTCTGCTTCTTTCGATTCACCCTCCAGACTTCACCTTCTCCTTCTCCTTCTTCTACTTCTTCTGATTCACCCTCCAGTCTTCACCTTCTCCTTCTCCTTCTTCTGCTTCTTCTGCTTCACCCTCCAGACTTCACCTTCTCCTTCTCTTTCTTCTGCTTCTTCTGATTCACCCTCCAGACTTCACCTTCTCCTTCTCCTTCTTCTGATTCTTCTGATTCACCCTCCAGACTTCACCTTCTCCTTCTCCTTCTTCTGCTTCTTCTGATTCAACCTCCTGACTTCACCTTCTCCTTCTCCTTCTTCTGATTCTTCTGATTCACCCTCCAGACTTCACCTTCTCCTTCTCCTTCTTCTGCTTCTTCTGATTCACCCTTCAGACTTCACCTTCTCCTTCTCCTTCTTCTGCTTCTTCTGATTCACCCTCCAGACCTCACCTTCTCCTTCTCCTTCTTCTACTTCTTCTGATTCACCCTCCAGACTTCATCTTCTCCTTCTCCTTCTTCTGCTTCTTCTGATTCACCCTCCAGACTTCACCTTCTCCTTCTCCTTCTTCTGCCTCTTCTGATTCACCCTCCAGACTTCGCCTTCTCCTTCTCCTTCTTCTACTTCTTCTTATTCACCCTCCAGACTTCACCTTCTCCTTCTCCTTCTTCTACTTCTTCTGATTCACCCTCCAGTCTTCACCTTCTCCTTCTCCTTCTTCTGCTTCTTCTGATTCACCCTCCAGACTTCACCTTCTCCTTCTCCTTCTTCTACTTCTTCTGATTCACCCTCCAGACTTCACCTTCTCCTTCTACTTTTTCTGCTTCTTCTGATTCACCCTCCAGACTTCACCTTCTCCTTCTCCTTCTTCTGCTTCTTCTATTCACCCTCCAGACTTCACCTTCTCCTTCTCCTTCTTCTGCTTCTTCTGATTCACCCTCCAGACTTCACCTTCTCCTTCTGCTTCTTCTGCTTCTTCTGATGCACCCTCCAGACTTCACCTTCTCCTTCTCCTTCTTCTACTTCTTCTGATTCACCCTCCAGACTTCAACATCTCCTTCTCCTTCTTCTGCTTCTTCTGATTCACCCTCCAGACTTCACCTTCTCCTTCTCCTTCGTCTACTTCTTTTGATTCACCCTCCAGACTACCCCTTCTCCTTCTCCTTCTTCTACTTCTTCTGATTCACCCTCCAGACTTCACCTTCTCCTTCTCCTTCTTCTGCTTCTTCTGATTCACCCTCCAGACTTCACATTCTCCTTCTCCTTCTTCTACTTCTTCTGATTCACCATCCAGACTTCACCTTCTCCTTCTCCTTCTTCTACTTCTTCTGATTCACCCTCCAGACTTCACCTTCTCCTTCTCCTTCTTCTACTTCTTCTGCTTCTCCCTCCAGACTTCACCTTCTCCTTCTCCTTCTTCTACTTCTTCTGATTCACCCTCCAGACTTAATCTTCTCCTTCTCCTTCTTCTGCTTCTTCTGATTCACCCTTCAGACTTCACCTTCTCCTTCTCCTTCTTCTGCTTCTTCTGATTCACCCTCCAGACCTCACCTTCTCCTTCTCCTTCTTCTACTTCTTCTGATTCACCCTCCAGACTTCATCTTCTCCTTCTCCTTCTTCTGCTTCTTCTGATTCACCCTCCAGACTTCACCTTCTCCTTCTCCTTCTTCTGCTTCTTCTGATTCACCCTCCAGACTTCGCCTTCTCCTTCTCCTTCTTCTACTTCTTCTTATTCACCCTCCAGACTTCACCTTCTCCTTCTCCGTCTTCTACTTCTTCTGATTCACCCTCCAGACTTCACCTTCTCCTTCTCCTTCTTTTGCTTCTTCTGATTCACCCTCCTGACTTCACCTTCTACTTCTCCTTCTTCTGCTTCTTCTGATTCACCCTCCAGAGTTAAACTTCTCCTTCTCCTTCTTCTACTTCTTCTGATTCACCCTCCAGACTTCACCTTCTCCTTCTACTTCTTCTGCTTCTTCTGATTCACCCTCCAGACTTCACCTTCTCCTTCTCCTTCTTCTGCTTCTTCGATTCACCCTCCAGACTTCACCTTCTCCTTCTCCTTCTTCTGCTTCTTCTGATTCACACTCCAGACTTCACCTTCTCCTTCTGCTTCTTCTGCTTCTTCTGATTCACCCTCCAGACTTCACCTTCTCCTTCTCCTTCTTCTACCTCTTCTGATTCACCCTCCAGACTTCAACATCTCCTTCTCCTTCTTCTGCTTCTTGTGATTCAACCTCCAGACTTCACCTTCTCCTTCTCCTTCGTCTACTTCTTTTGATTCACGCTCCAGACTACACCTTCTCCTTCTCCTTCTTCTACTTATTCTGATTCACCCTCCAGACTTCACCTTCTCCTTCTCCTTCTTCTGCTTCTTCTGATTCACCCTCCAGACGTCACATTCTCCTTCTCCTTCTTCTACTTCTTCTGATTCACCCTCCAGACTTCACCTTCTCCTTCTCCTTCTTCTACTTCTTCTGATTCACCCTCCAGACTTCATCTTCTCCTTCTCCTTATTCAGCTTCTTCTGATTCACCCTCCAGACTTCACCTTCTCCTTCTCCTTCTTCTGCTTCTTCTGATTCACCCTCCAGACTTCACCTTCTCCTTCTCCTTCTTCTGCTTCTTCTGATTCACCCTCCAGACTCCACTTTCTCCTTCTCCTTCTTCTACTTCTTCTGATTCACCCTCCAGACTTCTTCTTCTCCTTCTCCTTCTTCTGCTTCTTCTGATTCACCCTCCAGACTTCACCTTCTCCTTCTCCTTCTTCTGCTTCTTCCGATTCACCCTCCAGACTTCACCTTCTTCTTCTCCTTCTTCTACTTCTTCTGATTCACCCTCCAGTCTTCACCTTCTCCTTCTCCTTCTTCTGCTTCTTCTGCTTCACCCTCCAGACTTCACCTTCTCCTTCTCTTTCTTCTGCTTCTTCTGATTCTCCCTCCAGACTTCACCTTCTCCTTCTCCTTCTTCTGATTCTTCTGATTCACCCTCCAGACTTCACCTTCTGCTTCTCCTTCTTCTGCTTCTTCTGATTCAACCTCCTGGCTTCACCTTCTCCTTCTCCTTCTTCTGATTCTTCTGATTCACCCTCCAGACTTCACCTTCTCCTTCTCCTTCTTCTGCTTCTTCTGATTCACCCTTCAGACTTCACCTTCTCCTTCTCCTTCTTCTGCTTCTTCTGATTCACCCTCCAGACCTCACCTTCTCCTTCTCCTTCTTCTACTTCTTCTGATTCACCCTCCAGACTTCACCTTCTCCTTCTCCTTCTTCTGCTTCTTCTGATTCACCCTCCTGACTTCACCTTCTCCTTCTCCTTCTTCTGCTTCTTCTGATTCACCCTCCAGACTTCACCTTCTCCTTCTCCTTCTTCTACTTCTTCTGATTCACCCTCCAGACTTCACCTTCTCCTTCTACTTCTTCTGCTTCTTCTGATTCACCCTCCAGACTTCACCTTCTCCTTCTCCTTCTTCTGCTTTTTCTATTCACCCTCCAGACTTCACCTTCTCCTTCTCCTTCTTCTGCTTCTTCTGATTCACCCTCCAGACTTCACCTTCTCCTTCTGCTTCTTCTGCTTCTTCTGATTCACCCTCCAGACTTCACCTTCTCCTTCTCCTTCTTCTACTTCTTCTGATTCACCCTCCAGACTTCAACATCTCCTTCTCCTTCTTCTGCTTCTTCTGATTCACCCTCCAGACTTCACCTTCTCCTTCTCCTTCGTCTACTTCTTTTGATTCACCCTCCAGACTACACCTTCTCCTTCTCCTTCTTCTACTTCTTCTGATTCACCCTCCAGACTTCACCTTCTCCTTCTCCTTCTTCTGCTTCTTCTGATTCACCCTCCAGACTTCACATTCTCCTTCTCCTTCTTCTACTTCTTCTGATTCACCCTCCTGACTTCACCTTCTCCTTCTCCTTCTTCTACTTCTTCTGATTCACCCTCCAGACTTCACCTTCTCCTTCTCCTTCTTCTACTTCTTCTGCTTCTCCCTCCAGACTTCACCTTCTCCTTCTCCTTCTTCTGCTTCTTCTGATTCACCCTCCAGACTTCACCTTCTCCTTCTCCTTCTTCTACTTCTTCTGATTCACCCTCCAGACTTCACCTTCTCCTTCTCCTTCTTCTACTTCTTCTGATTCACCCTCCAGACTTCACCTTCTCCTTCTCCTTCTTCTACTACTTCTGATTCACCCTCCTGACTTCACCTTCTCCTTCTCCTTCTTCTGCTTCTTCTGCTTCACCCTCCAGACTTCACCTTCTCCTTCTCCTTCTTCTGCTTCTTCTGCTTCGCCCTCCAGACTTCACCTTCTCCTTCTCCTTCTTCTGCTTCTTCTGCTTCACCCTCCAGACTTCACCTTCTCCTTCTCCTTCTTCTGCTTCTTCTGCTTCACCCTCCTGACTTAAACTTCTCCTTCTCCTTCTTCTACTTCTTCTGATTCACACTCCAGACTTCACCTTCTCCTTCTCCTTCTTCTGCTTCTTCTGCTTCACCCTCCAGACTTCACCTTCTCCTTCTCCTTCTTCTGCTTCTTCTGCTGCGCCCTCCAGACTTCACCTTCTCCTTCTCCTTCTTCTGCTTCTTCTGCTGCACCCTCCTGACTTCACCTTCTCCTTCTCCTTCTTCTACTTCTTCTGCTACACCCCCTGACTTCACCTTCTCCTTCTCCTTCTTCTGCTTCTTGTGATTCACCCTCCTAACTTCACCATCTCCTTCTCCTTCTTCTGCTTCTTCTGATTCACCCTCCTGACTTCACCTTCTCCTTCTCCTTCTTCTGCTTCTTCTGATTCACCCTCCAGGCTTCACCTTCTCCTTCTCCTTCTTCTGCTTCTTCTGATTCACTCTCCAGACTTCACCTTCTCCTTCTCCTTCTTCTGCTTCTTCTGATTCACCCTCCAGACCTCACCTTCTCCTTCTCCTTCTTCTACTTCTTCTGATTCACCCTCCAGACTTAATCTTCTCCTTCTCCTTCTTCTGCTTCTTCTGATTCACCCTTCAGACTTCACCTTCTCCTTCTCCTTCTTCTGCTTCCTCTGATTCACCCTCCAGACCTCACCTTCTCCTTCTCCTTCTTCTACTTCTTCTGATTCACCCTCCAGACTTCATCTTCTCCTTCTCCTTCTTCTGCTTCTTCTGATTCACCCTCCAGACTTCACCTTCTCCTTCTCCTTCTTCTGCTTCTTCTGATTCACCCTCCAGACTTCGCCTTCTCCTTCTCCTTCTTCTACTTCTTCTTATTCACCCTCCAGACTTCACCTTCTCCTTCTCCGTCTTCTACTTCTTCTGATTCACCCTCCAGACTTCACCTTCTCCTTCTACTTCTTCTGCTTCTTCTGATTCACCCTCCAGACTTCACCTTCTCCTTCTCCTTCTTCTGCTTCTTCTGCTGCACCCTCCTGACTTCACCTTCTCCTTCTCCTTGTTCTACTTCTTCTGCTACACCCCCCTGACTTCACCTTCTCCTTCTCCTTCTTCTGCTTCTTGTGATTCACCCTCCTAACTTCAACATCTCCTTCTCCTTCTTCTGCTTCTTCTGATTCACACTCCTGACTTCACCTTCTCCTTCTCCTTCTTCTGCTTCTTCTGATTCACCCTCCAGACCTCACCTTCTCCTTCTCCTTCTTCTACTTCTTCTGATTCACCCTCCAGACTTAATCTTCTCCTTCTCCTTCTTCTGCTTCTTCTGATTCACCCTCCAGACTTCACCTTCTCCTTCTCCTTCTTCTGCTTCTTCTGATTCACCCTCCAGACTTCACCTTCTCCTTCTCCTTATTCAGCTTCTTCTGATTCACCCTCCAGACTTCACCTTCTCCTTCTCCTTCTTCTGCTTCTTCTGATTCACCCTCCAGACTTCACCTTCTCCTTCTCCTTCTTCTGCTTCTCCTGATTCACCCTCCAGACTCCACTTTCTCCTTCTCCTTCTTCTACTTCTTCTGATTCACCCTCCAGACTTCTTCTTCTCCTTCTCCTTCTTCTGCTTCTTCTGATTCACCCTCCAGACTTCACCTTCTCCTTCTCCTTCTTCTGCTTCTTCCGATTCACCCTCCAGACTTCACCTTCTCCTTCTCCTTCTTCTACTTCTTCTGATTCACCCTCCAGTCTTCACCTTCTCCTTCTCCTTCTTCTGCTTCTTCTGCTTCACCCTCCAGACTTCACCTTCTCCTTCTCCTTCTTCTGATTCTTCTGATTCACCCTCCAGACTTCACCTTCTGCTTCTCCTTCTTCTGCTTCTTCTGATTCAACCTCCTGGCTTCACCTTCTCCTTCTCCTTCTTCTGATTCTTCTGATTCACCCTCCAGACTTCACCTTCTCCTTCTCCTTCTTCTGCTTCTTCTGATTCACCCTTCAGACTTCACCTTCTCCTTCTCCTTCTTCTGCTTCTTCTGATTCACCCTCCAGACCTCACCTTCTCCTTCTCCTTCTTCTACTTCTTCTGATTCACCCTCCAGACTTCATCTTCTCCTTCTCCTTCTTCTGCTTCTTCTGATTCACCCTCCAGACTTCACCTTCTCCTTCTCCTTCTTCTGCTTCTTCTGATTCACCCTCCAGACTTCGCCTTCTCCTTCTCCTTCTTCTACTTCTTCTGATTCACCCTCCAGACTTCACCTTCTCCTTCTCCTTCTTCTACTTCTTCTGATTCACCCTCCAGTCTTCACCTTCTCCTTCTCCTTCTTCTGCTTCTTCTGATTCACCCTCCAGACTTCACCTTCTCCTTCTCCTTCTTCTGCTTCTTCTGATTCACCCTCCTGACTTCACCTTCTCCTTCTCCTTCTTCTGCTTCTTCTGATTCACCCTCCAGACTTCACCTTCTCCTTCTCCTTCTTCTACTTCTTCTGATTCTCCCTCCAGACTTCACCTTCTCCTTCTACTTCTTCTGCTTCTTCTGATTCACCCTCCAGACTTCACCTTCTCCTTCTCCTTCTTCTGCTTTTTCTATTCACCCTCCAGACTTCACCTTCTCCTTCTCCTTCTTCTGCTTCTTCTGATTCACCCTCCAGACTTCACCTTCTCCTTCTGCTTCTTCTGCTTCTTCTGATTCACCCTCCAGACTTCACCTTCTCCTTCTCCTTCTTCTACTTCTTCTGATTCACCCTCCAGACTTCAACATCTCCTTCTCCTTCTTCTGCTTCTTCTGATTCACCCTCCAGACTTCAGCTTCTCCTTCTCCTTCGTCTACTTCTTTTGATTCACCCTCCAGACTACACCTTCTCCTTCTCCTTCTTCTACTTCTTCTGATTCACCCTCCAGACTTCACCTTCTCCTTCTCCTTCTTCTGCTTCTTCTGATTCACCCTCCAGACTTCACATTCTCCTTCTCCTTCTTCTACTTCTTCTGATTCACCCTCCTGACTTCACCTTCTCCTTCTCCTTCTTCTACTTCTTCTGATTCACCCTCCAGACTTCACCTTCTCCTTCTCCTTCTTCTACTTCTTCTGCTTCTCCCTCCAGACTTCACCTTCTCCTTCTCCTTCTTCTGCTTCTTCTGATTCACCCTCCAGACTTCACCTTCTCCTTCTCCTTCTTCTACTTCTTCTGATTCACCCTCCAGACTTCACCTTCTCCTTCTCCTTCTTCTACTTCTTCTGATTCACCCTCCAGACTTCACCTTCTCCTTCTCCTTCTTCTACTACTTCTGATTCACCCTCCTGACTTCACCTTCTCCTTCTCCTTCTTCTGCTTCTTCTGCTTCACGCTCCAGACTTCACCTTCTCCTTCTCCTTCTTCTGCTTCTTCTGCTTCGCCCTCCAGACTTCACCTTCTCCTTCTCCTTCTTCTGCTTCTTCTGCTTCACCCTCCAGACTTCACCTTCTCCTTCTCCTTCTTCTGCTTCTTCTGCTTCACCCTCCTGACTTAAACTTCTCCTTCTCCTTCTTCTACTTCTTCTGATTCACACTCCAGACTTCACCTTCTCCTTCTCCTTCTTCTGCTTCTTCTGCTTCACCCTCCAGACTTCACCTTCTCCTTCTCCTTCTTCTGCTTCTTCTGCTGCGCCCTCCAGACTTCACCTTCTCCTTCTTCTGCTTCTTCTGCTGCACCCTCCTGACTTCACCTTCTCCTTCTCCTTCTTCTACTTCTTCTGCTACACCCCCTGACTTCACCTTCTCCTTCTCCTTCTTCTGCTTCTTGTGATTCACCCTCCTAACTTCACCATCTCCTTCTCCTTCTTCTGCTTCTTCTGATTCACCCTCCTGACTTCACCTTCTCCTTCTCCTTCTTCTGCTTCTTCTGATTCACCCTCCAGGCTTCACCTTCTCCTTCTCCTTCTTCTGCTTCTTCTGATTCACTCTCCAGACTTCACCTTCTCCTTCTCCTTCTTCTGCTTCTTCTGATTCACCCTCCAGACCTCACCTTCTCCTTCTCCTTCTTCTACTTCTTCTGATTCACCCTCCAGACTTAATCTTCTCCTTCTCCTTCTTCTGCTTCTTCTGATTCACCCTTCAGACTTCACCTTCTCCTTCTCCTTCTTCTGCTTCTTCTGATTCACCCTCCAGACCTCACCTTCTCCTTCTCCTTCTTCTACTTCTTCTGATTCACCCTCCAGACTTCATCTTCTCCTTCTCCTTCTTCTGCTTCTTCTGATTCACCCTCCAGACTTCACCTTCTCCTTCTCCTTCTTCTGCTTCTTCTGATTCACCCTCCAGACTTCGCCTTCTCCTTCTCCTTCTTCTACTTCTTCTTATTCACCCTCCAGACTTCACCTTCTCCTTCTCCGTCTTCTACTTCTTCTGATTCACCCTCCAGACTTCACCTTCTCCTTCTACTTCTTCTGCTTCTTCTGATTCACCCTCCAGACTTCACCTTCTCCTTCTCCTTCTTCTGCTTCTTCTGCTGCACCCTCCTGACTTCACCTTCTCCTTCTCCTTGTTCTACTTCTTCTGCTACACCCCCCTGACTTCACCTTCTCCTTCTCCTTCTTCTGCTTCTTGTGATTCACCCTCCTAACTTCAACATCTCCTTCTCCTTCTTCTGCTTCTTCTGATTCACACTCCTGACTTCACCTTCTCCTTCTCCTTCTTCTGCTTCTTCTGATTCACCCTCCAGACCTCACCTTCTCCTTCTCCTTCTTCTACTTCTTCTGATTCACCCTCCAGACTTAATCTTCTCCTTCTCCTTCTTCTGCTTCTTCTGATTCACCCTCCAGACTTCACCTTCTCCTTCTCCTTCTTCTGCTTCTTCTGATTCACCCTCCAGACTTCACCTTCTCCTTCTCCTTATTCAGCTTCTTCTGATTCACCCTCCAGACTTCACCTTCTCCTTCTCCTTCTTCTGCTTCTTCTGATTCACCCTCCAGACTTCACCTTCTCCTTCTCCTTCTTCTGCTTCTCCTGATTCACCCTCCAGACTCCACTTTCTCCTTCTCCTTCTTCTACTTCTTCTGATTCACCCTCCAGACTTCTTCTTCTCCTTCTCCTTCTTCTGCTTCTTCTGATTCACCCTCCAGACTTCACCTTCTCCTTCTCCTTCTTCTGCTTCTTCCGATTCACCCTCCAGACTTCACCTTCTCCTTCTCCTTCTTCTACTTCTTCTGATTCACCCTCCAGTCTTCACCTTCTCCTTCTCCTTCTTCTGCTTCTTCTGCTTCACCCTCCAGACTTCACCTTCTCCTTCTCTTTCTTCTGCTTCTTCTGATTCACCCTCCAGACTTCACCTTCTCCTTCTCCTTCTTCTGATTCTTCTGATTCACCCTCCAGACTTCACCTTCTCCTTCTCCTTCTTCTGCTTCTTCTGATTCAACCTCCTGACTTCACCTTCTCCTTCTCCTTCTTCTGATTCTTCTGATTCACCCTCCAGACTTCACCTTCTCCTTCTCCTTCTTCTGCTTCTTCTGATTCACCCTTCAGACTTCACCTTCTCCTTCTCCTTCTTCTGCTTCTTCTGATTCACCCTCCAGACCTCACCTTCTCCTTCTCCTTCTTCTACTTCTTCTGATTCACCCTCCAGACTTCATCTTCTCCTTCTCCTTCTTCTGCTTCTTCTGATTCACCCTCCAGACTTCACCTTCTCCTTCTCCTTCTTCTGCCTCTTCTGATTCACCCTCCAGACTTCGCCTTCTCCTTCTCCTTCTTCTACTTCTTCTTATTCACCCTCCAGACTTCACCTTCTCCTTCTCCTTCTTCTACTTCTTCTGATTCACCCTCCAGTCTTCACCTTCTCCTTCTCCTTCTTCTGCTTCTTCTGATTCACCCTCCAGACCTCACCTTCTCCTTCTCCTTCTTTTGCTTCTTCTGATTCACCCTCCTGACTTCACCTTCTCCTTCTCCTTCTTCTGCTTCTTCTGATTCACCCTCCAGACTTCACCTTCTCCTTCTCCTTCTTCTACTTCTTCTGATTCACCCTCCAGACTTCACCTTCTCCTTCTACTTTTTCTGCTTTTTCTGATTCACCCTCCAGACTTCACCTTCTCCTTCTCCTTCTTCTGCTTCTTCTATTCACCCTCCAGACTTCACCTTCTCCTTCTCCTTCTTCTGCTTCTTCTGATTCACCCTCCAGACTTCACCTTCTCCTTCTGCTTCTTCTGCTTCTTCTGATGCACCCTCCAGACTTCACCTTCTCCTTCTCCTTCTTCTACTTCTTCTGATTCACCCTCCAGACTTCAACATCTCCTTCTCCTTCTTCTGCTTCTTCTGATTCACCCTCCAGACTTCACCTTCTCCTTCTCCTTCGTCTACTTCTTTTGATTCACCCTCCAGACTACACCTTCTCCTTCTCCTTCTTCTACTTCTTCTGATTCACCCTCCAGACTTCACCTTCTCCTTCTCCTTCTTCTGCTTCTTCTGATTCACCCTCCAGACTTCACATTCTCCTTCTCCTTCTTCTACTTCTTCTGATTCACCATCCAGACTTCACCTTCTCCTTCTCCTTCTTCTGCTTCTTCTGATTCACCCTCCAGACCTCACCTTCTCCTTCTCCTTCTTCTACTTCTTCTGATTCACCCTCCAGACTTAATCTTCTCCTTCTCCTTCTTCTGCTTCTTCTGATTCACCCTTCAGACTTCACCTTCTCCTTCTCCTTCTTCTGCTTCTTCTGATTCACCCTCCAGTCCTCACCTTCTCCTTCTCCTTCTTCTACTTCTTCTGATTCACCCTCCAGACTTCGCCTTCTCCTTCTCCTTCTTCTACTTCTTCTTATTCACCCTCCAGACTTCACCTTCTCCTTCTCCGTCTTCTACTTCTTCTGATTCACCCTCCAGACTTCACCTTCTCCTTCTCCTTCTTTTGCTTCTTCTGATTCACCCTCCTGACTTCACCTTCTCCTTCTCCTTCTTCTGCTTCTTCTGATTCACCCTCCAGACTTAAACTTCTCCTTCTCCTTCTTCTACTTCTTCTGATTCACCCTCCAGACTTCACCTTCTCCTACTACTTCTTCTGCTTCTTCTGATTCACCCTCCAGACTTCACCTTCTCCTTCTCCTTCTTCTGCTTCTTCGATTCACCCTCCAGACTTCACCTTCTCCTTCTCCTTCTTCTGCTTCTTCTGATTCACACTCCAGACTTCACCTTCTCCTTCTGCTTCTTCTGCTTCTTCTGATTCACCCTCCAGACTTCACCTTCTCCTTCTCCTTCTTCTACCTCTTCTGATTCACCCTCCAGACTTCAACATCTCCTTCTCCTTCTTCTGCTTCTTCTGATTCAACCTCCAGACTTCACCTTCTCCTTCTCCTTCGTCTACTTCTTTTGATTCACCCTCCAGACTACACCTTCTCCTTCTCCTTCTTCTACTTCTTCTGATTCACCCTCCAGACTTCACCTTCTCCTTCTCCTTCTTCTGCTTCTTCTGATTCACACTCCAGACGTCACATTCTCCTTCTCCTTCTTCTACTTCTTCTGATTCACCCTCCAGACTTCACCTTCTCCTTCTCCTTCTTCTACTTCTTCTGATTCACCCTCCAGACTTCATCTTCTCCTTCTCCTTATTCAGCTTCTTCTGATTCACCCTCCAGACTTCACCTTCTCCTTCTCCTTCTTCTGCTTCTTCTGATTCACCCTCCAGACTTCACCTTCTCCTTCTCCTTCTTCTGCTTCTTCTGATTCACCCTCCAGACTCCACTTTCTCATTCTCCTTCTTCTACTTCTTCTGATTCACCCTCCAGACTTCTTCTTCTCCTTCTCCTTCTTCTGCTTCTTCTGATTCACCCTCCAGACTTCACCTTCTCCTTCTCCTTCTTCTGCTTCTTCCGATTCACCCTCCAGACTTCACCTTCTCCTTCTCGTTCTTCTACTTCTTCTGATTCACCCTCCAGTCTTCACCTTCTCCTTCTCCTTCTTCTGCTTCTTCTGCTTCACCCTCCAGACTTCACCTTCTCCTTCTCTTTCTTCTGCTTCTTCTGATTCTCCCTCCAGACTTCACCTTCTCCTTCTCCTTCTTCTGATTCTTCTGATTCACCCTCCAGACTTCACCTTCTGCTTCTCCTTCTTCTGCTTCTTCTGATTCAACCTCCTGGCTTCACCTTCTCCTTCTCCTTCTTCTGATTCTTCTGATTCACCCTCCAGACTTCACCTTCTCCTTCTCCTTCTTCTGCTTCTTCTGATTCACCCTTCAGACTTCACCTTCTCCTTCTCCTTCTTCTGCTTCTTCTGATTCACCCTCCAGACCTCACCTTCTCCTTCTCCTTCTTCTACTTCTTCTGATTCACCCTCCAGACTTCATCTTCTCCTTCTCCTTCTTCTGCTTCTTCTGATTCACCCTCCAGACTTCACCTTCTCCTTCTCCTTCTTCTGCTTCTTCTGATTCACCCTCCAGACTTCGCCTTCTCCTTCTCCTTCTTCTACTTCTTCTGATTCACCCTCCAGACTTCACCTTCTCCTTCTCCTTCTTCTACTTCTTCTGATTCACCCTCCAGTCTTCACCTTCTCCTTCTCCTTCTTCTGCTTCTTCTGATTCACCCTCCAGACTTCACCTTCTCCTTCTCCTTCTTCTGCTTCTTCTGATTCACCCTCCTGACTTCACCTTCTCCTTCTCCTTCTTCTGCTTCTTCTGATTCACCCTCCAGACTTCACCTTCTCCTTCTCCTTCTTCTACTTCTTCTGATTCACCCTCCAGACTTCACCTTCTCCTTCTACTTCTTCTGCTTCTTCTGATTCACCCTCCAGACTTCACCTTCTCCTTCTCCTTCTTCTGCTTTTTCTATTCACCCTCCAGACTTCACCTTCTCCTTCTCCTTCTTCTGCTTCATCTGATTCACCCTCCAGACTTCACCTTCTCCTTCTGCTTCTTCTGCTTCTTCTGATTCACCCTCCAGACTTCACCTTCTCCTTCTCCTTCTTCTACTTCTTCTGATTCACCCTCCAGACTTCAACATCTCCTTCTCCTTCTTCTGCTTCTTCTGATTCACCCTCCAGACTTCACCTTCTCCTTCTCCTTCGTCTACTTCTTTTGATTCACCCTCCAGACTACACCTTCTCCTTCTCCTTCTTCTACTTCTTCTGATTCACCCTCCAGACTTCACCTTCTCCTTCTCCTTCTTCTGCTTCTTCTGATTCACCCTCCAGACTTCACATTCTCCTTCTCCTTCTTCTACTTCTTCTGATTCACCCTCCTGACTTCACCTTCTCCTTCTCCTTCTTCTACTTCTTCTGATTCACCCTCCAGACTTCACCTTCTCCTTCTCCTTCTTCTACTTCTTCTGCTTCTCCCTCCAGACTTCACCTTCTCCTTCTCCTTCTTCTGCTTCTTCTGATTCACCCTCCAGACTTCACCTTCTCCTTCTCCTTCTTCTACTTCTTCTGATTCACCCTCCAGACTTCACCTTCTCCTTCTCCTTCTTCTACTTCTTCTGATTCACCCTCCAGACTTCACCTTCTCCTTCTCCTTCTTCTACTACTTCTGATTCACCCTCCTGACTTCACCTTCTCCTTCTCCTTCTTCTGCTTCTTCTGCTTCACCCTCCAGACTTCACCTTCTCCTTCTCCTTCTTCTGCTTCTTCTGCTTCGCCCTCCAGACTTCACCTTCTCCTTCTCCTTCTTCTGCTTCTTCTGCTTCACCCTCCAGACTTCACCTTCTCCTTCTCCTTCTTCTGCTTCTTCTGCTTCACCCTCCTGACTTAAACTTCTCCTTCTCCTTCTTCTACTTCTTCTGATTCACACTCCAGACTTCACCTTCTCCTTCTCCTTCTTCTGCTTCTTCTGCTTCACCCTCCAGACTTCACCTTCTCCTTCTCCTTCTTCTGCTTCTTCTGCTGCGCCCTCCAGACTTCACCTTCTGCTTCTCCTTCTTCTGCTTCTTCTGCTGCACCCTCCTGACTTCACCTTCTCCTTCTCCTTCTTCTACTTCTTCTGCTACACCCCCTGACTTCACCTTCTCCTTCTCCTTCTTCTGCTTCTTGTGATTCACCCTCCTAACTTCACCATCTCCTTCTCCTTCTTCTGCTTCTTCTGATTCACCCTCCTGACTTCACCTTCTCCTTCTCCTTCTTCTGCTTCTTCTGATTCACCCTCCAGGCTTCACCTTCTCCTTCTCCTTCTTCTGCTTCTTCTGATTCACTCTCCAGACTTCACCTTCTCCTTCTCCTTCTTCTGCTTCTTCTGATTCACCCTCCAGACCTCACCTTCTCCTTCTCCTTCTTCTGCTTCTTCTGATTCACCCTCCAGACTTCACCTTCTCCTTCTCCTTCTTCTGCTTCTTCTGATTCACCCTCCAGACTTCACCTTCTCCTTCTCCTTATTCAGCTTCTTCTGATTCACCCTCCAGACTTCACTTTCTCCTTGCCTTCTTCTACTTCTTCTGATTCACCCTCCAGACTTCTTCTTCTCCTTCTCCTTCTTCTGCTTCTTCTGATTCACCCTCCAGACTTCACCTTCTCCTTCTCCTTCTTCTGCTTCTTCCGATTCACCCTCCAGACTTCACCTTCTCCTTCTCCTTCTTCTACTTCTTCTGATTCACCCTCCAGTCTTCCCCCTCTCCTTCTCCTTCTTCTACTTCTTCTGCTTCTCCCTCCAGACTTCACCTTCTCCTTCTCCTTCTTCTGCTTCTTCTGATTCACCCTCCAGACTTCACCTTCTCCTTCTCCTTCTTCTACTTCTTCTGATTCACCCTCCAGACTTCACCTTCTCCTTCTCCTTCTTCTACTTCTTCTGATTCACCCTCCAGACTTCACCTTCTCCTTCTCCTTCTTCTACTTCTTCTGATTCACCCTCCTGACTTCACCTTCTCCTTCTCCTTCTTCTACTTCTTCTGCTACACCCCCCTGACTTCACCTTCTCCTTCTCCTTCTTCTGCTTCTTGTGATTCACCCTCCTAACTTCACCATCTCCTTCTCCTTCTTCTGCTTCTTCTGATTCACCCTCCTGACTTCACCTTCTCCTTCTCCTTCTTCTGCTTCTTCTGATTCACCCTCCGGGCTTCACCTTCCCCTTCTCCTTCTTCTGCTTCTTCTGATTCACCCTCCAGACTTCACCTTCTCCTTCTCCTTCTTCTGCTTCTTCTGATTCACCCTCCAGACCTCACCTTCTCCTTCTCCTTCTTCTGCTTCTTCTGATTCACCCTCCAGACTTCACCTTCTCCTTCTCCTTCTTCTGCTTCTTCTGATTCACCCTCCAGACCTCACCTTCTCCTTCTCCTTATTCAGCTTCTTCTGATTCACCCTCCAGACTTCACCTTCTCCTTCTCCTTCTTCTGCTTCTTCTGATTCACCCTCCAGACTTCACCTTCTCCTTCTCCTTCTTCTGCTTCTTCTGATTCACCCTCCAGACTCCACTTTCTCCTTGCCTTCTTCTACTTCTTCTGATTCACCCTCCAGACTTCTTCTTCTCCTTCTCCTTCTTCTGCTTCTTCTGATTCACCCTCCAGACTTCACCTTCTCCTTCTCCTTCTTCTGCTTCTTCCGATTCACCCTCCAGACTTCACCTTCTCCTTCTCCTTCTTCTACTTCTTCTGATTCACCCTCCAGTCTTCACCTTCTCCTTCTCCTTCTTCTGCTTCTTCTGCTTCACCCTCCAGACTTCACCTTCTCCTTCTCCTTCCTCTGCTTCACCCTCCAGACTTCACCTTCTCCTTCTCCTTCTTCTGCTTCTTCTGCTTCGCCCTCCAGACTTCACCTTCGCCTTCTCCTTCTTCTGCTTCTTCTGCTTCACCCTCCAGACTTCACCTTCTCCTTCTCCTTCTTCTGCTTCTTCTGCTTCACCCTCCGGACTTCACCTTCTCCTTCTCCTTCTTCTGCTTCTTCTGCTGCGCCCTCCAGACTTCACCTTCTCCTTCTCCTTCTTCTGCTTTTTCTGCTTCACCCTCCAGACTTCACCTTCTCCTTCTCCTTCTTCTGCTTCTTCTGCTTCACCCTCCTGACTTCACCTTCTCCTTCTCCTTCTTCTACTTCTTCTGATTCACCCTCCAGACTTCACCTTCTCCTTCTCCTTCTTCTGCTTCTTCCGATTCACCCTCCAGACTTCACCTTCTCCTTCTCCTTCTTCTACTTCTTCTGATTCACCCTCCAGTCTTCACCTTCTCCTTCTCCTTCTTCTGCTTCTTCTGCTTCACCCTCCAGACTTCACCTTCTCCTTCTCTTTCTTCTGCTTCTTCTGATTCACCCTCCAGACTTCACCTTCTCCTTCTCCTTCTTCTGATTCTTCTGATTCACCCTCCAGACTTCACCTTCTCCTTCTCCTTCTTCTGCTTCTTCTGATTCAACCTCCTGACTTCACCTTCTCCTTCTCCTTCTTCTGATTCTTCTGATTCACCCTCCAGACTTCAGCTTCTCCTTCTCCTTCTTCTGCTTCTTCTGATTCACCCTCCAGACTTCACCTTCTCCTTCTCCTTCTTCTACTTCTTCTGATTCACCCTCCAGACTTCACCTTCTCCTTCTACTTCTTCTGCTTCTTCTGATTCACCCTCCAGACTTCACCTTCTCCTTCTCCTTCTTCTGCTTCTTCTATTCACCCTCCAGACTTCACCTTCTCCTTCTCCTTCTTCTGCTTCTTCTGATTCACCCTCCAGACTTCACCTTCTCCTTCTGCTTCTTCTGCTTCTTCTGATTCACCCTCCAGACTTCACCTTCTCCTTCTCCTTCTTCTACTTCTTCTGATTCACCCTCAAGACTTCAACATCTCCTTCTCCTTCTTCTGCTTCTTCTGATTCACCCTCCAGACTTCACCTTCTCCTTCTCCTTCGTCTACTTCTTTTGATTCACCCTCCAGACTACACCTTCTCCTTCTCCTTCTTCTACTTCTTCTGATTCACCCTCCAGACTTCACCTTCTCCTTCTCCTTCTTCTGCTTCCTCTGCTGCGCCCTCCAGACTTCACCTTCTCCTTCTCCTTCTTCTGCTTCTTCTGCTGCACCCTCCTGACTTCACCTTCTCCTTCTCCTTCTTCTACTTCTTCTGCTACACCCCCCTGAATTCACCTTCTCCTTCTCCTTCTTCTGCTTCTTGTGATTCACCCTCCTAACTTCACCATCTCCTTCTCCTTCTTCTGCTTCTTCTGATTCACCCTCCTGACTTCACTTTCTCCTTCTCCTTCTTCTGCTTCTTCTGATTCACCCTCCGGGCTTCACCTTCTCCTTCTCCTTCTTCTGCTTCTTCTGATTCACCCTCCAGACTTCACCTTCTCCTTCTCCTTCTTCTGCTTCTTCTGATTCACCCTCCAGACCTCACCTTCTCCTTCTCCTTCTTCTGCTTCTTCTGATTCACCCTCCAGACTTCACCTTCTCCTTCTCCTTCTTCTGCTTCTTCTGATTCACCCTCCAGACCTCACCTTCTCCTTCACCTTATTCAGCATCTTCTGATTCACCCTCCAGACTTCACCTTCTCCTTCTCCTTCTTCTGCTTCTTCTGATTCACCCTCCAGACTTCACCTTCTCCTTCTCCTTCTTCTGCTTCTTCTGATTCACCCTCCAGACTCCACTTTCTCCTTGCCTTCTTCTACTTCTTCTGATTCACCCTCCAGACTTCTTCTTCTCCCTCTCCTTCTTCTGCTTCTTCTGATTCACCCTCCAGACTTCACCTTCTCCTTCTCCTTCTTCTGCTTCTTCCGATTCACCCTCCAGACTTCACCTTCTCCTTCTCCTTCATTTGCTTCTTCTGATTCACCCTCCAGTCTTCACCTTCTCCTTCTCCTTCTACTGCTTCTTCTGCTTCACCCTCCAGACTTCACCTTCTCCTTCTCCTTCTTCTGCTTCACCCTCCAGACTTCACCTTCTCCTTCTCCTTCTTCTGCTTCTTCTGCTTCGCCCTCCAGACTTCACCTTCTCCTTCTCCTTCTTCTGCTTCTTCTGCTTCACCCTCCAGACTTCACCTTCTCCTTCTCCTTCTTCTGCTTCTTCTGCTTCACCCTCCTGACTTCACCTTCTCCTTCTCCTTCTTCTGCTTCTTCTGATTCACCCTCCAGACTTCAGCTTCTCCTTCTCCTTCTTCTGCTTCTTCTGCTTCACCCTCCGGACTTCACCTTCTCCTTCTCCTTCTTCTGCTTCTTCTGCTGCGCCCTCCAGACTTCACCTTCTCCTTCTCCTTCTTCTGCTTCTTCTGCTTCACCCTCCTGACTTCACCTTCTCCTTCTCCTTCTTCTGCTTCTTCTGCTTCACCCTCCAGACTTCACCTTCTCCTTCTCCTTCTTCTGCTTCTTCTGCTTCACCCTCCTGACTTCACCTTCTCCTTCTCCTTCTTCTACTTCTTCTGATTCACCCTCCAGACTTCACCTTCTCCTTCTCCTTCTTCTGCTTCTTCCGATTCACCCTCCAGACTTCACCTTCTCCTTCTCCTTCTTCTACTTCTTCTGATTCACCCTCCAGTCTTCACCTTCTCCTTCTCCTTCTTCTGCTTCTTCTGCTTCACCCTCCAGACTTCACCTTCTCCTTCTCTTTCTTCTGCTTCTTCTGATTCACCCTCCAGACTTCACCTTCTCCTTCTCCTTCTTCTGATTCTTCTGATTCACCCTCCAGACTTCACCTTCTCCTTCTCCTTCTTCTGCTTCTTCTGATTCAACCTCCTGACTTCACCTTCTCCTTCTCCTTCTTCTGATTCTTCTGATTCACCCTCCAGACTTCACCTTCTCCTTCTCCTTCTTCTGCTTCTTCTGATTCACCCTCCAGACTTCACCTTCTCCTTCTCCTTCTTCTACTTCTTCTGATTCACCCTCCAGACTTCACCTTCTCCTTCTACTTCTTCTGCTTCTTCTGATTCACCCTCCAGACTTCACCTTCTCCTTCTCCTTCTTCTGCTTCTTCTATTCACCCTCCAGACTTCACCTTCTCCTTCTCCTTCTTCTGCTTCTTCTGATTCACCCTCCAGACTTCACCTTCTCCTTCTGCTTCTTCTGCTTCTTCTGATTCACCCTCCAGACTTCACCTTCTCCTTCTCCTTCTTCTACTTCTTCTGATTCACCCTCCAGACTTCAACATCTCCTTCTCCTTCTTCTGCTTCTTCTGATTCACCCTCCAGACTTCACCTTCTCCTTCTCCTTCTTCTACTTCTTCTGCTTCTCCCTCCAGACTTCACCTTCTCCTTCTCCTTCTTCTCCTTCTTCTGATTCACCCTCCAGACTTCACCTTCTCCTTCTCCTTATTCTGCTTCTTCTGATTCACCCTCCAGACTTCACCTTCTCCTTCTCCTTCTTCTGCTTCTTCTGCTTCACCCTCCAGACTTCACCTTCTCCTTCTCCTTCTTCTGCTTCTTCTGCTTCACCCTCCTGACTTCACCTTCTCCTTCTCCTTCTTCTACTTCTTCTGCTTCACCCTCCAGACTTCACCTTCTCCTTCTCCTTCTTCTGCTTCTTCTGCTTCACCCTCCTGACTTCACCTTCTCCTTCTCCTTCTTCTACTTCTTCTGATTCACCCTCCAGACTTCACCTTCTCCTTCTCCTTCTTCTGCTTCTTCTGCTTCACCCTCCAGACTTCACCTTCTCCTTCTCCTTCTTCTGCTTCTTCTGCTGCGCACTCCAGACTTCACCTTCTCCTTCTCCTTCTTCTGCTTCTTCTCCTTCACCCTCCTGACTTCACCTTCTCCTTCTCCTTCTTCTACTTCTTCTGCTTCACCCCCCTGACTTCACCTTCTCCTTCTCCTTCTTCTGCTTCTTCTGATTCACCTTCCTAACTTCACCTTCTCCTTCTCCTTCTTCTGCTTCTTCTGATTCACCCTCCTGACTTCACCTTCTCCTTCTCCTTCTCCTGAATCTTCTGATTCACCCTCCAGACTTCACCTTCTCCTTCTCCTTCTTCTGCTTCTTCTGATTCACCCTCCTGACTTCACCTTCTCCTTCTCCTTCTTCTACTTCATCTGATTCACCCTCCTGACTTCACCTTCTCCTTCTCCTTCTTCTACTTCTTCTGCTTCACCCTCCAGACTTCACGTTCTCCTTCTCCTTCTTCTACTTCTTCTGATTCACCCTCCAGACTTTACCTTCTCCTTCTCCTTCTTCTGCTTCTTCTGATTCACCCTCCAGACTTCACCTTCTCCTTCTTCTTATTCTGCTTCTTCTGATTCACCCTCCAGACTTCACCTTCTCCTTCTCCTTCTTCTACTTCATCTGATTCACCCTCCAGACTTCACCTTCTCCTTCTCCTTCTTCTGCTTCTTCTGCTTCACCCTCCAGACTTCACCTTCTCCTTCTCCTTCTTCTGCTTCTTCTTCTTCACCCTCCTGACTTCACCTTCTCCTTCTCCTTCTTCTACTTCTTCTGCTTCACCCTCCAGACTTCACCTTCTCCTTCTCCTTCTTCTGCTTCTTCTGCTTCACCCTCCTGACTTCACCTTCTCCTTCTCCTTCTTCTACTTCTTCTGATTCACCCTCCAGACTTCACCTTCTCCTTCTCCTTCTTCTGCTTCTTCTGCTTCACCCTCCAGACTTCACCTTCTCCTTCTCCTTCTTCTGCTTCTTCTGCTGCGCACTCCAGACTTCACCTTCTCCTTCTGCTTCTTCTGCTTCTTCTCCTTCACCCTCCTGGCTTCACCTTCTCCTTCTCCTTCTTCTACTTCTTCTGCTTCACCCCCCTGACTTCACCTTCTCCTTCTCCTTCTTCTGCTTCTTCTGATTCACCTTCCTAACTTCACCTTCTCCTTCTCCTTCTTCTGCTTCTTCTGATTCACCCTCCTGACTTCACCTTCTCCTTCTCCTTCTCCTGAATCTTCTGATTCACCCTCCAGACTTCACCTTCTCCTTCTCCTTCTTCTGCTTCTTCTGATTCACCCTCCTGACTTCACCTTCTCCTTCTCCTTCTTCTACTTCATCTGATTCACCCTCCTGACTTCACCTTTTCCTTCTCCTTCTTCTACTTCTTCTGCTTCACCCTCCAGACTTCACGTTCTCCTTCTCCTTCTTCTACTTCTTCTGATTCACCCTCCAGACTTTACCTTCTCCTTCTCCTTCTTCTGCTTCTTCTGATTCACCCTCCAGACTTCACCTTCTCCTTCTTCTTATTCTGCTTCTTCTGATTCACCCTCCAGACTTCACCTTCTCCTTCTCCTTCTTCTGCTTCTTCTGATTCACCCTCCTGACTTCAGCTTCTCCTTCTCCTTCTTCTGATTCTTCGGATTCACCCTCCAGACTTCACCTTCTCCTTCTCCTTCTTATGCTTCTTCTGATTCACCCTCCAGACTTCACCTTCTCCTTCTCCTTCTTCTGCTTCTTCTGATTCACCCTCCAGACTTCACCTTCTCCTTCTCCTTCTTCTACTTTTTCTGAGTCACCCTCCAGAGTTCACCTTCTCCTTCTCCTTCTTCTGATTCTTCTGATTCACCCTCCAGACTTCACCTTCTCCTTCTCCTTCTTCTGCTTCTTTTGATTCACCCTCCAGACTTCACCTTCTCCTTCTCCTTCTTCTACTTCTTCTGATTCACCCTCCAGACTTCACCTTCTCCTTCTCCTTCTTCTACTTCTTCTGATTCACCCTCCAGTCTTCACCTTCTCCTTCTCCTTCTTCTGCTTCTTCCGCTTCACCCTCCAGACTTCACCTTCTCCTTCTCTTTCTTCTGCTTCTTCTGATTCACCCTCCAGACTTCACCTTCTCCTTCTCCTTCTTCTGCTTCTTCTGCTTCACCCTCCAGACTTCACCTTCTCCTTCTCCTTCTTCTGCTTCTTCTGCTACGCCCTCCAGACTTCACCTTCTCCTTCTCCTTCTTCTGCTTCTTCTGCTTCACCCCCCAGACTTCACCTTCTCCTTCTCCTTCTTCTGCTTCTTCTGCTTCACCCTCCTGACTTCACCTTCTCCTTCTCCTTCTTCTACTTCTTCTGATTCACCCTCCAGACTTCACCTTCTCCTTCTCCTTCTTCTGCTTCTTCTGCTTCACCCTCCAGACTTCACCTTCTCCTTCTCCTTCTTCTGCTTCTTCTGCTGCGCCCTCCAGACTTCACCTTCTCCTTCTCCTTCTTCTGCTTCTTCTGCTTCACCCTCCTGACTTCACCTTCTCCTTCTCCTTCTTCTACTTCTTCTGCTTCACCCCCCTGACTTCACCTTCTCCTTCTCCTTCTTCTGCTTCTTCTGATTCACCCTCCTAACTTTACCTTCTCCTTCTCCTTCTTCTGCTTCTTCTGATTCACCCTCCAGACTTCACCTTCTCCTTCTCCTTCTTCTACTTCTTCTGATTCACCCTCCAGACTTCACCTTCTCCTTCTCCTTCTTCTACTTCTTCTGATTCACCCTCCAGTCTTCACCTTCTCCTTCTCCTTCTTCTGCTTCTTCTGCTTCACCCTCCAGACTTCACCTTCTCCTTCTCTTTCTTCTGCTTCTTCTGATTCACCCTCCAGACTTCACCTTCTCCTTCTCCTTCTTCTGCTTCTTCTGATTCACCCTCCTGACTTCACCTTCTCCTTCTCCTTCTTCTACTTCTTCTAATTCACCCTCCTGACTTCACCTTGTCCTTCTCCTTCTTCTACTTCTTCTGCTTCCCCCTCCAGACATCACCTTCTCCTTCTCCTTCTTCTACTTCTTCTGATTCACGCTCCAGACTTCACCTTTTCCTTCTCCTTCTTCTGCTTCTTCTGATTCACCATCCAGACTTCACCTTCTCCTTCTCCTTATTCTGCTTCTTCTGATTCACCCTCCAGACTTCACCTTCTCCTTCTCCTTCTTCTGCTTCTTCTGATTCACCCTCCAGACTTCACCTTCTCCTTCTCCTTCTTCTACTTCTTCTGAGTCACCCTCCAGACTTCACCTTCTCCTTCTCCTTCTTCTGATTCTTCTGATTCACCCTCCAGACTTCACCTCTCCTTCTCCTTCTTCCACTTCTTCTGATTCACCCTCCAGTCTTCACCTTCTCCTTCTCCTTATTCTGCTTCTTCTGATTCACCCTCCAGACTTCACCTTCTCCTTCTCCTTCTTCTGCTTCTTCTGATTCACCCTCCAGACTTCACCTTCTCCTTCTCCTTCTTCTACTTCTTCTGAGTCACCCTCCAGACTTCACCTTCTCCTTCTCCTTCTTCTGCTTCTTCTGCTTCACCCTCCAGACTTCACCTTCTCCTTCTCTTTCTTCTGCTTCTTCTGATTCACCCTCCAGACTTCACCTTCTCCTTCTCCTTCTTCTGCTTCTTCTGCTTCACCCTCCAGACTTCACCTTCTCCTTCTCCTTCTTCTGCTTCTTCTGCTGCGCCCTCCAGACTTCACCTTCTCCTTCTCCTTCTTCTGCTTCTTCTGCTTCACCCTCCAGACTTCACCTTCTCCTTCTCCTTCTTCTGCTTCTTCTGCTTCACCCTCCTGACTTCACCTTCTCCTTCTCCTTCTTCTACTTCTTCTGATTCACCCTCCAGACTTCACCTTCTCCTTCTCCTTCTTCTACTTCTTCTGCTTCACCCCCCTGACTTCACCTTCTCCTTCTCCTTCTTCTGCTTCTTCTGATTCACCCTCCTAACTTCACCTTCTCCTTCTCCTTCTTCTGCTTCTTCTGATTCACCCTCCAGACTTCACCTTCTCCTTCTCCTTCTTCTACTTCTTCTGATTCACCCTCCAGACTTCACCTTCTCCTTCTCCTTCTTCTACTTCTTCTGCTTCACCCCCCTGACTTCACCTTCTCCTTCTCCTTCTTCTGCTTCTTCTGATTCACCCTCCTAACTTCACCTTCTCCTTCTCCTTCTTCTGCTTCTTCTGATTCACCCTCCTGACTTCACCTTCTCCTTCTCCTTCTCCTGAATCTTCTGATTCACCCTCCAGACTTCACCTTCTCCTTCTCCTTCTTCTGCTTCTTCTGATTCACCCTCCTGACTTCACCTTCTCCTTCTCCTTCTTCTACTTCATCTGATTCACCCTCCTGACTTCACCTTCTCCTTCTCCTTCTTCTACTTCTTCTGCTTCACCCTCCAGACTTCACGTTCTCCTTCTCCTTCTTCTACTTCTTCTGATTCACCCTCCAGACTTTACCTTCTCCTTCTCCTTCTTCTGCTTCTTCTGATTCACCCTCCAGACTTCACCTTCTCCTTCTTCTTATTCTGCTTCTTCTGATTCACCCTCCAGACTTCACCTTCTCCTTCTCCTTCTTCTGCTTCTTCTGATTCACCCTCCTGACTTCAGCTTCTCCTTCTCCTTCTTCTGATTCTTCGGATTCACCCTCCAGACTTCACCTTCTCCTTCTCCTTCTTATGCTTCTTCTGATTCACCCTCCAGACTTCACCTTCTCCTTCTCCTTCTTCTGCTTCTTCTGATTCACCCTCCAGACTTCACCTTCTCCTTCTCCTTCTTCTACTTCTTCTGAGTCACCCTCCAGAGTTCACCTTCTCCTTCTCCTTCTTCTGATTCTTCTGATTCACCCTCCAGACTTCACCTTCTCCTTCTCCTTCTTCTGCTTCTTTTGATTCACCCTCCAGACTTCACCTTCTCCTTCTCCTTCTTCTACTTCTTCTGATTCACCCTCCAGACTTCACCTTCTCCTTCTCCTTCTTCTACTTCTTCTGATTCACCCTCCAGTCTTCACCTTCTCCTTCTCCTTCTTCTGCTTCTTCCGCTTCACCCTCCAGACTTCACCTTCTCCTTCTCTTTCTTCTGCTTCTTCTGATTCACCCTCCAGACTTCACCTTCTCCTTCTCCTTCTTCTGCTTCTTCTGCTTCACCCTCCAGACTTCACCTTCTCCTTCTCCTTCTTCTGCTTCTTCTGCTACGCCCTCCAGACTTCACCTTCTCCTTCTCCTTCTTCTGCTTCTTCTGCTTCACCCCCCAGACTTCACCTTCTCCTTCTCCTTCTTCTGCTTCTTCTGCTTCACCCTCCTGACTTCACCTTCTCCTTCTCCTTCTTCTACTTCTTCTGATTCACCCTCCAGACTTCACCTTCTCCTTCTCCTTCTTCTGCTTCTTCTGCTTCACCCTCCAGACTTCACCTTCTCCTTCTCCTTCTTCTGCTTCTTCTGCTGCGCCCTCCAGACTTCACCTTCTCCTTCTCCTTCTTCTGCTTCTTCTGCTTCACCCTCCTGACTTCACCTTCTCCTTCTCCTTCTTCTACTTCTTCTGCTTCCCCCCCCTGACTTCACCTTCTCCTTCTCCTTCTTCTGCTTCTTCTGATTCACCCTCCTAACTTTACCTTCTCCTTCTCCTTCTTCTGCTTCTTCTGATTCACCCTCCAGACTTCACCTTCTCCTTCTCCTTCTTCTACTTCTTCTGATTCACCCTCCAGACTTCACCTTCTCCTTCTCCTTCTTCTACTTCTTCTGATTCACCCTCCAGTCTTCACCTTCTCCTTCTCCTTCTTCTGCTTCTTCTGCTTCACCCTCCAGACTTCACCTTCTCCTTCTCTTTCTTCTGCTTCTTCTGATTCACCCTCCAGACTTCACCTTCTCCTTCTCCTTCTTCTGCTTCTTCTGATTCACCCTCCTGACTTCACCTTCTCCTTCTCCTTCTTCTACTTCTTCTAATTCACCCTCCTGACTTCACCTTGTCCTTCTCCTTCTTCTACTTCTTCTGCTTCCCCCTCCAGACATCACCTTCTCCTTCTCCTTCTTCTACTTCTTCTGATTCACGCTCCAGACTTCACCTTTTCCTTCTCCTTCTTCTGCTTCTTCTGATTCACCATCCAGACTTCACCTTCTCCTTCTCCTTATTCTGCTTCTTCTGATTCACCCTCCAGACTTCACCTTCTCCTTCTCCTTCTTCTGCTTCTTCTGATTCACCCTCCAGACTTCACCTTCTCCTTCTCCTTCTTCTACTTCTTCTGAGTCACCCTCCAGACTTCACCTTCTCCTTCTCCTTCTTCTGATTCTTCTGATTCACCCTCCAGACTTCACCTTCTCCTTCTCCTTCTTCCACTTCTTCTGATTCACCCTCCAGTCTTCACCTTCTCCTTCTCCTTATTCTGCTTCTTCTGATTCACCCTCCAGACTTCACCTTCTCCTTCTCCTTCTTCTGCTTCTTCTGATTCACCCTCCAGACTTCACCTTCTCCTTCTCCTTCTTCTACTTCTTCTGAGTCACCCTCCAGACTTCACCTTCTCCTTCTCCTTCTTCTGCTTCTTCTGCTTCACCCTCCAGACTTCACCTTCTCCTTCTCTTTCTTCTGCTTCTTCTGATTCACCCTCCAGACTTCACCTTCTCCTTCTCCTTCTTCTGCTTCTTCTGCTTCACCCTCCAGACTTCACCTTCTCCTTCTCCTTCTTCTGCTTCTTCTGCTGCGCCCTCCAGACTTCACCTTCTCCTTCTCCTTCTTCTGCTTCTTCTGCTTCACCCTCCAGACTTCACCTTCTCCTTCTCCTTCTTCTGCTTCTTCTGCTTCACCCTCCTGACTTCACCTTCTCCTTCTCCTTCTTCTACTTCTTCTGATTCACCCTCCAGACTTCACCTTCTCCTTCTCCTTCTTCTACTTCTTCTGCTTCACCCCCCTGACTTCACCTTCTCCTTCTCCTTCTTCTGCTTCTTCTGATTCACCCTCCTAACTTCACCTTCTCCTTCTCCTTCTTCTGCTTCTTCTGATTCACCCTCCAGACTTCACCTTCTCCTTCTCCTTCTTCTACTTCTTCTGATTCACCCTCCAGACTTCACCTTCTCCTTCTCCTTCTTCTACTTCTTCTGCTTCACCCCCCTGACTTCACCTTCTCCTTCTCTTCTTCTGCTTCTTCTGATTCACCCTCCTAACTTCACCTTCTCCTTCTCCTTCTTCTGCTTCTTCTGATTCACCCTCCAGACTTCACCTTCTCCTTCTCCTTCTTCTACTTCTTCTGATTCACCCTCCAGACTTCACCTTCTCCTTCTCCTTCTTCTACTTCTTCTGATTCACCCTCCAGTCTTCACCTTCTCCTTCTCCTTCTTCTGCTTCTTCTGCTTCACCCTCCAGACTTCACCTTCTCCTTCTCTTTCTTCTGCTTCTTCTGATTCACCCTCCAAACTTCACCTTCTCCTTCTCCTTCTTCTGCTTCTTCTGATTCATCCTCCTGACTTCACCTTCTCCTTCTCCTTCTTCTTCTTCTTCTGATTCACCCTCCTAACTTCACCTTCTCCTTCTCCTTCTTCTGCTTCTTCTGATTCACCCTCCTGACTTCACCTTCTCCTTCTCCTTCTTCTGATTCTTCTGATTCACCCTCCAGACTTCACCTTCTCCTTCTCCTTCTTCTGCTTCTTCTGATTCACCCTCCTGACTTCACCTTCTCCTTCTCCTTCTTTTACTTCTTCTGATTCACCCCTCCTGACTTCACCTTCTCCTTCTCCTTCTTCTACTTCTTCTGCTTCACCCTCCAGACTTCACCTTCTCCTTCTCCTTCTTCTACTTCTTCTGATTCACCCTCCAGACTTCACCTTCTCCTTCTCCTTCTTCTGCTTCTTCTGATTCAACCTCCAGACTTCACCTTCTCCTTCTCCTTATTCTGCTTCTTCTGATTCACCCTCCAGACTTCACCTTCTCCTTCTCCTTCTTCTGCTTCTTCTGATTCACCCTCCAGACTTCACCTTCTCCTTCTCCTTCTTCTGCTTCTTCTGCTTCACCCTCCTGACTTCACCTTCTCCTTCTCCTTCTTCTACTTCTTCTGATTCACCCTCCAGACTTCACCTTCTCCTTCTTCTGCTTCTTCTGCTTCACCCTCCAGACTTCACCTTCTCCTTCTCCTTCTTCTGCTTCTTCTGCTGCGCCCCCCAGACTTCACCTTCTCCTTCTCCTTCTTCTGCTTCTTCTGCTTCACCCTCCTGTCTTCAACTTCTCCTTCTCCTTCTTCTACTTCTTCTGCTTCACCCCCCTGACTTCACCTTCTCCTTCTCCTTCTTCTGCTTCTTCTGATTCACCCTCCTAACTTCACCTTCTCCTTCTCCTTCTTCTGCTTCTTCTGATTCACCCTCCTGACTTCACCTTCTCCTTCTCCTTCTTCTGATTCTTCTGATTCAACCTCCAGACTTCACCTTCTCCTTCTCCTTCTTCTGCTTCTTCTGCTTCACCCTCCTGACTTCACCTTCTCCTTCTCCTTCTTCTACTTCTTCTGCTTCACCCCCCTGACTTCACCTTCTCCTTCTCCTTCTTCTGCTTCTTCTGATTCACCCTCCTAACTTCACCTTCTCCTTCTCCTTCTTCTGCTTCTTCTGATTCACCCTCCTGACTTCACCTTCTCCTTCTCCTTCTTCTGATTCTTCTGATTCAATCTCCAGACTTCCCCTTCTCCTTCTCCTTCTTCTGCTTCTTCTGATTCACCCTCCTGACTTCACCTTCTCCTTCTCCTTCTTCTACTTCTTCTGATTCACCCTCCTGACTTCACCTTCTCCTTCTCCTTCTTCTACTTCTTCTGCTTCACCCTCCAGACTTCACCTTCTCCTTCTCCTTCTTCTACTTCTTCTGATTCACCCTCCAGACTTCACCTTCTCCTTCTCCTTCTTCTGCTTCTTCTGATTCACCCTCCAGACTTCACCTTCTCCTTCTCCTTATTCTGCTTCTTCTGATTCACCCTCCAGACTTCACCTTCTCCTTCTCCTTCTTCTGCTTCTTCTGATTCACCCTCCAGACTTCACCTTCTCCTTCTCCTTCTTCTGCTTCTTCTGATTCACCCTCCAGACTTCACCTTCTCCTTCTCCTTCTTCTACTTCTTCTGAGTCACCCTCCAGACTTCACCTTCTCCTTCTCCTTCTTCTGATTCTTCTGATTCACCCTCCAGACTTCACCATCTCCTTCTCCTTCTTCTGCTTCTTCTGATTCACCCTCCAGACTTCACCTTCTCCTTCTCCTTCTTCTACTTCTTCTGATTGACCCTCCAGACTTCACCTTCTCCTTCTCCTTCTTCTACTTCTTCTGATTCACCCTCCAGTCTTCACCTTCTCCTTCTCCTTCTTCTGCTTCTTCTGCTTCACCCTCCAGACTTCACCTTCTCCGTCTCTTTCTTCTGCTTCTTCTGACTCACCCTCCAGACGTCACCTTCTCCTTCTCCTTCTCCTGCTTCTTCTGATTCACCCTCCTGACTTCACCTTCTCCTTCTTCTACTTCTTCTGATTCACCCTCCTGACTTCACCTTCTCCTTCTCCTTCTCCTACTTCTTCTGCTTCACCCTCCAGACATCACCTTCTCCTTCTCCTTCTTCTACTTCTTCTGATTCACGCTCCAGACTTCACCTTCTCCTTCTCCTTCTTCTGCTTCTTCTGATTCACCCTCCAGACTTCACCTTCTCCTTCTCCTTATTTTGCTTCTTCTGATTCACCCTCCAGGCTTCACCTTCTCCTTCTCCTTCTTCTGCTTCTTCTGATTCACCCTCCAGACTTCACCTTCTCCTTCTCCTTCTTCCACTTCTTCTGATTCACCCTCCAGACTTCACCTTCTCCTTCTCCTTCTTCTACTTCTTCTGATTCACCCTCCAGACTTCATCTTCTCCTTCTCCTTCTTCTGCTTCTTCTGATCCAGCCTCCAGACTTCACCTTCTCCTTCTCCTTCTTCTGCTTCTTCTGATTCACCCTCGAGACTTCACCTTCTCATTCTCCTTCTTCTACTTCTTCTGATTCACCCTCCAGACTTCACCTTCTCCTTCTCCTTCTTCTACTTCTTCTGATTCACCCTCCAGACTTCACCTTCTCCTTCTCCTTCTTCAACTTCTTCTGATTCACCCTCCTGGCTTCACCTTCTCCTTCTCCTCCTTCTGCTGCTTCTGCTTCACCCTCCAGACTTCATCTTCTCCTTCTCCTTCTTCAGCTTCTTCTGCTTCACCCTCCAGACTTCACCTTCTCCTTCTCCTTCTTCTGCTTCTTCTGCTTCACCCTCCTGACTTCACCTCCTCCTTCTCCTTCTTCTACTTCTTCTGATTCACCTTCCAGACTTCACCTTCTCCTTCTCCTTCTTCTGCTTCTTCTGCTTCACCCTCCAGACTTCACCTTCTCCTTCTCCTTCTTCTGCTTCTTCTGCTACGCCCTCCAGACTTCACCTTCTCCTTCTCCTTCTTCTGCTTCTTCTGCTTCACCCTCCAGACTTCACCTTCTCCTCCTCCTTCTTCTCTTCTTCTGCTTCACCCTCCTGACTTCACCTTCTCCTTCTCCTTATTCTGCTTCTTCTGATTCACCCTCCAGACTTCACCTTCTCCTTCTCCTTCTTCTGCTTCTTCTGATTCACCCTCCAGACTTCACCTTCTCCTTCTCCTTCTTCTGCTTCTTCTGATTCACCCTCCAGACTTCACCTTCTCCTTCTCCTTCTTCTACTTCTTCTGATTCACCCTCCAGACTTCACCTTCTCCTTCTCCTTCTTCTGATTCTTCTGATTCACCCTCCAGACTTCACCATCTCCTTCTCCTTCTTCTGCTTCTTCTGATTCACCCTCCAGACTTCACCTTCTCCTTCTCCTTCTTCTACTTCTTCTGATTCACCCTCCAGACTTCACCTTCTCCTTCTCCTTCTTCTACTTCTTCTGATTCACCCTCCAGTCTTCACCTTCTCCTTCTCCTTCTTCTGCTTCTTCTGCTTCACCCTCCAGACTTCACCTTCTCCTTCTCTTTCTTCTGCTTCTTCTGATTCACCCTCCAGACTTCACCTTCTCCTTCTCCTTCTTCTGATTCTTCTGATTCACCCTCCAGACTTCACCTTCTCCTTCTCCTTCTTCTGCTTCTTCTGATTCACCCTCCTGACTTCACCTCCTTCTACTTCTTCTACTTCTTCTGATTCACCCTCCTGACTTCACCTTCTCCTTCTCCTTCTTCTACTTCTTCTGCTTCACCCTCCAGACTTCAGCTTCTCCTTCTTCTACTTCTTCTGATTCACCCTCCAGACTTCACCTTCTCCTTCTCCTTCTTCTGCTTCTTCTGATTCAGCCTCCAGACTTCACCTTCTCCTTCTCCTTATTCTGCTTCTTCTGATTCACCCTCCAGACTTCACCTTCTCCTTCTCCTTCTTCTGCTTCTTCTGATTCACCCTCCAGACTTCACCTTCTCCTTCTCCTTCTTCTACTTCTTCTGATTCACCCTCCAGAATTCATCTTCTCCTTCTCCTTCTTCTGCTTCTTCTGATTCACCCTCCAGACTTCACCTTCTCCTTCTCCTTCTTCTGCTTCTTCTGATTCACCCTCCAGACTTCACCTTCTCCTTCTCCTTCTTCTACTTCTTCTGATTCACCCTCCAGACTTCACCTTCTCCTTCTCCTTCTTCTGCTTCTTCTGATTCACCCTCCAGACTTCACCTTCTCCTTCTCCTTCTTCTGCTTCTTCCGATTCACACTTCAGACTTCACCTTCTCCTTCTCCTTCTTCTGCTTCTTCTGATTCACCCTCCAGACCTCACCTTCTCCTTCTCCTTCTTCTACTTCTTCTGATTCACCCTCCAGACTTCATCTTCTCCTTCTCCTTCTTCTGCTTCTTCTGATTCACCCTTCAGACTTCACCTTCTCCTTCTCCTTCTTCTGCTTCTTCTGATTCACCCTCCAGACTTCACCTTCTCCTTCTCTTTCTTCTGCTTCTTCTGATTCACCCTCCAGACTTCACCTTCTCCTTCTCCTTCTTCTGCTTCTTCTGATTCACCCTCCTGACTTCACCTTCTCCTTCTCCTTCTTCTACTTCTTCTAATTCACCCTCCTGACTTCACCTTGTCCTTCTCCTTCTTCTACTTCTTCTGCTTCACCCTCCAGACATCACCTTCTCCTTCTCCTTCTTCTACTTCTTCTGATTCACGCTCCAGACTTCACCTTTTCCTTCTCCTTCTTCTGCTTCTTCTGATTCACCATCCAGACTTCACCTTCTCCTTCTCCTTATTCTGCTTCTTCTGATTCACCCTCCAGACTTCACCTTCTCCTTCTCCTTCTTCTGCTTCTTCTGATTCACCCTCCAGACTTCACCTTCTCCTTCTCCTTCTTCTACTTCTTCTGAGTCACCCTCCAGACTTCACCTTCTCCTTCTCCTTCTTCTGATTCTTCTGATTCACCCTCCAGACTTCACCTTCTCCTTCTCCTTCTTCTACTTCTTCTGATTCACCCTCCAGTCTTCACCTTCTCCTTCTCCTTATTCTGCTTCTTCTGATTCACCCTCCAGACTTCACCTTCTCCTTCTCCTTCTTCTGCTTCTTCTGATTCACCCTCCAGACTTCACCTTCTCCTTCTCCTTCTTCTACTTCTTCTGAGTCACCCTCCAGACTTCACCTTCTCCTTCTCCTTCTTCTGCTTCTTCTGCTTCACCCTCCAGACTTCACCTTCTCCTTCTCTTTCTTCTGCTTCTTCTGATTCACCCTCCAGACTTCACCTTCTCCTTCTCCTTCTTCTGCTTCTTCTGCTTCACCCTCCAGACTTTACCTCCTCCTTCTCCTTCTTCTGCTTCTTCTGCTGCGCCCTCCAGACTTCACCTTCTCCTTCTCCTTCTTCTGCTTCTTCTGCTTCACCCTCCAGACTTCACCTTCTCCTTCTCCTTCTTCTGCTTCTTCTGCTTCACCCTCCTGACTTCACCTTCTCCTTCTCCTTCTTCTACTTCTTCTGATTCACCCTCCAGACTTCACCTTCTCCTTCTCCTTCTTCTACTTCTTCTGCTTCACCCCCCTGACTTCACCTTCTCCTTCTCCTTCTTCTGCTTCTTCTGATTCACCCTCCTAACTTCACCTTCTCCTTCTCCTTCTTCTGCTTCTTCTGATTCACCCTCCAGACTTCACCTTCTCCTTCTCCTTCTTCTACTTCTTCTGATTCACCCTCCAGACTTCACCTTCTCCTTCTCCTTCTTCTACTTCTTCTGCTTCACCCCCCTGACTTCACCTTCTCCTTCTCCTTCTTCTGCTTCTTCTGATTCACCCTCCTAACTTCACCTTCTCCTTCTCCTTCTTCTGCTTCTTCTGATTCACCCTCCAGACTTCACCTTCTCCTTCTCCTTCTTCTACTTCTTCTGATTCACCCTCCAGACTTCACCTTCTCCTTCTCCTTCTTCTACTTCTTCTGATTCACCCTCCAGTCTTCACCTTCTCCTTCTCCTTCTTCTGCTTCTTCTGCTTCACCCTCCAGACTTCACCTTCTCCTTCTCTTTCTTCTGCTTCTTCTGATTCACCCTCCAAACTTCACCTTCTCCTTCTCCTTCTTCTGCTTCTTCTGATTCACCCTCCTGACTTCACCTTCTCCTTCTCCTTCTTCTTCTTCTTCTGATTCACCCTCCTAACTTCACCTTCTCCTTCTCCTTCTTCTGCTTCTTCTGATTCACCCTCCTGACTTCACCTTCTCCTTCTCCTTCTTCTGATTCTTCTGATTCACCCTCCAGACTTCACCTTCTCCTTCTCCTTCTTCTGCTTCTTCTGATTCACCCTCCTGACTTCACCTTCTCCTTCTCCTTCTTCTACTTCTTCTGATTCACCCTCCTGACTTCACCTTCTCCTTCTCCTTCTTCTACTTCTTCTGCTTCACCCTCCAGACTTCACCTTCTCCTTCTCCTTCTTCTACTTCTTCTGATTCACCCTCCAGACTTCACCTTCTCCTTCTCCTTCTTCTGCTTCTTCTGATTCACCCTCCAGACTTCACCTTCTCCTTCTCCTTATTCTGCTTCTTCTGATTCACCCTCCAGACTTCACCTTCTCCTTCTCCTTCTTCTGCTTCTTCTGATTCACCCTCCAGACTTCACCTTCTCCTTCTCCTTCTTCTGCTTCTTCTGCTTCACCCTCCTGACTTCACCTTCTCCTTCTCCTTCTTCTACTTCTTCTGATTCACCCTCCAGACTTCACCTTCTCCTTCTTCTGCTTCTTCTGCTTCACCCTCCAGACTTCACCTTCTCCTTCTCCTTCTTCTGCTTCTTCTGCTGCGCCCCCCAGACTTCACCTTCTCCTTCTCCTTCTTCTGCTTCTTCTGCTTCACCCTCCTGTCTTCAACTTCTCCTTCTCCTTCTTCTACTTCTTCTGCTTCACCCCCCTGACTTCACCTTCTCCTTCTCCTTCTTCTGCTTCTTCTGATTCACCCTCCTAACTTCACCTTCTCCTTCTCCTTCTTCTGCTTCTTCTGATTCACCCTCCTGACTTCACCTTCTCCTTCTCCTTCTTCTGATTCTTCTGATTCAACCTCCAGACTTCACCTTCTCCTTCTCCTTCTTCTGCTTCTTCTGCTTCACCCTCCTGACTTCACCTTCTCCTTCTCCTTCTTCTACTTCTTCTGCTTCACCCCCCTGACTTCACCTTCTCCTTCTCCTTCTTCTGCTTCTTCTGATTCACCCTCCTAACTTCACCTTCTCCTTCTCCTTCTTCTGCTTCTTCTGATTCACCCTCCTGACTTCACCTTCTCCTTCTCCTTCTTCTGATTCTTCTGATTCAATCTCCTGACTTCACCTTCTCCTTCTCCTTCTTCTACTTCTTCTGCTTCACCCTCCAGACTTCACCTTCTCCTTCTCCTTCTTCTACTTCTTCTGATTCACCCTCCAGACTTCACCTTCTCCTTCTCCTTCTTCTGCTTCTTCTGATTCACCCTCCAGACTTCACCTTCTCCTTCTCCTTATTCTGCTTCCTCTGATTCACCCTCCAGACTTCACCTTCTCCTTCTCCTTCTTCTGCTTCTTCTGATTCACCCTCCAGACTTCACCTTCTCCTTCTCCTTCTTCTGCTTCTTCTGATTCACCCTCCAGACTTCACCTTCTCCTTCTCCTTCTTCTACTTCTTCTGAGTCACCCTCCAGACTTCACCTTCTCCTTCTCCTTCTTCTGATTCTTCTGATTCACCCTCCAGACTTCACCATCTCCTTCTCCTTCTTCTGCTTCTTCTGATTCACCCTCCAGACTTCACCTTCTCCTTCTCCTTCTTCTACTTCTTCTGATTGACCCTCCAGACTTCACCTTCTCCTTCTCCTTCTTCTACTTCTTCTGATTCACCCTCCAGTCTTCACCTTCTCCTTCTCCTTCTTCTGCTTCTTCTGCTTCACCTTCCAGACTTCACCTTCTCCTTCTCTTTCTTCTGCTTCTTCTGACTCACCCTCCAGACGTCACCTTCTCCTTCTCCTTCTCCTGCTTCTTCTGATTCACCCTCCTGACTTCACCTTCTCCTTCTTCTACTTCTTCTGATTCACCCTCCTGACTTCACCTTCTCCTTCTCCTTCTCCTACTTCTTCTGCTTCACCCTCCAGACATCACCTTCTCCTTCTCCTTCTTCTACTTCTTCTGATTCACGCTCCAGACTTCACCTTCTCCTTCTCCTTCTTCTGCTTCTTCTGATTCACCCTCCAGACTTCACCTTCTCCTTCTCCTAATTTTGCTTCTTCTGATTCACCCTCCAGGCTTCACCTTCTCCTTCTCCTTCTTCTGCTTCTTCTGATTCACCCTCCAGACTTCACCTTCTCCTTCTCCTTCTTCCACTTCTTCTGATTCACCCTCCAGACTTCACCTTCTCCTTCTCCTTCTTCTACTTCTTCTGATTCACCCTCCAGACTTCATCTTCTCCTTCTCCTTCTTCTGCTTCTTCTGATCCAGCCTCCAGACTTCACCTTCTCCTTCTCCTTCTTCTGCTTCTTCTGATTCACCCTCGAGACTTCACCTTCTCATTCTCCTTCTTCTACTTCTTCTGATTCACCCTCCAGACTTCACCTTCTCCTTCTCCTTCTTCTACTTCTTCTGATTCACCCTCCAGACTTCACCTTCTCCTTCTCCTTCTTCAACTTCTTCTGATTCACCCTCCTGACTTCACCTTCTCCTTCTCCTCCTTCTGCTTCTTCTGCTTCACCCTCCAGACTTCATCTTCTCCTTCTCCTTCTTCAGCTTCTTCTGCTTCACCCTCCAGACTTCACCTTCTCCTTCTCCTTCTTCTGCTTCTTCTGCTTCACCCTCCTGACTTCACCTCCTCCTTCTCCTTCTTCTACTTCTTCTGATTCACCTTCCAGACTTCACCTTCTCCTTCTCCTTCTTCTGCTTCTTCTGCTTCACCCTCCAGACTTCACCTTCTCCTTCTCCTTCTTCTGCTTCTTCTGCTACGCCCTCCAGACTTCACCTTCTCCTTCTCCTTCTTCTGCTTCTTCTGCTTCACCCTCCAGACTTCACCTTCTCCTCCTCCTTCTTCTCTTCTTCTGCTTCACCCTCCTGACTTCACCTTCTCCTTCTCCTTATTCTGCTTCTTCTGATTCACCCTCCAGACTTCACCTTCTCCTTCTCCTTCTTCTGCTTCTTCTGATTCACCCTCCAGACTTCACCTTCTCCTTCTCCTTCTTCTGCTTCTTCTGATTCACCCTCCAGACTTCACCTTCTCCTTCTCCTTCTTCTACTTCTTCTGATTCACCCTCCAGACTTCACCTTCTCCTTCTCCTTCTTCTGATTCTTCTGATTCACCCTCCAGACTTCACCATCTCCTTCTCCTTCTTCTGCTTCTTCTGATTCACCCTCCAGACTTCACCTTCTCCTTCTCCTTCTTCTACTTCTTCTGATTCACCCTCCAGACTTCACCTTCTCCTTCTCCTTCTTCTACTTCTTCTGATTCACCCTCCAGTCTTCACCTTCTCCTTCTCCTTCTTCTGCTTCTTCTGCTTCACCCTCCAGACTTCACCTTCTCCTTCTCTTTCTTCTGCTTCTTCTGATTCACCCTCCAGACTTCACCTTCTCCTTCTCCTTCTTCTGATTCTTCTGATTCACCCTCCAGACTTCACCTTCTCCTTCTCCTTCTTCTGCTTCTTCTGATTCACCCTCCTGACTTCACCTCCTTCTACTTCTTCTACTTCTTCTGATTCACCCTCCTGACTTCACCTTCTCCTTCTCCTTCTTCTACTTCTTCTGCTTCACCCTCCAGACTTCAGCTTCTCCTTCTTCTACTTCTTCTGATTCACCCTCCAGACTTCACCTTCTCCTTCTCCTTCTTCTGCTTCTTCTGATTCAGCCTCCAGACTTTACCTTCTCCTTCTCCTTATTCTGCTTCTTCTGATTCACCCTCCAGACTTCACCTTCTCCTTCTCCTTCTTCTGCTTCTTCTGATTCACCCTCCAGACTTCACCTTCTCCTTCTCCTTCTTCTACTTCTTCTGATTCACCCTCCAGACTTCATCTTCTCCTTCTCCTTCTTCTGCTTCTTCTGATTCACCCTTCAGACTTCACCTTCTCCTTCTCCTTCTTCTGCTTCTTCTGATTCACCCTCCAGACTTCACCTTCTCCTTCTCCTTCTTCTGCTTCTTCTGATTCACCCGCCAGACTTCACCTTCTCCTTCTCCTTCTTCTGCTTCTTCTGATTCACCCTCCAGACATCACCTTCTCCTTCTCCTTCTTCTACTTCTTCTGATTCACCCTCCAGACTTCACCTTCTCCTTCTCCTTCTTCTGCTTCTTCTGATTCACCCTCCAGACTTCACCTTCTCCTTCTCCTTCGTCTACTTCTTCTGATGCACCCTCCAGACTACACCTTCTCCTTCTCCATCTTCGACTTCTTCTGATTCACCCTCCAGACTTCACCTTCTCCTTCTCCTTCTTCTGCTTCTTCTGATTCACCCTCCAGACTTCACCTTCTCCTTCTCCTTCTTCTACTTCTTCTGATTCACCCTCCAGACTTCACCTTCTCCTTCTCCTTCTTCTACTTCTTCTGATTCACCCTCCAGACTTAATCTTCTCCTTCTCCTTCTTCTACTTCTTCTGCTTCTCCCTCCAGACTTCACCTTCTCCTTCTCCTTCTTCTGCTTCTTCTGATTCACCCTCCAGACTTCACCTTCTGCTTCTCCTTATTCTGCTTCTTCTGATTCACCCTCCAGACGTCACCTTCTCCTTCTCCTTCTTCTGCTTCTTCTGCTTCACCATCCAGACTTCACCTTCTCCTTCTCCTTCTTCTAATTCTTCTGCTTCACCCTCCAGTCTTCACCTTCTCCTTCTCCTTCTTCTGCTTCTTCTGCTTCACCCTCCAGACTTCACCTTCTCCTTCTCCTTCTTCTCCTTCTTCTGATTCACCCTCCAGACTTCACCTTCTCCTTCTCCTTCTTCTGCTTCTTCTGCTTCACCCTCCAGACTTCACCTTCTCCTTCTCCTTCTTCTGCTTCTTCTGCTGCGCACTCCAGACTTCACCTTCTCCTTCTCCTTCTTCTGCTTCTTCTGCTTCACCCTCCTGACTTCACCTTCTCCTTCTCCTTCTTCTACTTCTTCTGCTTCACCCCCCTGACTTCACCTTCTCCTTCTCCTTCTTCTGCTTCTTCTGATTCACCTTCCTAACTTCACCTTCTCCTTCTCCTTCTTCTGCTTCTTCTGATTCACCCTCCTGACTTCACCTTCTCCTTCTCCTTCTCCTGAATCTTCTGATTCACCCTCCAGACTTCACCTTCTCCTTCTCCTTCTTCTGCTTTTTCTGATTCACCCTCCTGACTTCACCTTCTCCTTCTCCTTCTTCTACTTCTTCTGATTCACCCTCCAGACTTCACGTTCTCCTTCTCCTTCTTCTACTTCTTCTGATTCACCCTCCAGACTTCACCTTCTCCTTCTCCTTCTTCTGCTTCTTCTGATTCACCCTCCAGACTTCACCTTCTCCTTCTTCTTATTCTGCTTCTTCTGATTCACCCTCCAGACTTCACCTTCTCCTTCTCCTTCTTCTGCTTCTTCTGATTCACCCTCCAGACTTCACCTTCACCTTCTCCTTCTTCTGCTTCTTCTGCTTCACCCTCCAGACTTCACCTTCTCCTTCTCCTTCTTCTGCTTCACCCTCCTGACTTCACCTTCTCCTTCTCCTTCTTCTACTTCTTCTGATTCACCCTCCAGACTTCACCTTCTCCTTCCCCTTCTTCTGCTTCTTCTGATTCACCCTCCATACTTCACCTTCTCCTTCTCCTTCTGCTTCTTTTGATTCACCCTCCAGACTTCACTTTCTCCTTCTCCTTCTTCTACTTCTTCTGATTCACCCTCCAGACTTCACCTTCTCCTTCTCCTTCTTCTGCTTCCTCTGCTTCACCCTCCAGACTTCACCTTAACCTTCTCCTTCATCTACTTGTTCTGATTCACCCTCCTGACTTCACCTTCTCCTTCTCCTTCTTCTGCTTCTTCTGATTCACCCTCCAGACTTCACCTTCTCCTTCTCCTTCTTCTGCTTCCTCTGATTCACCCTCCAGACTTCACCTTCTCCTTCTCCTTCTTCTTCTTCTTCTGATTCACCCTCCAGACTTCACCTTCTCCTTCTCCTTCTTCTACTTCTTCTGATTCACCCTCCTGACTTCACCTTCTCCTTCTCCTTATTCTGCTTCTTCTGATTCACCCTCCAGGCTTCACCTTCTCCTTCTCCTTCTTCTACTTCTTCTGATTCACCCTCCTGACTTCACCTTCTCCTTCTCCTTCTTCTGCTTCTTCTAATTCACCCTCCAGACTTCACCTTCTCCTTCTCCATCTTCTACTTCTTCTGCTTCACCCTCCTGACTTCACCTTCTCCTTCTCCTTCTTCTGCTTCTTCTGATTCACCCTCCAGACTTCACCTTCTCCTTCTCCTTCTTCTGCTTCTTCTGATTCACCCTCCATACTTCACCATCTCCTTCTCCTTCTTCTGCTTCTTCTGATTCTCCCCCCAGACTTCACCTTCTCCTTTTCCTTCTTCTACTTCTTCTGATTCACCCTCCAGACTTCACCTTCTCCTTCTTCTGCTTCCTCTGATACACCCTCCTGACTTCACCTTCTCCTTCTCCTTCCTCTACTGCTTCTGATTCATCCTCCTGACTTCACCTACTCCTTCTCCTTCTTCTGCTTCTTTTAATTCACCCTCCAGACTTCACCTTCTCCTTCTCCTTCTTCTGCTTCTTCTGATTCACCCTCCAGACTTCACCTTCTCCTTCTCCATCTTCTGCTTCTTCTGATTCACCCTCCAGACTTCACCTTCTCCTTCTCCTTCTTCAGCTTCTTCTGATTCACCCTCCTGACTTCACCTTCGCCTTCTCCTTCTTCTATTTCTTCTGCTTCACCCTCCTGACTTCACCTTCTCCTTCTCCTTCTTCTACTTCTTCTAATTCACCCTCCAGACTTCACCTTCTGCTTCTCCTTCTTCTGCTTCCTCTGATTCACCCTCCTGACTTCACCTTCTCCTTCTCCTTCTTCTACTTCTTCTGATTCACCCTCCTGACTTCACCTTCTCCTTCTCCTTTGTCTGCTTCTTCTGATTCACCCTCCAGACTTCACCTTCTCCTTCTCCTTCTTCTGCTTCTTCTGATTCACCCTCCAGACTTCACCTTCTCCTTCTCCTTCTTCTGCTTCTTCTGATTCACCCTCCAGACTTCACCTTCTCCTTCTCCTTCTTCTACTTCTTCTGATTGACCCTCCAGACTTCACCTTCTCCTTCTCCTTCTTCTGCTTCTTCTGCTTCACCCTCCAGACTTCACCTTATCCTTCTCCGTCTTCTACTTGTTCTGATTCACCCTCCTGACTTCACCTTCTCCTTCTTCTTCTTCTGCTTCTTCTGATTCACCCTCCAGACTTCACCTTCTCCTTCTCCTTCTTCTGCTTCCTCTGATTCACCCTCCAGACTTCACCTTCTCCTTCTCCTTCTTCTACTTCTTCTGATTCACACTCCTGACTTCACCTTCTCCTTCTCCTTCTTCTGCTTCTTCTGATTCACCCTCCAGACTTCACCTTGTCCTTCTCCTTCTTCTGCTTCTTCTGATTCACCCTCCAGACTTCATCTTCTCCTTCTCCTTCTTCTGCTTCTTCTGAATCACCCTCCTGACTTCACCGTCTCCTTCTCCTTCTTCTACTTCTTCTGCTTCACCCTCCTGACTTCACCTTCTCCTTCTCCTTCTTCTACTTCTTCTGATTCACCCTCCAGACTTCACCTTCTCCTTCTCCTTCTTCTGCTTCCTCTGATTCACCCTCCTGACTTCACCTTCTCCTTCTCCTTCTTCTACTTCTTCTGATTCACCCTCCTGACTTCACCTTCTCCTTCTCCTTCTTCTGCTTCTTCTGATTCACCCTCCAGACTTCACCTTCTCCTTCTCCTTCTTCTGCTTCTTCTGATTCACCCTCCCGACTTCACCTTCTCCTTCTCCTTCTTCTACTTCTTCTGCTTCTCCCTCCAGACTTCACCTTCTCCTTCTCCTTCTTCTACTTCTTCTGATTCACCCTCCAGACTTCACCTTCTCCTTCTCCTTCTTCTACTTCTTCTGATTCACCCTCCAGACTTCACCTCCTCCTTCTCCTTCTTCTGCTTCCTATGATTCACCCTCCTGACTTCACCTTCTCCCTATCCTTCTTCTACTTCTTCTGATTCACCCTCCTGACTTTAACTTCTCCTTCTCCTTCTTCTGCTTCCTCTGATTTACCCTCCTGACTTCACCTTATCCTTCTCCTTCTTCTGCTTCTTCTGATTCACCCTCCAGACTTCACCTTCTCCTTCTCCTTCTTCTGCTTCTTCCGATTCACCCTCCAAACTTCACCTTCTCCTTCTCCTTCTTCTACTTCTTCTGATTCACCCTCCAGACTTCACCTTCTCCTTCTCCTTCTTCTGCTTGTTCTGCTTCACCCTCCAGACTTCACCTTATCCTTCTCCTTCTTCTACTTGTTCTGATTCACCCTCCTGACTTCACCTTCTCCTTCTCCTTCTTCTGCTTCTTCTGATTCGTCCTCCAGACTTCACCTTCTCCTTCTCCTTCTTCTGCTTCTTCTGATTCACCCTCCAGACTTCAACTTCTCCTTCTCCTTCTTCTGCTTCTTCTGATTCACCCTCCAGACTTCACCTTCTCCTTCTCCTTCTTCTACTTCTTCTGATTCACCCTCCAGACTTCAACTTCTCCTTCTCCTTCTTATGCTTCCTCTGATTCACCCTCCTGACTTCACCTTCTCCTTCTCCTTCTTCTACTTCTTCTGATTCACCCTCCTGACTTCACCTTCTCCTTCTCCTTCTTCTGCTTCTTCTGATTCACCCTCCAGACTTCACCTTCTCCTTCTCCTTCTTCTGCTTCTTCTGATTCACCCTCCAGACTTCACCTTCTCCTTCTCCTTCTTCTGCTTCTTCTGATTCACCCTCCTGACTTCACCTTCTCCTTCTCCTTCTTCTGCTTCTTCTGATTCACCCTCCAGACTTCACCTTCTCCTTCTCCTTCTTCTGCTTCTTCTGATTCCCCCTCCAGACTTCACCTTCTCCTTCTCCTTCTTCTGCTTCTTCTGATTCACCCTCCAGACTTCACCTTCTCCTTCTCCTTCTTCTGCTTCCTCTGATTCACCCTCCTGACTTCACCTTCTCCTTCTCCTTCTTCTACTTCTTCTGATTCACCCTCCTGACTTCACCTTCTCCTTCTCCTTTGTCTCCTTCTTCTGATTCACCCTCCAGACTTCACCTTCTCCTTCTCCTTCTTCTGCTTCTTCTGATTCACCCTCCAGACTTCACCTTCTCCTTCTCCTTCTTCTGCTTCTTCTGATTCACCCTCCAGACTTCACCTTCTCCTTCTCCTTCTTCTACTTCTTCTGATTCACCCTCCAGACTTCACCTTCTCCTTCTCCTTCTTCTGCTTCTTCTGCTTCACCCTCCAGACTTCACCTTATCCTTCTCCGTCTTCTACTTGTTCTGATTCACCCTCCTGACTTCACCTTCTCCTTCTTCTTCTTCTGCTTCTTCTGATTCACCCTCCAGACTTCACCTTCTCCTTCTCCTTCTTCTGCTTCCTCTGATTCACCCTCCAGACTTCACCTTCTCCTTCTCCTTCTTCTACTTCTTCTGATTCACACTCCTGACTTCACCTTCTCCTTCTCCTTCTTCTGCTTCTTCTGATTCACCCTCCAGACTTCACCTTGTCCTTCTCCTTCTTCTGCTTCTTCTGATTCACCCTCCAGACTTCATCTTCTCCTTCTCCTTCTTCTGCTTCTTCTGAATCACCCTCCTGACTTCACCGTCTCCTTCTCCTTCTTCTACTTCTTCTGCTTCACCCTCCTGACTTCACCTTCTCCTTCTCCTTCTTCTACTTCTTCTGATTCACCCTCCAGACTTCACCTTCTCCTTCTCCTTCTTCTGCTTCCTCTGATTCACCCTCCTGACTTCACCTTCTCCTTCTCCTTCTTCTACTTCTTCTGATTCACCCTCCTGACTTCACCTTCTCCTTCTCCTTCTTCTGCTTCTTCTGATTCACCCTCCAGACTTCACCTTCTCCTTCTCCTTCTTCTGCTTCTTCTGATTCACCCTCCCGACTTCACCTTCTCCTTCTCCTTCTTCTACTTCTTCTGCTTCTCCCTCCAGACTTCACCTTCTCCTTCTCCTTCTTCTACTTCTTCTGATTCACCCTCCAGACTTCACCTTCTCCTTCTCCTTCTTCTACTTCTTCTGATTCACCCTCCAGACTTCACCTCCTCCTTCTCCTTCTTCTGCTTCCTATGATTCACCCTCCTGACTTCACCTTCTCCCTATCCTTCTTCTACTTCTTCTGATTCACCCTCCTGACTTTAACTTCTCCTTCTCCTTCTTCTGCTTCCTCTGATTTACCCTCCTGACTTCACCTTATCCTTCTCCTTCTTCTGCTTCTTCTGATTCACCCTCCAGACTTCACCTTCTCCTTCTCCTTCTTCTGCTTCTTCCGATTCACCCTCCAAACTTCACCTTCTCCTTCTCCTTCTTCTACTTCTTCTGATTCACCCTCCAGACTTCACCTTCTCCTTCTCCTTCTTCTGCTTGTTCTGCTTCACCCTCCAGACATCACCTTATCCTTCTCCTTCTTCTACTTGTTCTGATTCACCCTCCTGACTTCACCTTCTCCTTCTCCTTCTTCTGCTTCTTCTGATTCGTCCTCCAGACTTCACCTTCTCCTTCTCCTTCTTCTGCTTCTTCTGATTCACCCTCCAGACTTCAACTTCTCCTTCTCCTTCTTCTGCTTCTTCTGATTCCCCCTCCAGACTTCACCTTCTCCTTCTCCTTCTTCTACTTCTTCTGATTCACCCTCCAGACTTCACCTTCTCCTTCTCCTTCTTCTGCTTCCTCTGATTCACCCTCCTGACTTCACCTTCTCCTTCTCCTTCTTCTACTTCTTCTGATTCACCCTCCTGACTTCACCTTCTCCTTCTCCTTCTTCTGCTTCTTCTGATTCACCCTCCAGACTTCACCTTCTCCTTCTCCTTCTTCTGCTTCTTCTGATTCACCCTCCAGACTTCACCTTCTCCTTCTCCTTCTTCTGCTTCTTCTGATTCACCCTCCTGACTTCACCTTCTCCTTCTCCTTCTTCTGCTTCTTCTGATTCACCCTCCAGACTTCACCTTCTCCTTCTCCTTCTTCTGCTTCTTCTGATTCCCCCTCCAGACTTCACCTTCTCCTTCTCCTTCTTCTGCTTCTTCTGATTCACCCTCCAGACTTCAACTTCTCCTTCTCCTTCTTCTGCTTCTTCTGATTAACCCTCCAGACTTCACCTTCTCCTTCTCCTTCTTCTGCTTCCTCTGATTCACCCTCCTGACTTCACCTTCTCCTTCTCCTTCTTCTACTTCTTCTGATTCACCCTCCTGACTTCACCTTCTCCTTCTCCTTCTTCTGCTTCTTCTGCTTCACCCTCCAGACTTCACCTTCTCCTTCTCCTTCTTCTGCTTCTTCTGATTCACCCTCCAGACTTCACCTTCTCCTTCTCCTTCCTCTACCTCTTCTGATTCACCCTCCTGACTTCACCTTCTCCTTCTCCTTCTTCTGCTTCTTCTGATTCACCCTCCAGACTTCACCTTCTCCTTCTCCTTCTTCTGCTTCTTCTGATTCACCCTCCAGACTTCACCGTCTCCTTCTCCTTCTTCTGCTTCTTCAGATTCACCCTCCAGACTTCGCCTTCTCCTTTTCCTTCTTCTACTTCTGATTCACCCTCCAGACTTCACCATCTCCTTCTCCTTCTCCTGCTTCCTCTGATTCACCCTCCTGACTTCACCTTCTCCTTCTCCTTCTTCTACTTCTTCTGATTCACCCTCCAGACTTCAGCTTCTCCTTCTCCTTCTTCTGCTTCCTCTGATTCACCCTCCTGACTTCACCTTCTCCTTCTCCTTCTTCTGCTTCTTCTGATTCCCCCTCCAGACTTCACCTTCTCCTTCTCCTTCTTCTGCTTCTTCTGATTCACCCTCCAGACTTCAACGTCTCCTTCTCCTTCTTCTGCTTCTTCTGATTCACCCTCCAGACTTCACCTTCTCCTTCTCCTTCTTCTACTTCTTCTGATTCACCCTCCAGACTTCACCTTCTCCTTCTCCTTCTTCAGCTTCCTCTGATTCACCCTCCTGACTTCACCTTCTCCTTCTCCGTCTTCTACTTCTTCTGATTCACCCTCCTGACTTCAACTTCTCCTTCTCCTTCTTCTGCTTCTTCTGATTCACCCTCCAGACTTCACCTTCTCCTTCTCCTTCTTCTGCTTCTTCTGATTCACCCATCAGTCTTCACCTTCTCCTTCTCCTTCCTCTGCTTCTTCTGATTCACCCTCCTGACTTCACCTTCTCCTTCTCCTTCTTCTGCTTCTTCTGATTCCCCCTCCAGACTTCACCTTCTCCTTCTCCTTCTTCTGCTTCTTCTGATTCACCCTCCAGACTTCAACTTCTCCTTCTCCTTCTTCTGCTTCTTCTGATTCACCCTCCAGACTTCACCTTCTCCTTCTCCTTCTTCTACTTCTTCTGATTCACCCTCCAGACTTCAACTTCTCCTTCTCCTTCTTCTGCTTCTTCTGATTCACCCTCCAGACTTCACCTTCTCCTTCTCCTTCTTCTACTTCTTCTGATTCACCCTCCAGACTTCACCTTCTCCTTCTCCTTCTTCAGCTTCCTCTGATTCACCCTCCTGACTTCACCTTCTCCTTCTCCTTCTTCTGCTTCCTCTGATTCACCCTCCTGACTTCACCTTCTCCTTCTCCTTCTTCTACTTCTTCTGATTCACCCTCCTGACTTCACCTTCTCCTTCTCCTTCTTCTGCTTCTTCTGATTCGTCCTCCAGACTTCACCTTCTCCTTCTCCTTCTTCTGCTTCTTCTGATTCACCCTCCAGACTTCAACTTCTCCTTCTCCTTCTTCTGCTTCTTCTGATTCCCCCTCCAGACTTCACCTTCTCCTTCTCCTTCTTCTACTTCTTCTGATTCACCCTCCAGACTTCACCTTCTCCTTCTCCTTCTTCTGCTTCCTCTGATTCACCCTCCTGACTTCACCTTCTCCTTCTCCTTCTTCTACTTCTTCTGATTCACCCTCCTGACTTCACCTTCTCCTTCTCCTTCTTCTGCTTCTTCTGATTCACCCTCCAGACTTCACCTTCTCCTTCTCCTTCTTCTGCTTCTTCTGATTCACCCTCCAGACTTCACCTTCTCCTTCTCCTTCTTCTGCTTCTTCTGATTCACCCTCCTGACTTCACCTTCTCCTTCTCCTTCTTCTGCTTCTTCTGATTCACCCTCCAGACTTCACCTTCTCCTTCTCCTTCTTCTGCTTCTTCTGATTCCCCCTCCAGACTTCACCTTCTCCTTCTCCTTCTTCTGCTTCTTCTGATTCACCCTCCAGACTTCAACTTCTCCTTCTCCTTCTTCTGCTTCTTCTGATTAACCCTCCAGACTTCACCTTCTCCTTCTCCTTCTTCTGCTTCCTCTGATTCACCCTCCTGACTTCACCTTCTCCTTCTCCTTCTTCTACTTCTTCTGATTCACCCTCCTGACTTCACCTTCTCCTTCTCCTTCTTCTGCTTCTTCTGCTTCACCCTCCAGACTTCACCTTCTCCTTCTCCTTCTTCTGCTTCTTCTGATTCACCCTCCAGACTTCACCTTCTCCTTCTCCTTCCTCTACCTCTTCTGATTCACCCTCCTGACTTCACCTTCTCCTTCTCCTTCTTCTGCTTCTTCTGATTCACCCTCCAGACTTCACCTTCTCCTTCTCCTTCTTCTGCTTCTTCTGATTCACCCTCCAGACTTCACCGTCTCCTTCTCCTTCTTCTGCTTCTTCAGATTCACCCTCCAGACTTCGCCTTCTCCTTTTCCTTCTTCTACTTCTGATTCACCCTCCAGACTTCACCATCTCCTTCTCCTTCTCCTGCTTCCTCTGATTCACCCTCCTGACTTCACCTTCTCCTTCTCCTTCTTCTACTTCTTCTGATTCACCCTCCAGACTTCAGCTTCTCCTTCTCCTTCTTCTGCTTCCTCTGATTCACCCTCCTGACTTCACCTTCTCCTTCTCCTTCTTCTGCTTCTTCTGATTCCCCCTCCAGACTTCACCTTCTCCTTCTCCTTCTTCTGCTTCTTCTGATTCCCCCTCCAGACTTCACCTTCTCCTTCTCCTTCTTCTACTTCTTCTGATTCACCCTCCAGACTTCACCTTCTCCTTCTCCTTCTTCTGCTTCCTCTGATTCACCCTCCTGACTTCACCTTCTCCTTCTCCTTCTTCTACTTCTTCTGATTCACCCTCCTGACTTCACCTTCTCCTTCTCCTTCTTCTGCTTCTTCTGATTCACCCTCCAGACTTCACCTTCTCCTTCTCCTTCTTCTGCTTCTTCTGATTCACCCTCCCGACTTCACCTTCTCCTTCTCCTTCTTCTACTTCTTCTGCTTCTCCCTCCAGACTTCACCTTCTCCTTCTCCTTCTTCTACTTCTTCTGATTCACCCTCCAGACTTCACCTTCTCCTTCTCCTTCTTCTACTTCTTCTGATTCACCCTCCAGACTTCACCTCCTCCTTCTCCTTCTTCTGCTTCCTATGATTCACCCTCCTGACTTCACCTTCTCCCTATCCTTCTTCTACTTCTTCTGATTCACCCTCCTGACTTTAACTTCTCCTTCTCCTTCTTCTGCTTCCTCTGATTTACCCTCCTGACTTCACCTTATCCTTCTCCTTCTTCTGCTTCTTCTGATTCACCCTCCAGACTTCACCTTCTCCTTCTCCTTCTTCTGCTTCTTCCGATTCACCCTCCAAACTTCACCTTCTCCTTCTCCTTCTTCTACTTCTTCTGATTCACCCTCCAGACTTCACCTTCTCCTTCTCCTTCTTCTGCTTGTTCTGCTTCACCCTCCAGACATCACCTTATCCTTCTCCTTCTTCTACTTGTTCTGATTCACCCTCCTGACTTCACCTTCTCCTTCTCCTTCTTCTGCTTCTTCTGATTCGTCCTCCAGACTTCACCTTCTCCTTCTCCTTCTTCTGCTTCTTCTGATTCACCCTCCAGACTTCAACTTCTCCTTCTCCTTCTTCTGCTTCTTCTGATTCCCCCTCCAGACTTCACCTTCTCCTTCTCCTTCTTCTACTTCTTCTGATTCACCCTCCAGACTTCACCTTCTCCTTCTCCTTCTTCTGCTTCCTCTGATTCACCCTCCTGACTTCACCTTCTCCTTCTCCTTCTTCTACTTCTTCTGATTCACCCTCCTGACTTCACCTTCTCCTTCTCCTTCTTCTGCTTCTTCTGATTCACCCTCCAGACTTCACCTTCTCCTTCTCCTTCTTCTGCTTCTTCTGATTCACCCTCCAGACTTCACCTTCTCCTTCTCCTTCTTCTGCTTCTTCTGATTCACCCTCCTGACTTCACCTTCTCCTTCTCCTTCTTCTGCTTCTTCTGATTCACCCTCCAGACTTCACCTTCTCCTTCTCCTTCTTCTGCTTCTTCTGATTCCCCCTCCAGACTTCACCTTCTCCTTCTCCTTCTTCTGCTTCTTCTGATTCACCCTCCAGACTTCAACTTCTCCTTCTCCTTCTTCTGCTTCTTCTGATTAACCCTCCAGACTTCACCTTCTCCTTCTCCTTCTTCTGCTTCCTCTGATTCACCCTCCTGACTTCACCTTCTCCTTCTCCTTCTTCTACTTCTTCTGATTCACCCTCCTGACTTCACCTTCTCCTTCTCCTTCTTCTGCTTCTTCTGCTTCACCCTCCAGACTTCACCTTCTCCTTCTCCTTCTTCTGCTTCTTCTGATTCACCCTCCAGACTTCACCTTCTCCTTCTCCTTCCTCTACCTCTTCTGATTCACCCTCCTGACTTCACCTTCTCCTTCTCCTTCTTCTGCTTCTTCTGATTCACCCTCCAGACTTCACCTTCTCCTTCTCCTTCTTCTGCTTCTTCTGATTCACCCTCCAGACTTCACCGTCTCCTTCTCCTTCTTCTGCTTCTTCAGATTCACCCTCCAGACTTCGCCTTCTCCTTTTCCTTCTTCTACTTCTGATTCACCCTCCAGACTTCACCATCTCCTTCTCCTTCTCCTGCTTCCTCTGATTCACCCTCCTGACTTCACCTTCTCCTTCTCCTTCTTCTACTTCTTCTGATTCACCCTCCAGACTTCAGCTTCTCCTTCTCCTTCTTCTGCTTCCTCTGATTCACCCTCCTGACTTCACCTTCTCCTTCTCCTTCTTCTGCTTCTTCTGATTCCCCCTCCAGACTTCACCTTCTCCTTCTCCTTCTTCTGCTTCTTCTGATTCACCCTCCAGACTTCAACGTCTCCTTCTCCTTCTTCTGCTTCTTCTGATTCACCCTCCAGACTTCACCTTCTCCTTCTCCTTCTTCTACTTCTTCTGATTCACCCTCCAGACTTCACCTTCTCCTTCTCCTTCTTCAGCTTCCTCTGATTCACCCTCCTGACTTCACCTTCTCCTTCTCCGTCTTCTACTTCTTCTGATTCACCCTCCTGACTTCAACTTCTCCTTCTCCTTCTTCTGCTTCTTCTGATTCACCCTCCAGACTTCACCTTCTCCTTCTCCTTCTTCTGCTTCTTCTGATTCACCCATCAGTCTTCACCTTCTCCTTCTCCTTCCTCTGCTTCTTCTGATTCACCCTCCTGACTTCACCTTCTCCTTCTCCTTCTTCTGCTTCTTCTGATTCCCCCTCCAGACTTCACCTTCTCCTTCTCCTTCTTCTGCTTCTTCTGATTCACCCTCCAGACTTCAACTTCTCCTTCTCCTTCTTCTGCTTCTTCTGATTCACCCTCCAGACTTCACCTTCTCCTTCTCCTTCTTCTACTTCTTCTGATTCACCCTCCAGACTTCAACTTCTCCTTCTCCTTCTTCTGCTTCTTCTGATTCACCCTCCAGACTTCACCTTCTCCTTCTCCTTCTTCTACTTCTTCTGATTCACCCTCCAGACTTCACCTTCTCCTTCTCCTTCTTCAGCTTCCTCTGATTCACCCTCCTGACTTCACCTTCTCCTTCTCCTTCTTCTGCTTCCTCTGATTCACCCTCCTGACTTCACCTTCTCCTTCTCCTTCTTCTACTTCTTCTGATTCACCCTCCTGACTTCACCTTCTCCTTCTCCTTCTTCTGCTTCTTCTGATTCGTCCTCCAGACTTCACCTTCTCCTTCTCCTTCTTCTGCTTCTTCTGATTCACCCTCCAGACTTCAACTTCTCCTTCTCCTTCTTCTGCTTCTTCTGATTCCCCCTCCAGACTTCACCTTCTCCTTCTCCTTCTTCTACTTCTTCTGATTCACCCTCCAGACTTCACCTTCTCCTTCTCCTTCTTCTGCTTCCTCTGATTCACCCTCCTGACTTCACCTTCTCCTTCTCCTTCTTCTACTTCTTCTGATTCACCCTCCTGACTTCACCTTATCCTTCTCCTTCTTCTGCTTCTTCTGATTCACCCTCCAGACTTCACCTTCTCCTTCTCCTTCTTCTGCTTCTTCTGATTCACCCTCCAGACTTCACCTTCTCCTTCTCCTTCTTCTGCTTCTTCTGATTCACCCTCCTGACTTCACCTTCTCCTTCTCCTTCTTCTGCTTCTTCTGATTCACCCTCCAGACTTCACCTTCTCCTTCTCCTTCTTCTGCTTCTTCTGATTCCCCCTCCAGACTTCACCTTCTCCTTCTCCTTCTTCTGCTTCTTCTGATTCACCCTCCAGACTTCAACTTCTCCTTCTCCTTCTTCTGCTTCTTCTGATTAACCCTCCAGACTTCACCTTCTCCTTCTCCTTCTTCTGCTTCCTCTGATTCACCCTCCTGACTTCACCTTCTCCTTCTCCTTCTTCTACTTCTTCTGATTCACCCTCCTGACTTCACCTTCTCCTTCTCCTTCTTCTGCTTCTTCTGCTTCACCCTCCAGACTTCACCTTCTCCTTCTCCTTCTTCTGCTTCTTCTGATTCACCCTCCAGACTTCACCTTCTCCTTCTCCTTCCTCTACCTCTTCTGATTCACCCTCCTGACTTCACCTTCTCCTTCTCCTTCTTCTGCTTCTTCTGATTCACCCTCCAGACTTCACCTTCTCCTTCTCCTTCTTCTGCTTCTTCTGATTCACCCTCCAGACTTCACCGTCTCCTTCTCCTTCTTCTGCTTCTTCAGATTCACCCTCCAGACTTCGCCTTCTCCTTTTCCTTCTTCTACTTCTGATTCACCCTCCAGACTTCACCATCTCCTTCTCCTTCTCCTGCTTCCTCTGATTCACCCTCCTGACTTCACCTTCTCCTTCTCCTTCTTCTACTTCTTCTGATTCACCCTCCAGACTTCAGCTTCTCCTTCTCCTTCTTCTGCTTCCTCTGATTCACCCTCCTGACTTCACCTTCTCCTTCTCCTTCTTCTGCTTCTTCTGATTCCCCCTCCAGACTTCACCTTCTCCTTCTCCTTCTTCTGCTTCTTCTGATTCACCCTCCAGACTTCAACGTCTCCTTCTCCTTCTTCTGCTTCTTCTGATTCACCCTCCAGACTTCACCTTCTCCTTCTCCTTCTTCTACTTCTTCTGATTCACCCTCCAGACTTCACCTTCTCCTTCTCCTTCTTCAGCTTCCTCTGATTCACCCTCCTGACTTCACCTTCTCCTTCTCCGTCTTCTACTTCTTCTGATTCACCCTCCTGACTTCACCTTCTCCTTCTCCTTCTTCTGCTTCTTCTGATTCACCCTCCAGACTTCACCTTCTCCTTCTCCTTCTTCTGCTTCTTCTGATTCACCCATCAGTCTTCACCTTCTCCTTCTCCTTCCTCTGCTTCTTCTGATTCACCCTCCTGACTTCACCTTCTCCTTCTCCTTCTTCTGCTTCTTCTGATTCCCCCTCCAGACTTCACCTTCTCCTTCTCCTTCTTCTGCTTCTTCTGATTCACCCTCCAGACTTCAACTTCTCCTTCTCCTTCTTCTGCTTCTTCTGATTCACCCTCCAGACTTCACCTTCTCCTTCTCCTTCTTCTACTTCTTCTGATTCACCCTCCAGACTTCAACTTCTCCTTCTCCTTCTTCTGCTTCTTCTGATTCACCCTCCAGACTTCACCTTCTTCTTCTCCTTCTTCTACTTCTTCTGATTCACCCTCCAGACTTCACCTTCTCCTTCTCCTTCTTCAGCTTCCTCTGATTCACCCTCCTGACTTCACCTTCTCCTTCTCCTTCTTCGACTTCTTCTGATTCACCCTCCTGACTTCACCTTCTCCTTCTCCTTCTTCTGCTTCTTCTGATTCACCCTCCAGACTTCACCTTCTCCTTCTCCTTCTTCTGCTTCTTCTGATTCACCCATCAGACTTCACCTTCTCCTTCTCCTTCCTCTGCTTCTTCTGATTCACCCTCCTGACTTCACCTTCTCCTTCTCCTTCTTCTGCTTCTTCTGATTCACCCTCCAGACTTCACCTTCTCCTTCTCCTTCTTCTGCTTCTTCTGATTCACCCTCCAGACTTCACCGTCTCCTTCTCCTTCTTCTGCTTCTTCAGATTCACCCTCCAGACTTCATCTTCTCCTTTTCCTTCTTCTACTTCTGATTCACCCTCCAGACTTCACCATCTCCTTCTCCTTCTTCTGCTTCCTCTGATTCACCCTCCTGACTTCACCTTCTCCTTCTCCTTCTTCTACTTCTTCTGATTCACCCTCCAGACTTCAGCTTCTCCTTCTCCTTCCTCTACTTCTTCTCATTCACACTCCAGACTTCACCTTCTCCTTCTCCTTCTTCTGCTTCCTCTGATTCACCCTCCAGACTTCACCTTCTCCTTCTCCTTCTTCTACTTCTTCTGATTCACCCTCCAGACTTCACCTTCTCCTTCTCCTTCTTCTGCTTCTTCTGATTCACCCTCCAGACTTCACCTTCTCCTTCTCCTTCTTCTACTTCTTCTGATTCACCCTCCAGACTTCACCTTCTCCTTCTCCTTCTTCTGCTTCTTCTGCTTCACCCTCCAGACTTCACCTTATCCTTCTCCGTCTTCTACTTGTTCTGATTCACCCTCCTGACTTCACCTTCTCCTTCTCCTTCTTCTGCTTCTTCTGATTCACCCTCCAGACTTCACCTTCTCCTTCTCCTTCTTCTGCTTCCTCTGATTCACCCTCCAGACTTCACCTTCTCCTTCTCCTTCTTCTACTTCTTCTGATTCACACTCCTGACTTCACCTTCTCCTTCTCTTTCTTCTGCTTCTTCTGATTCACCCTCCAGACTTCACCTTGTCCTTCTCCTTCTTCTGCTTCTTCTGATTCACCCTCCAGACTTCACCTTCTCCTTCTCCTTCTTCTGCTTCTTCTGATTCACCCTCCTGACTTCACCTTCTCCTTCTCCTTCTTCTACTTCTTCTGCTTCACCCTCCTGACTTCACCTTCTCCTTCTCCTTCTTCTACTTCTTCTGATTCACCCTCCAGACTTCACCTTCTCCTTCTCCTTCTGCTTCCTCTGATTCACCCTCCTGACTTCACCTTCTCCTTCTCCTTCTTCTACTTCTTCTGATTCACCCTCCTGACTTCACCTTCTCCTTCTCCTTCTTCTGCTTCTTCTGATTCACCCTCCAGACTTCACCTTCTCCTTCTCCTTCTTCTGCTTCTTCTGATTCACCCTCCAGACTTCACCTTCTCCTTCTCCTTCTTCTACTTCTTCTGCTTCTCCCTCCAGACTTCACCTTCTCCTTCTCCTTCTTCTACTTCTTCTGATTCACCCTCCAGACTTCACCTTCTCCTTCTCCTTGTTCTACTTCTTCTGATTCACCCTCCAGACTTCACCTCCTCCTTCTCCTTCTTCTGCTTCCTCTGATTCACCCTCCTGACTTCACCTTCTCCCTATCCTTCTTCTACTTCTTCCGATTCACCCTCCTGACTTTAACTTCTCCTTCTCCTTCTTCTGCTTCTTCTGATTCGCCCTCCAGATTCACCTTCTCCTTCTCCTTCTTCTGCTTCCTCTGATTTACCCTCCTGACTTCACCTTATCCTTCTCCTTCTTCTGCTTCTTCTGATTCACCCTCCAGACTTCATCTTCTCCTTCTTCTTCTGCTTCTTCTGATTCACCCTCCAAACTTCACCTTCTCCTTCTCCTTCTTCTACTTTTTCTGATTCACCCTCCAGACCTCACCTTCTCCTTCTCCTTCTTCTGCTTCTTCTGCTTCACCCTCCAGACTTCACCTTATCCTTCTCCTTCTTCTACTTGTTCTGAATCACCCTCCTGACTTCACCTTCTCCTTCTCCTTCTTCTGCTTCTACTGATTCATCCTCCAGGCTTCACCTTCTCCTTCTCCTTCTTCTGCTTCTTCTGATTCACCCTCCAGACTTCAAATTCTCCTTCTCCTTCTTCTGCTTCTTCTGATTCACCCTCCAGACTTCACCTTCTCCTTCTCCTTCTTCTACTTCTTCTGATTCACCCTCCAGACTTCACCTTCTCCTTCTCCTTCTTCTGCTTCCTCTGATTCACCCTCCTGACTTCACCTTCTCCTTCTCCTTCTTCTACTTCTTCTGATTCACCCTCCTGACTTCACCTTCTCCTTCTCCTTCTTCTGCTTCTTCTGATTCACCCTCCAGACTTCACCTTCTCCTTCTCCTTCTTCTGCTTCTTCTGATTCTCCCTCCAGACTTCACCTTCTCCTTCTCCATCTTCTGCTTCTTCTGATTCACCCTCCAGACTTCACCTTCTCCTTCTCCTTCTTCAGCTTCTTCTGATTCACCCTCCTGACTTCACCTTCGCCTTCTCCTTCTTCTATTTCTTCTGCTTCACCCTCCTGACTTCACCTTCTCCTTCTCCTTCTTCTACTTCTTCTAATTCACCCTCCAGACTTTACCTTCTCCTTCTCCTTCTTCTGCTTCCTCTGATTCACCCTCCTGACTTCACCTTCTCCTTCTCCTTCTTCTACTTCTTCTGATTCACCCTCCTGACTTCACCTTCTCCTTCTCCTTCTTCTGCTTCTTCTGATTCACCCTCCAGACTTCACCTTCTCCTTCTCCTTCTTCTGCTTCTTCTGATTCACCCTCCAGACTTCACCTTCTCCTTCTCCTTCTTCTGCTTCTTCTGATTCACCATCCTGACTTCACCTTCGCCTTCTCCTTCTTCTACTTCTTCTGCTTCACCCTCCTGACTTCACCTTCTCCTTCTCCTCCTTCTACTTCTTCTGATTCACCCTCCAGACTTCACCTTCTCCTTCTCCTTCTTCTGCTTCCTCTGATTCACCCTCCAGACTTCACCTTATCCTTCTCCGTCTTCTACTTGTTCTGATTCACCCTCCTGACTTCACCTTCTCCTTCTCCTTCTTCTGCTTCTTCTGATTCACCCTCCAGACTTCACCTTCTCCTTCTCCTTCTTCTGCTTCCTCTGATTCACCCTCCAGACTTCACCTTCTCCTTCTCCTTCTTCTACTTCTTCTGATTCACACTCCTGACTTCACCTTCTCCTTCTCTTTCTTCTGCTTCTTCTGATTCACCCTCCAGACTTCACCTTGTCCTTCTCCTTCTTCTGCTTCTTCTGATTCACCCTCCAGACTTCACCTTCTCCTTCTCCTTCTTCTGCTTCTTCTGATTCACCCTCCTGACTTCACCTTCTCCTTCTCCTTCTTCTACTTCTTCTGCTTCACCCTCCTGACTTCACCTTCTCCTTCTCCTTCTTCTACTTCTTCTGATTCACCCTCCAGACTTCACCTTCTCCTTCTCCTTCTGCTTCCTCTGATTCACCCTCCTGACTTCACCTTCTCCTTCTCCTTCTTCTACTTCTTCTGATTCACCCTCCTGACTTCACCTTCTCCTTCTCCTTCTTCTGCTTCTTCTGATTCACCCTCCAGACTTCACCTTCTCCTTCTCCTTCTTCTGCTTCTTCTGATTCACCCTCCAGACTTCACCTTCTCCTTCTCCTTCTTCTACTTCTTCTGCTTCTCCCTCCAGACTTCACCTTCTCCTTCTCCTTCTTCTACTTCTTCTGATTCACCCTCCAGACTTCACCTTCTCCTTCTCCTTGTTCTACTTCTTCTGATTCACCCTCCAGACTTCACCTCCTCCTTCTCCTTCTTCTGCTTCCTCTGATTCACCCTCCTGACTTCACCTTCTCCCTATCCTTCTTCTACTTCTTCCGATTCACCCTCCTGACTTTAACTTCTCCTTCTCCTTCTTCTGCTTCTTCTGATTCGCCCTCCAGATTCACCTTCTCCTTCTCCTTCTTCTGCTTCCTCTGATTTACCCTCCTGACTTCACCTTATCCTTCTCCTTCTTCTGCTTCTTCTGATTCACCCTCCAGACTTCATCTTCTCCTTCTTCTTCTGCTTCTTCTGATTCACCCTCCAAACTTCACCTTCTCCTTCTCCTTCTTCTACTTTTTCTGATTCACCCTCCAGACCTCACCTTCTCCTTCTCCTTCTTCTGCTTCTTCTGCTTCACCCTCCAGACTTCACCTTATCCTTCTCCTTCTTCTACTTGTTCTGAATCACCCTCCTGACTTCACCTTCTCCTTCTCCTTCTTCTGCTTCTACTGATTCATCCTCCAGGCTTCACCTTCTCCTTCTCCTTCTTCTGCTTCTTCTGATTCACCCTCCAGACTTCAAATTCTCCTTCTCCTTCTTCTGCTTCTTCTGATTCACCCTCCAGACTTCACCTTCTCCTTCTCCTTCTTCTACTTCTTCTGATTCACCCTCCAGACTTCACCTTCTCCTTCTCCTTCTTCTGCTTCCTCTGATTCACCCTCCTGACTTCACCTTCTCCTTCTCCTTCTTCTACTTCTTCTGATTCACCCTCCTGACTTCACCTTCTCCTTCTCCTTCTTCTGCTTCTTCTGATTCACCCTCCAGACTTCACCTTCTCCTTCTCCTTCTTCTGCTTCTTCTGATTCTCCCTCCAGACTTCACCTTCTCCTTCTCCATCTTCTGCTTCTTCTGATTCACCCTCCAGACTTCACCTTCTCCTTCTCCTTCTTCAGCTTCTTCTGATTCACCCTCCTGACTTCACCTTCGCCTTCTCCTTCTTCTATTTCTTCTGCTTCACCCTCCTGACTTCACCTTCTCCTTCTCCTTCTTCTACTTCTTCTAATTCACCCTCCAGACTTCACCTTCTCCTTCTCCTTCTTCTGCTTCCTCTGATTCACCCTCCTGACTTCACCTTCTCCTTCTCCTTCTTCTACTTCTTCTGATTCACCCTCCTGACTTCACCTTCTCCTTCTCCTTCTTCTGCTTCTTCTGATTCACCCTCCAGACTTCACCTTCTCCTTCTCCTTCTTCTGCTTCTTCTGATTCACCCTCCAGACTTCACCTTCTCCTTCTCCTTCTTCTGCTTCTTCTGATTCACCATCCTGACTTCACCTTCGCCTTCTCCTTCTTCTACTTCTTCTGCTTCACCCTCCTGACTTCACCTTCTCCTTCTCCTCCTTCTACTTCTTCTGATTCACCCTCCAGACTTCACCTTCTCCTTCTCCTTCTTCTGCTTCCTCTGATTCACCCTCCTGACTTCACCTTCTCCTTCTCCTTCTTCTACTTCTTCTGATTCACCCTCCTGACTTCACCTTCTCCTTCTCCTTTGTCTGCTTCTTCTGATTCACCCTCCAGACTTCACCTTCTCCTTCTCCTTCTTCTGCTTCTTCTGATTCACCCTCCAGGCTTCACCTTCTCCTTCTCCTTCTTCTGCTTCTTCTGATTCACCCTCCAGACTTCACCTTCTCCTTCTCCTTCTTCTACTTCTTCTGATTCACCCTCCAGACTTCACCTTCTCCTTCTCCTTCTTCTGCTTCTTCTGCTTCACCCTCCAGACTTCACCTTATCCTTCTCAGTCTTCTACTTGTTCTGATTCACCCTCCTGACTTCACCTTCTCCTTCTTCTTCTTCTGCTTCTTCTGATTCACCCTCCAGACTTCACCTTCTCCTTCTCCTTCTTCTGCTTCCTCTGATTCACCCTCCAGACTTCACCTTCTCCTTCTCCTTCTTCTACTTCTTCTGATTCACACTCCTGACTTCACCTTCTCCTTCTCCTTCTTCTGCTTCTTCTGATTCACCCTCCAGACTTCACCTTGTCCTTCTCCTTCTTCTGCTTCTTCTGATTCACCCTCCAGACTTCATCTTCTCCTTCTCCTTCTTCTGCTTCTTCTGAATCACCCTCCTGACTTCACCGTCTCCTTCTCCTTCTTCTACTTCTTCTGCTTCACCCTCCTGACTTCACCTTCTCCTTCTCCTTCTTCTACTTCTTCTGATTCACCCTCCAGACTTCACCTTCTCCTTCTCCTTCTTCTGCTTCCTCTGATTCACCCTCCTGACTTCACCTTCTCCTTCTCCTTCTTCTACTTCTTCTGATTCACCCTCCTGACTTCACCTTCTCCTTCTCCTTCTTCTGCTTCTTCTGATTCACCCTCCAGACTTCACCTTCTCCTTCTCCTTCTTCTGCTTCTTCTGATTCACCCTCCCGACTTCACCTTCTCCTTCTCCTTCTTCTACTTCTTCTGCTTCTCCCTCCAGACTTCACCTTCTCCTTCTCCTTCTTCTACTTCTTCTGATTCACCCTCCAGACTTCACCTTCTCCTTCTCCTTCTTCTACTTCTTCTGATTCACCCTCCAGACTTCACTTCCTCCTTCTCCTTCTTCTGCTTCCTATGATTCACCCTCCTGACTTCACCTTCTCCCTATCCTTCTTCTACTTCTTCTGATTCACCCTCCTGACTTTAACTTCTCCTTCTCCTTCTTCTGCCTCCTCTGATTTACCCTCCTGACTTCACCTTATCCTTCTCCTTCTTCTGCTTCTTCTGATTCACCCTCCAGACTTCACCTTCTCCTTCTCCTTCTTCTGCTTCTTCCGATTCACCCTCCAAACTTCACCTTCTCCTTCTCCTTCTTCTACTTCTTCTGATTCACCCTCCAGACTTCACCTTCTCCTTCTCCTTCTTCTGCTTGTTCTGCTTCACCCTCCAGACTTCACCTTATCCTTCTGCTTCTTCTACTTGTTCTGATTCACCCTCCTGACTTCACCTTCTCCTTCTCCTTCTTCTGCTTCTTCTGATTCATCCTCCAGACTTCACCTTCTCCTTCTCCTTCTTCTGCTTCTTCTGATTCACCCTCCAGACTTCAACTTCTCCTTCTCCTTCTTCTGCTTCTTCTGATTCACCCTCCAGACTTCACCTTCTCCTTCTCCTTCTTCTACTTCTTCTGATTCACCCTCCAGACTTCACCTTCTCCTTCTTCTGCTTCCTCTGATTCACCCTCCTGACTTCACCTTCTCCTTCTCCTTCTTCTACTTCTTCTGATTCACCCTCCTGACTTCACCTTCTCCTTCTCCTTCTTCTGCTTCTTCTGATTCACCCTCCAGACTTCACCTTCTCCTTCTCCTTCTTCTGCTTCTTCTGATTCACCCTCCAGACTTCACCTTCTCCTTCTCCTTCTTCTGCTTCTTCTGATTCACCCTCCTGACTTCACCTTCTCCTTCTCCTTCTTCTGCTTCTTCTGATTCACCCTCCAGACTTCACCTTCTCCTTCTCCTTCTTCTGCTTCTTCTGATTCCCCCTCCAGACTTCACCTTCTCCTTCTCCTTCTTCTGCTTCTTCTGATTCACCCTCCAGACTTCAACTTCTCCTTCTCCTTCTTCTGCTTCTTCTGATTAACCCTCCAGACTTCACCTTCTCCTTCTCCTTCTTCTGCTTCCTCTGATTCACCCTCCTGACTTCACCTTCTCCTTCTCCTTCTTCTACTTCTTCTGATTCACCCTCCTGACTTCACCTTCTCCTTCTCCTTCTTCTGCTTCTTCTGCTTCACCCTCCAGACTTCACCTTCTCCTTCTCCTTCTTCTGCTTCTTCTGATTCACCCTCCAGACTTCACCTTCTCCTTCTCCTTCCTCTACCTCTTCTGATTCACCCTCCTGACTTCACCTTCTCCTTCTCCTTCTTCTGCTTCTTCTGATTCACCCTCCAGACTTCACCTTCTCCTTCTCCTTCTTCTGCTTCTTCTGATTCACCCTCCAGACTTCACCGTCTCCTTCTCCTTCTTCTGCTTCTTCAGATTCACCCTCCAGACTTCGCCTTCTCCTTTTCCTTCTTCTACTTCTGATTCACCCTCCAGACTTCACCATCTCCATCTCCTTCTCCTGCTTCCTCTGATTCACCCTCCTGACTTCACCTTCTCCTTCTCCTTCTTCTACTTCTTCTGATTCACCCTCCAGACTTCAGCTTCTCCTTCTCCTTCTTCTGCTTCCTCTGATTCACCCTCCTGACTTCACCTTCTCCTTCTCCTTCTTCTGCTTCTTCTGATTCCCCCTCCAGACTTCACCTTCTCCTTCTCCTTCTTCTGCTTCTTCTGATTCACCCTCCAGACTTCAACTTCTCCTTCTCCTTCTTCTGCTTCTTCTGATTCACCCTCCAGACTTCACCTTCTCCTTCTCCTTCTTCTACTTCTTCTGATTCACCCTCCAGACTTCACCTTCTCCTTCTCCTTCTTCAGCTTCCTCTGATTCACCCTCCTGACTTCACCTTCTCCTTCTCCTTCTTCTACTTCTTCTGATTCACCCTCCTGACTTCACCTTCTCCTTCTCCTTCTTCTGCTTCTTCTGATTCACCCTCCAGACTTCACCTTCTCCTTCTCCTTCTTCTGCTTCTTCTGATTCACCCATCAGTCTTCACCTTCTCCTTCTCCTTCCTCTGCTTCTTCTGATTCACCCTCCTGACTTCACCTTCTCCTTCTCCTTCTTCTGCTTCTTCTGATTCCCCCTCCAGACTTCACCTTCTCCTTCTCCTTCTTCTGCTTCTTCTGATTCACCCTCCAGACTTCAACTTCTCCTTCTCCTTCTTCTGCTTCTTCTGATTCACCCTCCAGACTTCACCTTCTCCTTCTCCTTCTTCTACTTCTTCTGATTCACCCTCCAGACTTCACCTTCTCCTTCTCCTTCTTCAGCTTCCTCTGATTCACCCTCCTGACTTCACCTTCTCCTTCTCCTTCTTCGACTTCTTCTGATTCACCCTCCTGACTTCACCTTCTCCTTCTCCTTCTTCTGCTTCTTCTGATTCACCCTCCAGACTTCACCTTCTCCTTCTCCTTCTTCTGCTTCTTCTGATTCACCCATCAGACTTCACCTTCTCCTTCTCCTTCCTCTGCTTCTTCTGATTCACCCTCCTGACTTCACCTTCTCCTTCTCCTTCTTCTGCTTCTTCTGATTCACCCTCCAGACTTCACCTTCTCCTTCTCCTTCTTCTGCATCTTCTGATTCACCCTCCAGACTTCACCGTCTCCTTCTCCTTCTTCTGCTTCTTCAGATTCACCCTCCAGACTTCACCTTCTCCTTTTCCTTCTTCTACTTCTGATTCACCCTCCAGACTTCACCATCTCCTTCTCCTTCTTCTGCTTCCTCTGATTCACCCTCCTGACTTCACCTTCTCCTTCTCCTTCTTCTACTTCTTCTGATTCACCCTCCAGACTTCAGCTTCTCCTTCTCCTTCCTCTACTTCTTCTGATTCACACTCCAGACTTCACCTTCTACTTCTCCTTCTTCTGCTTCCTCTGATTCACTCTCCAGACTTCACCTTCTCCTTCTCCTTCTTCTACTTCTTCTGATTCACCCTCCAGACTTCACCTTCTCCTTCTCCTTCTTCTGCTTCTTCTGATTCACCCTCCAGACTTCAACTTCTCCTTCTCCTTCTTCTACTTCTTCTGATTCACCCTCCAGACTTCACCTTCTCCTTCTCCTTCTTCTGCTTCTTCTGCTTCACCCTCCATACTTCACCTTATCCTTCTCCGTCTTCTACTTGTTCTGATTCACCCTCCTGACTTCACCTTCTCCTTCTCCTTCTTCTGCTTCTTCTGATTCACCCTCCAGACTTCACCTTCTCCTTTTCCTTCTTCTGCTTCCTCTGATTCACCCTCCAGACTTCACCTTCTCCTTCTCCTTCTTCTACTTCTTCTGATTCACACTCCTGACTTCACCTTCTCCTTCTCTTTCTTCTGCTTCTTCTGATTCACCCTCCAGACTTCACCTTGTGCTTCTCCTTCTTCTGCTTCTTCTGATTCACCCTCCAGACTTCACCTTCTCCTTCTCCTTCTTCTGCTTCTTCTGATTCACCCTCCTGACTTCACCTTCTCCTTCTCCTTCTTCTACTTCTTCTGCTTCACCCTCCTGACTTCACCTTCTCCTTCTCCTTCTTCTACTTCTTCTGATTCACCCTCCAGACTTCACCTTCTCCTTCTCCTTCTGCTTCCTCTGATTCACCCTCCTGACTTCACCTTCTCCTTCTCCTTCTTCTACTTCTTCTGATTCACCCTCCTGACTTCACCTTCTCCTTCTCCTTCTTCTGCTTCTTCTGATTCACCCTCCAGACTTCACCTTCTCCTTCTCCTTCTTCTGCTTCTTCTGATTCACCCTCCAGACTTCACCTTCTCCTTCTCCTTCTTCTACTTCTTCTGCTTCTCCCTCCAGACTTCACCTTCTCCTTCTCCTTCTTCTACTTCTTCTGATTCACCCTCCAGACTTCACCTTCTCCTTCTCCTTGTTCTACTTCTTCTGATTCACCCTCCAGACTTCACCTCCTCCTTCTCCTTCTTCTGCTTCCTCTGATTCACCCTCCTGACTTCACCTTCTCCCTATCCTTCTTCTACTTCTTCCGATTCACCCTCCTGACTTTAACTTCTCCTTCTCCTTCTTCTGCTTCTTCTGATTCGCCCTCCAGACTTCACCTTCTCCTTCTCCTTCTTCTGCTTCCTCTGATTTACCCTCCTGACTTCACCTTATCCTTCTCCTTCTTCTGCTTCTTCTGATTCACCCTCCAGACTTCACCTTCTCCTTCTCCTTCTTCTGCTTCTTCTGATTCACCCTCCAAACTTCACCTTCTCCTTCTCCTTCTTCTACTTCTTCTGATTCACCCTCCAGACCTCACCTTCTCCTTCTCCTTCTTCTGCTTCTTCTGCTTCACCCTCCAGACTTCACCTTATCCTTCTCCTTCTTCTACTTGTTCTGAATCACCCTCCTGACTTCACCTTCTCCTTCTCCTTCTTCTGCTTCTACTGATTCATCCTCCAGGCTTCACCTTCTCCTTCTCCTTCTTCTGCTTCTTCTGATTCACCCTCCAGACTTCAAATTCTCCTTCTCCTTCTTCTGCTTCTTCTGATTCACCCTCCAGACTTCACCTTCTCCTTCTCCTTCTTCTACTTCTTCTGATTCACCCTCCAGATTTCACCTTCTCCTTCTCCTTCTTCTGCTTCCTCTGATTCACCCTCCTGACTTCACCTTCTCCTTCTCCTTCTTCTACTTCTTCTGATTCACCCTCCTGACTTCACCTTCTCCTTCTCCTTCTTCTGCTTCTTCTGATTCACCCTCCAGACTTCACCTTCTCCTTCTCCTTCTTCTGCTTCTTCTGATTCACCCTCCAGACTTCACCTTCTCCTTCTCCTTCTTCTGCTTCTTCTGATTCACCCTCCTGACTTCACCTTCTCCTTCTCCTTCTTCTGCTTCTTCTGATTCACCCTCCAGACTTCACCTTCTCCTTCTCCTTCTTCTGCTTCTTCTGATTCCCCCTCCAGACTTCACCTTCTCCTTCTCCTTCTTCTGCTTCTTCTGATTCACCCTCCAGACTTCAACTTCTCCTTCTCCTTCTTCTGCTTCTTCTGATTCACCCTCCAGACTTCACCTTCTCCTTCTCCTTCTTCTACTTCTTCTGATTAACCCTCCAGACTTCACCTTCTCCTTCTCCTTCTTCTGCTTCCTCTGATTCACCCTCCTGACTTCACCTTCTCCTTCTCCTTCTTCTACTTCTTCTGATTCACCCTCCTGACTTCACCTTCTCCTTCTCCTTCTTCTGCTTCTTCTGATTCACCCTCCAGACTTCACCTTCTCCTTCTCCTTCTTCTGCTTCTTTTGATTCACCCTCCAGACTTCACCTTCTCCTTCTCCTTCCTCTACCTCTTCTGATTCACCCGCCTGACTTCACCTTCTCCTTCTCCTTCTTCTGCTTCTTCTGATTCACCCTCCAGACTTCACCTTCTCCTTCTCCTTCTTCTGCTTCTTCTGATTCACCCTCCAGACTTCACCGTCTCCTTCTCCTTCTTCTGCTTCTTCAGATTCACCCTCCAGACTTCGCCTTCTCCTTTTCCTTCTTCTACTTCTGATTCACCCTCCAGACTTCACCATCTCCTTCTCCTTCTTCTGCTTCCTCTGATTCACCCTCCTGACTTCACCTTCTCCTTCTCCTTCTTCTACTTCTTCTGATTCACCCTCCAGACTTCAGCTTCTCCTTCTCCTTCTTCTGCTTCCTCTGATTCACCCTCCTGACTTCACCTTCTCCTTCTCCTTCTTCTGCTTCTTCTGATTCCCCCTCCAGACTTCACCTTCTCCTTCTCCTTCTTCTGCTTCTTCTGATTCACCCTCCAGACTTCAACTTCTCCTTCTCCTTCTTCTGCATCTTCTGATTCACCCTCCAGACTTCACCTTCTCCTTCTCCTTCTTCTACTTCGTCTGATTCACCCTCCAGACTTCACCTTCTCCTTCTCCTTCTTCAGCTTCCTCTGATTCACCCTCCTGACTTCACCTTCTCCTTCTCCTTCTTCTACTTCTTCTGATTCACCCTCCTGACTTCACCTTCTCCTTCTCCTTCTTCTGCTTCTTCTGATTCACCCTCCAGACTTCACCTTCTCCTTCTCCTTCTTCTGCTTCTTCTGATTCACCCTCCAGACTTCACCTTCTCCTTCTCCTTCCTCTGCTTCTTCTGATTCACCCTCCTGACTTCACCTTCTCCTTCTCCTTCTTCTGCTTCTTCTGATTCACCCTCCAGACTTCAGCTTCTCCTTCTCCTTCCTCTACTTCTTCTGATTCACACTCCAGACTTCACCTTCTCCTTCTCCTTCTTCTGCTTCTTCTGATTCACCCTCCAGACTTCACCTTCTCCTTCTCCTTCTTCTACTTCTTCTGATTCACCCTCCAGACTTCATCTTCTCCTTCTCCTTCTTCTGCTTCTTCTGATTCACCCTCCAGACTTCACCTTCTCCTTCTCCTTCTTCTGCTTCTTCTGATACACCCTCCAGACTTCACCTTCTCCTTCTCCTTCTTCTGCTTCTTCTGATTCACCCTCCAGACTTCACCTTCTCCTTCTCCTTCTGCTACTTCTTCTGATTAACCCTCCAGACTTCACCTTCTCCTTCTCCTTCTTCTGCTTCTTCTGATTCACCCTCCAGACTTCACCTTCTCCTTCTCCTTCTTCTGCTTCTTCTGATTCACCCTCCAGACTTCACCTTCTCCTTCTCCTTCCTCTACCTCTTCTGATTCACCCTCCTGACTTCACCTTCTCCTTCTCATTCTTCTGCTTCTTCTGATTCACCCTCCAGACTTCACCTTCTCCTTCTCCTTCTTCTGCTTCTTCTGATTCACCCTCCAGACTTCACCGTCTCCTTCTCCTTCTTCTGCTTCTTCAGATTCACCCTCCAGACTTCGCCTTCTCCTTTTCCTTCTTCTACATCTGATTCACCCTCCAGTCTTCACCATCTCCTTCTCCTTCTTCTGCTTCCTCTGATTCACCCTCCTGACTTCACCTTCTCCTTCTCCTTCTTCTACTTCTTCTGATTCACCCTCCAGACTTCAGCTTCTCCTTCTCCTTCTTCTGCTTCCTCTGATTCACCCTCCTGACTTCACCTTTCCTTCTCCTTCTTCTGCTTCTTCTGATTCCCCCTCCAGACTTCACCTTCTCCTTCTCCTTCTTCTGCTTCTTCTGATTCACCCTCCAGACTTCAACTGCTCCTTCTCCTTCTTCTGCTTCTTCTGATTCACCCACCAGACTTCACCTTCTCCTTCTCCTTCTTCTACTTCTTCTGATTCACCCTCCAGACTTCACCTTCTCCTTCTCCTTCTTCAGCTTCCTCTGATTCACCCTCCTGACTTCACCTTCTCCTGCTCCTTCTTCTACTTCTTCTGATTCACCCTCCTGACTTCACCTTCTCCTTCTCCTTCTTCTGCTTCTTCCGATTCACCCTCCAGACTTCACCTTCTCCTTCTCCTTCTTCTGCTTCTTCTGATTCACCCTCCAGACTTCACCTTCTCCTTCTCCTTCCTCTGCTTCTTCTGATTCATCCTCCTGACTTCACCTTCTCCTTCTCCTTCTTCTGCTTCTTCTGATTCACCCTCCAGACTTCACCTTCTCCTTCTCCTTCTTCTGCTTCTTCTGATTCACCCTCCAGACTTCACCTTCTCCTTCTCCTTCTTCTGCTTCTTCTGATTCACCCTCCAGACTTCACCTTCTCTTTCTCCTTCCTCTGCTTCTTCTGATTCACCCTCCTGACTTCACCTTCTCCTTCTCCTTCTTCTGCTTCTTCAGATTCACCCTCCAGACTTCACCTTCTCCTTTTCCTTCTTCTACTTCTGATTCACCCTCCAGACTTCACCATCTCCTTCTCCTTCTTCTGCTTCCTCTGATTCACCCTCCTGACTTCACCTTCTCCTTCTCCTTCTTCTACTTCTTCTGATTCACCCTCCAGACTTCAGCTTCTCCTTCTCCTTCCTCTACTTCTTCTGATTCACACTCCAGACTTCACCTTCTCCTTCTCCTTCTTCTGCTTCTTCTGATTCACCCTCCAGACTTCACCTTCTCCTTCTCCTTCTTCTACTTCTTCTGATTCACCCTCCAGACTTCATCTTTTCCTTCTCCTTCTTCTGCTTCTTCTGATTCACCCTCCAGACTTCACCTTCTCCTTTTCCTTCTTCTGCTTCTTCTGATTCACCCTCCAGACTTCACCTTCTCCTTCTCCTTCTTCTGCTTCTTCTTATTCACCCTCCAGACTTCACCTTCTCCTTTTCCTTCTTCCACTTCTTCTGCTTCTGCCTCCAAACTTCACTTTCTCCTTCTCCTTCTTCTACTTCATCTGATTCACCCTCCAGATTTCACCTTCTCCTTCTCTTTCTTCTACTTCTTCTGATTCACCCTCCTGACTTCACCTTCTCCTTCTCCTTCTTCTGCTTCTTCTAATTCACCCTCCAGACTTCACCTTCTCCTTCTCCTTCTTCTACTTCTTCTGCTTCACCCTCCTGACGTCACCTTCTCCTTCTCCTTCTTCTGCTTCTTCTGATCCACCCTCCAGACTTCACCTTCTCCTTCTCCTTCTTCTGCTTCTTCTGATTCACCCTCCAGACTTCACCATCTCCTTCTCCTTCTTCTGCTTCTTCTGATTCACCCTCCAGAATTCAACCTCTCCTTTTCCTTCTTCTACTTCTTCTGATTCACCCTCCAGACTTCACCTTCTCCTTCTTCTGCTTCCTCTGATTCACCCTCCTGACTTCACCTTCTCCTTCTCCTTCCTCTACTGCTTCTGATTCACCCTCCTGACTTCACCTTCTCCTTCTCCTTCTTCTGCTTCTTCTGATTCCCCCTCCAGACTTCACCTTCTCCTTCTCCTTCTTCTGCTTCTTCTGATTCACCCTCCAGACTTCACCTTCTCCTTCTCCTTCTTCTGCTTCTTCTGATTCACCCTCCAGACTTCACCTTCTCCTTCTCCTTCTTCTGCTTCTTCTGATTCACCCTCCTGACTTCACCTTCGCCTTCTCCTTCTTCTACTTCTTCTGATACACCCTCCAGACTTCACCTTCTCCTTCTCCTTCTTCTGCTTCCTCTGATTCACCCTCCTGACTTCACCTTCTCCTTCTCCTTCTTCTACTTCTTCTGATTCACCCTCCTGATTTCACCTTCTCCTTCTCCTTCTTCTGCTTCTTCTGATTCACCCTCCAGACTTCACCTTCTCCTTCTCCTTCTTCTGCTTCTTCTGATTCACCCTCCAGACTTCACCTTCTCCTTCTCCTTCTTCTGCTTCTTCTGATTCACCCTCCTGACTTCACCTTCGCCTTCTCCTTCTTTTACTTCTTCTGCTTCACCCTCCTGACTTCACCTTCTCCTTCTCCTTCTTCTACTTCTTCTGATTCACCCTCCAGACTTCACCTTCTCCTTCTCCTTCTTCTGCTTCCTCTGATTCACCCTCCTGACTTCACCTTCTCCTTCTCCTTCTTCTACTTCTGATTCACCCTCCTGACTTCACCTTCTCCTTCTCCTTCTTCTGCTTCTTCTGATTCACCCTCCAGACTTCACCTTCTCCTTCTCCTTCTTCTGCTTCTTCTGATTCACCCTCCAGACTTCACCTTCTCCTTCTCCTTCTTCTACTTCTTCTGCTTCACCCTCCTGACTTCACCCTCTCCTTCTCCTTCTCCTGCTTCCTCTGATTCACCCTCCAGACTTCACCTTCTCCTTCTCCTTCTTCTACTTCTTTTGCTTCACCCTCCAGATTTCACCTTCTCCTTCTCCTTCTTCTGTTTCTTCTGCTTCACCCTCCAGACTTCACCTTCTCCTTCTCCTTCTTCTGCTTCTTCTGCTTCACCCTCCAGACTTCACCTTCTCCTTCTCCTCCTTCTGCTTCATCTGATTCACCCTCCAGGCTTCACCTTCTCCTTCTCCTTCTTCTGCTTTTCCTTCCTCCTCGCTCTCCCGGCGTCACCTTCCCCCCTCTACTCCTGCTGCTCCTCCTTCCTCCTCGCCCTCCCGGCGTCACCTTCTCCCCTCTCATCCTGCTGCTCCTCCTTCCTCCTCACGCTCCCGGCGTTACCTGCTCCCCTCTCCTCCAGCTGCTCCTCCATCCTGCTCGTCCTCCGGGCAGCACCTTCTCCCTCTCCTCCTGCAGCTCCTCCTTCCTCCTCGCCCTTCGGCTTCACCTTCTCCGCTCTCCTTCTGCTGCTTCTTCTTCCTCCTCACCTTCCCAGCATCACATTCCCTCTCTCCTCCTGCTGCTCCTCCTTCCTCCTCGCCCTCCCGGCGTCACCTTCACCCCTCTGCTCCTGCTGCTCCTCGTTCCTCCTCGCCCTCCAAGTGTCACCTTCTCCCCTCTCGTCCTGCTGCTCCTCCTTCCTTCTCGGCCTCCGTGCGTCACATTCTCCCTCTCCTCCTGCTGCTCCTCCTTCCTCCTCACCCTCCGGGCGTCACCTTCTCCCCTCTCCTCCTGCTGCTACTCCTTCCTCCTCGCGCTCCCGACGTTACCTGCTCCCCTCTCCTCCTGCTGCTCCTACATCCTGCTCCCCCGCTGGGCGTCACCTTCTCCCTCTCCTCCTGCTCCTCCTCCTTCCTCCTCACCCTCCGGGCTTCACCTCCTCCGCTCTCCTCCTGCTGCTCCTCCTTCCTCCTCGCCCTCCCGGCATCACCTTCTCCCCTCTCCTCCTGCTGCTCCTCCATCCTCCTCTTGCTCCCAGCGTCACCTTCTCCCCTCTCCTCCTGCTGCTCCTCCTGCCTCCTCGCCCTCCCGGCTTCACCTTCTCTCCTCCCCTCCTGCTGCTCCTCCTTCATCCTCGCACTCCAGGCGTCACATTCCCCCCTCTCCTCCTGCTCCTCCTCCTTCCTCCTCACCCTCCGGGCTTCACCTCCTTCGCTCTCCTCCTGCTGCTCCTCCTTCCTCCTCACCCTCCGGGCTTCACCTTCTCCGCTCTCCTCCTGCTGCTCCTCCTTCCTGCTCGCCCTCCGTGCGTCACCTTCTCCCTCTCCTCCTGCTGCTCCTCCTTCCTCCTCGCCCTCCCGGCGTCACATTCCTCCCTCTCCTCCTGCTGCTCCTCCTTCCTCCTCACCCTCCGGGATTCACCTTCTCCCCTCTCCTCCTGCTGCTCCTCCTACCTCCTCGCGCTCCCGGCGTTACCTGCTCCCCACTCCTCCTGCTGCTCCTCCATCCTGCTCGCCCTCCGGGCGTCACCTTCTCCCCTCTCCTCCTGCTGCTCCTCCTTCCTCCTCGCCCTCCCGGCTTCACCTTCTCCCTCTCCTCCTGCTGCTGCTCCTTCCTCCTTGCCCTCCGGGTTTCAACTTCTCCGCTCTCCTCCTGCTGCTCCTCCTTCCTCCTCACCCTCCGGGCTTCACCTTCTCCCCTCTCCTACTGCTGCTCCCCCTTCCTTCTCGCCCTCCTGGCGTCACCTTCTCCCCTCTCCTACTGCTACTCCTCCTTCCTCCTCGCCCTCCCGGCATCACCTTCTCCCCTCTCCTCCTGCTGCTCCTCCTTCCTCCTCACCCTCCCGGCGGCACCTTCTCCCCTCTCCTCCTGCTGCTCCTCCTTCCTCCTCGCCCTCCTCTCTTCACCTACTCCCATCTCCTCCTGCTACTCCTCCTTCCTCCTCGCCCTCCCGGCATCACCTTCTCCCCTCTCCTCCTGCTGCTCCTCCTTCCTCCTCGCCCTCCCGGCGTCACCTTCACCCCTCTCCTCCTGCTGCTCCTCCTTCCTCCTCGCCCTCCTCTCTTCACCTACTCCCATCTCCTCCTGCTGCTCCTCCTTCCTCCTCGCCCTCCCGGCTTCACCTTCTCCCACATCCTCCTGCTGCTCTTCCTTCCTCCTCGCCCTCCCGACGGCACCTTCACCGCTCTCCTCCTGCTGCTCCTCCTTCCTGCTCGCCCTCCGTGCCTCACCTTCTCCCCACTCCTCCTGCTGCTACTCCTTCCTCCTCGCCCTCCCGGTGTCACCTTCTCCCCTCTCCTCCTGCTGCTCCTCCTTCCTCCTCGCCCTCCCAGCGTCACCTTCTCCCCTCTGCTCCTGCTGCTCCTCCTTCCTCCTCGCGCTCCCAGCGTTACCTGCTCCACTCTCCTCCTGCTGCTTCTCCATCCTGCTCGTCCTCCGGGCGTCACCTTCTCCCTCTCCTCGTGCTGCTCCTCGTTCCTCCTCGCCCTCCAAGCATCACCTTCTCCCCTCTCCTCCTGCTACTCCTCCTTCCTCCACGCCCTGCTGGCGTCACCTTCTCACATCTCCTCCTGCTGCTCCTCCTTCCTCCACGCCCTGCTGGCATCACCTTCTCCCCTTTCCTCCTGCTGCTCCTCCTTCCTCCTCGCCCTCCGGGCTTCACCTTCTCCGCTCTCCTCCTGCTGCTCCTCCTTCCTCCTCGCCCTCACGGCGTCACGTTCTCCCCTCTCTTCATGCTGCTCCTTCGTCCTCCTCGCACTCCAGGTGTCACCTTCTCCCCTCTCCTCCTGCTGCTTCTCCTTCCTCCTCGCCCTCCCGGCGGCACCATCTCCCCTCTCCTCCTGCTGCTCCTCCTTCCTCCTCGCCGTCCCGGCTTCACATTCCCCCCTCTCTTCCTGCTGCTCCTCCTTCCTCCTCGCCCTCCCGGCGTCACCTTCACCCCTCTGCTACTGCTGCTCCTCGTTCCTCCTTGCCCTCCAAGCGTCACCTTCTCCCGTCTCGTCCTGCTGCTCCTCCTTCCTGCTCGCCCTCCGTGCCTCACCTTCTCCCTCTCCTCCTGCTACTCCTCCTTCCTCCTCACCCTCCCGGCTTCTCCTTCTCCCATCTCCTCCTGCTGCTCCACCTTCCTCCTCGCCCTCCCGGCTTCACCTTCTCCCATATCCTCCTGCTGCTCCTCCTTCCTCCATGCCCTCCCGGCGTCACCTTCTCCCCTCTCCTTCTGCTGCTCCTCCTTCCTCTTCGCCCTCCCGGCGTCACCTTCTCCCCTCTCCTCCTGCAGCTCCTCCTTCCTCCTCGCCCTCCCGGCGTCACCTTCTCCCCTCTCCTCCTGCTGCTCCTCCTTCCTCCTCGCGCTCCCGGCGTTACCTGCTCCCCTCTCCTCCTGCTGCTCCTACATCCTGCTCACCCACCGGACGTCACCTTCTCCCTCTCCTCCTGCTGCTCCTCCTTCCTCCTCACCCTCCGGGCTTCAACTCCTCCGCTCTCCTCCTTCTGCTCCTCCTTCCTCCTCAAACTCCCGGCGTCACCTTCTCCCCTCTCCGCCCGCTGCTCCTCCTTCCTCCTCAAACTCCTGGCGTCACCTTCTCCCCTCTCCGCCCGCTGCTCCTCCTTCCTCCTCGCCCTCCGTGCGTCACCTTCTCCCTATCCTCCTCCTGCTCATCCTTCCTCCTCGCCCTCCCAGCATCACCCTCTCCCCTCTCCTCCTGCTGCTCCTCCTTCCTCCTCGCCCTCCTGGCGTCACCTTCTCCTCTCTCCTCCTGCTGCTCCTCCTTCCTCCTCGCCCCCCCCGGCTTCACCTTCTCCCCTCTCCTCCTGCTGCTCCACCTTCCTCCTCGCCGTCCCGGCGTCACCTTCTCCCCTCTCCTCCTGCTGCTCCTCCTTCCTCCTCGCCCTCCCGGAGTCACCTTCTCCCATCTCCTCCTGCTGCTCCTCCTTCCTCCTCGCCCTCCCAGTGTCACCTTCTCCCCTCTCCTCCTGCTGCTCATCCTTCCTCCTCGCCCTCCCGGCATCACCTTCTCCCCTCTCCTCCTGCTGCTCCTCCTTCCTCCTCGCCCTCCCGGCGTCACCTTCTCCCCTCTCCTCCTGCTGCTCCTCCTTCCTCCTCGCCCTCCCGGAGTCACCTTCTCCCATCTCCTCCTGCTGCTCCTCCTTCCTCCTCGCCCTCCAAGCGTCACCTTCTCCCCTCTCGTCCTGCTGCTCCTCCTTCCTGCTCGCCCTCCGTGCGTCACCTTCTCCCTCTCCTCCTGCTGCTCCTTCTTCCTCTTTGCCCTCCCAGCATCACCTTCTACCCTCTCCTCCTGCTGCTCCTCCTTCCTCCTCGCCCTCCCGGCGTCACCTTCTCCCCTCTCATCCTGCTGCTCCTCCTTCCTCCTCACCCTCCGGGCTTCACCTTCTCCTCTCTCCTCCTGCTGCTCCTCCTTCCTCCTCGCCCTCCCGGCTTCACCTCTTCCCTCTCCTCCTGCTGCTGCTCCTTCCTCTTTGCCCTTCGGGTTTCAACTTCTCCGCTCTCCTCCTGCTGCTCCTCCTTCCTCCTCACCCTCCGGGCTTCACCTTCTCCCCTCTCCTTCTGCTGCTCCTCCTTCCTTCTCGCCCTCCTGGCATCACCTTCTTCCCTCTCCTACTGCTACTCCTCCTTCCTCCTCACCCTCCCGGCGGCACCTTCTCCCCTCTCCTCCTGCTGCTCCTCCTCCCTCCACGCCCTCCCGGTGTCACCTTCTCCATCTCCTCCTGCTGCTCCTCCTTCGTCCTCGCCCTCCCGGTGTCACCTTCTCCGTCTCCTCCTGCTGCTCCTCCTTCGTCCTCGCCCTCGCGGCGTCACCTTCTCCCCTCTCGTCCTGCTGCTCCTCCTTCCTGCTCGCCCTCCGTGTGTCACCTTCTCCCTCTCCTCCTGCTGCTCCTCCTTCCTGCTCGCCCTCTGCGCGTCACCATCTCCCACTCCTCCTGCTGCTCCTCCTTCCTCCTCGCCCTCCCTGTATCACCTTCTCCCCTCTCCTCCTGCTGCACCTCCTTTCTCCTCGCTCTCCCGGCATCACCATTCCCCCTCTCCTCCTGCTGCTCCTCCTTCCTCCTCGCCCTCCCGGCGTCACCTTCTCCCCTCTCCTCCTGCTCCTCCTTTCTCCTCACGCTCCCGGCGTTACCTGCACCCCTCTCCTCCAGCTGCTCCTCCATCCTGCTCGTCCTCCGGGCGTCACCTTCTCCCCTCTCGTCCTGCTGCTCCTCCGTCCTCCTCGCGCTCCCGGCGTAATCTGCTCCCCTCTCCTCCTGCTGCTCCTACATCCTGCTCGCCCGCCGGGCGTCACCTTCTCCCTCTCCTCCTGCTGCTCCTCCTTCCTCCTCGCCCTGCCGGCATCACCTTCTCCCCTCACCTCCTGCTGCTCCTCCTTCCTCCTTGCCATCCCGGCGTCACCTTCTCCCCTCTCCTCCTGCTGCTCCTGCATCCTGCTGGCTCGCTGGGCGTCACCTTCTCCCTCTCCTCCTGCTGCTCCTCCTTCCTCCTCGCCCTCCCGGCGTCACCTTCTCCCCTCTCCTCCTGCTGCTTCTCCTTCCACCTCACCCTCCCGGCGGCACCTTCTCCCCTCTCCTCCTGATGCTCCTCCTTCCTCCTCACCCTCTGGGCTTCAACTTCTCCCCTCTCCTCCTGCTGCTACTCATTCCTCCTTGCCCTCCCGGCGTCACCTTCTCCCCTCTCCTCCTGATGCTCCTCCTTCCTCCTCACCCTCCGGGCTTCAACTTCTCCCCTCTCCTCCTGCTGCTCCTCCTTCCTCCTTGCCCTCCCGGTGCCACCTTCTCCCCTCTCCTCCTGCTGCTCCTCCTTCCTCCTCACCCTTCGGGCTACACCTTCTCCCCTCTCCTCCTGCTGCTCCTCCTTCCTCCTCGCCCTCCCGGCGTCACATTCCCCCTCTCCTCCTGCTGCTCCTCCTTCCTCCTCGCCCTCCCGGCGTCAACTTCACCCCTCTGCTCCTGCTGCTCCTCATTCCTCTTCGCCCTCCCAGCATCACCTTCTACCCTCTCCTCCTGCTGCTCCTCCTTCCTCCTCGCCCTCCCGGCGTCACCTTCTCCCCTCTCCTCCTGCTGCTCCTCCTTCCTCCTCACCCTCCGGGCTTCACCTTCTCCCCTCTCCTCCTGCTGCTCCTCCATCCTCCTCGCGCTCTCCCGGCGTTACCTGCTCCCCGCTCCTCCTGCTGCTCCTCCATCCTGCTCGCCCTCCGGGCGTCACCTTCTCCCCTCTCCTCCTGCTGCTCCTCCTTCTTCCTCGCCCTCCCGGCTTCACCTTCTCCCTCTCCTCCTGACCCTGCTCCTTCCTCCTTGCCCTCCGGGTTTCAACTTCTCCGCTCTCCTCCTGCTGCTCCTCCTTCCACCGCACCCTCCGGGCTTCACCTTCTCCCCTCTCCTCCTGCTGCTCCTCCTTCCTTCTCGCCCTCCTGGCGTCACCTTCTCCCCTCTCCTACTGCTACTCCTCCTTCCTCCTCGCCCTCCCGGCGTCACCTTCTCCCCTCTCCTCCTGCTGCTCCTCCTTCCTCCTCAACCTCCCGGCGTCACATTCTCCCCTCTCGCCCTGCTGCTCCTCCTCCCTCCACGCCCTCCCGGTGTCACCTTTTCCGTCTCCTCCTGCTGCTCCTCCTTCCTCCTCACCATCCAGGCGTCACCTTCACCCCTCTGCTACTGCTGCTCCTCGTTCCTCCTCGCCCTCCAAGCGTCACCTTCTACCCTCTCGTCCTGCTGCTCCTCCTTCCTGCTCACCCTCCATGCGTCACATTCTCCCTCTCCTCCTGCTGCTCCTCCTTCCTGCTCGCCCTCCTGGCTTCACCTACTCCCATCTCCTCCTGCTGCTCATCCTTCCTGCTCGCCCTCCCGGCTTCACCTTCTCCCCTCTCCTCCTGCTGCTCCTCCTTGCTCCTCGCCCTCCCGGCTTCACCTTCTCCCACATCCTCCTGCTGCTCCTCCTTCCTCCGCGCCCTCCCGGCGGCACCTTCTCCGCTGTCCTCCTGCTGCTCATCCTTCCTGCTCGCCCTCCGTGCGTCACCTTCTCCCCACTCCTCCTGCTGCTCCTCCTTCCTCCTCGCTCTCCCGGCTTCACCTTCTCCCCTCTCCTCCTGCTGCTCCTCCTTCCTCCTCGCTCTCCCGGCGTCACCTTCTCCCCTCTCCTCCTGATGCTCCTCCTTCCTCCTCGCCCTCCCGGTGTCACCTTCTCCCCTCTCCTCCTGCTGCTCCTCCTTCCTCCTCGCCCTCCCAGCGTCACCTTCTCCCCTCTGCTCCTGCTGCTCCTCCTTCCTCCTCGCGCTCCCAGCATTACCTGCTCCCCTCTCCTCCTGCTGCTTCTCCATCCTGCTCGTCCTCCGGGCGTCACCTTCTCCCTCTCCTCGTGCTGCTCCTCATTCCTCCTCCCCCTCCAAGCATCACCTTCTCACATCTCCTCCTGCTACTCCTCCTTCCTCCACGCCCTGCTGGCGGCACCTTCTCCCCTCTACTCCTGCTGCTCCTCCTTCCTCTTCGCTCTCCCGGCGTCACCTTCTCCCCTCTCCTCCTGCTGCTCCTCCTTCCTCCTCGCCCTCCCGGCGTCACCTTCTCCCCTCTCTTCCTGCTGCTCCTACGTCCTGCTCGCCCTCCATGCGTCACCTTCTCCCTCTCCTCCTGCTGCTCCTCCTTCCTCCTCGCCCTCCGGACTTCACCTTCTCCGCTCTCCTCATGCTGCTCCTCCTTCCTCCTCGACCTCCCGGCGTCACCTTCTCCCCTCTCTTCATGCTGCTCCTCCTTCCTCCTCACACTCCAGGTGTCACCTTCTCCCCTCTCCTCCTGCTGCTTCTCCTTCCTCCTCGCCCTCCCGGCGGCACCTTCTCCCCTCTCCTCCTGCTGCTCCTCCTTCCTCCTCGCCGTCCCGGCTTCACATTCCCCCCTCTCCTCCTGCTGCTCCTCCTTCCTCCTCGCCCTCCCGGCGTCACCTTCACCCCTCTGCTACTGCTGCTCCTCGTTCCTGCTTGCCCTCTAACCGTCAACTTCTCCCGTCTCGTCCTGCTGCTCCACCTTCCTGCTCGCCCTCCGTGCGTCACCTTCTCCCTCTCCTCCTGATGCTCCTCCTTCCTCCTCACCCTCCCGGCTTCTCCTTCTCCCATCTCCTCCTGCTGCTCCTCCTTCCTCCTCGCACTCCCGGCTTCACCTTCTCCCATATCCTCCTGCTGCTCCTCCTTCCTCCATGCCCTCCCGGCGTCACCTTCTCCCCTCTCCTTCTGCTGTTCCTCCTTCCTCTTCGCCCTCCCGGCGTCACCTTCTCCCCTCTCCTCCTGCAGCTCCTCCTTCCTCCTCGCCCTCCCGGCGTCACCTTCTCCCCTCCCCTCCTGCTGCTCCTCCTTACTCCTCGCCCTCGGTGCGTCACCTTCTCCCTATCCTCCTCCTGCTCATCCTTCCTCCTCGCCCTCCCGGCGTCACCCTCTCCCATCTCCTCCTGCTGCTCCTCCTTCCTCCTCGCCCCCCCGGCTTCACCTCCTCCCCTCTCGCCCTGCTGCTCCTCCTTCCAGCTCGCCCTCCGTGCGTCACATTCTCCCCTCTCCTCCTGCTGCTCCTCCTTCCTCCTTGCCCTCCGGGCGTCACCTTCTCCCTCTCCTCCTGCTGCTCCTCCTTCCTCCTCACCCTCCCAGCGTCACCTTCTCCCCTCTCCTCCTGCTGCTCCTCCTTACTCCTCGCCCTCCCGGCATCACATTCTCCCCTCTCCTCCTGCTGCTCCTCCTTCCTCCTCGCCCTCAGGGCGTCACCTTCTCCCCTCTCCTCCTGCTGCTCCTCCTTCCTCATCGCCCTCCGGGCGTCACCTTCTCCCCTCTCCTCCTGCTGCTCCTCCTTCCTCCTCGCCCTCCCTGCGTTACCTGCTCCCCTCTCCTCCTGCTGCTCCTCCTTCCTCATCGCCCTCCGGGCGTCACCTTCTCCCCTCTCCTCCTGCTGCTCCTCCTTCCTCTTCACCCTCCGGGCTTCACCTTCTCCCCTCTCCTCCTGCTGCTCCTCCTTCCTCCTCGCCCTCCCAGCTACTCCTTCTCCCCCCTGCTCCTGCTGCTCCTCCTTCCTCCTCGCCCTCCTGGCGTCACCTTCTCCGCACTCCTCCTGCTGCTCCTCCTTTCTCCTCGCCCTCCCGGCTTCACCTTCTCCCCTCTCCTCCTGCTGCTCCTCCTACCTCCTCGGCCTGCCGGCGTCACCTCGTCCCCTCTCCTCCTGCTCCTCCTCCTTCCTCTTCGCCCTCCTGGCGTCACCTTCTCCCCTCTCCTCCTGCTGCTCCTCCTTCCTCCTCGCCCTCGAGGCGTCACCTTCTCCCCTCTCCTCCTGCTGCTCCTCCTTCCCCCTCGCCCTCCCGGAGTCACCTTCTCCCCTCTCCTTCTGCTGCTCCTCCTTCCTCCTCGCCCTCCCGGCGTCACCATCTCCCCTCTCCTCATGCTGCTCCTCCTTGCTCCTCGCCCTCCCGGCGTCACCTTCTCCCCTCTCCTCCTGCTGCTCCTCCTTCCTCCTTGCCCTCCCGGCGTCACCTTCTCCCCTCTCCTCCTGCTGCTCCTCCTTCCTCCTCGCCCTCACCGGCATCACCTTCTCCCATCTCCTCCTGCTGCTCCTCCTTCCTCCTCGCCCTCCCGGCATCACCTTCTCCCCTCTCCTCCTGCTGCTCCTCCTTCCTCCTCGCCCTCCCGGCGTCACCTTCTCCCCTCTCCTCCTGCTGCTCCTCCTTCCTCCTCGCCCTCCGGAATCACCTTCTCCCCTCTCCTCCTGCTGCTCCGCCTTCCTCCTCGCACTCCGGCGACACCTTCTCCCCCCTCCTCCTGCTGCTCCTCATTCCTCCTCGCCCTCTGGGTGTCACCTTCTCCCTCTCCTCCTGCTGCTCCTCCTTCCTCCTCGCCCTCCCGGCGTTACCTTCTCCCTCTCCTCTTGCTGCTCCTCCTTCCTCCTCGCCCTCCCGGCGTCACCTTATCCATCTCCTCCTGCTGCTCCTCCTTCCTCCTTGCCCACGCAACATCAACTTCTCCCCTCTCCTCCTGCTGCTCCTCCTTCCTCCTCGCCCTCCCGGCGTCACCTTCTCCTCTCTCCTCCTGATGCTCCTCCTTCCGCCTCGCCCTCCTGTCGTCACCTTCTCCCCTCTCCTCCTGCTGCTCCTCCTTCCTCCTCGCCCTCGGGGCATCACCTTCTCCCTCTCCTCCTTCTGCTCCTCCTTCCTCCTGGCCCTCCCGGCGTCACCTTCTCCCCTCTCCTCCTGCTGCTCCTCATTCCTCCTCGCCCGCCCAGCATCACCTTCTCCCCTCTCCTCCTGCTGCTACTCATTCCACCTCGCCCTCCGGGCGTCACCTTCTCCCTCTCCTCCTGCTCCTCCTTCATCCTCGCCCTCCGGAAGTCACCTTCTCCCCTCTCCTCCTGCTGCTCCTCATTCCTCCTCGCCCTCCCAGCATCACCTTCTCCCCTCTCCTCCTGCTGCTCCTCCTTCCTCCTCGCCCTCCCAGTGTCACCTTCACCCCTCTCCTCCTGCTGCCCCTCCATCCTCCTCGCCCTCCAGTCTTCACGTTCTCCCCTCTCCTCCTGCTGCTCCTCCGTCCTCCTCGCCCTCCCGGCGTCACCTTCTCCCTTCTCCTCCTGCTGCTCCTCCTTCCTCCTCGAGCTCCCGGAGTCACCTTCTCCCATCTCCTCCTGCTGCTCCCCCTTCTCCCCCCGGCACCTGCTGCTACTCCTTCCTCCTCGCCCTCCCGGCGTCGCCTTCGCCCCTCTCCTCCTGCAGCTCCTCCTACCTTCTCGCCCTGCCAGCGTCATCTCGTCCCCTCTCCTCCTGCTGTTCCTCCTTCCTCCTGGCCCTCCCAGCGTCACCTTCTCCCCTCTCCTCCTGCCGCTCCTCCTTCCTCCTCGCCCTCCCTGCGTCATCTTCTGCCCTCTCCTCCTGCAGCTCCTGCTTCCACCTCGCCCTCCCAGCGTCACCTTCGCCCCTCTCCTCCTGCTTCTCCTCCTTCCTCCTCGACCTCCGGAAGTCACCTTCTGCCCTCTCCTCCTGCTGCTCCCCCTTCCTCCTCGCTCTTCCGGTGTTACCTGCTCCCCTCCCCTCCTGCTGCTCCTCCTTCCTCCTCGCCTTCCGGGCGTCACCTTCTCCCCTCTCCTCCTGCTGCTCCGCCTTCCTCTCGCCCTCCCAGCGTCACCTTCTCCCCTCTCCTCCTGCTGCTCCTCCTTCCTCCTCGCCCTCCGGAAGTCAGCTTCTCCCCTCTCCTCCTGCTGCTCCGCCTTCCTCCTCGCCATTCGGCGACACCATCTCTCCCCTCCTCCTGCTGCTCCTCATTACTCCTCGCCCTCTAGGCTTCACCTTCTCCCTCTCCTCCTGCTGCTCCTCCTTCCTCCTCGCCCTCCCGGCGTTACCTTCTCCCTCTCCTCTTGCTGCTCCTCCTTCCTACTCGCCCTCCCAGCGTCACCTTCTCCCTCTCCTCCTGCTGCTCCTCCTTCCTCCTTGCCCACGCAACATCAACTTCTCCCCTCTCCTCCTGCTGCTCCTCCTTCCTCCTCGCCCTCCCGGCGTCACCTTCTCCCTCTCCTCCTGCTGCTCCTCCTTCCACCTCGCCGTCCGTGCGTCACCTTCTCCCTCTCCTCCTGCTGCTCCTCCTTCCTCCTCGCCCTCCCAGCATCACCTTCTCCACTCTCCTCCTGCTGCTACTCATTCCTCCTCGCCCTCCGGGCGTCACCTTCTCCCTCTCCTCCTGCTCCTCCTTCATCCTCGCCCTCCCGGCGTCACCTTCTCCCTCTCCTCCTGCTGCTCCTCCTTCCTCCTCGCCCTCCCAGCGTCACTTTCTCCCCTCTCCTCCTGCTGGTCCTCCTTCCTCCTCGCCCTCCCGGCGTCACCTTCTCCCCTCTCCTCCTGCTGCTCCTCCTTCCTCCTCGCCCTCCCGGAGTCACCTTCTCCCCTCTCCACCTGCTGCTCCTCCTTCGTCCTCGCCCTCCCGGCGTCACCATCTCCCCTCTCCTCCTGCTGCTCCTCCTTGCTCCTCGCCCTCCCAGCATCGCCTTCTCCCCTCTCCTCCTGCTGCTCCTCCTTCCTCTTCGCCCTCCCGGCTTCACCTTCTCCCCTGTCCTCTTTCTGCTCCTCCTTCCGCCTCGCCCTCCCGGCGTCACCTTCTCCCCTCTCCTCCTGCTGCTCCTCCTTCCTCCTCGCCCTCCCGGCGTCACCTTCTCCCCTCTCCTCCTGCTGCTCCTCCTTCCTCCTCGCCCTCCCGGAGTCACCTTCTCCCCTCTCCTCCTGCTGCTCCTCCTTCCTCCTCGCCCTCCCGGCGTCACCTTCTCCCCTCTCCTCCTGCTTTTCCTTCATCCTCGCCCTCCCGGCGTCACCTTCTCCCTCTCCTCCTGCTGCTCCTCCTTCCTCCTCGCCCTCCCGGCGTCACCTTCTCCCCTCTCCTCCTGCTTCTCCTCCTTCCTCTTCGCCCTCCCGGCGTCACCTTCTCCCCTCTCCTCCTGCTGCTCCTCCTTCCTCCTCGCCCTCGAGGCGTCACCTTCTCCCTCTCCTCCTTCTGCTCCTCCTTCCTGCTGGCCCTCCCGGCGTCACCTTCTCCCCTCTCCTCCTGCTGCTCCTCCTTCCTCCTCGCCCTCCGGGCGTCACCTTCTCCCTCTCCTCCGGCTGCTCCTCCTTCCTCCTCGCCCTCCCAACCTCACCTTTTCCCCTCTCCTCCTGCTGCTCCTCCTTCCTCCTCGCCCTCCCGGCGTCACCATCTCCCCTCTCCTCCTGCTGCTCCTCCTTGCTCCTCACCCTCCCTGCGGTGCCTTCTCCCCTCTCCTCCTGCTGCTTCTCCTTCCTCTTCGCCCTCCCGGCTTCACCTTCTCCCCTGTCCACCTTCTGCTCCTCCTTCCTCCTGGCCCTCCCGGCGTCACCTTCTCCCCTCTCCTCCTGCTGCTCCTCCTTCCTCCTCGCCCTCCCAGCGTCACCTTCTCCCCTCTCCTCCTGCTGCTCCTCCTTCCTCCTCGCCCTCCTGCGACACCTTCTCCCCCCTCCTCCTGCTGCTCCTCCTTCCTCCTCGCCCTCCAGAATCACCTTCTCCGCTTTCCTCCTGCTGCTCCGCCTTACTCCTCGCCCTCCTGCGACACCTTCTCCCCCCTCCTACTGCTGCTCCTCCTTCCTCCTCGCCCTCCCGGTATCACCTTCTCCCCTCTCCTCCTGCTGCACCTCCTTCCTCCTCGCCCTCCCGGCGTCACCTTCTCCCCTCTCCTCCTGCTGCTCCTCCTTCCTCCTCGCCCTCCCGGCGTCACCTTCTCCCCCCTCCTCCTGCTGCTCCTCCTTCCTCCTCGCCCTCCCGTCTTTACCTTCTCCCTCTCCTCCTGCTGCTCCTCCTTCCTCCTCGCCCTCCCGGCGTCACCATCTCCCCCTCCTCCTGCTGCTCCTCCTTCCTCCTTGCCCACGCAACATCAACTTCTCCCCTCTCCTCCTGCTGCTCCTCCATCCTCCTCGCCCTCCCGGCGTCACCTTCTCCCCTCTCCTTCTAATGCTCCTCCTTCCACCTCGCCCTCCGGGCGTCACCTTCTCCCTCTCCTCCTGCTGCTCCTCCTTCCTCCTCGCCCTCCCAGCGTCACCTTCTCCCCTCTCCTCCTGCTGCTACTCATTCCTCCTCGCCCTCCGGGCGTCACCTTCTCCCTCTCCTCCTGCTACTCCTCCTTCCACCTCGCCCTCCCAGCGTCACCTTCTCCCCTCTCCTCCTGCTGCTCCTCCTTCCTCCTTGCCCTCCCAGCATCACCTTCTCCCTCTCCTCCTGCTCCTCCTCCTTCCTCTTCGCCCTCCCGGCGTCACCTTCTCCCCTTTCCTCCTGCTGCTCCTCCTTCCTCCTCGCCCTCCCGGCGTCACCTTCTCCCCTCTCCTCCTGCTGCTCCTCCTTCCTCCTTGCCCTCCCGGCGTCACCTTCTCCCCTCTCCTCCTGCTGCTCCTCCTTCCTCCTCGCCCTCCCGGAGTCACCTTCTCCCCTCTCCTCCTGCTGCTCCTCCTTCCTCCTCGCCCTCCGGAATCACCTTCTCCCCTCTCCTCCTGCTGCTCCGCCTTCCTCCTCGCCGTTCGGCGACACCTTCTCCCCCCTCCTCCTGCTGCTCCTCCTTCCTCCTCGCCCTCCCGGCGTTACCTTCTCCCTCTCCTCTTGCTGCTCCTCCTTCCTCCACGCCCTCCCAGCGTCACCTTCTCCCCTCTCCTCCTGCTGCTCCTCCTTCCTCCTTGCCCACGCAACATCAACTTCTCCTCTCTCCTCCTGCTGCTCCTCCATCCTCCTCGCCCTCCCGGCGTCACCTTTTCCCCTCTCCTCCTGCTGCTCCTCCTTCCTCCTCGCCCTCCGGGCGTCACCTTCTCCCTCTCCTCCTGCTGCACCTCCTTCCTCCTCGCCCTCCCAGCGTCACCTTCTCCCCTCTCCTCCTGCTGCTACTCATTCCTCCTCGCCCTCCGGGCGTCACCTTCTCCCTCTCCTCCTGCTCCTCCTTCATCCTCGCCCTTCCGGCGTCTCCTTCTCCCTCTCCTCCTGCTGCTCCTCCTTCCTCCTCGCCCTCCTCGGCATCACCTTCTCCCCTCTCCTCCTGCTGCTCCTCCTTCCTCTTCGCCCTCCCGGCGTCACCTTCTCCCCTCTCCTCCTGCTGCTCCTCCTTCCTCCTCGCCCTCCCGGCGTCACCTTCTCCCCTCTCCTCCTGCTGCTCCTCCTTCATCCTTGCCCTCCCGGAGTCACCTTCTCCCCTCTCCTCCTGCTGCTCCTCCTTCCTCCTCGCCCTCCCGGCGTCACCATCTCCCCTCTCCTCCTGCTGCTCCTCCTTGCTCCTCGCCCTCCCAGCGTCGCCTTCTCCCCTCTCCTCCTGCTGCTCCTCCTTCCTCTGCGCCCTCCCGGCTTCACCTTCTCCCCTGTCCTACTTCTGCTCCTCCTTCCTCCTCGCCATCCCGGCGTCACCTTCTCCCCGCTCCTCCTGCTGCTCCTCCTTCCTCCTCGCCCTCCGGGCGTCACCTTCTCCCTCTCCTCCTGCTGCTCCTCCTTCCTCCTCGCCCTCCCGGCATCACCTTCTCCCCTCTCCTCCTGCTGCGCCTCCTTACTCCTCGCCCTCCCGGTGTCACCTTCTCCCCTCTCCTCCTGCTGCTCCTCCTTCCCCCTCGCCCTCCCGGCGCCACCTTCTCCCCTCTCCTGCTGCTGCTCCTCCTTCCTCCTCGCCCTCCCGGCGTCACCTTCTCCCCTCTCCAACTGCTCCTCCTTCATCCTCGCCCTCCCAGCATCACCTTCTCCCCTCTCCTCCTGCTGCTCCTCCTTCCTCCTCGCCCTCCCGGCGTCACCTTCTCCCCTCTCCTCCTGCTGCTACTCCATCCTCCTCGCCCTCCCGGAGTCACCTTCTCCCCTCTCCTCCTGCTCCTCCTCCTTCCTCTTCGCCCTCCCGGCATCACCTTCTCCCCTCTCCTCCTGCTGCTCCTCCTTCCTCCTCGCCCTCCCGGCGTCACCTTCTCCCCTCTCCTCCTGCTCCTCCTCCTTCCTCTTCGCCCTCCCGGCGTCACCTTCTCCCCTTTCCTCCTGCTGCTCCTCCTTCCTCCTCGCCCTCCCGGCGTCACCTTCTCCCCTCTCCTCCTGCTGCTCCTCCTTCCTCCTTGCCCTCCCGGCGTCACCTTCTCCCCTCTCCTCCTGCTGCTCCTCCTTACTCCTCGCCCTCCCGGCGTCACCTTCTCCCCTCTCCTCCTGCTGCTCCTCCTTCCTCCTTGCCCTCCCGGCGTCACCTTCTCCCCTCTCCTCCTGCTGCTCCTCCTTCCTCCTCGCCCTCCCGGCATCACCTTCTCCCCTCTCCTCCTGCTGCTCCTCCTTCCTCCTCGCCCTCCCGGAGTCACCTTCTCCCCTCTCCTCCTGCTGCTCCTCCTTCCTCCTCGCCCTCCGGAATCACCTTCTCCCCTCTCCTCCTGCTGCTCCGCCTTCCTCCTCGCCGTCCGGCGACACCTTCTCCCCCCTCCTCCTGCTGCTCCTCATTCCTCCTCGCCCTCTGGGCTTCACCTTCTCCCTCTCCTCCTGCTGCTCCCTCCTTCCTCCTCGCCCTCCCGGCGTTACCTTCTCCCTCTCCTCTTGCTGCTCCTCCTTCCTCCTCGCCCTCCCAGCGTCACCTTCTCCCCTCTGCTCCTGCTGCTCCTCCTTCCTCCTCGCCCTCCCGGCGTCACCTTCTCCCTCTCCTCTTGCTGCTCCTCCTTCCTCCTCGCCCTCCCAGCGTCACCTTCTCCCCTCTCCTCCTGCTGCTCCTCCTTCCTCCTCGCCCTCCCAGCGTCACCATCTCCCTCTCCTCCTGCTGCTCCTCCTTCCTCCTTGCCCACGCAACATCAACTTCTCCTCTCTCCTCCTGCTGCTCCTCCATCCTCCTCGCCCTCCCGGCGTCACCTTCTCCCCTCTCCTCCTGATGCTCCTCCTTCCGCCTCGCCCTCCGGGCGTCACCTTCTCCCTCTCCTCCTGCTGCACCTCCTTCCTCCTCGCCCTCCCAGCGTCACCTTCTCCCCTCTCCTCCTGCTGCTACTCATTCCTCCTCGCCCTCCGGGCGTCACCTTCTCCCTCTCCTCCTGCTCCTCCTTCATCCTCGCCCTTCCGGCGTCACCTTCTCCCTCTCCTCCTGCTGCTCCTCCTTCCTCCTCGCCCTCCCGGCATCACCTTCTCCCCTCTCCTCCTGCTGCTCCTCCTTCCTCTTCGCCCTCCCGGCGTCACCTTCTCCCCTCTCCTCCTGCTGCTCCTCCTTCCTCCTCGCCCTCCCGGCGTCACCTTCTCCCCTCTCCTCCTGCTGCTCCTCCTTCATCCTTGCCCTCCCGGAGTCACCTTCACCCCTCTCCTCCTGCTGCTCCTCCTTCCTCCTCGCCCTCCCGGCGTCACCATCTCCCCTCTCCTCCTGCTGCTCCTCCTTGCTCCTCGCCCTCCCAGCGTCGCCTTCTCCCCTCTCCTCCTGCTGCTCCTCCTTCCTCTGCGCCCTCCCGGCTTCACCTTCTCCCCTGTCCTACTTCTGCTCCTCCTTCCTCCTCGCCATCCCGGCGTCACCTTCTCCCCGCTCCTCCTGCTGCTCCTCCTTCCTCCTCGCCCTCCCGGCATCACCTTCTCCCCTCTCCTCCTGCTGCGCCTCCTTACTCCTCGCCCTCCCGGTGTCACCTTCTCCCCTCTCCTCCTGCTGCTCCTCCTTCCCCCTCGCCCTCCCGGCGCCACCTTCTCCCCTCTCCTGCTGCTGCTCCTCCTTCCTCCTCGCCCTCCCGGCGTCACCTTCTCCCCTCTCCAACTGCTCCTCCTTCATCCTCGCCCTCCCGGCATCACCTTCTCCCCTCTCCTCCTGCTGCTCCTCCTTCCTCCTCACCCTCCCAGCGTCCCCTTCTCCCCTCTCCTCCTGCTCCTCCTCCTTCCTCTTCGCCCTCCCGGCGTCACCTTCTCCCCTCTCCTCCTGCTGCTCCTCCTTCCTCCTCGCCCTCCCGGCGTCACCTTCTCCCCTCTCCTCCTGCTGCTACTCCATCCTCCTCGCCCTCCCGCAGTCACCTTCTCCCCTCTCCTCCTGCTCCTCCTCCTTCCTCTTCGCCCTCCCGGCATCACCTTCTCCCCTCTCCTCCTGCTGCTCCTCCTTCCTCCTCGCACTCCCGGCGTCACCTTCTCCCCTCTCCTCCTGCTGCTCCTCCTTCCTCCTCGCCCTCCCGGAGTCACCTTCTCCCCTCTCCTCCTGCTGCTCCTCCTTCCTCCTCGCCCTCCCGGCGTCACCATCTCCCCTCTCCTCCTGCTGCTCCTCCTTGCTGCTCGCCCTCCCAGCGTCGCCTTCTCCCCTCTCCTCCTGCTGCTCCTCCTCCCTCTTCGCCTTCCCGGCTTCACCTTCTCCCCTGTCCTCTTTCTGCTCCTCCTTCCGCCTCGCCCTCCCGGCGTCACCTTCTCCCCGCTCCTCCTGCTGCTTCTCCTTCCTCCTCGCCCTCCGGGCGTCACCTTTTCCCTTTCCTCCTGCTGCTCCTCCTTCCTCCTCGCCCTCCCGGCGTCACCTTCTCCCCTCTCCTCCTGCTGCTCCTCCTTCCTACTCGCCCTCCCGGCATCACCTTCTCCCCTCTCCTCCTGCTGCTCCTCCTTCCTCCTCGCCCTCCCGGCGTCACCTTCTCCCCTCTCCTCCTGCTTCTCCTTCATCCTCGCCCTCCCGGCGTCACCTTCTCCCTCTCCTCCTGCTGCTCCTCCTTCCTCCTCGCCCTCCCGGCGTCACCTTCTCCCCTCTCCGCCTGCTCCTCCTCCTTCCTCTTCGCCCTCCCGGCGTCACCTTCTCCCCTCTCCTCCTGCTGCTCCTCCTTCCTCCTCGCCCTCGAGGCGTCACCTTCTCCCTCTCCTCCTGCTGCACCTCCTTCCTCCTCGCCCTCCCAGCGTCACCTTCTCCCCTCTCCTCCTGCTGCTCCTCCTTCCTCCTCGCCCTCCCGGCGTCACCTTCTCCCCTCTCCTCCTGCTGCTCCTCCTTCCTACTCGCCCTCCCGGCATCACCTTCTCCCCTCTCCTCCTGCTGCTCCTCCTTCCTCCTCGCCCTCCCGGCGTCACCTTCTCCCCTCTCCTCCTGCTTCTCCTTCATCCTCGCCCTCCCGGCGTCACCTTCTCCCTCTCCTCCTGCTGCTCCTCCTTCCTCCTCGCCCTCCCGGCGTCACCTTCTCCCCTCTCCGCCTGCTGCTCCTCCTTCCTCCTTGCCCTCCCGGAGTCACCTTCTCCCCTCTCCTCCTGCTGCTCCTCCGTCCTCCTCGCCCTCCCGGCATCACCATCTCCCCTCTCCTCCTGCTGCTCCTCCTTGCTCCTCGCCCTCCCAGCGTCGCCTTCGCCCCTCTCCTCCTGCTGCTCCTCCTTCCTCTGCGCCCTCCCGGCTTCACCTTCTCCCCTGTCCTACTTCTGCTCCTCCTTCCTCCTCGCCATCCCGGCGTCACCTTCTCCCCGCTCCTCCTGCTGCTCCTCCTTCCTCCTCGCCCTCCGGGCGTCACCTTCTCCCTCTCCTCCTGCTGCGCCTCCTTACTCCTCGCCCTCCAGGTGTCACCTTCTCCCCTCTCCTCCTGCTGCTCCTCCTTCCCCCTCGCCCTCCCGGCGCCACCTTCTCCCCTCTCCTGCTGCTGCTCCTCCTTCCTCCTCGCCCTCCCGGCGACACCTTCTCCCCTCTCCTACTGCTCCTCCTTCATCCTCGCCCTCCCGGCGTCACCTTCTCCCCTCTCCTCCTGCTGCTCCTCCTTCCTCCTCACCCTCCCAGCGTCCCCTTCTCCCCTCTCCTCCTGCTCCTCCTCCTTCCTCTTCGCCCTCCCGGCGTCACCTTCTCCCCTCTCCTCCTGCTGCTCCTCCTTCCTCCTCGCCCTCCCGGCGTCACCTTCTCCCCTCTCCTCCTGCTGCTCCTCCTTCCTCCTCGCCCTCCGGAGTCACCTTCTCCCCTCTCCTCCTGCTGCTCCTCCTTCCCTCCTCGCCCTCCCGGTGTCACCTTCTTCCCTCTCCTCCTGCTGCTCCTCCTTCCTCCTCGCCCTCCCGGCGTCACCTTCTCTCCCTCTCCTCCTGCTGCTCCTCCTTCCTCCTCGCCCTCGCGGAGTCACCTTCTCCCCTCTCCTCCTGCTGCTCCTCCTTCCTCCTCGCACTCCCGGCGTCACCATCTCCCCTCTCCTCCTGCTGCTCCTCCTTGCTGCTCGCCCTCCCAGCGTCGCCTTCTCCCCTCTCCTCCTGCTGCTCCTCCTCCCTCTTCGCCCTCCCGGCTTCACCTTCTCCCCTGTCCTCTTCTGCTGCTCCTTCCGCCTCGCCCTCCCGGCGTCACCTTCTCCCCGCTCCTCCTGCTGCTCCTCCTTCCTCCTCGCCCTCCGGGCGTCACCTTTTCCCTTTCCTCCTGCTGCTCCTCCTTCCTCCTCGCCCCTCCCGGCGTCACCTTCTCCCCTCTCCTCCTGCTGCTCCTCCTTCCTACTCGCCCCATCCCCGGCATCACCTTCTCCCCTCTCCTCCTGCTGCTCCTCCTTCCTCCTCGCCCTCCCGCGTCACCTTCTCCCCTCTCCTCCTGCTTCTCCTTCATCCTCGCCCTCCCGGCCTCACCTTCTCCCTCTCCTCCTGCTGCTC